>NC_136264.1:65529767-66232267 GCF_964187855.1 Myxine glutinosa | reverse complement strand
ATGCATATTTTCCCCAAATAGGTACCATAATAGGTTGGCTGAGTGCTGAGGATCCAGACGCTAGGGCCTTTGGAGCTGTGACATATTCCCTCGAGGGCCTCAATGGTGGCCCTCTTACTGCCCCTCTTTCCCTGCACCCTGTCACGGGTGCCCTCTCTCTCGCCGGACGTCTGGACCGGGAAACCCGAGAGCTTTACACGCTTTGGGCTCGGGCGACAGATGGAGGTGGTCTCGTGGCCCGTGCACGGATTTACGTCAGCGTCGCTGATGTCAATGATTGCAGTCCTCTCCTGATACCTGAGGCCTACTCGACTGAGGTGGATGAGGAAGTGGAGCCAGGGACTTTTGTGGTTGCAATCAATGCCTCGGATTCTGATGAAGGTATGTTGGGAATGCGTTTGGGCCCGTGTCTTGGCAAATTCAGAATTCCCTGTATTGGCTTGTTTCTGTTCTGCAACTCCTTTCACACCTCTGACAGTTCCTGAATGATGAGTCTACAACAACATGCAGACACTTTGCGATATATAAATACATTTTACAGCAAGTTGGAAAAAAATACTTTATCCAAGTTAATTGAAGTTTTATGATAGTTATTTGAATATATATAAAGTAAGAATATATTTATATATATATATATACAGTCACGTGAAGAAGTAAGTACACCCCATGTAAAGTTTTGACTTTTTCAACATATTTCAACATACAGCTATTTGATCTTCATTTCAACAATATTGATAGATAAAGGTGATATAATATAACAAATATCATGAAACAATTACATTTTGTAGTCCATTGTATAATTTAAATAAACATAAATGCAAATTTCGCATGTGGAAAAAGTAAGTACACCCTTGGCTCTAATAGGTGTTATTGCCCCCTTTGGCAGAAACAACCTCAAGTAGGCGTTTCTAAAACTGTCTACCAGTCTCTGACATCGACTGGGAAAATTTTTTGCCCACTCCTCCATGCAGAATTCTTTCAGCTGTGCGATGTTTGAGGGGTTTCCCTGCACGCACAACAACAACAACAACAACAACAACATGCATTTTAAGGCCATGTTCCCTGCTAGAGCGGGGGTTAGCCTTGCGGTCCCCATGACAATCTTCTCCATTTTGCCCTATTTTCTGCATCTCTCCTTGTTAACCCCCTTGCCCGCATTTCTTCTTCCACCATCTTTAGCCAAGTCTTTCTCGGTCTTCCCCGTCCTCTACTTCCTTCTACATTAACTTCCATCACTCTTCTGAACCAGTCACTTTCATCCTTCCTCAATACATGACCAAACCATCTCAACCTGTTCCTCTTCACAGCATCAATCACAGGCAATATTCCCATCATCTTTTGCAATTCATCATTTGTCTTCCTCTCTCTCAACGATACTCCGCACATCCATCGAACCATTCGCATTTCCACCCTTTCCAGCCTTTGTTGCTGCTCTACGTTCATTACCCATGTCTCGCTCCCATAAATCATAACACTTCTCACACATGCAGCATACACCTTTCCCTTCAGCTTCAGCGACACTCTCCTCCTCATCAGCACGCCACTCAGTTCCCGAAACTTCTTCCATGCACATCTCACTCGAGCAACCGTTGCCGAGTCTGATCCACCTTCTCCATTCAGCATGTCTCCGAGGTAGCAAAATGTTTTCACACCTTCCAGCTTCACGCCGTCTCCAAGATCCAACTCAACATTTCCTCCATCTGCAGCTCCCTCTGTGCACACCTTACATTTGAATGTAGCTGCCACACTGGTTAATGACCCTCTCAGACCACTACATTTTTGATGAACCCACTCAGCACACATTGTACATTGAATGGAGTTCACTGCACGTTTCCTGCACGACACAACAACTAAGGCCGACACAACTCCTGCACAGTTTCCTGCACGCACAACTCGTTTAAAATCCCCCCACAACATCACGATGGGATTTAGATCCGGGATTTGACTTGGCCATTCCAGAACCCTCCATTTCTTTCTTTTCAGCCATTCCTTGGTGGATTTACTGGTATGTTTAGGGTCATTGTCATGTTGCAAGGTCCACCTTCGGTTGAGCTTCAACTTTCCGACAGATGGCCTCACATTATCCTCAAGCACCCTCTGGTACAATGAAGAATTCAGAGTGGATTCTATGATGGTGAGCTCCCCAGGCCCTGATGCAGCAAAGCTGGCCCAAACCATAATATTTCCACCACCATGCTTTACAGTTGGTATCAGGTTCTTGTGGTCAAATGCTGTCTTTGGTTTATGCCAAACATGTCTTCTGGTACTGTGGCGAAATAGCTCTACCTTTGACTCATCTGTCCAGAGCACATCGTTCGAGAAGTGCTAGTCTTTGCCGAGGTGTTCATTGGCAAACTTTAGTCTTGCCCTGATGTTCTTTCTGGACAGCAAAGGTTTCCTCCTGGCACACCTCCCATGTAGATCAAATTTGTGCAGCCTCTTTCTTATGGTAGACTCGTGCACTTTGACATCAACAGTGGCAAGAGCTACCTGTAAGTCCCGTGATGACATTCTGGGGTTCTTAGAGACTTCTTTCAGCATCTTGCGGTCTGCTCTCGGGCTGAACTTGCTGGGGCGGCCTTGCCTGAACAAGTTGGCAGTTGTTTGGAATCTTCTCCACTTGTAGATGATCTTCCGGACAGTCGAATGATTGATTTCAAATTGTTTGGAGATCTTTTAAAATACCTTCCCAGACTCGTAGGCATCTATAACCTTCTTTCTGAAGGCCTCAGAGAGCTCTTTTGATCTAGGCATGGTGACGCCGCACACTTCAACAACAAAGAGCAAACCAAATTAAATGTCTGAGGTTTAAATAAGACAGGTTCCTCCAAGATCCTCTCTAACGATGTTCTAATCATTTGCACCTGAGCTGGTGCACCTGATTCTAATTTCAGGTATTTGAAGTAGTGATAAATGTGGGGGTGTACTTACTTTTTCCACATGTGAAATTTGCATTTATGTTCATTTAAATTATACAATGGACTACAAAATGTAAATGTTTCATGATATTTGTTATATTATATCACCTTTATCTATCAATATTGTTGAAATGAATATCAAATAGCTGTATGTTGAAATATGTTGAAAAAGTCAAAACTTTACATGGGGTGTACTTACTTTTTCACGTGACTGTATAATGTATATATAGCCATATACTCGTATATATTTATTTATATATTTATATATATATATATATATATAATATATATATATATATATATATGTATATATATATATATATATATATATATATATATATATATATATATATATATATATATATATATATATATATATAATATATATATATATATATATATATATATATATATATATATGTATATATATATATATGTATATATATATATATGTATATATATATATATGTATATATATATATATGTATATATATATATATGTATATATATATATATGTATATATATATATATATGTATATATATATATATATATATATATATATATATATATATATATATATATATATATACATATATATATATATATATATATATATATATAATTATATATATATATATATATATATATAAATATATAAATATATATATATATATATATATATATATATATATATATATATATATATATTAGGGTGGTGCTCAAAATAATTTTTTTTAAATATTTACTGGGACATGGCTTTATGTTGTTCCTTTTGTTCCAAAATGAAAAGACACCAAATATGAAAGCAATCTGATTTTATTTAGGGGTGCCACATCAGCCTTCAAACTAAAGGTGTCTACAAAACTTTTCTATATATGGATCGAAAGCAAAACCAGAAGTTTGTTTTATGAAAATCCACCCTCCACTCACTTTCTTTGTATTCTAGCAAACACATGTTACAATAGCTGCACAAATAGCACGAAATTGCTATGAAAACTCAAATTCAATGATAACAATCCAAATGTTCAGTTCATAAAATGAAGAGACACCATATCACATAATATTTAAAAAACCCAAATATAATGAGAAATGTAACTCCTATTTCTGGGCCTGTTTCACCACTGTCGCCTTCTTGGCATCGGGGTACATCTTCCTGTGAGCAGCAACAACTTGTAGCAGAGCTTGCTTTTGCTCTTCATCCTTTGTAAGGAGCTTATTGTAGTCTTGTATCAATGTGACACCCCTTTCTGCCCTGTCGTTCACCACGACTAAGCCACTGGCGGCTTTCTTTGCTTCCTGAAAGCTGGTTTCTTGCTCCCATGAACCAGGATCCTTATCCATCCAATCAGTTGGGGTCCCTAGGATGCTGAAGAAATGCTTGGTGTGTTTTGTTATGAGGCCAGCGATTGACAGGGCGGTTCCTCGTTTGATAGCTGGTCTCTTTGGAGAGGGGTTTTCACCGTCATTTTTCAATGCTTCAATCATATTGATCTTGCTTTCTTTGTCAATTCTGGTGTCAAAGAATGCAAATGCCACTTGTACTGGGCTCATGTACCACGTGTGGCGGCCAAGTGCCTTCAAGGCTGCCTGAGCCATCTTCTGATTGATTTGTTCAAACTTTTCCAACTTCTTGAAGAGGTTAATATCATTCAGGGAGCCTCAATAGCTTGTGGAGCCCGAAACCAAGCCTGTACATACACAAGGCAGACAAAAATGTTGAAGGCTCGGAGTTCTCTCGCCTCTCAAAGTGTCAAGTGGAACTCTGACCGAAACATGAACACCTGTAGTGAATATAGTGCTTTTGCCATCCATCTGGCTCTGTGCATTGCTCCTGGAGCCATGATCCGGATTCCACAAGGTGGGTTTCCTCCCATGTAGATGACAGTCAGTTCTAGGAGTTCACGATAATCATCTCATGGCTGCTGATCTTTCAAACACACAAGAACATTTTTGCTTCCAACACAGTGTCTACAGATCCCATTGAAGCCTTCCTCTCTGAGAATTGATCGTGAAGAAACTTCCTGTCCTCGGGGTTGGTGATTATGGCCTCCGAATCTGCATGCCTAAGATCAAACGTCTTCTCCAAGGAGGCCTTGAAGGATGCTTCCTTTTTCTCTTGGGTCGCACCACCCCGCTTTGCACCTTTTTGGAGGCTCCTCCATTCTTCATATAGCCTCTCCAAACGATGGATGCAGTGCTGCTTCGTCGTTGTAGGTAGGTGAGCTTTTTCCCAGAACTTCACAACCTCTTCAATGGTGAGGGTTGCACTCTCCCGGGCAGTGTGATTCTCCTTCTTCAGGTGATGGACCATTGAGGACCTCCATCCATTGTTGAGATGGATGGAGGTCCTCAATGCCAAACAGGAAATCAGAGCTGTCTCCCTTGACATATCACGTGCCTTCGATACAGTCTGGCACCCAGCTCTGCTCACCAAACTCTCCTCCTATGGTATCCATGGAAATCTCCATGCATGGCTTGCGGACTAGCTCTCTGGTCGTAGTCAACGTGTGGCCCTGAATGGATTTCTCTCATCTCCCCTTCCCGTTCAGGCTGGAGTTCCCCAAGGCAGTGTGCTGGGCCCTGTGCTTTTTCTGGTCTTTATCAATGATCTCTCCGACTCTCTGGAAAATCCTCTTTATCTCTTTGCTGATGACTCCACTCTCTGCCGCTCCATTCCTCTTCCCTCAGATCGGCAGTCTGCAGCCTCCTCACTCTCTGAAGACCTGGACAAAATCACAGACTGGTCAAACATGTGGAACATGTCTTTCAATTCTGACAAATCTCACACTCTTACTATGTCTCCGAAAAGATCGACTGGACAACCCTCCCATCTACTTTCTCAACAATCCTCTCCAAGAAGTTCTGTCGCTCAAGCTTTTGGGTCTCACCATCTGCCATGATCTTTCTTGGGAAAACCACATTTCCAAGCTGGCCTCCAAAGCCAGTTGCCGACTGGGCATCCTCCGTCGTGCGAAGTCCTTCCTAGGCACACCTGAGCTCCTCACCACATACAGGGCTTTCATCCGCAGCTCAATGGAATACTGTTCTCCCCTATGGGCTGGTGCTCCTGCTTCACACCTGGCTCGGCTTCACGCTGTTGAATCCAAAGCTTTCAGAATCATTGGAATCTCCCGCGATGAAGCTATCTCTGAGGGCCTTTCACTCACTCACCGCAGGCAGGTAGGTGGTCTTTCTGTCTTCTACCGACTCCTATCCGGCCTTGCTCCCCCAGCTCTCTCTGTGCTCTGTCCCCCAAATATTCCTACAGGTCGCACAAGATCTGCCAGCCACCCTCTGATGGTTAAACTGCCGAAATCTCGGCTCTCTGCTCACCTTCACTCTTTCATTCCTCTTTTCTCCCGCCTCTGGAACAAACTCCCACACTCACTTCAATCACACTCCTCCCTCCAGGTCTTCAAAACAGCTGTTCACCACCATCTCTTATCTTCCCCCATCCAAAACCTTGATCTTTTCTACCCCCACTAATTCACCCCAGATCCACCTTGTTTGAAATTCCAACTTCTTTCCTGGAAGTCTTGGCAGTGTCCATATGTTTTATACCTCTCCCACCCCCCCCCCCCCCCTTCCCATGCCTCCCCCCCCAAAGCCCTCTCCCTCCCACAGTTCTCTCGATGTCTCCATGTCTCTCGGTCCCTGCTCTCAAATGTTGTGTTTGTGTCCTTCCCCCTCTCTCCCCATCTTGTCTATCGCTCCCGATGTTATTTGTTTTGTGTGTCTGTTTTGTCTTTCTGTGTGATTAATGTTCGCTCTTTCACGAGCCTCGATCTTGTATACAAAAAAAAAAAAAATTTAAAAAAAAAATAAAAATAAAAATGGAAAAACAGGACAAGAGATTGATGCACAGTCGGGAGCTTGGCACCTTTGATGGCATCTCCAGAAGTGGACCCAATGAGATACACATTATCCTGAGCCCGAGTTTTCAATGAAACACTGGTACTAGCACATGCCATATCTGCAAAATAAGCAAGAATGTGGGTAAAATCCTGTTAATTCTTACTCCACAGGGTCACTCTCTACAAAAGAGCCACAGTCAATAAGTTAGGCCTACATATTACACACTAAAAAAGCGTACCCCTGACCCCGGGAACCTGTACAAAACATGCATGAAAATTGCCCAGATAGTGATCATAGGAAGTCTCAAAACTGTATGTATAATATATTGTATATATATAATGTATAATGTGTATTTATGTATATTTATTATTTAATGTATATTTACTATATATTTATTTTTAATATTATATTTAATGTATATATATAATTATGTATTTATTTTGTGTATATACAGCCCAAAAAATGGGAATTCCTATTTTTGCATGGGGGAAAATTCATCACTGATGTGGCACCCCTAAATATCATTGGATTCCATTCAAATTTGGTGTGGTTTCCTTTGACACCAAAAGGAACAAAGATAGACCATGTCCCGGAGAAAATCTGGATTTTGATTTTTGAAGCCCACCCTAATATATATATATATATATATATATATATATATATATATATATATATATATATATATATATATATATATATATATATATATATATACATATACTTGTGTATGTATATATTCATACACACAGTGGCCTGTAAAAGTATTCACCCCCTACCAATAATTCCACATTTAAATGAATTACGAATTATGTACGAGTGGAAACAATTTTTCCAAATGAACTTTTATATTCATGTGTTAACTGAAGATATTAAACTAAACACTGTTATAGTTGAATGAGATTACATGTCAGGAATACCTGCAAAAAAGATGTACAATTCAAAATTCGCTAGTTGCAAAGGTATCCAGCCCCTTAGGTATCCAGTACTTGGTGGAAGCACATTTTGCAGCAATGGCTGCTATGAATCTTTTGGGAAGGTCTCTACCGGCTTTGCACAGTGAGATGGTGAAATCTTTGCCCATTCTTCACGTGGAAATTACTCCTGTTCTGCCAAGTTTGATGGGAATCCTCGATGGACTGCAATCTTCAAGTCTGGCCATAAATGTTAAATTGGGTTCAAGTCGGGACTTTGACTGGGACACTCAAGAACATTTATTTTCTTCTTATTCGGCCATAGTCCTGCGGCATAGCAGACCAATTGTTCAAATTGTTCTAAAAGCACCAAAATTGGCACACATGTAGATTAATATATTCTAAACATTTTTGGATATGGAGGCATTCAAGATTAGCCCTGTGGAAGATATGGCGGCCATTGTTCAAAATGGCCGCCATTTACCATTAGCGTCATTACATAGACTTCATTATGTGTCGTTAGTATGGTGCTAGATGGGCCAAAATTCCTTTTTTTTACATCAGAATTAACATCAATAAGTGTTTAACAGATATTTAGATATTTCTGTCCACGATGCATTCCTTTGAGAATGCTTCAAACTGGTCTTGGCCAATCTGCTTGGCATTACGGACTGTTTCTATGACTGCAGGGTCTGCGATCTCCTTTGTGTCGAGCACCAGCAAGTCCTGACTGTCCTCCTCGAAAGGGTTGCCCAGCTCTTCAATGACGGCCACGAGTGAGCGCACATCTCTGGCAAAAGTGTTCTGCACACTTGGTGTCTCCTCGTGGTGACGTGTCTCCTCTTGGTCGTGTGGATGCAGATTGAAGTCGTCAAATTCCACAATCACTCTAGCAACCTCTGGTCCGGCAACCATCCAGCGCCTCAGTGCAGTTGGATTGTCTGTGAGGCCGATGGCTCCTCCATCACCCTTGACATACGCGTTGTTCTGCTCATGTCCTTGGTCAATAGGGATTGCTGAAAAGATCCTCTTGGTCTTCTGGACTGTGAAGTGTCCGTTGCTAAACTCTGTGAAGACATCTGGATGTTTGTTTGCCAGTTCTGCCATGTCCCGCAGATGCACTGGTATCCAGCGGGCATAGTTCGTGTGGTCTAGTGCGAAGAACCACGGAACCAGTTCTGTCAGAGCATCCACGTACATGCTAAAATTGGCTTCTCTCAGAGATCGCACATAGATCAGAGTGGACAGCTCCAGTGCCAAGACTGTTGACCAGTACTGAAACTGCGGGTAACTCTGTTCTCTCTGACTGCACCAGTCTTCGAAGCTTCCAGGGTGCTCATCATCTTCTGTATTGGTGGTGCTGTACTGGTCATAGGCACGCCGTTGGAGAATGTACAACGCAGCCGCTGTGACTTGGTGTGCTCTTCTGGTGCGTGTGACGTGAGCTGCTCGAAGAAATGAGTCTGCTGTTCCTGCAGTTGTGATCTCTGCTTGTACCAGTGCTTGTGTCCACCCACTTCCCTGCAACCAGTCACCCAGGGTCTTCAGTGCCGTCATCTCAATATGCAACCCCCCGAACATCACCACCAGTTGGTCTTCTCCATATGTGTCTGGCCACTTCCACTGGATCTGTTTTGCTAGAGTGAATAGTGGCTGGTCGCAAGTCAGAACTGGAGTTTGGCCTGGGTTGAGATGTTGAACTGCACTCCTGACTACATCAATAGAGTGTCTGATCATTGCCACAGTGTGAGCACTCTCCTGGAACAAAGGAAGCAGGGACGTTGGTGTGATGACTGGTTGCTTTGGATCTTGGTGCCTTGCATGGTATGCAGCCCATGATGTGTTTTCACAGGCCTCAACAGCATCTTTGAGAACACTTCTCGTGTTCTCCGGCCACATATACTCATCTTCTATGTGCTGCTCAAAGTTGTGGCGTCTAAGAGAGGTCACAGAAGTAGCTGGGATCGTTTGCCCTTTGACAGAGGAAGCAACAGGACGTACATCCGTGTAATATTCTGGTAGAGGCTCAACCGTCTTTGATCCAGTATCACGCCCAGTGAGAGCAATGCTACGATCCACTCCCTCATCTGCACACGTTGGGTGTTGCAAAAGCGAGATTCCTGTTCCATGGAATGAATTCTTGGCTGTGGTGGCACTTGGGTTGTGGTCAATGTTGTCCACAGCCGCAGTTGTGAACACATTGCCACGCAGGGTAGGCGGGCAGACCACTTGCTCTATGCGGTACAGCTGACACACGCTGTTTCCCATCTGGGCAGAAAGACGCAGGACTCTGTCATATGAGATGCTTAGGCCCAGAGAGAAGAGCTTGTCCACAAGTCCTCTCTTGCGTGTTTCAGCATGCAGCATCAGCCCAACATAGGTTGGAAGAGGAGTTTCTTGAGACGTACTGTGTCTGACAGCTGGAGGCTCCTGTGTCTTGGTTGCTCCCTGCTTCCGACTTTGCTTGACACTGTTGAACTTGAGAAGCTGCGCAATGGAAAGAGCTGCTTGTGTCGAAGAGGAATGGCTTTGGTTCTTGATGCTGGGGCCATCCAGCACCATATTTACCATTGCAACTAGTATGTTTGGCACAGAGTCCTCCTGACAACCGCCCGGGAATGATCCACGGAATCGGTCAGTGTCTTCAAACATATATCGACGAACTATCTGTGCAGCACGCGCAAGGTGAACTGCCTCAGTGTCACAGTCTTGCTCGCAGGCTTTGCCTAGCGCTTCACCAATGTCGTCATCAAACGCTAGTAGAACATCTCGGCCTTTGCTCTGGGATCTCAGGCCTGGTAACTGGGCTAACAGGCGCTCTTTCAGCCTTGTGCTATTAACTTTCTTGCACAAAGCAACCCCGAGCTGTTCCATTCTTGTCGTGTATAGCTTTGCAAGATCTGCGAGTCTGAAGACTGGGGCGGTGCCCTCTTCTAGGTGGGTTTCCTCGATATACAGGACCAGTTCAGCCAGTACGATTCTTGACATCACACCTTCATGGTCAGTTTTCTGCTCGGCTTCTACAGTGGTCTTTGCACGATAGTAAAGAGCCAACAAACACTTGGAATGGTACTTGGCCTCCAGAGCCACCATATCACCCATGCTGAGCCTGGCCATGAGTTCATTGTCCCCAGCTTGCGCTGCACACTTCCGTACGCGTGTGTCCACCTGGAAGGTTGCTACTTCATGTAGGGTCTCTGTGCCAGACTTTCCACAGAAAAAGCAGGAGGTGCCGCTGGTAGTGGCTTCTGAAGAGTGTGTTCTGGCGTGCTTGGCTGGGACATTGTCAGTACTACCAAATGCTGAGCTGCTTGCGATGAGTCTCTTTTCTGCTCTTCGTAGCATTGTGTTATTGTATTGGAGCATACATGTTTTATGCCACTTGGCCTGGTGGGCAACCATTGTCGCCTCAACACCTTGTCCTTCATCTAGTCTCTGTAACTGAACAGTTCTTGGCAGTTTCCCTAGTTCATCAAACTTGACCAAGTTTGCAGCCATTGTCGTGTATCCACTCCCAGGGTCTCGGCGTTTAGACAGTACTGGGCAGACAAGTGACTCTGTTGTCTCCTCTTGACATACAAGACACAGCTTCCAGTTTGTCTCAGGAGGTGTTGTGGGAGTACGTTGCTCAAAAGTATCGACCAGTTGGAACTTCTTTGCCATGGCTGCAGTCTGGAACAACGCGTCTCTGATGTCAGGTGGTGCTGCTGCTGCTGCTGTAATCCACCACCAGTTGAATGGTTATCAAAGCCTCACCTGCAGAGACACAAAACACCACCATGTTACCACAAGCTACTACTACAAGTACCATGACTATCAACACTATACTATTACTGCAGCCGCCGTCACTGCCACCACCGCTGCCGCTGTAAAGTAAAATTCATTTTTCTTGTAAAATGGTAGCCATTTTATTTGGTAAGCACACAAGTATGTGTAATTGTACAATACTTATCACCTCTAGCACACTTATCACCTCTAGCATCCACAAAAAGACAAATTATGGTACATATTCAATGACGCTAATGGTAAATAGCGGCCATTTTGAAAAATGGCCGCCAAATGTGCTACGGGGAGAATCTTGAATGCCTCCATATCCAAAATTGTTCAGAATGTATTAATCTACATGTGTGCCAATTTTGGTGCTTTTAGAACAATTTGAACAATTGGTTTCGTATTTTTTACTATGCCGCATAGATACCACTCCAGTGTGGCTTTAGCTTTGTCTTTTGGATCATTGTCCTGATAAAATGTGAATCTCCTACCCATGTCAGATTCATGGCTGATTCAAGCAGGTTTCATCAAGGATTTCCTATTCTTTGCACCATCCCTTCTATCGGAGTGGCGGAGTAGTTACCCATCAAGGATTGTACTCCTTAGCCGCCACTCCTTGTCCCTTCTATCCTGACAAACTTGCCAGTTCCTGCTGATGAAAAGCAGCCCCACAACATGATGCTGCTACCACCATGCTTGACATTAGGGATGGTGTTGACTGAGTGATGTGCAGTGTTAGGCATGCGCTAGATGTAACACTTTGAATTTCGACCAAACAGTTAAATTTTTGTCTTGTCTGACCACAAAACTTTTCTCCGTATGCCTGCAGTGTCATTAACATGCTTTTTCACATACTCCATATGAGGTTTATGATGCATCTTTTTTTATAATGGCTTCTTTCTTTCCACCTGTCCATGGAGCTTTGTGAAGGGAATGGGATATTGTTGATTGATGAGCACTGACCCCCATCTCAGACATAGAGCCTTGCATATCTTTCAAATTCATTGTTGAATTTTCAGTGACATCCCAAACCAGTTTCCTGCTTGCCGGGTTGCTGAGTTTGAATAGGCAACCTGATTTGGGTTGAGCCTGGATGGTATGATATGTCCTTTAAACAAATAATTTGTAACTTTTCAAACAAATAACTTGCTCCTGAAATGATTTGGGTTAATTAGGCAAAGGGGTTGTATACCTTTGCAACAATGAATCATCTGTTTTTCTCTGTTAATCTAACTTCACATTTTCTTTCCTTCTGTGTATGTGCTGCTTCATCAGGATGAAGATTACCGCAGTGCATTTTATTAGGCATATTTTAGCTTATACCACCGCAATGTCCACCTACCCTTGACAAAATGAGTGGTGGTCAACCCAGAGGAAACTAGAACGACACTCGGTATAGCGTATACCTCTGCCAGGTTGAAGAGTTTATGTTTTGTATTCCACTGAAGGCCGGATCTGGATTCGGACCTCAACCAAAATCAAATCGGTTTGTTATTGTCACTTAACCAACTCATCCACCAAGTTTTATCATAATGCATCCACTCGACTCGACGCACTTTTTAGCCTGGTGTTGGCTTAGCGGTTAGGGTGCCGGCTTGGGATCCTAGGATCCTGGGTTTGAATCCCGGTCGATTGCGGAATTAACGCCAGGGGGGTTGACTCAGCCTGTCATCCTTCCGAGGTCGGCAAATTGAGTACCCAGCTTGCTGGTATGAATGATCACGGTGTGTACCCCGATTTAGAATAGGTACACCGTATCCCTGCACATCCTAAGAGCGTGACCAAGGGTTGGCATCAGGAAGGGCATCCGGCCACAACAACATTGCCTCAAAACAGGGAACCATGATTGTCATGGGGCCCGCAAGGCTAACCCCCGCTCTAGCGGGGAAAATGGCCTTAAAACGATGATTCATTCATTCATTCATCCACAACTTTTTGAAATATCATGCTATATATCGTTTTTGGCTCTATCACTCAATAGTGAAGAATCACTTGAAAATTTAAAAAAAAATCCATATTCGGATCTTCACCAAAATCCAATCATTTTGTCCTTTTCACACAGCCAACCTGTCCACCAAGTTTCGTCCGAATCCGACCACAACCTTTCGACACATTCTGTTCACAGATAGACACACAACTGAACAGACAAACAACCGGAGAAACATAACCTGCGTCCACCTTCGGTAACTGCAGTAATGATGTGCAAGGCCAAAATGACTGCATTTGCAGTGGCGAACAGCCCAGGATGAATCATCGATCCTGGTTAGATAGAGTTTTCAAGGAGAAAGAAAAACGATTAGCGAGAGCAACGATCAATGTTCGTACGATGATGCCGTGTTAGAAGAGGAATGAGTACAGAAGTCTTTGAAATGCTAAAAAGAAGAAGAGTTGACATTTGGTGCCTTCAGAAATGAGTTGGAAAGTGCAAAGTACAAGGGTTGTTGGCTCCAAGAAAGTTCAAAAAAAATTCTGATATGGAGATCAAAAGGGCATTGGTGCTACGGGTGTTCTCATTGCAGAAAGTTTTACCCTAAGAGTGATTGAAGTAAAGTGATTCAATTGTAGAATAATAACACTGAAAATTATTATGGAAGAAGAAATTTTTAATATTGCAAGCACATATCACCCAAAGAAAGTCGAGATAAAGAAGAACGAAGAACATTATGGGATGAACTACAATATTTGGTTCAAGTAATAACCTGTAAAAAAGAAGTGATTATAGCATTTAACCCCTGACTATCTCTTCTCCTTCTCCCTCCTTTTGCTTTAAATATTTCCCTATTGATTCTTGTCTTTTTGCAATTGTTGTTTTCATGTATTGTTATGCATTATGTTTTGCACTCTGTCAAAGCGCCTTTGGGCTTCTTGAAAAGCGCTATACAAAATAAATGAATTCTTCTTATTATTATTATGATTATTATTGGTAGAGATTTGAACCGACATGGTGAGAAACCAAATGGATATAACTGTGTCTGTAGTTGATTTGGATGTGGTGAAAGAAATGAGGCAGGAGAAGCAATATAAAAAATGGCGAAAGATACGGATATGTCTGTCCTCAATACCTACGTCAAGAAGAGAAAACAACAACTGCTGAATTTCAGTTGCAAAGAGCGAATTTGATTGCCTATTACTGCGAAGGAGTTTTAGAATAATGGTATAAGCAATGTGAAAGTAATAGCCGATGAAAAATGTTTAACTCTGCATCGATTGGGAGTTGGAGATTTTTATATCCCATGTAAAAAGAAAAGCAAAGGCCTCAAGGAAATTCCATGTGCAAGAATTTGGAAGCTTAAAATGTGGAAACAAGATAAAGATTTCAAGATGAGAATCTGAAAAAATGACATGAAGTTTGTAACCTCTGAATATGGAGATGCTATGTGGGCTCAATGAAAAATGCTTGGTTGAAGACAGGCAGAAATACCTGGGGAATAACCACTGGCAGTTTTCAAAAGGAACAAGAAATATGGTGGTGGAATATTTGAGTCAAATACAGTCTTGGCATTTAATATGGAATATTTTTTTTGTGGGGGTGAACTTACTTTTCAAGATGACTTAGAACCAAAAGTTCATTGGAATTATGTTGAAATTATTCTAGATTTTGTTAATGTGACCTTTAAAAGAAACAAAAACCACATTTGACATTTCGAAGCAAATAAATTGATCCTTGAAAGTGATGTAAACTGATATCGAACTCAATTCATGGACAGTACTGTGTTAAACTTCTGTACGTTTTCCAGAAGTATCTCTGTATTTTGCACATTAGCCAAATTTTTTTTCAACAAAAACAAAAGCTAAATTATGACTGGGATTACGGACAGTAAAATTACAGTTCAGTACTTCGTGTAACCCCCACGAGCATTCAGGAGAGCACATACACGTCGAGGCATGCTGTTCACGAGATTTGCCAAGGTTTGGACAGGAATCGCTTGCCATGCAGTGACGATAGTCTGCTGCAATTCACGCACAGACGTAGGCTGCTGGTCCAAGTTGTCGATTTGACGCGTTAACTCTGCCCACAAGTTCTCCATCGGATTCATATCCAGTGACATGGCAGGCCACTCCATATGCTCTACACCAGGGTCAGCAAGAAAGTGTTGGATCATGCGAGCACGATGAGGCCGTGCATGATAATGCACAATCTTGGAAGACAAAGTTTCCTCGAAAGGCTGCATGAGCAAATGGAAGCAATGTTTCTTCCAGAATGACCCTGTACTTGAACTGGTTCAGGTTTCCATTCAGAACAACCAGGTCAGTTTTGCCCCCTGCATGAAAAGCAGCCCAAACGGTCACCCCACCACCTCCAGCTTGGACTCTTGGCACTATACAATCTTCGTTGTGGGCTTCATGCACTTGTCTGCGCACTCGGACGCGGCCATCTTGACGATAGACCAGAAATCTAGACTCGTCACTGTAGGTCACGTGATTCCAGTGTCCTGGCTGCCATTGACGGTGCTCTCTGGCCCACTGCAATCGGCGCTGGCTGCGTTGTCTGGTCAGGCGTGGCTTTCTCAGGGGACGCCTGGCACGATAGCCTGCTTGAACCAGTCATTGGTTGACTAGCCTTCTGGATACAGGCACATTTGTCAGTTGCTGCCACTCAGCCCGAAGCCGATTAGCTGACTTGGTACGGCCATTGCAGACTAACCGGTGCAGCTGGCGATCATCTCTCCTTGTGGTTCTGCGTGGACGTCCTGGCCTCGGTATTGGAGTAGGGACACCCCTCTGAGCATTTCGTTTCAGGATCTTTGACACCTGACCTTGAGTGATGCCATACTGCCGAGCAATAGCACGCTGTTTCATGCCAGAATTTCGTAAAGCCACCACTCCATGACAAACAGCATTGTCAAGTTGACGGACCATCTCCAGAGGAAGCGGCAATAACTTTTGGAGACGTGCAGCAGTTATTTTCCACTAATACAGAACGCAACAACCCTTCTATACCCGACTGTGAAGCCAATCATCAAATGCACCTGTCCGTACATTTTGCCACGCCACCTGTGATATAATCCTGTTGTTGACGTCTAGCTGCGACAGACAATCAGTGACATGGTTCTTTTAACAAATAAATCACCAAAGTGTAAAAGAAACTCACCAGATTGATATACTGAGTTCAGAAAGTAAACCCAAGTCAAGAAAGAAAAAAAAATCCATATTAAATGCCAAGTCTGTAAGTGCTCAAAGAGAAGAAAGAAGGTTACGAGAAGGGGCAAAAGAGTAAAGATCCTTGTGATTAAAAAGAGGATTATTGACGATCGAAGAAGGAAACGATTAAGGAAATATGGATAACAAAAAGGAAATGTATGAAAAATGGGGAAAAACCTTCAGCTTTTTCCTGTCCAGGCTGGAGTTCCCCAAGGCAGTGTTCTGGGCCCTCTGCTTTATTTGGTATTCATTAATGATCTCTCCGACTCTCTGGAAAATCCTCTCTATCTCTTTGCCGATGACTCCACTCTCTGCGGCTGCATATTTCAACATTCAGATCGACAGTCTGCAGCCTCCTCACTCTCTGCAGACCTGGATAACATCACAAACTGGTCAAACAAGTGGAACATGTCTTTCAATCCTGACAAATCTCACACTCTCACTTTGTCTCTCCGAAAAGACCGTCTGGAAAACCCTCAAATCTACTTTCTGAACAATCCTCTCCAAGAAGTTCTGTCACTCAAGCTTTTGGGTCTCACTATCTGCCATGATCTTTCCTGGAAAAATCATATTTCCAAGCTGGCCTCCAAAGCCAGTCATTGACTGGGCATCCTCCGTCGTGCGAAGTCCTTTCTGGGCACTTCTGAGCTCCTCACCACATACAAGGCTTTCATCCGCAGCTCAATTGAATACTGTTCTCCGCTCTGGGCTGGTGCTCCTGCTTCAAACCTATCTCGGCTTCACGCTGTAGAAACCAAAGCTTTTAGAATCATTGGAATTTCCCGCGATGAAGCTAACTCCGAGGGCCTTTCACTTGCTCACCGCAGGCAGGTTGGTGGACTTTCTGTCTTCTACCGACTCCTCTCTAGCCTTGCTCCCCCTGCTCTGTCTGTGCTCTGCCCCCCAAATATTCCTGCAGGATGCACAAGATCTGCCAGCAACCCGCTTCTGGTGAAACTGCCAAAATCAAGATTCTCTGCTGACCTTCACTCTTTCATTCCTCTTTTCTCCCGCCTCTGGAACAAACTCCCACACTCTATTCAATCCCACTCCTCCCTCAAGGTCTTCAAAACAGCTGTTCACCATCATCTCCTATCTTCCCCCATCCAAAACCTTGATCTTTTCTACCCCCATTAAAACACCCCAAATCCCCCTCTTTCAATCCCCAACTTCTTTCCTGAAATTCCTGGTAGTGTTCATTTGCTTTGTACCGTATACTCTACTCTCCTCCCCCAGCCTCTCCCTTCCACAGATCTACCGACGTCCCTGTGCTCTACTGTTGTTGTGCTTGTGTGCTTCCCTCTCCCACTCTTGTCTCCCACTCCCTTCATTGTATGTTTTATGTGTCTGTGCATGTTTTCATGATCAATGTGTTAGCTGTTACACGAGCCTCGATTCTGTATACAAAAAAAAAAGACCTAGTGGTGTAATGGTTATAGCCTCTACAGTCTACAGTCTACACCGAGTCTGGGTGGTCGGCGATTCAAACCCCAGCCAAATCATACCAAATACTTTGAAAATGGTACGTGCTGCTTCCTTGCTTGATGTTCAGCATTTAAAGGAATAAGAGAACTGAAAATACCCATATATGGGGAGGAGGAAATTCCTCTTCGGGAATGCCCTGTTGAGTGCGGTGATAAATGCGATGCCATTGTTGCGATGTCGCTGGTACTCAGTGCCCTGGGAAGTGACAGCATTTCCCCCAAGCTCATTGGGTGTGTTTGTCTCATCTAACAGTCCGATGTTGTGTCTCATGTATTTATCTGTATGTCCATTTGTGTGATGTTTGGCAGCTCCACTTTGAACCTTAGATCCTGTAAAAAAAAAAAAAAAAAAAAAAAAAAAAAACACATCAGAGGGCAAGAATAAAAATTTCCAAATAGTCAGGCAGTTGTTGAAGGGTAGAAGAGATGTGGTCGAAGTAATTGCATCAAAAACAAAAACGGACATCCAGTGAAAAATATATTGAGAAGGATTGGAAAACCGTTTTTGAGAAACTCTTGAATGAAGAAAAAGAATGGGAGAATGATAGAATGAAAACACTTGTACGGCTTCTCCCGTTGGTTGTTTTCTTCTCCAACTGTGGGGTTTAAGGAGGTGGGAGGAAGTTCTCCCAGAACTCAAAATCTCCACCTCCTTTTTCAATAAAGGATCATTATTCATGAACCAGATTGTGAAACTTCATTCTCATTGCTTCGATCCAAGGGCTCTTTTTAGAATCCTCACTGAACCTCTGACTGCATCCACTTGTAACTAGTTTGTAGTGATATTCCCCAGAATGCTTTTTATGTGCTCAGTAAGGGTTTTCCTGATCATCCCTGTTGCGCTGACTATGAATGGTACAATTTGAGCGTTCTTAAATTTTCAAGTCCTCTTGGCCTCATTTTTCAGCTCCTGGTATTTGATCATTTTTCTGGTTTCTGCAGTATGTACTTCAAAGTCATTGGGAACTGAAACCTCAATCAGCAATGTTGACTTTTCCTTTTTGCGTTTGAGCACTATGTGCAGACGCAATGCTTTGTTTGCAATGTCCACACTTGATGGGATCATCTTGTAATATTACACCTGGAATGTAATAAAGTTGAAGGTCCAGAAGAGAAAGTTGAATCAGCTGTTAGGAGGATTAAAGAAAGGAAAGGCAGCAGGTCCAACCGAATTGTTCGGCAAAATGACAGAGAAGTAAGAATGCAATGGATGACAAAGTTGTGTTGAAAGGTCTTGGAAGGAGTGATTTGTGAAGATTAGGCAAATAAAATCACTTGTTCCCTTGATCAAGATGAAGGGAGACTTTTTATTATGTTCATCTTACAGAGAAGTTAAACCAGTTGAGCAGGCATTGAAAGTATTTGAAAAGGTGGTTGAAAGAAGATCAAGCAAAGTTTGAAATATAGACAACTAGAACGGGCACTCGGTAGAGCGCATACCTTCGCCGCAGCTACTGTTCTGTACTGTACTAAAATACGATTTTGACCTTTTCGTGACCTTGACCTTGACCTTTGACCCGATTGCTCCCAAAATCTAATCAAATATGTCCCGTATAATAACCAATCATCCCACCAAATTTCATGCAATTCGGTTGAATACTTTTTGAGTTATGCGAATAACATACACACACACACACACACACACACACAGACATACAAATAAATACACAGCGATCAAAACATAACCTTCCGCTTTTGCGAAGGTAACAACCAGTTTGTTTATTAGCCATGTAGATCAACAACCAAGTGATTTTTTATTTTGAGGCAATGCTAGGAGAAGTATATTGGCACAGAAAAGGAATCTGTACCATGTTTACGTTGACTTAGACCCCTAGAGAAAGCAAATTGCAATGTACCAAGAGCAGTTGTTGAATGAGCTCTCAGAAATATACCGTAAATGAATGGTAACTTGACGAAGAATGAAATGTTGCTATTCCCATGCTCTGTTGGCTTAGTATTGAATGCTGAAAGTGAAAAAAGAAAAAGTGATGTTTCAAAAATGGAAAGGTGCAATGTCGAAGGAACGTTGATGTGTCAACATTAATATAAACGAAGGTTATGGTGAATGGTGAAGAAGGACAGAGGAAAGAAAGTCATCACCTGGTCAAGTCAAGTCATCACCATCTCCTATCCTCAAGTCAATGGGGTTGTTCATTATGCAGAGAAGGATTTGGACAGAATTCAATTCAACGCAGGCAGCGTTATAGATTGTTTCACAAGCAGTGCGGTGGTATTGCTGGAAATTTGGTAACAAAATCTGGGATTTTCAGATGTAGAAGATGTGAGGTTCAATTCAGGAAAAAGATGAAGAACAAAAATAAATGCTCCTCAGTGAAGAATTTAATTTAGAAAAAGGTGAAAAGGTTGCGAGGTTGCTATAAAAGGAGAAAAGGTGAAAAGGTTTTTCTGGACTTCATTAATGATCTCTCTGACTCTCTGGAAAATCCTCTCTATCTCTTTGCTGATGACTCCACTCTCTGCCGCTCAATATCTCAACCCTCAGATCGGCAGGCTGCAGCCTCTTCACTCTCTGCAGACCTGGACAAAATCACAAACTGGTCAAGCAAGTGGAACATGTCTTTCAATCCTGACAAATCTCACACTCTTACGATGTCTCTCTGAAAAGACTGACTGGACAACCCTCCCATCTACTTTCTGAACAATTCTCTTGAAGAGGTTTTGCCACTCAAGCTTTTGGGTCTCACTATCTGCCATGATCTTTCCTGGGAAAACCACATTTCCAAGCTGGCCTCCAAAGCCAGTCGCCGACTGGGCATCCTCCGTCGTGTGAAATCCTTTCTGTGCACTTCTGCGCTCCAACATACTGGCATTCCTCAATGGCCTTTCTTTTCCTATTTGAGCAATTTTTCCATTTTAACCCCCGTCCTGCGGCCGTGAGCACACGCTCCAAGAGTGGTGGGTTGACAAATTTCAGTGGCGAGTCAAACCCCACAGGATCGGCCTCAATCATCTTGGGCCCCAGCACGACCCTCTCCAATGCCAGCTCGCTCACCAACAAACATTGGCCTGGTCTCGGTCACCAAGGTTGGCCTGGCCTCGGTCACCAACTTTGGCCTGGCCTCGGTCACCACCGTTGGCCTGGCCTCGGTCACCAACGTTGGCCTGGCCTCGGTCACCAACATTGGCCTGGCCTTGGTCACCAACGTTGGCCTGGCCTTGGTCACCAACGTTGGCCTGGCCTCGGGCACCAACGTCGGCCTGGCCTCAGTCACCAACGTCGGCCTGGCCTCAGTCACCAACATTGGCCTGGCCTCGGTCACCAACATCACCAACACCAAATTTAATGAAACAACTTAAATTTTTCTTTCTTTTGTTGGAAGTATCCTTTGGCATGATCCAATTGTTGTGATCATTGAAAAGCTTCCCAAACCACAGGGACCTCCTGGCTGTCTTTCCCCACTAATTTCCCCAAAATGGTTGCTGGTTTCCTCCGCCACTGAAGGTGGACAGAGGTTATGTTTTCACCCCTGTCTGTTTGTTTGTTTGTCTGTGAGCAGGATATCTCAAAATGTTGTGGATGGATTCGGACGAAATTTGGTGGACATGCTGGGTGTGGGACAAGGACGAAATGACTAATGTTGGGTGTGGGACAAGGACGAAATGACTAATGTTGGGTGTGGGACAAGGACGAATGATTAGATTTTGGCCAAGATCCAGATCCGGATACGATATAATGTATATTTAAATGATTCTTCACCGTTGAGAGGTAGGCCAAACTATATATAGCACGATATCTCAAAAAGTTGTGGATGCTTGAATTTATATTTTCAATTTATCCCTGGGGAAATCCGGTCAATCTCACTTCTGACAAAAGTTGTGGCATAAAGGATCCGGCTAACGCAGACCGTCTGGGCAGGAGGTCTAAATACCTACATGAATGACCAAACGATCTCCAAATTCACACTGCGTTCATTTACCATATTATTTCCTCAAAGGATCTTTCAACTGCTAGTAACAGAAACTGGTGGTTTGCACGTGGGAAGACAAGAAAGAAGGAAGGAAGATGTTTCTTTTCAAATAATGATTTATTAAAAGGATAAGGGAGTGAAGACTAGGCACTAATAAATAAATAACTGACAGATAAGGCCCTCAAAATACAAATGAATAGGGAGCACATGTACTTAATAAAGAAATACAATATACCTAAAACCCCAAGTGATGGTGCTGAAAATACCAGAATTGCATGAAAACAAAGGGGCAGGAGAGGACTTGAGCTGGCACAAGCTGGTCTTGGCTGCAGGACGATCCGTGGTCGTGCAGATTGGTGTTACACAGGGCTGTTGCGGCACAGGGCGGAAGGATGGCAATGAGGGGAAAGCATTCAATGTCTCTCAATGGTGTTTCTCCCATCAGCCATGAAACAGAGAGATATGGTATGATTCTTGATTCTTGATTTCAAGAATCATACCGTATCTTATTGATTCCCTTCTTGATTTTAAACCAACTTGTGCATGCATGTGCAGACACGGTTTTTAAGCCCTCGGAGACCGCCTTTCTAGCACGTGGCTGGTACCTCATTGGTTGCCAACCTATGGTTTTTTTTTGTCAATGCTCTATCCTTTTAGATTCTGACCATCAAACAAGGAAGCAGCACGTACCATTTTTAAAGTATTTGTTATGACCCAGTTTGGATTACAGTTGAACTGCCGACTTCCCGGACTCAGAGCAGCAGATGCTTTAACCATAATGTCACCAAATCTGGTTAAATGTATGAATAGCAATAAAAATTGAACATGCAGTTAACATGTGATTTTTTTTTTGAAATAAGACAACTTAAGCTGGTTGCCTGATCTTGCAGTTATATATATATATATACTCGCATACTCGTGTATATTTATATATATGTAAATAATATAATATATAGCACCAATAATGCAATGAAACAGTCGTTCACCACAATAATTTTTTTTTCTCCCTTCTGATAATGTACACTGATACAGTTTCTTCTCTTCTTCCTTGTGCAGGCCTTAATGGGAAACTGGAATTTACAGTTTTGGCTGGAGATCCGGAAGGCCTTTTCACAGTCGATTCAGATGGTGTTGTAACTGTTGCCGGACGTCTAGACCGTGAGCACCAGGCTTCCTTTGGCCTGCTCATTGCCGTGAGCGATCAGGCCTCTCAGCTTCACCTGCGCCGCACCGCGACGGCCCGAGTGAGTGTTACCGTACGTGACATCAATGACCACTCGCCCACCTTTGAAGAGACCTATCTGAAAACATCCGTCACTGAACGAATGCCTGTCGGGACGCCATTGTTGGTGGTGAGTGCCAACGATCTGGACGTGGGCTCTAACGGAGAAGTGGAGTACGTGCTCGGAAAAGGCCGAAACACTGCTGTAGCTCATTTGCAAGCTAAACAAAAAAATTCTGGCCTTGTAACCTCGGTGGATCCTCAGGTGCCAAAGACAAGAAGTGAGCAGGACGATAAGGCCAAAGCTAATATGAGGGAGATTTACTTTAAGGAAATCGATGATGGCACGAAAGGAAGTAGGGGCACGACAATAGATGTTCCTTTTAAGCTGAATGCAATCACTGGTGAGCTTCGTCTCTCAGCGGCCCTTAACCACAAGCTAATGTCAGAATACCATCTCGTAGTGAAGGCAAGTGATAAGGGCATACCTAAACGGTCAACACTGGTGGAACTAGTTGTGTCAGTGAGCAGCACCAACGATGGCACACCGTTGTTCATACAGTCACTCTACAGGGCCACCTGTCGTGAATCCACACCACCGGGGACGGTGGTGGCACGTGTTTCGGCTACGGACTCCGATGATGGGCCGAACGGGGAGATTCGTTACGAACAACGATCCGATGGTGTTGACGACGATGACGATGGTTATGATGGTGGTGCTGGTCGTGATTTTCGACTCGATCCTGCTACAGGAGAGTTGTGGGTCGCACGGCTCCTGGACCGAGAGAAAAAGGCCGAGTACCGGTTGGGAATTCAGGCAGTGGATCATGGAAAGCCGGCACGAACAGGAATAACTGAAGTGCTGGTGACCATCTTGGATGACAACGATTGCACTCCGACTTTTGGACCCAGTGATGTGGTGCACATCCTTGAGAATGAAGATGCAAAGCACAAGCTCATTGCACAGGTATGAAAAGGTCGTACGTTCCGGAATCATATCGGCTGGACAGTAAAAATTCCATGACTTTAACCAATTGTTTTGCAGCTTTACTCATGATACTCAAAGGTAGAGTATACCGACTGTATCCATTATTTACACCGCCACCAAAGGTGGGTGGAGGTAATGTTTTCACCTTTACCTGTTTGTCTGTCTGTCTGTCTTCTGTGAATAAGATGTCTCAAAAAGTTGTCGATGGATTCTGGCGAAATTTGGCGGAGAGGTATAGTATGTGACAAGGACGAAATGATCAGATTTTGGTGAAGATCCGGATCCGGCTAGTAGAATTTTTAAGTGATACTTCACTATTGGGAGATATAGCCAAAAACGCTACATAGCAGGATATCTCAAAAAGTTGTGGACGGATTTGGGCGAACATTGGTGCACCGGTTGGATGTCTGACAAGGAAAAATAGATTCGATTTTAGTGAAGATCTGAATATGGATTTGGATATGATAATTATTTAATTTTTAAAGTGATTCTTCACCATTGGCAGATGGGGCCAAAAACGATACATAGGATGTCTCAAAAAGTTGTGGACGGATTTGGGCGAAAATGGTGGACCGGTTGGGTGTGTGACGAGGAAAAATAGATTCGATTTTAGTGAATATCTAAATATGGATTTGGATACGATAATTATTTAATTTTTAAGTGATTCTTCACCATTGGCAGATGGGGCCAAAAACGATACATAGCAGGATATCTCAAAAAGTTGTGGACGTATTTGGGCGAAAATGGTGGACTGGTTAGGTGTGTGACAAGGAAAAATAGATTCGATTTCAGTGAATATCTAAATATGGATTTGGATATGATAATTATTTAATTTTAAAGTGATTCTTCACCATTGGCAGATGGGGCCAAAAACGATACATAGCAGGATATCTCAAAAAGTTGTGGACGGATTTGGGCGAACATTGGTGGACCGGTTGGATGTCTGACAAGGAAAAATAGATTCGATTTTAGTGAAGATCTGAATATGGATTTGGATATGATAATTATTTAATTTTTAAAGTGATACTTCACCATTGGCAGATGGGGCCAAAAACGATACATAGCAGGATATCTCAAAAAGTTGTGGACGGATTTGGGCGAACATTGGTGCACCGGTTGGATGTCTGACAAGGAAAAATAGATTCGATTTTAGTGAAGATCTGAATATGGATTTGGATATGATAATTATTTAATTTTTAAAGTGATTCTTCACCATTGGCAGATGGGGCCAAAAACGATACATAGGATGTCTCAAAAAGTTGTGGACGGATTTGGGCGAAAATGGTGGACCGGTTGGGTGTGTGACGAGGAAAAATAGATTCGATTTTAGTGAATATCTAAATATGGATTTGGATACGATAATTATTTAATTTTTAAGTGATTCTTCACCATTGGCAGATGGGGCCAAAAACGATACATAGCAGGATATCTCAAAAAGTTGTGGACGTATTTGGGCGAAAATGGTGGACCGGTTGGGTGTGTGACGAGGAAAAATAGATTCGATTTTAGTGAAGATCTAAATATGGATTTGGATACGATAATTATTTAATTTTTAAGTGATTCTTCACCATTGGCAGATGGGGCCAAAAACGATACATAGCAGGATATCTCAAAAAGTTGTGGACGTATTTGGGCGAAAATGGTGGACTGGTTAGGTGTGTGACAAGGAAAAATAGATTCGATTTCAGTGAATATCTAAATATGGATTTGGATATGATAATTATTTAATTTTAAAGTGATTCTTCACCATTGGCAGATGGGGCCAAAAACGATACATAGCAGGATATCTCAAAAAGTTGTGGACGGATTTGGGCGAACATTGGTGGACCGGTTGGATGTCTGACAAGGAAAAATAGATTCGATTTTAGTGAAGATCTGAATATGGATTTGGATATGATAATTATTTAATTTTTAAAGTGATTCTTCACCATTGGCAGATGGGGCCAAAAACGATACATAGCAGGATATCTCAAAAAGTTGTGGACGGATTTGGGCGAACATTGGTGGACCGGTTGGATGTCTGACAAGGAAAAATAGATTCGATTTTAGTGAAGATCTGAATATGGATTTGGATATGATAATTATTTAATTTTTAAAGTGATACTTCACCATTGGCAGATGGGGCCAAAAACGATACATAGCAGGATATCTCAAAAAGTTGTGGACGGATTTGGGCGAACATTGGTGGACCGGTTGGATGTCTGACAAGGAAAAATAGATTCGATTTTAGTGAAGATCTGAATATGGATTTGGATATGATAATTATTTAATTTTTAAAGTGATTCTTCACCATTGGCAGATGGGGCCAAAAACGATACATAGGATGTCTCAAAAAGTTGTGGACGGATTTGGGCGAAAATGGTGGACCGGTTGGGTGTGTGACGAGGAAAAATAGATTCGATTTTAGTGAATATCTAAATATGGATTTGGATACGATAATTATTTAATTTTTAAGTGATTCTTCACCATTGGCAGATGGGGCCAAAAACGATACATAGCAGGATATCTCAAAAAGTTGTGGACGTATTTGGGCGAAAATGGTGGACCGGTTAGGTGTGTGACAAGGAAAAATAGATTCGATTTCAGTGAATATCTAAATATGGATTTGGATATGATAATTATTTAATTTTAAAGTGATTCTTCACCATTGGCAGATGGGGCCAAAAACGATACATAGCAGGATATCTCAAAAAGTTGTGGACGGATTTGGGCGAACATTGGTGGACCGGTTGGATGTCTGACAAGGAAAAATAGATTCGATTTTAGTGAAGATCTGAATATGGATTTGGATATGATAATTATTTAATTTTTAAAGTGATTCTTCACCATTGGCAGATGGGGCCAAAAACGATACATAGCAGGATATCTCAAAAAGTTGTGGACGGATTTGGGCGAACATTGGTGGACCGGTTGGATGTCTGACAAGGAAAAATAGATTCGATTTTAGTGAAGATCTGAATATGGATTTGGATATGATAATTATTTAATTTTTAAAGTGATACTTCACCATTGGCAGATGGGGCCAAAAACGATACATAGCAGGATATCTCAAAAAGTTGTGGACGGATTTGGGCGAACATTGGTGGACCGGTTGGATGTCTGACAAGGAAAAATAGATTCGATTTTAGTGAAGATCTGAATATGGATTTGGATATGATAATTATTTAATTTTTAAAGTGATTCTTCACCATTGGCAGATGGGGCCAAAAACGATACATAGCAGGATATCTCAAAAAGTTGTGGACGGATTTGGGCGAAAATGGTGGACCGGTTGGATGTCTGACAAGGAAAAATAGATTCGATTTTAGTGAAGATCTGAATCTGGATTCGGATATGATAATTATTTAATTTTTAAGTGATTCTTTTCCATTGAGCGATTGGGCCAAAAGCGATGTATAACATATTTTAAAAAGTTATAGATGACATGACTAAACTTGGTGGACGAGTTGGTTATGTGACAAGAACAAGCCGATGAGATTTTGGTTCAGGTCCGAATCCATATCCAGCCTATCAGTGGGATACAAAACAAACTGTTCAGCCTGGCGGAGGTGTGCGCTCTACCGAGTGCTGTTCTAGTTGTTTATGTATTCTCATTGAATTTACATGGGAATCCGATCGTTGCATGTTCATTTGCATCCTCAAAACTTCAGTCTACTGTGACATCCAGTTTATGTCAGTACAATCAAAGGTTATATCATTTCCTGAAATGCTGAATGGTCATAAATTAAAGGATAGCTTATTTTTGAAGATTAAAGCACCAATGATAAATCTGCATGCTGAGGACTTTCTCCTGCAAGCAGGAGGCAACACTTTAACAGGAGGTAAATAAACCTAAAACCTTCTGCAGGTGAAGGCAGAAGATGAGGATCTTGGGCCTGGAGGACAACTAACATACGCTTTGGTGGAGGGAAATGAGTCTGGCAAGTTTTCGGTTTCTCCTCATGGTCAGGTTTTCCTCGAAGGAGCCCTTGATCGAGAGATGACCCAACTCCACAAGCTTATCATCACTGCAACTGATGCTGGTGGGTGCAATAGATGGCTTGAGATGAGTAAGGTAAATGTTACCTGTGTGAATTTTCCTTTTTTTGTGTGTATGCAAGGTCGAGGCTCGTGTAAGAGCTAACATGAATCACAAAAAACATAAACGGACACATAAAACATGTAATAAAGGGAGCAGGAGACAAGATGGGGAGAGAGAGGGAAGCACACAAGCACAACAACGGTAGAGAACAAGGACATTGAGAGATCTGTGGGAGGGAGAGGGCATTGGGGGAAGAGGGCAGGGGAAGGGGGTGGGTGGGATGGGAAAGGTATTAAACAAATTGACACTGCTGGGACTTCCAGGAAAGAAGTCGGTATTTCAAAAAGGTGGATCTCGGATGAATGAACGGGGGTATAAAAAATCAAGGTTTTGGATGGGGGAAGATAAGAGATGGTCGTGAATTAAGATTCCTCACCTATTTCAAATGGATTTCCTTTCAATCCAACGACTTATTTTGTACCACGTGACACACTCTGCCCTTTTATTCTCTCTCCATATCTCCTTCATATATTAATGTCTTCTTTTCTTTTAATGCTTTTGTGACTCGGTTTGAACATGTTTTCACACTTCTTTGTTCTTCTCTTCGCTTTTTTTTTTTAACTAAAGCTCATGGAGAAGTTTGGCCAAACATCATTTAAAGAAGGACATTATGGCATAATACTAGAATAATGATGAACATGGGTCTTACTTTTGAAATGTTCACCTTTCCCACACATGAAACTAATGAATGTCAGCAGTTTGTTTGTGAAGTAGAAGAAACCCAAAATGAGGGAAAATCTATTGTGTATCTGTATCTATTTTATAAAAAGTATATAAAACTAGAACGACACTCTTTAATGTCACGATGTCGATCAATATGCATCCTCCCACATTATTACATCATTATACATACTTGTACCAAGTTTGATTTAAATCCCTCAAGCTGTTCTCAAGTCATCACATTTTTACCTGACATGACCTCTGACCTTTGACCTCTTGATACCATAATCCAACCAGTTCATCTTTGCATCATATATATACTTCTATCAAGTTTGTTCAAAATCCCATCACTTGTTCACAAGCTGGTGGGCACACACAATTTTTACCTAACATGGCCTCTGACCTATGACCTTTGACCTCCTGCCCCCAAATCTAATCAGTTAATCTTTACCTCATAATACATACCTGCACCAAGTCTGATTAAGATCCCTTCAGCTGTTCTCAACTTATCGCGGTAACGAAAATGTATCACAGATGGACAGACAGACAAACAGACAGACAGACAGCCGGATGGACAACCTGAAAACATCATGTAATCACAAGCCGACGAAATCACCAGAGGTGAAAAAAGGTATTCCCATCAGTATTCCAGGTTAATTACACTAAAGACTGGGTTTTCCTGATGCGAAACTCGATTTTAGAAAGGCATTGCCCTCATCTTTTTATTACTCAATAATGCCATGGGGAAGCTATTTACTTTCACAGTGTGCTCACCAGGTAAGTTATGTTGAGGAAATGAAATGTGCAGATGGTGTAAAACAAAATGCAGGTGGTGTACGTATATAACATAACTCGACATTTTTTCAAAATGGCTTCCATGGGATCCGAATTTCTTTCTTACTAAACTGGAACGCCATGATATTCCTTTTGCTTGCACAAATCGAGTGGTGTGTGGAGGGTGGCGGGGTCTCGGAGGAAAGAATGGGTTGTCAGGATGGTGTTTCATCCATCTAATTACATTTTGCATTGTGTGGTGCAAAACAGTCCTGAATTGATGAAAAACGTTCCATTCGTTTTTGTCCAGTGAAAGAACCCTTAAATCCTTTTCGACCATAAATGGGTGCAAAATGGTCTAAGGGTCTAAAGAGGTCTAAATGCTGTAATGATCTAGTGTTGAAAGGGTCTTAAAAGGGCTAAAAAGGCCTAAAGGCTCTACAGGTCTAAGGGGTTTAAAGGGTCTAAAGATTTATGGGTCTAAAGGGTGTAATGATCTAGTGTTGAAAGGGTCTTAAAAGGGATAAAAAGGCCTAAAGGCTCCACAGATCTAAGGGGTTTAAAGGGTCTAGAGGGTATGTTCCAATAGTAGTTAGGTTCTAAAGAAGTCTAAGAGGTATAAAGGGTGTAAGGGTCGAAATGTCTAAGGGGTCTAAGGATCCAATGGGTACATTCCAAAAGTAGTTAGGGTCTAACGGGTCTAATGTATCTATAGGGTATAAAAGGGTCTAACTCTAAAGGATGTAAATGTCTAAAAAGGGTCTTAAGGTGAAAAGGGTAAGGCATGAGTGCAAGTTTGAATATAGCAGTGAGGAGGATACTATACTTCAAGAATCAGACTTATATCTTTGTTTTTCTTCATGCACTCAGACTCGACTTTTTTTTTTTTTTTTGTTCTTGTTGTTTCTTTCGTCCGACTCGATAAAAAGACAAGGCCGAGTCAATGTAGTCAATATGCTTCGAAACCTGTACTCCGATACCTACCATGAGATTATTATTACTTGAAAAACTTCTTTTTTTTGGTGTAAAATTGCTTGAATCTTGTTTGTCTCAAATAGTGAGCCAAACACTGCACATAAATATACTTTTCAGGATTATACTTGGTTAGGTTCAAAGAGGGATATAGAGACCGTGCATTCCCATGGAGCCAATGACGCAGAACCGATTCTGGCACAACACCCTGCCAGGTATACTGACAGTTAGCAAGATTCGGTCTGGCGTCGTTAGCTACCTGGACCCTGACGAGTGTAGAGATAACGTAATTCTGACTATAAAATGAGTAAAAGTAACTTGTCAAATATTCATCTTCAGCTGAATGGCAATGTGAATGAGAGAGAGGAAGACAAATGATGAATTGCGAAAGATGATGGGAATAGAGCCTGTGATTGATGCTGTGAAGAGGAACAGGTTGAGATGGTTTGGTCATGTGTTGAGGAAGGATGAAAGTGACTGGTTGAGAAGAGTGATGGAAATGAATGTAGAAGGAAGTAGAGGACGGGGAAGACCGAGAAAGACTTGGCTAAAGATGGTGGATGAAGAAATGCGGGCAAGGGGGTTAACAAGGCGAGATGCAGAAAATAGGGCAAAATGGAGAAGATTGTCATGGGGACCGCAAGGCTAACCCCTGCTCTAGCATGGAAAATGGCCTTAAAATGCCTGTTGTTGTCTTGTTGTTGAATGACAATGAGACACAGACTGGAGACATTGTCATTTGGAATGGGATTCAGTTTTTAAAACGTAGTCCTCTGACTCAGACTTTCTTGGTAGGCCAGAAGCTAACTTGGTCAATGATACAGTATACAGTCACGTGAAAAAGTAAGTACACCCGTGTAAAATTTTGACTTTTTCAACATATTTCAACATACAGCTATTTGATCTTCATTTCAACAATATTGACAGATGAAGGTGATATAACATAACAAATATCATGAAACATTTACATTTTGTCGTCCATTGTATAATTTAAATAAACATAAATGCAAATTTTGCATGTGGAAAAAGTAAGTACACCCTTGGCTCTAATAGGTGGTATTGCCCCCTTTATCAGAAACAACCTCAAGTAGGCATTTCTTATAACTGTCTACCAGTCTCTGACATCGATTGGGAGAAATTTTTGCCCACTCCTCCATGCAGAATTCTTTCAGCTGTGCGATGTTTGAGGGGTTTCTTGCATGCACAGCTCGTTTCAAATCCCTCCCGCAACATCTCGACGGGATTTAGATCCGGGCTTTGACTTGGCCATCCCAGAACCCTCCATTTCTTTCTTTTCAGCCATTCCTTGGTTGATTTACTGGTATGTTTAGGGTCATTGTCATGTTGCAAGGTCCACCTTCGGTTGAGCTTCAACCTCCTGACAGATGGCCTCACATTATCCTCAAGCACCCTCTGGTACAATGAAGAATGCATCGTGGATTCTATGATGGTGAGCTGCCCAAGCCCTGATGCAGCAAAGCTGCCCCAAACCATAATATTTCCACCACCATGCTTTACAGTTGGTATCAGGTTCTTGTGGTCAAATGCTGTCTTTGTTTTTCGCCAAGCATGTCTTCTGGTACTGTGGCCAAATAGCTCCACCTTTGACTCATCTGTCCAGAGCACATTGTTCCAGAAGTGCTGGTCTTTGCCTAGGTGTTCATTGGCAAACTTTAGTCTTGCCCTGATGTTCTTTCTGGACAGTAACGGTTTCCTCCTGGCACACCTTCCATGTAGATCAAATTTGTGCAGCCTCTTTCTAATGGTAGACTCGTGCACTTTGACATCAACAGTGGCAAGAGCTACCTGAAGGTCCCGTGATGACAAACTGGGGTTCTTAGAGACTTCTTTCAGCATCTTGCGGTCTGCTCTCAGGCTGAACATGCTGGGGCAGCCTGGCCTGAACAAGTTGGCAGTTGTTTGGAATCTTCTCCCCTTGTAGATGATCTTCCGGACAGTCGAATGATTGATTTCAAATTGTTTGGAGATCTTTTTAAATCCCTTCCCAGACTCGTAGGCATCAATAACCTTCTTTCTGAAGGCCTCAGATAGCTCTTTTGATCTAGGCATGGTGACGCCACACACTTCATCAACAAAGAGCAAACCAAACTAAATGTCTGAGGTTTAAATAAGACAGGTTCCCCCAAGATCGTTTCTAACGATGTTCTAATCATTTGCACCTGAGCTGGTGCACCTGATTCTAATTTTAGGTATTTGAAGTAGTGACAAATGTAGGGGTGTACTTACTTTTTCCACATGCGAAATTTGCATTTATGTTTATTTAAATTATACAATGGACTACAAAATGTAAATGTTTCATGATAATTGTTATATTATATCACCTTTATCTATCAATATTGTTGAAATGAAGATCAAATAACTGTATGTTGAAATATGTTGAAAAAGTCAAAACTTTTCATGGGGTGTACTTACTTTTTCACGTGACTGTATATGAAAACTGAAAGCAACAGTGTTCATGGACCACCTTACTCCTCATGGACCACCTTACTCCGCACTGTCCCAGGGAACAAGGCCATTGGCGGGATCTACGAGCGGCAAATTTGATTGGTCGTGATGATGTAAAATGTCGTATTATTTTGCCTAAGTACTGCTAAACGGATAGGGTTTGAAAGTGCTAAAAAGGCAATTTGAGTTCAAATATATAACTCGATTGAAGATAAAAGAAAGATTTTAAAAGTCTTTTAAAAATTCGGAAGTTTACCGCCATTGATGCAGCATCTTTTACAGCACCTTATTCGCAATGTTATTGTGGCGGACACAAAAGCCCACTGGCGTGGTGACATCATTCCACGCACCGAGTGGGCGGTGGCCACGCCCGAGGGGTAGGCGTGGCCTCATGATATACCCCGGGCGACCAGCCCGGAGGAGTTTAGTGTTACAGTGTAGTCTTACAATAAAGACGTTTATATGTTACCGCTTGTCCGCTTCCTCCTTGCTCACAAGCAGCGCGCGTAACGCCGCGCTTTACTGGTGACCCCGACGTTGGATCTGCCGGAGCGATCCTTCCACACGCGACGCCATCGCCATGGCCGCCTTCGTCAAACTTCCGGAATTTTGGGAGGCTCAGGCCGAAGTCTGGTTCGTCCAGGCCGAAGCCCAATTTCAGCTTCGGCACCTCACCGGCGATGACACGCGCTACTGCCACGTCGTCGCCTCCCTCGGGCCCGGCACGGCCGCTCGAGTTGTGTCCGTCCTTCGCCACCCACCGGACGGCCACAAGTAAGAGGCACTCAAGCGGCTACTCCTATCCACGTTCAGCCTCACGGACGACGCACGGGCCGACCGCCTCCTGGATCTCCCCGAGCTCGGTGAGACGCGCCCGTCGGTCCGAATGGACCATATGCTGTCACTGTTGGGCGACGAAGCCCCCGGTTCGCTATTCCGGGCGCTTTTCCGTCGCCAACTTCCAGCGCAGGTTCGCCTCGCGTTGGCCGGGACCGGGCTAACGGAACCCCGAGCATTGGCGGCCGAGGCGGACAAGTACTTCGCCGCTTCGGACACGCGGGCGAGCGTTGGCGTGGCCGTCACGGCCTTCGACGCTGATGTTCCACAGCATCATCTTCTACAGCACGCTGATGTTCCACAGCATCATCTTCTACAGCACGCTGATGTTCCACAGCATCATCTTCTACAGCACGCTGATGTTCCACAGCATCATCTTCTACAGCACGCTGTGGTTCAGCAGCATGCTGATACGCACCTCGTGAACGCCGCCACGCCCCGCCCACCGCCGCGGCGAAAACCGCCACCGCGGGGAAACCCGTCGACTCCACCGGCCTGGCGGAGCCAGCCGCACTCCTCCAGCTCCACCACCTGGTGCTGGTTCCACGCCAAGTTCGGCCACGAAGCTCGGCGGTGTCATCCGCCGTGCTCCTTCAACGGGTCGGGAAACGCCCGGGCCGGCGCTCAATTGTGGCGATGAGCGCCGGCCGTTCGAGCAGCCTGCTGTTCATAACGGACACCTTCTCCGGGCGCCGTTACCTGTGCGACACGGGAGCACAGGTGAGTGTCATTCCCGCCGGCACGTCAGACAAGCACGCCGCGGGTGGGGGCCCCGCGCTGCTTGCCGCGAACGGGACGCCCATCCGTACGTACGGAAAACGCTGCCTCTCTCTGCGGTTTGGAGGGCAGGTTTTCCGATGGACGTTCGTCACCGCCGACGTGCCCATGGCACTGCTTGGCGCGGACTTCCTGTGCGCTAATGGGCTCCTGGTCGACGTCAAGCGCAGACGGCTTGTCCAGGCCGAGACATTCAGCTCGCTCGCATGTGCGTTGCCCAGCTCAACGAGCGGCTTGCCAAGCGGCTTGCCGAACGATTCGGTTCCGGCCACGTTGGTCTGTACGCTTCCGGCAGCGGACGCATTCACCCGCCTCCTCGCCGGCTTCCCGGCCCTCACGCGGCCCACCTTCTCGGCGGGGGCCGTCAAGCACGGGGTGGCCCATCACATCCCCACCGTCGGGCCACCGGTCTACGCCCGGGCACGCCGCCTCGAGCCGACGAAGCTGGCGGTGGCAAAAGCGGAGTTCGCTACCCTGGAGCGACTCGGCATCGTTCGGCGCTCAGAGAGCGCTTGGGCGTCGCCGCTGCACATCGTGCCGAAGCCCGGCGGGGGATGGCGACCGTGCGGGGACTATCGCCGTCTCAATGACGCCACGACTCCCGACCGCTACCCCGTCCCCCACATTCAGGACTTTTCCGCCCGTTTGGCGGGCAGGTCCTTCTTCTCGAAGGTGGACCTCATACGCGGCTACCATCAGGTCCCCGTCAGGCCGGAGGACGTCCCGAAGACGGCGGTCATCACGCCATTCGGACTCTTCGAGTTCCTGCGCATGCCCTTCGGTCTGAAGAATGCGGCTCAGGCGTTCCAGCGACTGATGGACAGCGTCCTGCGCGACTTGGATTTTGTCTACGTCTACCTGGACGATATCCTCGTCGCCAGCGCGTCCCGCGAAGAGCACCTACGCCACCTCCGCACGCTCTTCGAACGCCTGGGCCAGCATGGCCTGATTGTGAACCCCGCAAAGTGCCGGTTCGGCGCCGCCACAATCGATTTTCTGGGGCACCGTGTCACCAGGCACGGCGCCGTCCCCCTGCCGGCCAAGGTGGAGGCGGTGAAGGGGTTTCTGCGCCCCCGCACGATCAGAGGGCTGCAGGAGTTCCTGGGCATGGTGAACTTTTACCATCGGTTCCTGCCCCGTATCGCCCAGCTCCTGCGCCCCCTGCACGAAGCTCTCCGAGGTAAGCCGGGCAAAGGCGACGTTACCTGGACTGAGCAGATGGACACGGCGTTCACGGGCGCGAAGCTCGCCTTGGCTAACGCCACCATGCTCGCGCACCCGGCGCCCGATGCACCGATCGCCCTCACCACCGATGCCTCGGACTACGCGGTGGGCGCGGTGCACGAGCAATGGGTGCGTGGAGCTTGGCAACCGCTGGCGTTCTTTAGCCGGCAGCTTCGCCCGCCCGAACGCCGTTACAGTACCTTCGACCGCGAGTTGCTCGGACTTCACTTGGCGGTCAGGCACTTCCACCATCTGCTCGAGGGCCGGGCGTTCACTGCCTTCGTCGACCACAAGCCGCTGATCTTCGCGATGGGCAAGGTCACCGAGCCGTGGTCGGCCCGGCAGCAGCGTCACCTCTCGGCCGTGTCCGAGTACACGACGGACATCCAGCACGTCGCGGGGAAGGACAACCCGGTGGCGGATTGCCTTTCCCGGGCCGTCGCCCACGCAGTCCACCTCGGCATCGACTATGCCCGGATGGCAGCGGACCAGGCCGCTGACCCCGACGTCCAGGCCTTGCGGACCGCCGTCATGGGCCTCCGCGTCACCGAGGTGCCGTTCGACGGCGCGGGCGCGGCTCTCTTGTGCGACGTCTCCCTCGGGCGTCCTCGCCCCATTGTGCCCGCGGGCTGGCAGCGCCAGGTGTTTGACGCCATCCACGGCCTGTCCCACCCGGGCGCGAGGGCCTCCCAAAGGCTGATCGCCGACAAGTTCGTCTGGCATGGCCTCCGGAAGGCCGTCCGTGGCTGGGCCAGGACGTGCCTCGCGTGCCAGCGCGCCAAGGTGCACCGGCACACCCAGGCCCCGTTGGCCCCGTTCACGGTGCCGGAACGCCGGTTTGACCACGTCCACGTGGACCTGGTGGGACCTCTGCCCCCCTCGCGGGGTTTCACCTACGTCCTCACCATGGTGGACCGCACCACCCGGTGGCCGGAGGCCGTGCCCTTGGCGTCGACAACGGCGGCCGATGTCGCGCAGGCTTTCATCGCCACCTGGGTCGCCCTCAGACATCTCATCCGACCGCGGCCCCCAGTTCACCTCGGAGCTCTGGGGGGCGGTTGCGCAGGGGCTCGGGGTCCGGCTGCACCGAACCACGGCCTACCACCCCCAGGCTAACGGCCTGTGTGAGCGATTTCACCGCTCATTGAAGGCCGCGCTCCGGGCCACCCTCCGCGACGGCGGCTGGGTCGACAGGCTCCCCTGGGTCCTGCTGGGCCTCCGGACGGCGCCCAAGGAGGACCTGCGCGCATCCGCGGCGGAGTTGGTCTTCGGGCAACCGCTGCGGGTGCCGGGCGAGTTCCTCCCCGACTCCACGGCACCATGGTCCGCGGCACAGCAGCGCTCCGCTCTGCAAGAGACCGCCCAGAGGTTCGCCCCGGTGCCAACGGCATGCCACGGGCACCCACCGACGCACGTCGCCCCGGAGCTTCGCACGGCGGAGTACGTCTTCGTCCGCCACGATGCCCATCGGACACCACTGCGGCCCCCGTACGACGGGCCTTTCTGCGTGCTGGAGACCGGGGCGAAGCACTTCACCCTGGACATCGGCGGTACTCCTGACCGCGTTTCGGTAGACCGCCTCAAGCCGGCCCACCTCGATGTGGACCATCCACCGCCAGTGGCCCGACCCCCACGTCGGGGCCGCCCTCCTGCGGGCGGACCCCCGGCACCGCCCAGCCCCGCCGCCACGGCGCCCCCCGGTCCTGCACCCATCCCAGGGGCAGCCAGGGGCATCCCACCTGGTATCCCTGCACCCCGGACGCCGCCGATCGCCAGGGGGCGCTTCGGCCGGGTCATTCGTCTGCCCCGCAAACTGGCCCTCCAGGTGCGCGGGAATTCTGGGGGGGCGCGTGTGGCGGACACAAAAGCCCACTGGCGTGGTGACATCATTCCACGCACCGAGTGGGCGGTGGCCACGCCCGAGGGGTAGGCGTGGCCTCATGATATACCCCGGGCGACCAGCCCGGAGGAGTTTAGTGTTACAGTGTAGTCTTACAATAAAGACGTTTATATGTTACCGCTTGTCCGCTTCCTCCTTGCTCACAAGCAGCGCGCGTAACGCCGCGCTTTATTATGTTCGTTCTTCATGCCCGTTGTTTGTGTCCTTTATGACATCGTTAAAAACAGTAAGTTTCCTGTTTGGAATGATTTTCAATTTTGTTTTGACTGCCGGACAGGCAAAAACACAATTTTTTTTAATCTCACTCCTCTCTGCGCAAATTATGTCATCGGGGGGGGGGGGGGGGAGGGGGGGGGCAAGTTCAGAGCCAAAGTACTGCAAAACTACAGGTTCCTGTTCCAATTCCTGTTCCGATTTGTGTTCAAAATATAACATTCCATTGAAATTATTAATTTTTCTTTTCGATCATAAACTGACGTTTGTAGACAGACAGACAGACAGACAGAAGTGAAACAATATTGCTTAACCCTGCATTTCACTTCATGCGTGTTGGGTATAAACAACACCAACAACAACAACCTTGCAGCCGAACACCACATTTTGCATTGCCTTCACAATCCCCACGTGGTATTATTCCATTAAAATGGGATTTTTGACGAGAATTCCACTAATGCAGAACCATCATCGATCTGACAGTCCCAGTGAATGCACCAACAAAAGTCACGAGGAACAAAAACAAATCCCAATATTTAAGAAGACCTGCAAATGAAATGCGCTTCTCCGATTAGTTGAAATATTTTCCGATGATCTTCCTATGATAGAGGGATACAGTAAAGAACACGACCTGGCCGGCGATGCTGCGTCTGTGCTGGGCGTTTATTTTGCGGGAGACGATTCAAAGCAAGCCACGGGCAGGCAAACACACAGTGAGGCCATCTGGTCGGGCCCTTGTTTAAACAGTGGATGAAAGGCTGAAGGACCACCCAGTAGGTCATGAGCGAGACGTTTCTGCGGCTAAAGGAAAACTCCAATACCTGCCATGGCAGAGGTGTGCTCTTTGAGGGAAGGGAAGTGGATTGGATCAAATCAAAGTTACTTGAAGTGTCTCCCATGAAATGCCTCTTTCAATTTGGAACAAACTTTTAACCCTCGTGCCACTACGTGCGTCGGTTGACCTGTTGGTTCTGTTGTAATTATGCCGACGCTGACGAAGTCGCCGGAGGCATTATGTTTTCAGGTTGTCCGTCCGGCTGTCCGTCCGTCCAAATAGGTTTTCGTTACCGCGATAACTTGACAACGGCTAAAGGGATGTTAGTCAGACTTGGCACAGGTCTGTACAATGAGGTAAAGATGAACTCATTAGATTTTGGGGTCACGAGGTCAAAGGGCAAAGCTCAGAGGTCATGTTAGGTAAAAATCGTGTTACCGCTATAACTTGTGTACCAGTGATGGGATGCTGACCAGATTTGGTACACTTATGTAGAACTATGTAAAGATGAACTGATAAGATTTTGGGGTCAAGAGGTCAAAGGTCAAAGTCTGTAATAGGCCTATAACTTGAGAACGGCTGAAGTGATCTAATTCAAACTCGGTACAGGTATGTATAATATTGTAAAGATCAAGTGATTAGATTTTGGGGTCATAGGTCAAAGGTCAAAGTCTGTAATAGGTCTATAACTTGAGAATGGCTGAAGTGATCTAATTTAAACTTGGTACGGGTATGTGTAATGATGTAAATATTAAATGATTATAATTTGGGGTCAAGAGGTCAAAGGTTAAAGTCTGTAATAGGTCTATAACTTGAGAATGGCTGAAGTGATCTAATTCAAACTTGGTACAGGTATGTATAATGATGTAAAGATTAACTGATTAGATTTTGGGGGTCCTGAGGTTAAAGGCCAAAGGTCAGAGGTCATATCAGGTAAAAATGTGATAACTTGTGAACAGCTGAAGGTATTTAAATTAAAATTTGGTGCAGGTATGTATAATGATGTAAACATGGACTGATTCAATTTTGGGTTCGATAGGTCAAAGGTCAGAGGTCATGTCAGTTAAAAATGTGCTAACTTGGGCACAGCTGAATGGATTCACATCAAACTTAATACAAGTATTATAATGATGTAATAATGTGGGCAGACGCATATCAGTCGATGTCGTGACGTTGAAGAGTGCCGTTCTAGTTTAAAAAAAAAAGAAATTATATTTTCCTGAATTATTGCATTTGCCAAAATAATTTAGTGGAAACAGGAAGTGTAACATTCAGGAAATTGAAATGGTGAAAACTACCTGAAAAGGCGCATAACAGTTTGTCTGTCATTATCAGCTACTAAAAAACGAAGGTAGAGCCGTTTATATCCTTCCTAATACACTGCTGAATAGGTTGTATAAAAGGTTGATTTGTTTGGCATTCCCATCAAGTACCTAGGCCATGATTCTGAGATCTCTGATTCATATTCTACTACGCTTGTGGATTGATACATTGTTACCTCCGCCACTAAAGGTGGACGTAGGTTATGTTTTCACCACTGTTTGGTTGTCTGTCCGTCTGTGAGCAAGATATCTCGAAACGTCGTGGACGAGTTATGACAAAACTTGTGGAATCATTCGGTTAGGTGACAAGAACAAGTCGATTCCATTTTGGTTCACGTCTGGATCCAGATCCAGCCTATCATTGGGATACCAAACGTAAACTGTTCACCCTGGTGGAGGTATGCGCTCTACAGAGTGCGTTCGGCCTCGTCTTGTACATGTTCCTAATATCCAAACACTTTTATTAATTTATTTTGTGCACCATTTTCTTATATCTGTTGTCAAGGACTTTGAGACCATTGTACCAGCCCATAGGCTTGCTTTTTCAAATTTTTGAGAAGTTTTTAGAAACACAATTGTCGATGAGACGGCTTGTTCAACGTTCATGGAAGGATAGTGCCCCATGTTTCCTCATCTCCGGCTCACACTACGTGAGAACATCATTTTTTTCTATTTAGTTTTATATTTTGTTATAGGATTCCATTATAACCTGATAATCTACTGCTCTGATATGTGTTTACACCAGGGGTGTAGTCCAGATATTATAACTATGCAGGTTATTGGCAACTCAGACCCGGTGAATGGCTAAATACAAGGTCCAGAAGCAAGACAAACTTTCCAACCATTTTATATCCAAATTTAGGGAATTCTCTTATGTTTGCAAAAAGTATTTACACCCTAGAAGACATGACAGCATGGAAAAGTTTGAATGCATCCAACTAGTTGAAGTCTCGGTGGATCTTCTTGTGAAGAATGGCTTTCATGTTGTACGAGCAAAGGTAGGCATAATACATCAATGACACAGACTCATGTTGGCAGAGCTCAGAGCATGATGTTATATACTGTATATTAACATCACACCATGCTTATCTGCTCTGACATCTCCTTAAAGAAATAATGCTAGCAGACCAGACACACAGCATAACGTCCATCCATGGACCCAGACAAGACCGCTTAGAGGTGAGTGTGTGTACCTCTAGAGTCTAGACAATCCTTCAAGTCCTTACCACATCAGACTAAATAATTAAAAAATTAAACCTCTCTATTTCTTAAAATACATAGTTTTGTCGAAAACGATGACTTTATATTTATATATTTTACTTTATATATATATATTTATAGACTTTATATATTTTAAGCGGATTCTGGTGTGTGTGTGTGTGTGTGTGTGTGTGTGTGTGTGTGTACACACAAAGTTACCAGCAGATAACATTACACTCATTTTTAGCCGCGTCGCAGACACTGCTCATAGAGTGCCCTCTGCTGTTGTTGTTGTTGTTCTTCTTCTTCTTCTTCTTCTTGTTGTTCGTGCAGAGAAGACAAAACCACGAAGCTCCACCCATTCTGGGAACCATAGCTCCACCCATTTTGGGAGAGGCTTCATATAAACAAATATCCACCATTTTATTAACTCGCATAGCTTTGAGGCCTGTTTTGTAGGCCCGTGGTGTCTTCCTCTCTCACACATTTATTTCAAATCAAATTCGATATATCATTTCATTTTTCACAGTCGCTAACATAGCTTTAGACTCGGTTGAAAAAAAACGGGAAGAAAATCCGATGAAAGTTGCCCTTTATAGAACGAAATGAATTCTCAAAGGCCTGTAACTTCAAGTCCATTGAGATTTATTTTTTTTAATCGCGGCATGCTCAGTCATACACCGCCCGAAATAACAGATGGGAAAATGCAGAGATATATATATATTTTGTTTAAATCGCGGCATGCTCAGTCATACACCGCCCGTAATAACAGATGGGAAAATGCCGAGATATATTAAAAATTCGTCCATTTGATGACAATCGTCACGATGTGAAATATTTAATTTATACGTCGTCACAATAATGTGGAGAGAGGAGCATAGCTTCGTTCACGTGTCGCCACACACGGGAAATTGCCGAGATATCTTTTTTTTAAATCGCGGCATGGTCAGTCATACACCGCCTGAAATAACAGACGGGAAAATGCCGAGATATATTAAAAATTCGTCGCCACACACGGGAAATTGCCGAGATATATTTTCACTTTGCACAAAAATAACATCAAGTAATCGAATCAATAGGAATGTCCTGTGCCTATAACATCGACGTTATAGGCACAGCTGCATCTAGGCACTGTGTAACATCGACGCGGCTTTTGTTTTAATTAAAACTTTTTGTACTTGTTCATGATATAAATACACATCGTAACAGAAGATGATCAGGTCCATAATCCATTTTTACTTTTATTTTATTATACCTTAAAAAGGGAGAATGAAAGGAAACACCAGGAGTGTCGATAACATCGCGGTCATCTGTTCATCAGGCATGCCAGACAACTATTTTGCATCACCATGTGTCTTATTTACCTCTCACTGTGACCTACCTTTCTGATATTGCATTGATACAATCAGTACCTCCAGCACACACCCCAAGCACCACAGTGGATAGCCAGGTGCTCTGTACAAGCCAAGCTGACGTGATGTTGGCCATCTTTAGGCAAACAATCCTGTACAAGCCAACAAAAACCAAATTGAATGAGGCCGACTAAAATCCAGGTCTCGAGGGTTCAAGCACCGCACGCCAGACAACGCTCGCTAATGCTGCCCGTCAGTCTGGATAACATTGAGCAAGGTTTCGCTTTCTGTTAATTTCACCGTCGAACCCCCTCTGTGACACAGCATCCACTTGGACCGAACGCACAGCTCCTTGAAGCCAGATTCCTTGGAGATTACACTTAATCCATGCTAAACCTGGTTTTGGTCTAACTGCTAACCTTTTCTTTCTTACAAAACAAACTAAAGCAGTATTATTGCTTGGAATTCTAATTTGCTCGTTTTTTTCTTTTTCTTGAAATGCCTGTTTTGTCTCATTTATGACTAATTAGGAGATAAGGCATTTGGGGTGCAGTCTTGGAAGGATGTGTGCAATTTCAAAGACCTCTCTGCGACTTTATTCCCCTCTTGGTGCCAATTCCAAAGTTTTAATAGCAAAATTTAAACAATTTACCGTTAACAAAATGTACGCAATTCATTGCTGCATTATTACAATATTAGCCACCTGCATCAATCTTTTATGCATCTCACAATACTAAAAGTTTTGGTTCTTTACAATCGTCCATCTTGTGTTCGATGCATTTTTCGATTTGCAGTGGGTTATCTTTATAACACCAGTTACCGGAGTATAGTGGCCTAACAGGATAGATCAAAGGTAGCATGCAGTCCTTTGAAGTGTCTTGTCTGGGTTCTATTGTCGATCCGACTATAAATTTGTCAGCCTGGTGCTTCGCAGGCAGGGCTGGCATCAGTGAGTGTGCTATCCATTTTAGGGGATGTTAACCTGGGATCCCTCCTGTCAGCAGTGGCTGGTGGGTGTTAAACACCATGCAGGGCCTCTTGCAAAAAGCCGACGAGTGCTGTCATGCTGGTCAAATTCCAAATTTCTGTCATAACCAGTTGTGGAGCTCTGGCCATCTCATCCCGTTATGGTCCATCACATTGTTCAAAACACCATACTTCTGGCTGCATTGTCATTCTACATGAAAAATAGCTGAAGAAGCAGAAAAAAGTCTAAACGACTCACAGTGAACAATGATTTTGTCCATAGCTCAATGGAGTACTTCTCTTTTCTATGGGCTGGGTCTCCACAACTGTCGTTCCTGGATTCCATGGAATCTAATGCTCTCAATATTTTGCCATGATGAGGCTGAAGCACGCACAAGGCCTGTTGTTCTCTCATCTTAAACAGGTCAGTGGCTTCTTTGTTCCTTACCACTTCTCCACTTCCTCCCAGTCGTGCGTTACACCTGCCAGCTCGTGTCCAGGTGGGCCAGCGTTTGTGTTCTGCACCGTAGAAGTCAACACCTGCTCTGCTTATTGTTCAGAAACAGACCCTCTTGGTGACTCAGATCCCATACGTGCTTCATTCTGCATCTGCTTCTCTGCGGAGACCATCTGTATTTCACTACGTTTCTCCTCCACTTGATGAATTGTATTCCCCAAGCAATCCTTGAGTGCTTTTGCGTCACTTCCAAAAAAAACCCTTTGCATCTTTTCACTCTCTTGCCTCCTGTAATTTTCATCTGTTCACTATCCTTCATTAAATTATGCAACTCATCCTTTGTTTTCTTCTGATCTCGTTCCAACATTTTCAGCTTCTTAAAGCAACCTTCAAACCAACCATCTACCTTTTCTTTTTTATTTTCAATATCCGCCTCGACACTTTTATCTGGCCGTCCATCCATCTTTTAGGAACTTTCCCCTGTTATATCTTTCCTGAGCTGCTCGATATTCGTGTTATTATAATAATAAAATAACTGTTCCCCTACAAGGAACTTTGATGTAGGAAGAGGCCCTTGCGCTCATCAAGGCCCATGCTACGGTTGCTTTGTCCCTTTTAAATGCTGAATGTTAAGCAAGGCAGCAGCACGTACCGTCTTAAGATCTTTGATATGACTCGACCGGGGTATGAAAGAAACACCGACATCCCAGACTCAGAGCAGACGTTCTAACCATTATGCCAATGAGTCTGGTATTCATGCCATTCTTTATCCTGAGATGTCAGGACTACATGTTCACAATCTCTCCACTTAACTCTCAATCTCTACACGTACACTCACAACCTGTTCACTTGCACTGGCCAACAGGTTAACCATCTTGGCATTTAAACTTCCATGCTTTTTGGGGAGAGGCGGGGAGGGTGTTAGCATTATGTTGAGCCAAACTTGTTTTTTGAATATCAAAGTATTCATCTCCTGAAGCATTTGGCATAAATCCACATTAGGAGGCATATTTACTCTCTCTGAAATATTTTAGCTACAAAACAGCTTCGAGGCCTTCTCTTGGTACCAGCTTGAGCACGTCGTTTGCCTCCCACAAAGGTTGATCTTCAGTTGAAAATTCTTTTCACCATCCATATTTGAAAAAACGGACCCAATATCAACGTTGAAGTCAAAACGTGTGCTATGTCATTAAATGGAGAGATTCTCAGGTTCCAAGTGTTAATTAGAATCAAAGTGCTGATAAAAAAGTAATTTTAAGAAGACTAGATAACCTGTGCAACCTCAATACCTATTTATGACGAGCATATTCAAGCACCAGAATTGTAAAATAAATACATTACTATTACATTAAATTATTAATTTCAATTAAATATTTATTTGACAATTTATTAAAATATTAGATTAATTAAATTTATTATAAAAAATTTAAATTATTACATAATTGATAATTTAACATTACATAACAAGCACTCCCACCCCCCCCCCCCCCCTTCCCATGCCTCCTCTGCCCTAGCCCTCTCCCTCCCACAGATCTTCCGTTGTCCCTGTTCTCTGCTGTTGTACTTGTGTGCTTCCCTCTCTCTCCCCATCTTGTCTCCCGCTCCCTTTATTGTATGTTTTGCGTGTCCGTTTGTTTTTTTTGTGATTGATGTTAGCTCTTACACGAGCCTCGATCTTGTATACCAAAAAAAAAAAAAAAATTCTGTCTGGCTCGGCTTGAGGTTTTAAAGGAATTGATTTTGGTCTGGGATGCCAGGTATTGCTCGCCTCCTCTTCGCTAATCATCCGGGATCTTTAAGGTACACCGACAAATGCTCAGATCACCCGGTGATCAATACCTGCCCTACCCGTGAAACACCGATCATATGGTTTCTAGTCGGGTCTAGCATTGAACTTGGATTAGACAACTCAAAGGTAAGTGTGCTACCGCTGAACCATTCTGCCGGATGACAGGTAATCATCCACCCTTTTCTCTTTTCTTTCTCTGCGGAGACCAGAGTTTCTTGAGAGTTCCATTTTTTTCTTTTTAAAATTTATATCTCAATCGTTTGACAATTGATTGGTGTATGTTATATCTGACTCTAGTTTGATCTCTTTGAGTTTGAACAGGTCAAAGTTCTTAAACTGCAATTTGGTGTGATGCATTGTGGATCACTTTTCAAAACAGGCATTGTGATGCAATTTCATGTCCTTCAGCTATGGAAGGAAAGGGTTGATTGGATAACTAGTTCAGGGTGCTGGAGATAACTCACCGACTCTGGATGAAAGACAGTGGAATATTTAACGTTTACCAACAACTAGTGCTGGCAGACCTATTACCCGGCTTCACATGCATCCAATGTACGGTGCACATATTGATGGATGGTCCTTCATGAAAAAATAAAACAGGAAGACAGTTTATAGCTGAGTCGGTATTCGATGCCAAGCTACACCGCTTTGAGGTGAGTGTGCATACCTGCCAGGTGGGCACCCTACCAGGCCAGACGTCATTTACTTATGTGCTAATTACCTTTTGAAACCTACAGTTATTGAAACATTACATCCTATTTGTGGAGAGTGCAGTCGTCGTGACAAAATTAAGAACCTAGTGCAGAGAGAAACACAAACCATTGCATGTTTCACACTAGACTTCATCTGTATATTTAGGGCTTTCAACCCCTAAATATTTTTGGTTAACTGAAAGGGTTGAAGCTTCAATAATGCAGGGAACTATCGCTTTGGAACTCTTCATGGTGGTTTTGATTTGTTAGCTCACCTGGAACGTAGTTCTGGGGAGCTTATGGGCGCGTCGTCCGTCCGTCAATCCATCAGACCCTCAGTCCCGCAACTTATTCTGCGAAACTGCTGATGGGATTGTGACCAAACTTGGCACAATTTATGTTGCAACTTAAATTTGTTCACGGCGGCATGAAAAAAATCGTGGTCTAAGTGGGGTCAAGGGGGATCCAGGTTTGACCACTGCCCCCTCCCCCAAATAATAGGAATTTGCTTTTTCCTCTGAAACTACACACATTATTTCAATGAAACTTGACCACAACCTTCATCACCTGTGATATACCAAAGCTTGTTCACGGGTTTTAAAATTTCGGGGTCTAAGGCGGTCTATGGGGGGTTTAAGTCTCCCAAAATAGGTAATTGTTTTCTTCTCAGAAACTACACATGCGATTTCATTGAAACTTGTCCACAACCTTCATCAACTGCAATGCATCAACATTTGTTCACGGCATCAGAAATATCAGGCTTTAAGGGGGTGTGTGGGGTGGAGGGGGGAGTTGACCCCCTAAAATAGGTATTAGCTTACTTCTCCAAACTACACACATAATTTTGATGAAACCTGATCACAATCTTCATCACCGGTGATGTACCAATGTTTGTCCATGACCACTGGAAGAATCGGGGTCTAGGGAGGTCTATGGGGGTGTGTGTGGGTGGTTTCCCCCCCAAAATAGGTTTTAAAAAATTCAAGTCTTACGAGTCTTAAAGATTACGTTAGTATGATTCTTTCTACCTGCTGCCTCTCTTCTAGCAACCATTGAAAAAAATGCTTTAAAATACCATGATATTGTTTAAAATACCCTTAGTCGTTGTAGTATACTGCTTTCTTCTACCAGGTGAGCTTCCAGGGGTATTGCCTCTATTTTTTGTAATTTGGCGAGAAAGAAAGAATGAAATAGTCGAAAAGCTAAAAGAATGCTCTCGCTGGCAGCACGCAAGAAGGAATTGGATCTGATTTTTTTTTGGGACACTGTTTGCTTTCCCTTCAACCTTACCTTGTAAAGCCTCATTTGAACACTAATTTAAGAAATGAAAAACGACGGGATTTTTTTCACATTAACAAAGCATGTAGTTTAAGAAAACCAACATATCCCTCCTGCAGGGATCTTTTGTTCAGCAATACTAATGGTACTTTATGCCTCTTTTATCCCCTCTGTCACCCGCACACCTGGTCTGAGACTGTCAATTGTTGTAATTTGGGCAAACTATCTTAGTAAAAGAAACTATCCATATTTCCAGTCTTGTATTTCCAGGTCAGGTTTAAATGATTTTCACTATCCGTCCTCCCTGGGTGGTAAAGGACAAACCATCCAAATGGCATCTCCCATTGGGTTAGAAAGACTTCAAAACGGGACAAACAGACACACATCAATAAGGACATTGTCAACTGCGTCAAGACGAATGTTTTCTTCCCTCTTTGTGAAACTAAAAGAAAACGTTTCTAAAATGCGCAGCTGTGCATTATCATGACGTTATCCTTCCTAGGGGTTTTGGGCTAAAACTGAACTTTGTGTTAATACCAAATAGCAAGTGATCTGATATTGCTGAGGGTAGTTCTGGATGCTTTTGTCTGACTGGATGGTGTACATGTACTTCTGTTTGAGTTGTCTTATCTGGGTTTGATTACCAACCAAGAATTATTGGAATCTCCCGCGATGAAGCTATCTCTGAGGGCCTTTCACTCACTCACCGCAGGCAGGTAGGTGGTCTTTCTGTCTTCTACCGACTCCTCTCCGGCCTTGCACCCCCAGCTCTCTCTGTGCTCTGTCCCCCAAATATTCCTACAGGTCGCACAAGATCTGCCAGCAACCCTCTGATGGTTAAACTGCCGAAATCTCGGCTCTCCGCTCACCTTCACTCTTTCATTCCTCTTTTCTCCCGCCTCTGGAACAAACTCCCACACTCCCTTCAATCCCTCTCCTCCCTCCAGGTCTTTAAAACAGCTGTTCACCACCATCTCTTATCTTCCCCCATCCAAAACCTTGATCTTTTCTACCCCCGCTAATTCACCCCAGATCCACCTTGTTTGAAATTCCAACTTCTTTCCTGGAAGTCCTGGCAGTGTCCATATGTTTTATACCTCTCCCACTGCCCCCTTCCCACGTCCCCCCCCCCCCCAAAGCCCTCGCCCTCTCTCAGATCTCTCGATGTCTCCATGTCTCTCGGTCCCTGCTCTCAAATGTTGTGTTTGTGTCCTTCCCCCTCTCTCCCCATCTTATCTACCGCTCCCTATGTTATATGTTTTATGTGTCGGTTTGTCTTTCTGTGTGATTAATGTTCGCTCTTTCACGAGCCTCGATCTTGTATACAAAAAAAAAAAAAAAAAAAAAAAAAAAAAACCCCAATTATAAACTGTTCCGTTGGTTATTCACAGGCAGGGAGTTACATCACAAAGTGTTCCGACCCTCGGAATTCATGTTAAGCCAGGTCTTCTGTCTGCTAGGATTCCATGGTTGCAAGGAGTTATTGCCGGCACCCTAAACAACTTAGAAATTCCTCACCAAATCAGGTTCAATCGAACATCAGGCTTGGCCTTCCGCTTCGTGAAAAACTTGGGGGCAAAAACTTTACCTGGATAACCCCCTACATAGAAACCAGCCAAGGGCAAAAAATATGCTTAGTTAATGAACTTCAGGTATCGTAATGTTAACAATTGAGCTTATTATTTTACTTTCGATGGTAACACGCATCACAAGGTCGGATATCACTCTGAAAACACAATGTTAGCGAATGTTGGGCCGAAAAATTGTTTTTGGAGAAATTAGTGATTTTCTTGATTATCTATAATCTATATTATGGTGTAATGTAAAGCAATTTTTTTTTAATCAAACGATGTTATGTTATAATTAACGAGTGAAGCGATGATATGCGTGTCATAAAACTACACATGTTTATACATGATACATGATTGATACATGATACATGAATACATGATTATCAATAGTTATTGTCAGATAGAATGATTATCAAACAATGATTGCATTTTTTTTGAACATTTTTCATTTCAGAAATATTACACCATGAAAAATTAACCAATTTTAAAGGTTTTTATTCTCATAAAGGTTTGGGTCAAATATTGAGTGGTCAATTAAACTCCTCCATAAAGCATCAAGTATTACCCCTTCAATTTAATAATGACCTCAGGACAGAATCAGGAGTTCATGAAACTCGCACAACAGATAGCATGTTGGTTACCTGAGCACATCAACTGACTTATGAGACACTTTGCATGTAAAATGGGACATTCCTTCTTATTGGATGACCCAAAGGGACTTCGTTGTGATGTCGGCATCCATAGTGCCGTGAGGAACATCTCAGCTCTTCAAATGGAATAACTGCAGTCAAGCTTGCCTGAGTAAGGCCATCGATGAGCGACACAAAGTTCTAGAGAATGAGGCGATGAAGGATCCTTTGCCTGACTTCAATGAACAGCACATGGAGAATCAGATCTTCAAGTTTTGGGCTACATATGTGGAAACGGTTGAGTTCTGAACTGAAAGCGATGACAATTGGAAGGTCTATCGTGAGTCATTTTCGTCAATGGCTCACAATTTACGATCATGTGAACTACGCGAGATGCATAGTATATCTTGTCGATATAAAAGACCTTTGCAGATCTGCCCCTGAAATCCATGCTGACTTTGTAGATGGAGATTTTGTTGTGAAGTAGAGTAGGGGACATTTTAACCAGGTGTCTGCTGATAAATCACCAAAATGGATAAACAAAAGCAGTAAGACAGCATTGGGGTAACAAGGGATGATCAAACAAGAGACAAGTTTTGTCATATGTGACCAGAAAGGTCTTCGGTCTCACAAATTACAAGGTGTCACTTTCTCTTTGAGGATGATGAACAGGAATCACCCATTTCACGTTCTGACAAGCTTCCTTCCAGATATATTGAGATGTTGATGTTATCCACAAAATTGAATGTCTGCTGAGATAGTTGGATATGTTTCCTTTGAAAAATCTGGGCTCTGTTTCGGGTGGAGAGGAAGGTGATGACTCAGAAGAAGAAACTGCAATCCCGTTGATATAATCTGCAACAAAAGATGGTGCAACAACAGAAATAATCAACAAAGGGGAGGGTTAAAAAAATAATGAGGTGGTTCAGGCCTGGTTGGAGCTGAGTAAGGTGTATTTGCATAGATTTGGTGTGGAGAGAAGGCAACTGTTTCCCCGTAAGCGCTGTGCTGCAAGGTGCTACTTTGGACGGGCAAGCGAACCTCAAAGTCCCGAGGATCACTGGACTGGTTCCTCCCCTCACTGGAGGAGGGGGGGAGGGGGGAGGAAGAACCCCCAGCATTGCTCTAGTAGGGGTGTCCTGCCAAGAACTTCTATGGGGAGGCTGAGAGAAAATGCACACTTTGCTCACCCTGAAGAGGTCCCTGCTCAACTGCTGATATTCACACTCCAAATCAATTTAAAGCCATCCATCATGTGATGTCATCACATGCGCTGATTGGTTACCCAGCTCGAGCACACCGTTGACTGGTTCGATTCAAAAGAACACAGGTTTCATTCAGCTCAAGAGCCGTTGATGGCACAGCTGTTGAGTAGAAAGGGATGAATATTTAGTTAGGTCCATTAAAGAAGTGGAAGTAGTTCTGAATACATTTAATATTCATGGAAGATGAAAACCCTCTGTGATCAACCCTCTGTAATTTGGTTAGTCCTCTGTAAGTTGGACATTTGTGTGAAATTCCCATCAGCTTCTTCTGTTAAGTGGTGATTTCGCTCAATGGTCTTGGCATCCTATCAAGCATGTTATGGTACTTGATGAGACATCTTGACTAAGTTTTTGAACAAGTAGTTTTTCTTTTATCTGCACACATTTATTTGGATTTTCAACCTCACTAGCATGTGTGAGATGTCATTGCCCTCAACCCCCTCCATTCCTCCCTCCAACCACCACTGCACCATGTCCAAGTGACAAAATTATGTAGTATGGAGATATTCTTGGGGGATATATAGTCATTCAATTCGGAAGTGAACAGAAACATTTTGTCTGCCTATGTACAAGAAAATACCTCCAAACTCATTGGGCAGCGCTTTACCATGCAGCATGACGATGACCCAAACCACACTGTCAACGCAACCAAGGAGTTCATCAGGGGGATAAAGTGGAAGGTTTTTGACTGGCCAAGTCAATCTCCTGATTTCAATCCAATGGAGCATCCATTTCACTTGCTGAAGAGGAGACTATAAAGTCAGAAACCTCCCAAAACAACCAACTAAAAATGGCTGCAGTAAAATCTTGGTGAAGAGCATCTCAAAGGAAGATACCAAGAGCTTGGTGATGTCAATGGGTCACAGAATCAATCGATGCAGTTATTGCATGCAATGGATATGCAACCAAATACTAACTATAAAACTACTTTAATTCAATTTAAGTTAATCTGTTCTAATACTTTTTTTTTTTTTTTTTTTTTTTTTTGTATACAAGGTCGAGGCTCGTGAAAGAGCGAACATTAATCACACAGAAAGACAAACCGACACATAAAACATATAACATAGGGAGCGGTAGACAAGATGGGGAGAGAGGGGGAAGGACACAAACACAACATTTGAGAGCAGGGACCGAGAGACATGGAGACATCGAGAGATCTGAGAGAGGGCGAGGGCTTTGGGGGGGGGGGGGGGCGTGGGAAGGGGGCGGTGGGAGAGGTATAAAACATATGGACACTGCCAGGACTTCCAGGAAAGAAGTTGGAATTTCAAACAAGGTGGATCTGGGGTGAATTAGCGGGGGTAGAAAAGATCAAGGTTTTGGATGGGGGAAGATAAGAGATGGTGGTGAACAGCTGTTTTAAAGACCTGGAGGGAGGAGTGGGATTGAAGGGAGTGAGGGAGTTTGTTCCAGAGGCGGGAGAAAAGAGGAATGAAAGAGTGAAGGTGAGCAGAGAGCCGAGATTTCGGCAGTTTAACCATCAGAGGGTTGCTGGCAGATCTTGTGCGACCTGTAGGAATATTTGGGGGACAGAGCACAGAGAGAGCTGGGGGTGCAAGGCCGGAGAGGAGTCGGTAGAAGACAGAAAGACCACCTACCTGCCTGCGGTGAGTGAGTGAAAGGCCCTCAGAGATAGCTTCATCGCGGGAGATTCCAATAATTCTGAAAGCTTTGGTTTCAACAGCGTGAAGCCGAGCTAGGTGTGAGGCAGGAGCACCGGCCCATAGTGGAGAACAGTATTCCATTGAGCTGCGGATGAAAGCCTTGTATGTGGTGAGGAGCTCAGGTGTGCCGAGGAAGGACTTCGCACGACGGAGGATGCCCAGTCGGCGACTGGCTTTGGAGGCCAGCTTGGAAATGTGGTTTTCCCAAGAAAGATCATGGCAGATAGTGAGACCCAAAATCTTGAGCGACAGAACTTCTTGGAGAGGATTGTTGAGAAAGTAGATGGGAGGGTTGTCCAGTCGATCTTTTCGGAGAGACATAGTAAGAGTGTGAGATTTGTCAGAATTGAAAGACATGTTCCACTTGTTTGACCAGTCTGTGATTTTGTCCAGGTCTTCAGAGAGTGAGGAGGCAGCAGACTGCCGATCTGAGGGAAGAGGACTGGAGCGGCAGAGAGTGGAGTCATCAGCAAAGAGATAGAGAGGATTTTCGAGAGAGTCAGAGAGATCATTGATGAAGACCAGAAAAAGCACGGGGCCCAGAACACTGCCTTGGGGAACTCCAGCCTGAACAGGAAGAGGAGATGAGAGAAACCCATTCAGGGCCACACGTTGACGACGACTAGAGAGGAAGTCCGCCAGCCATGCGTGGAGATTTCCATGGATACCAAAGGAGGAGAGTTTGGTGAGCAGAGCGGGGTGCCAGACCGTGTCGAAGGCACGTGATATGTCGAGGGAGACAGCTCTAAGGGCGAGGGCTTTGGGGGGGGGGGGCACTTTAGACCCTTTCCACCCCGTAGACCCTTTCCAACCCTTAGACCCATCTAGACCATTTACACCCCTTTGACCCTTTGCACCCCTTAGACTATTTACACCCCCTTAGATCCTTTTGACCCTTTACACTCCTTTAGACCCCTTTGACCCTTTACACACCGTTAGAAACCATTGACCCTTTACACCCCTTAGACCCTTCACACCCATTAGAACATCTTTAGACCCCTTTTAACCCTTTACACCCCTTAGACACTTTAAACCTCTTAGACACTTTAAACCCCTTGGACATCTTTAGACTTTTACACCCCTTAGACCCTTTAAACCACTTAGACCGTTTAAATCCCTTAGACTCTGTTTGACCCTTTATTCCCCTTAGACCCCTTTAGATCCTTTACACCCCTTAGAACGCTTTGACCTTTTACACCCCTTAGACCCATATGACCATTTACACCCCTTCGACCATTTACACCCCTTCGACCATTTACACCCCTTCGACCATTTACACCCCTTCAGACCCATAACACTCCTTAGACCCTTTACTCCCCTTAGATCCTTTACACCCCTTAGACCCCTCTGGCCATTTACACTTCTTAGACCCACCCCTTCGGTCATTTACTGCATGTTCTCTTCCCAAGGTACAGGCAATTCCCCCAAGATGACCTGTCTTGTTGCACCTTGTTGCACCTGACCTGACCAGACATATTCTTGTTGCACCTGACCACACACATATATATATATATATATATATATATATATATATATATATATATATATATATATATATATATATATATATATATATATATATATATATATATATATATATACGGTATATACAAATCTGTTGGTTTGTTGCTTGCGGAATCGAACATTCACAAGTGTATTGGTTGGTCTGGTCTGTCTGTCATTGCTATCCTTGACAATGTCATGTATAATTATTCTGTTCTAAATAGAAAAAGTTGTTGTATCTGGAACTGTTGTTTCTTTCAATATTTTGAATCCCCGACTGATAATCATTATTCTAACCCCAGATAAGAAATGTGTTCTACAATAACCCTGCTACCCCCAAAGAAAACCCCATTCTTTCTCCTTGCAGTATTTTGCTTTTTTGCAATATTCTCACAGTTATTACGGTATTTTTTTTTTACATTTTGGGTTTTTGCGGACGATGGATATAGGAGGAATATGATGTAGGACTCTAAGGATTGGTAAGGAGGATCCATGCCCTCCTAAAGAACGCCCTTAAATCCCAAAGGGGCCGCCCTCACAACAGGAAAGGAACCTGCAACCTATTACGGTGCTGTGGTAAGGGGTGCAGAGGTCACGTGCAGTGAAATGCTAGAACGACCCACAACTCTGACTCCTACTGTGGATTGTTAGGAATGTTTGCTCCAAGAGCCTGAATATTCAGAACGGGGCACGATGTTGACAAACTGCTCATTGATCTCTCATTCATTCAATGACATAATCAGACATTGTGCTTTCGGTCTGCTTTAGCTTTATTTGAATTATGCACTTTGCATTATCGGACGACGCTGTTGTACAATACACGGTGGTAGAAAGTAACGTACCGGTACATCAGAGTACATGGACAACCTAAAGCAGATGTTGGACATTTTTCATTTCATATAATGAATGCAAGCCTCACTCCAACTTATTTTATTCTTGCCACAGGTGTGCCCCCTCTCACCGGTACAGGAACACTGACAGTCATTGTCAAGGATAGCAATGACAATGAACCACGATTTCAACCCGAGGGTCTAGTGCAAGCTTCTGTGGTCGAAGATGCTCTCCCAGGCACAACGGTGGCAATCGTCAGAGCCACAGACAATGACGAAGGGTCAAACTCTCATATTGGGTAAGGGTACACATGCCAGCAACCACAACGAACCCTTTAATCATCCAACCCAAAGTTCAAACATATAATCATGCTGCACTTTGCACTTTTGGAATTAATACCCTTAAAGATGTGACATATTGTTTGCTTGTTTTTTGGAGGATTTTAAAGACATCTCATTTTGGAAGCCAAGCTCCAATCACTTTTTACTCAAGATTTCATAACTGTAAAAACGACTGAAATGTGACGTGCTTGGCTATTCAAAATCAAGTTCAGCAAAAGAGATGTCATTAAATGGAGCTTCGATCCAATTCGATGGATTCTGCACCATGCCAGGTTGCCTTCAGCGGCACACCTGCTCGAGCAGATGCCTTTTGCTAGAATCTGATTTTTTGCATCTTTATGTTATTTCACAAACTTTATGTAAACTCCCGTACCCTGCAGCCCAAGAGTAGGACTGATCTTGAATAACACGATGCATGCTCTTGTTTCTGTTCTTGCGCATTGATCACATTTTTCCCTCTTTGCTTCTTTTTTCTGCCTCTCGGAAGCCACCGGCGGAAGTTTGCCAGCTCATTTCTCAAGGCAGGTGGTCTCTCAGTTTGTCGTGCTCCTTTGCATTAGTCGTGGCACAGCATTGTAACCCTCTGGTTTTAGGATCAGTTTATCGACATCTACTTTTTATGCCCCTTCAATCTGGACAACGTTTGAACTTGGGACATTCTATAAGTGGATAATTGTCACAATTGCAAATACGAGTAAAATTTCATTGCTAAAATAGGCCTTTGGAGGTGTTCTTGTTATCACGGCCATTTTGAATCGCATTTTGTGTGATCCACCACTAATGTATGTTTAACAATATCGTTCACGCGTGTATATTCTCAGTGGATTTTGTTTTCAAGTAGCTAGCAGCAGTTTAATATTGATGAGTGTTTTTGATTTTAGATATTCTCCTCAATTTTCTGCACTTTGCAAATATCTGAGTTTCTCCATACTGCATGTGATGTGACAGGTCCCCAGAGAAGTTTCAGCAAACATTTTACCAAAACTGATCAAAATTATTTGCAAAAGCGAATTAATTATTTCCATATCTTCGCAAGGACTCATGATGTGTCCCGACATGTATTTAAGCCTCCCCCTATAGGGCATTTGCTATCCTATAGGATAAGGGGAGGCTTATATCTGTTGTATGGTTGGTTTCTTCAATTAGTAATCCCAATTTTTAAGTGGTGAAGCCGCTTCAATATTTAGCTATGTCCTTCCTTCCATCCGTCCATTATTTTGTCAAAAATGACGAAGAAGAACCTTTCTATCCCACTTTTAATGGGATAACCTTTTAATGTTATAGGATTTTAAAGGATGATTCTAAGGAGTTTTAAAGGGTAATTCTAACGGGTTCTAAAGGGTAATTGTAAAGGGTTTCATTTGTTTCTAGGCTTTGCCTATTTCGTATTTAAAAAATACCAAACTGAACCGCTTCCTTCGGAGACAGGTGCGATTTTTAAATGTATCCCAGAGTTTCTTAGACCCATAGGAGTACCACCTTTAGAGGCCATTTTTCCCCACAGAGCAGGGGTTGGCCTTTTTCAGGCACCGTGGTCCCCTTTTTGAAGCAATGTTTTATGGCCGGATGCCATTCCTGCTGCCTGCCAACCCTGTTAGTCGCCTTTTGCGACACACAGGGAATTATCAGTGAGCTGGTACTCAATTTGCTGACCTCGGAAGGATGACAGGCTGAGTCAACCCCCCTGGCGTTAATTCAGCGATAGACCGGGATTCGAACCCAGGATCCGAGGATCCCGAGCCAGCACCCTAACCGCTAAGCCAACACCAGGCTACCCATATGAGTACGAATGAAACATTTCGGGTTTTTTTTCTGCCATTGTCCGAGCTATATCTCAGAGCTAGCTGGTACTTTTGGAATAACGTTTTGCATCAATAATGTGAATAAAAAGTATGTGGGGTTTGGTATGCTGTATGCATGTTGCAAAGTATGCTGCATTCTTCTCTATAAATCTTTTTTGAGGTCATGACCTAATTATAGACATTTTAACATTTTATAGCATAACTCGACTAAGGTTTGGCTGATCAGGTATCGGAATTGCGCTCTCTAGATAGCATACAGTAGAGCACAATTAGGGTTATTTTACATCATATCCTTTGGGCTAAAGATCAAGTTCAAATGGCTATCTAGTTTATTGTTGTAACTTTTGAAAAAATTGCTCTACTGTCTACAAAACAATATTTGCAGAAACAACTATCCTACCTCATGTGTACAAAGTCATTTCTCAAGCACATTCTGTTTTTAAACTGTCGTTTACATTTGTTTCACAGCGGCTGAGATAGATAAGAAGAATGTTGAGGGTTTTAAAGGAATATAATGTGTTCCTATAATTAATCAGTCATACACCTCACTTGGCTACACCTTATTTGAGTCCATGACCAATCCTTTAACTCAACCCCTTGCTGCTTCGCTGAGGCCTTCATCACCCTCCTTTCCTTCCTCCATAAAGTTCCCTCCTGCTGCTGGGCGGATATATATGGTCAAGTTCATGGTCATGGGTTCCCCTTCCCGAAATCTCGTTCTTTCAGCAAAACTGTGTTACTTGATCACAGAAACATGTGTTGCATTTCACCATTCTTTGAATTTAATTTATATTTCTTCGATTTGCTTCAAACAGAAAAACCATTGTGCATGTCGATGGAAAGTCAGAGTAACACCACGGTGTAAAAACGTTGTCACGTGACGACCATGAGCAGCTATATAAATTAGCATATGGTTTGCTGCATTCTTCTCCATTTCTCCTTTTTTTACAAGGTCTCAGGCTTATGGAAGAGCTATCACACAAATCAAGCACTCGCATGCAGACATAAAGACCACACAACACCGCTCTTGACTCGTTTAATTGTCAGAACAAACAGATGGTTTATTTGCGGGAAGTGCCATAACTTATGGGAGCACTCTGGGTACCGGAAATGCCATCATCACTTTTCTCTCCGTAATCAGTTTATAAATTAAGGAAAAATCTCCCACCTTTTGGAATGCCAACCCACATGATTTTACAGTACATGTGCTCCACCTAAATACTGAGCATCAAACAAGGAGGCAGCACATCCTATTGTTTTAAAAAAAATTTAAGGGTTAATGCTCAAAGCGTCAGTTTCTCATTGCTTCCCATGGCGGTTAACATACCAACGTCATATTAATCTCGTATATTATTTAGAAATGTCATGGCTGGTCAAAGAGCTCAAGAGCTAGTCGAGCCTTTGCCAGAGCTTGATCACTTAGCTTCAATATTGTTTGGAGTTTTTTTTTGTATTCAAACTATTGGCTGAGGGAAGAATGTAGTGAAAAAGGGTAGTCGGCAATTCACATGAACAGGAGGAGGAGAGGAAAGAGGAAAGGAAACATGATAACCTGCAAGCAGATGGGGGTGGGGGTTAAAAAGGGTGCAGGTATGGATGGAGGATTGATTACCTGAGGTAGTGGTGCACTGGAAACTGGTAACCCGGAAAGGAAGAGTTTGTAGTTGTTGATGGAAAGATCATTTGGCTAATAAGTTGTTTCACTTGGTATTTGGCTAATAAGTATTTGGCTAATAAGTTTGGCTAATAAGTCAATAATACATGTTTTTCCACACTTTCAAATTAACTTCATAACATAACACATGGAAATTTGATACAAAAGATTCCTTTTAAAAGTAATCTTCTTTTGATTTATTTGTCTGTTCGTCACATGCATTAAACAACAAACTGCAAGCGCCTTAATATAAGCGGTGTATGTATGTTCATAGCACTAGGCTGCTCATGCTACACGAGTAAATAACTTATAGATTTGGAATGTTTAATCATCAATCATGTTCTGACCAAATGTTCCTATAAATAAGGTAGATTAGTCCCTTGTGTAACTGACATTTATGACCATTTTATCGACACCATCTATAGCATAGAGCCACGATATATATAGTTCGTCATTTGTTTTGATATCCTTTGCCAAAAATTGGAAAAGCTGTTTTATTTTGTTTTATGTCATGAAAGATGAGATACCATAAACATGTATTCACTATGATGCAAATAATTAACAAAGGGAAAATTAAATAAATCCTCATATTAGTTTTTTGGATGAATGCAAGAGTGACCAGAATTTTCTTTTTTTTTTACAGATTCCTTCAATTTATTCTACATTAATTTTAATTTTTTTCCATAATGCAACATTTTTTTCATCTTATTCGTATGACGACTATTACTACTAGTACCCGACTGCAAAGCCGCAATGAGCCGGCGAAGCCAAAGCCTCTTGCCACTATTTTACCCATCACTATGGCATCAGCAGGTTAGGTAGTTGGTAGTAGGTAGGTGTAGTAGGTACTGTACCTAGTTCAAAATGACACCATTTGCATTCTGGATGAGATTAAAATTCATAAAATCTCCTTCTTGATTAATTCGGTGAATTCCGTCTCAACTTCGGATATTTCCGGCCGTGAAAAACTATCCCCGACGGCCGCGAGATTTCAAAAAAATAATTCTTCGTCAATTTTAGAATATTTGACGCAAACGAAAACAAGGCGAAATTTGAAATGACGAAATGACGTCATTTCAAATGACGAAATTTGAAATATTTTCAGCCTCCGAAATGTGGTAAAAAGCTTTTTTGAAATATTTTTTCAAATGCTCGAATCTCATTGGTTCCGGTAATTGGTGACGATTTTCGTTGAAGATAACCAGGGCCCATGTGGGCCCGGGGAACGAGGTTGGTCTTAAAGTATTTTAATTACAAATTAGAGGTGCATAAGATGGTGAATCAAACAAAGACGGGTGAAACAAACTCCGATTGAACTTTTCCGCAATTTTTTTATGCATACTTCCGCATCCGGAAGATGGCGGCCTCCATTGAGTGATTTGGTTTTTGAAATATTTTTTCAATTGCTCGAATCTCATTGGTTCCGGTGTTTGGTGACGATTTTCGTTGAAGATAACCAGGCCCGTGCGGGCCGAGGTTGGTCTTAAAGTATTTTAATTACAAATTAGAGGTGCGTAAGATTGTGAATCAAAAAAAGACGGGTGAAACAAACTCCTATTGAACTTTTTTCAATTTGTCAAGCATACTTCCGCATCCGCAAGATGGCGGCCTCCATTGAGCGATTTGGTGCGTCAAAGCTTCGAAATTCTCAAGGGATCCAGCAAAATCTGGCTTTTCAACATAATACGTACGCGTTCATTCACAACACCGGCTTCGCCGGCTACTACTTTAAAGGTCCCAATTAATCCCACATTCTTGTAGGACCGGCCATGGAATGTTTTTTGGGATTTTGTATGGGATTTTGTAATTCATTCAGGGTGCTGGCAATAACTCACCTACTCTTTTGGATGTACACCGTAGAATCTATAATGTCCACCACCAACGAATGTCAGATGGGTCCGCCGACTTAACGTCCATTCAATGGACGGCACGGACATTGGTGCCTCGCCCTGCGCATGAAACACCAGGATGGGGATTTGTAGCTGAGTTGACATTCTAACCCAGGCTAGATAGCTTATAGCAGAATGCAGGTACTTCTAAACAATACATACAGATCTTTTTTATTCTCTGTCCTGTATTGTTTTCATTCTCTCCATTGTTTAATCAGTGTAATTAATCTACACAATAACTATTTCATATTCCTCCAATTTTCTCCATTTTATTTCAACCCCACAGTTTCCGCATACCCACAAGGGTATGTGTCCACCATTAGTTGGCCTTTATACTTACCTAGCTATAATGCCATTCCTCCACAGGTACACACTATCAGGAGCCGATTCCCGCTTTGCAGTGAACCTTGACACGGGGACGGTCATCACCACAGCAACATTGGACCGTGAAACTCAAGCACACTATACCCTGGTAGTCACGGCAACTGATGGGGGTTCACCATCGTTGGCAGCATCGGCAACAATCGCTGTGACGGTATCTGATGCGAATGACCACACACCTCGATTTCTAAACGCACCGTACGTTGCGTACGTGCCTGCGTCAGCGACCACAGGTACGTTCTGAGATCCTCATTCATCAGCCCATCCGTGGCACAGTGTGAGATGGGCTTTTGCAATTGCACCTGTGTGTGCGTGTTATTTATCATTTGAGCTTTTGTCATCATTTTCGACAAACTTTTATTATGAGAATATGGAGAACACTGAGTAAAAAAATTCTTCTTTTTTATGCCGATGCTGACTAAGTTACCAGAGGCATTATGTTTTTGGGTTGTCCGTCCATCCGTCGGTGATGGGTTTTCTTTCCCGTGATAACAAAAATGGCTGAAGGGATCAAAGTCAAACTTGGTACAAATATGTACAATGATGTAAAGATAAACTGCTTAGATTATGGGGTCAAAGGTCAGGTTAGGTAAAAAATATTTTACCAAGCTAACCTATGAACCAGTGATGGAATTTTGACCAAACTTGGCATAAGTATATTGTTGCGGATTTGAGAATCCTGTAATTGTTGTAAATATCACCCTGTGTAAATGTAATGATCCTTGTAAATACCTCCGTTAAGTGTAAAGATCAAAGGTCGTCCCCTTAGTTAATCCATCGCATGCACGTAGAAAATCATATACCCTTCTAAATAGTTATTTCTTATTCTATGTTAGTTTAAGGCTCTGTTTCCCACTAGTTGACTCTGCATTGCACCAAATGACATAAGATAGTTCCCTTTTCAAGTTTCCCCCAATCATCTCTTCGAAGTGCCAGTGCATTGGGCGGTTTTCTTCACCCCAACCTCCATTACGCACGCGGTGAGCTCGGAGAAGAAAGGCGTGTCTCCACCTCGTCATGAGGAGGAGTGAGCCAGCCCCCGATCAACCAACCAAGAATGAGGGGTTTGGCCTGAGAGGGCGGAGAGAGAGCGTTCGAGGAGGTTCACGAAAGTTCCATGGGTGTGGTTATATAACCCGTCGCCCGGAGCCTCCCACCGCAGTCCACCGGAGTCCAGTTGGAGCAGATGACCGAGGAAGCCCCCACGAGCAGATGAGTGAGGAGTCCACTGCAGCTGAATCCACCGCAGCTGAGTCCACCGCAGCTGAGTTGAGTTGAGAAGGAGTGGAGCTTTAACGGCAGTTCGACCCGCGACCGCGAAGCAACGCCGCCGTACGAACGAGAGTGTGGAGAGTCGGCGGCTGCTCACTCCCGGCCCGGCCGTTCTCCTGCATCCAGCTGAACCTTCCTCCCCTTCCAGCCATTCGTTCCTGCCCTCATCCATCCTTTTGTGTACGTGTGTTTGTTTTGTTTGTCTTGTCCCTGGGGTATAAGTAAGCCTGAATAGATAAGCTAGTATTGCACTGTGTCTTCTCTTTCTGTCATTATTTTCTTTTCTTTCCTTCTCCTTGGTTCCTTTGATTGTGTAAATAGTAATTAATAATAAATCCCTGTTCTTCCTACCTTTGCTTTCCTTTCTTCACATCCGTTCGTCTTTGTGATTTCCCCATTGAACACCTGTGGCACGATTTGGCCAACGTTGAGGATCGGGTTTAGTTTTTGCTAATGGTTCGAGCCGCGGGCTGCTAATCTGCTCGGCAAAATAACATCTTGTCCGCGGTCTCGAACGGGGTTGCTCACCTGCCTCGTGGAGGGAGCTGGGCAGCTTCAGGAGCGGAGACCGCCAGTGAAAATAGAAGGGGGACTAACCCCCCCCCCCCTAAGGGGAGTGCCGTACTCTGTTTCCGTAACAATATATTATGATGCAAAGATGAACTGATTGAATTTTTGCATCAATATGCCAACGGTTATGTTAGGTAACATCCTATTACTGCGTTAACTTGTGAACCACTGTTGGGATTTTGACCAAACTTTATATAAGTATCGTTATGGTCACGGCCATTCCGGGTCTCCTACGAGCGGGTTGGGGTGGAGGAGGAGGGATTGCCCAGGATTCTCCCAGACTACCAGACCTGAAGCTGATAACTGCACGACCCAGGCAGGTTGCTCGGCAACCGCGAACACTAATTAGTCCTCCATCTAACTGCCATTTACCCGGGGATCACATGGCCTCCCAGCCGTGGAACCTGCTTCCAGTTGTGCACTAATCTTATCTTAATTAGATCTCCATTGGGTATGGCCGAGCAACCGCTAGTGCATACCAGACTTGGACTGGAGCCAATTAATTGCGGAATTATAACCTCACAGACTAATAACACTAGGTGCAGACGATGCTAGATCAATGGAGGAAAAGATGGACACAGACAGATCAAAGAGTAAAACAACAGGGGAATTTATTATTTAAAAGGTGAATGTGAAATCCGGGGATCATGCGGTGGGTGCTATTTAAGTACTGTACTTTAATGTATAAAGTGAGCAGTCAATAAAAATGAAAGGGTAATTGAAAAGGTGAGATGCAAGGAGGTACAAGGGGGAAATAATTACAAGTAATGGAGGGTGCAAGCAATATACACAAAAGGAAAGGCACGAAGAACTCCTATTCCTTATTTATCATTAAAACATGGTACATGGGCGCCCAATCAGAACTTCCGCGGAGGGTAGAGAGTCCAGAAATAAATAAAGAAGAGGTGTTTTCGACCTCTTCACTCACCACGCATGGGCCGTCATGCCTACGTTACCCATATGCTAAGGGAGGGGGTAAGACGAGGAATAATGTTGGTGTCTAAGGTGTGTATGGTGGAGGTGCAGTGAGATGCAAGAGGAAACTGAGAAAAGGTTCACATCTGAGGCTCCCATTCTGAAAAGAACCGGATGTGGCAATGCCGCTGCTGTTGATGTTCCTTCGTCAAAAGTTGACAATTCAAGGGAAAGCAAAGAAAACTATGTGAGATGACAGGCTTACTTAACTTGTAGGATTTCTTAATGCGAATGCGTGTGGCTTGGCCCGAAAGAGTGCACTCTGCATGGCACAATGGCACATGCTCCGCTCACTCGCCCAGCGCTCCGTTCTGCCAACAACAAACTCTGACTCCCGGCCCCAGCTTCGCTCCCTTCCAGTTCCGACCTGCCTATTGTAAGCACCATCGACCAAGCCCAGATCATCCACTACACGAAGCGCCGACCAGCTCAGACGCCAGACCACCGACCAGCTCAGACGCCAGACCACCGACCAGCCCAGACGCCAGACCACCGACCAGCCCAGAAGCCAGACCACCGACCAGCTCAGACGCCAGACCACCGACCAGCTCAGACGCCAGACCACCGACCAGCCCAGACGCCAGACCACCGACCAGCCCAGACGCCAGACCACCGACCAACCAAGACTGTTCGTTTGGAGCGCAGCGCTGTTATAATCGCCCGGTGAGTGTGGGACTTGTACTCGGATCGCAGGAGGTGCTAGGTATGGCTAACGATGCTAATTAGTGCATACCCAATCGTCCGAAGGTTTGGCACCGCCCACGTGAGACCCCACTCGCGATTCCTGCGCATTCTTTCCTCAGACCGTGCCACACAAGGGGGCCTCCCCGATTAGCATGGGCTAGTGTCTCCTGCCGTGTTATCTGCGTGAGGGCAAATGCTCGGAAGTTTCATTACTTGTATGAGTAAAAAGAGCAGCTGAGCTGTCAAGAGGAGCCAATGGCCAATTAGCACCTATGTGTTCTGGTGTTTAATGAGGTCCGTCTCGGGAGGGTGAATCGCCCGGCAAACCACCATTTTGTTCCTCGAGCCGAGTGTGGCATGGTCCGAGTGTGGCAGTGGCATCTTTTATGTTGTGGGTGAAGTTTTGGCTTTGTAGAACTGTCACACTATATATTTTGATGCAAAGATGACCTGATTAGATTTAATCATCAAGAGGTCAAGGTCAGGTGTCATGTCAAGTAAAAAAAATATCTTGGTATCGAGGTAGGGACTTGAACTAAACTAAGTACATGTACCATGATATACAGTGCGTATCAAAAAAAAGGTAATCAGAATTCAGGGGGTTAATATGCAAAGGTTATTTATTTTGACAATTTACATGTAGTTTACTAATTAAGAGGAGATCCTCAGATTTCCATTGATACCTTCCATGAATCATTGCTGTCACACATGACCGAGTACATGTTCATTGAATATGACAAGTTCAAATCACATTTTTCCAAGTTTGGCTAATCGATGCAAGTCAGGATAATTGGTGCAAAATGAACGTCAGATGTGAAATTTTCTCAGGAATGATTGGCCTTTTATGCACCCACACCTTCAACATGTCCACCTCCCTTTTCAACACAAAGCTCACAGCAGCGGAGCATGCCCTGAACTGCTCGTCTCACTATAGACGGGTCATTGCGCAAAGCATCCACTTCATGTCGAATATGGCCCTGCAATTCGTCAAGATCACAGGGAGGAGTTACGAACACCTTGTTCTTTAAATGTCCCCAAAGGAAATAATCACATGGTGTGAGGTCAGGTGATCTTGGCGGCCATTCCACTGCATGGTTGAGGGCGATGACTCCGTCTCCAAAGAGTTCCCTCAGTCGATCTCGGACAGCGATAAGACGATGTGCTGGGGCGCCATCTTGGGCCCACCAGAGATATCTGAAGACACCACGAACCTGTAGCTCAAAGTTCTCCTCCAGTTGCGGTAAAACTTCATCATTGATCATCTGCAGATACCTGTTACCATTGACATTCCTTTGAAAGAAAAATGGTCCGATCACCTGACCACTTCCACAAAGTCCCAACCAAACAGTCCACTTTTGTCGATTCATGTTGGTGCCAAAATTAAATTCCGGGGGTTGTCCTGTCGGTGCATATTCAAGAACATTATGGGTATTGACCTTGCAGTCCATGGCGAAAGCAGCTTCGTTGCCGATAACGAGATACCGCAGGAAATTCACATCTGCTTCGCAATGTGCTATCAACCATCTGGCAAGCACCAGCCTCCTGGCAAAATCCCCTGGCGTAAGTTGATGCCGGATGTGAATCCGATATGGATGTTGGTGGAGGTCCTGTCTTGTGATTCGGTTGAATGTTGCCAAAGGAAATCCCGTCCCATTTCGTGTTGCGCTGGTATCCATAGGATACTCCAAAACTTGCTGCCTTACTGCTGCAATGTTCATTTAAGATCGCCCAATGCGCCTCCTACCAGAATTCTCCTTGTTGCGGTTGAGGCTAGTGCCATGCTCTTGGTATTTTCTAACATTCGCCCAGATGGTTTTGGCTGCTGAGGCTCCCGTTCTGGGAAACGTTCCCTGAATGCATCATGAGTTCGCTGCAAACTTCCAGTTTGGTGAAAGGTTGTAACCACGAAGGTCCGCTGTTCAGTCGTAAGTTGAACCATCTTTTCAATGACTCAGACTGTCTCTAAACCCACACACTGTAGGCCCATCTTAAATACCCATCTTAAACAAGATGACGCAACTGATGATTACCAGACCAGCTTAACAATTTTATATAATCAACTTGGCAGTCGACAAGTAATGCGTCCATTTAAAACTGTCTTGCACTGATTAGCCAAACTTGTAAAAATGCGATTTGAACTTGTCATTTTCAATGAACATGTACTCGGTCATGTGTGAGAGCAATGATGCATGAAAGGCATCAATGGAAAGCTGAGGATCTCCTCATAATTGGTAAACCACATGTAAATTGTCAAACTAAATAACCTTTGTATATTAACCCCTTGAATTCGGATTACCTTTTTTTTGATACGCCCTGTATATGGACAGATTAGATATTGAGGTGAAATGGTCTTGAGTTTTCGGTCAAATTTTGAGTAAGCAAAGACTTAATATGGGCGGAGGCATATCGGTCGACGTCAAATTTTTTGTAGTTCAGCCATTGTTTTTTTTTCAAGTTTAGTTAAAGTACAAAGCAGACACGTACAGGCTTTGCATTTTGAGATGCTTCCCAGTTAAATCTGCAAAAAATGTCTGCCTCCTGCTTTTGACTTTAAAAAAATTATGATTACAATTTGCAATTCAGCATTTGTAAAAATGCAATTTGGGGCATCTACATATGAGTAGTATAAAACTGCCTTTAGAGGCCATTTTTCCCTGCAGAGCAGGGATTGGCCTTTTTGGGGCACCGTGGTCCACTTTTTTGGAGCAATGTTTTACGGCCGGATGCCCTTCCTGCCACCAACCCTGTTAGTCGCCTCTTGCTACACACAGGGAATTACCAGTGAACTGGTACTCAATTTGCCGACCTCGGAAGGATGACAGGCTGAGTCAACCCCCCCCCCCCCCCCCCGGGTGTTAATTCAGCGATCGACCGGGATTCGAACCCAGGATCCTAGGATCCCAAGCCGGCACCCTCACAGCGAAGCCAACGCCAGGCTACATATGAGTAGTATATAGCCAACCTCTCCCAATCAATTTTGCCATTTCTCACCCTTCTTAAAATGTGGTTTTCCTGAAATATGAAAGGTCGGGAACTCAGCAGAAAAAGGCAATTCCTGCAAAATTGTTGCAATTCCTGTTTCTCTGAAGCTTGAACAACGGTCGGCCGCAGTGGCAATTGCATTTTCTCATCTTCTCAAAGCAACTTGGGATTAAAAGGACTATCTTTTTGTCTGCCCTCGAGGCAAACAGTGAGACAAATTGCTTGGAAATGTTAACATGTGGTTCAAATTAAGACTTTACAAAATTGCACTCAAACGCAGAGCAATTAAATGGCATTGACCAACCGTTTCAAGATTTGAGATTTTCTTTCTACTTTGTCAAAAAAATTGCCCACGTTTAATGCGATTGCCACATGTCCTTTGTTACATGAAGAAATACAAAAGCTTGGATTTTTCTTTAACCTCTCTTTAGTGTTTAAATTCATTTAATGGCACATGAAATTATGTACTCGTTATATGTGGTTCAAAAAAATTGCTGAAGAAACCATATTACTCATTATTCATGTCATTACGGGTATGAAATGGAAAGGAAAATAAAGGGTTCTCAAGCTAACATTTCCTGAATGCATCATTATTTTTTTTTGTTGTTGTTGAAATCACTTTTGACCGCGAAGTATACCCTTTTATAAGCATAGGCCAGTAATTGTTTCTTGAAAATCCATGATTTCCTATCCACATATATAGTCTGAATCGGTGTTTTTGTGAATTAATTTATTGAATTAATTGATGGGCTATGTGGCTTTCAAAAGTTTAACGGATCAATATACATACAATACTCCAAGAAACACCAACAATATGTAGATATAGGCTGGCAGGATGCAATGAACTTACGTACACTCAAAACTAACCTGTCTCGTCTGGCATCGAATTCCAATCCAGCTGTAAATTGGCATCCCAGTGTTTGACAGGCAAGGTGTGCGTGCCATTCCTTGGATGGACGTTAAACTGTGCATCCTGTCTGACTTAGTTGGTGGAAGTTAAAGATCCCACTGTGTCTGGCGAGCTATCCCCGGCACCTGCGCCAAATTCAGAGTTTCTGCTCTGAGTACGTAGTACATACTTGTGAATGTCTGCAGGTGCAGAGGAACCTGAGTAGGGTTTGAAACAGCAAATGGTTTACCTTGTGTAGAGATTTTTGGTTGCTTTATGCAGATTTATTTTGCTAGAAGAGTATTAAATGCACCTCTTGAAATAGAGCGTGATAGCGCAGGGAAACGTGTCCATGCCTACTCTCCTGGTCATCCTCACGTTCCCTCCCTTTCTCAAACTCCTTGCCTTTTTCCTCATGTTGTTGTTATTGTTGCTGTTATCAATGAATTTAACAGCCAATATAACCTTTTCCAAAGCACAACTAAATGTTATATTGGTCCATAACAATGTATGTGTATGTATATATATATATATTGTTGCGGTTTTTAGAACCCTCCATTTTGTAAATATTTGTAATAATCCCTTATAAATAATCCCCTGTAAATATTCCCATTTTTGTGTAAGGTCAAAGGTCGCACCCTAGTTAGGCCACGAGCAACACGAAGAACACCATAGGATCTTCTTTAGTTATTTCATTAGTATGTGTTCTAGTTAAGGATCTGTTTCCAATAGTTGAATCTGCGTTGTATTAATTAAATAAGAGTAGGCCCCCAAAGTTCCTTTCAACATCAGTGCGAGTGGTCTTCGATCCCGCAAGCCGCCATAAGCCACGTGGCAGAGTTGGAGAAGAAGGGGGAGGAGCGCCAGGAATGAGGCGTGGCCCACCAACGCACCATCAAGGGGCGGACCGGTGAGCCCTCACGACCAATCAGGGCCGAGGCAGCTCACCGATGGGCGTATCCAAAAAGGCAAGCGGCTTAATAAGCGATAGGCCAATATAAGCGGCCGCGTGGGACTACTTAGAGAGGTGAGTGATACGGGAGAGGACGGCAGACGTGGCAGACCCGACAGTGGTGAAGGAGTCCCTGCTGGCCGTTGTCACGGACCATTGGAGGCGCACAACTGACCGAAGGCTAAGGGTCAATTTATTACCTACGCCGCATCCCAGTCTCCCCCCCCCCCCACCCCCCCCACGCGATATAATTGTCCGCTCACGTTAAACGCCACACGAAGCTGCCGGCCGCCCGTTGCCGCGGTACGAGTGAACACCCGGAGTGTGGACCGGAGCGCGAGGTCGGAGCCGGACCTCACCGCCTACCATCGACGCCTACCTACCACCTGCCCGGACCATTCTCCTCCTTCCCACCAGCCCTGCCATTCCATCCTTTCGTGTAAGTCCGTTTGTTCTGTCCTGGGAGTGATAATATAAGAGTCTATAAGGTTGCCCTATGTCCTTTTATTTCCTTCTTTTGTATATTCTTGCTGCCTTTCATTTCCTCTTGAGTGTTGTATAATAAATTCTGTGTTCCTTCTTATTCTTTGGGTTTTCCTCTCATCCGGTCGCTTTAGTCTTTTCCCAATTGAATGGCACGATATGGCACGATATAAGAACCGCTATAATCGGGTTTAGGCTGCCGCTAACAGCTTGAGCTTCGGATTGCTAAACCGCTCGGCAATATTCCATCTTGTCCATGGCTCGGGCAGGAGTATCGCCCTGCTTCCGACCGGAAGGAGCGCGATATCTTCTAAGGACTCGGACGGCCAGCTTAATAGACGAGGGGATTGACCCCCCCTCGGTAAGGGGAGCGCCGTAACCCGAGATCCGCAACAATATATATATATACAGTCACGTGAAAAAGTAAGTACACCCCATGTAAAGTTTTGACTTTTTCAACATATTTCAACATACAGCTATTTGATCTTCATTGCAACAATATTTTTTTGCAACAACAACAACAACAACAAATGTTGCAACATTGCAACAACAACAAAATAGATTTTTGGAATCTCATAACCACCTTGTTGAGCTGCAGCCACAGCTGCCGCACTGCTGCGCCCCTGGGGTACTGCATCTGCATCATCCTCCTCATTGGGAAAAAGGTCATCAAGCGACTCCTTAGATGATGCCATATCCTTCTCTTCCAAGGGAGAGTTTGTGTGTTTGTGTGCTTCCCCTTCTCTTGTCTTCCGCTCCCTCTTTTTATATATATTTTTTGTCTGGTTGATTTGTTTGTGAAGTAAATGTCAGCTCTTTCACGAGCCTCGATTCAGTATACAAAAAAATATATAAAAAAATAAAAAAATATTGATAGATAAAGGTGATATAATATAACAAATATCATGAAACATTTACATTTTGTAATCCATTGTATAATTTAAATAAACATAAATGCAAATTTTGCATGTGGAAAAAGTAAGTACACCCCCACATTTATCACTACTTCAAATACCTAAAATTAGAATCAGGTGCACCAGTTCAGGTGCAAATGATTAGAACATCGTTAGAGAGGATCTTGGAGGAACCTGTCTTATTTAAACCTCAGACATTTAGTTTGGTTTGCTCTTTGTTGTTGAAGTGTGCGGCATCACCATGCCTGGATCAAAAGAGCTCTCTGAGGCCTTCAGAAAGGTTATAGATGTCTACGAGTCTGGGAAGGGATTTAAAAAGATCTCCAAACAATTTGAAATCAATCATTTGACTGTCCGGAAGATCATCTACAAGTGGAGAAGATTCCAAACAACTGCCAACTTGTTCAGGCTAGGCTGCCCCAGCAAGTTCAGCCCGAAAGCAGACCGCAAGATGCTGAAAGAAGTCTCTAAGAACCCCAGAATGTCATCACGGGACCTACAGGTAGCTCTTACCACTGTTGATGTCAAAGTGCACGAGTCTACCATTAGAAAGAGGCTGCACAAATTTGATCTATATGGGAGGTGTGCCAGGAGGAAACCTTTGCTGTCCAGAAAGAACATCAGGGCAAGACTAAAGTTTGCCAATGAACACCTAGGCAAAGACCAGCACTTCTGGAACAATGTGCTCTGGACAGATGAGTCAAAGGTAGAGCGATTTGGCCACAGTACCAGAAGACATGTTTGGCGAAAACCAAAGACAGCATTTGACCACAATAACCTGATACCAACTGTAAAGCATGGTGGTGGAAATATTATGATTTGGGGCAGCTTTGTTGCATCATGGCCTGGGCAGCTCACCATCATAGAATCCACTATGAATTCTTCATTGCACAAGAGGGTGCTTGAGGATAATGTGAGGCCATCTGTCGGAAAGTTGAAGCTCAACCGAAGGTGGACCTTGCAACATGACAATGACCCTAAACATACCAGTAAATCCACCAAGGAATGGCTGAAAAGAAAGAAATGGAGGGTTCTGGAATGGCCAAGTCAAAGCCCGGATCGAAATCCCATCGAGATGTTGTGGGGGGATTTGAAACGAGCTGTGCATGCAAGAAACCCCTCAAACATCGCACAGCTGAAAGAATTCTGCATGGAGGAGTGGGCAAAAATTTCTCCCAGTCGATGTCAGAGACTGGTAGACAGTTGCAAGAAACGCCTACTTGAGGTTCTTTCTGCCAAAGGGGGCAATACCACCTATTAGAGCCAAGGGTGTTCTTACTTTTTCCACATGCGAAATTTGCATTTATGTTTATTTAAATTATACAATGGACTACAAAATGTAAATGTTTCATGATATTTGTTATATTATATCACCTTTATCTGTCAATATTGTTGAAATGAAGATCAAATAGCTATAAGTTGAAATATGTTGAAAAAGTCAAAACTTTACATGGGGTGTACTTACTTTTTCACGTGACTGTATATATATATATATATATATATATATATATATATATATATATATATATATATATATATATATATGCGAGTGTATATCTATGTATTGTTACGTTTGTGGGGGTAAACAATGAAATACCTCAGGAAAGTCAGAATCGTATAAATTAGCATGTTCCGAGTGACGTGAAGAAGAAGAGGCCATCTCGATGTACATAAGTGGGGAATCTGTATAGAATAAGATCGTATATGTGTTTCCACACGGAAGGGTGGAGTTGTGTTATCTCGGTAGGGTCTGTAAGGTTAAATTCCGCTTGCCTCCTGTGATCTACCCTCCGTCGTTATTACGATTAAAAAGCCCGCCAAACAACAACTATAACAAATGATTCCATTCAATCACAATGCCGCCAGGGCAGACAGAAACAGCATTTCCCGATCGGCAAGGGAACCCTGTCATCAGAACATTCTCGAACAGCGACTAGACTCCGCCCCCCGACGACTCGTACCGGGGAGGCCACACCCCGAGCTTCGTGACCGGTTAACAAGCCATGGGGTGATGAACAAAGCTCGGTGAATGGACAGAGTGTGACGTCAGCAGTCGAACATTCGAGAGCTGAAGGGAAAAAGACGCCATCTCACCATCTTGATCTTTCTCTCTCGTATGGTCCTGTTGCATGGTGGATGGTTGCTCCTCTCGTGTGCGCTCATGCAGAGAACATTCGGAGCATTGTGGAGTTGTTGCAATGTTGGAGGAGTGGGGGGGGGGGGCGGGGGTGTTGTTGGACTGTAGTGCCTTTCGGGGGAGCTGGGGCTGTGTTGTGCTTGGCAGTAGAAGTGAGGAAGGGCTGGTTGAGTGCCTGCTCGCACCTGGGCGTTTTCCGACGCGTGGCTTTGGCGCCATTATCGGGGAGCGTCCCGCACAAGCGGCTGCACCGGCAGCAACGACAAACGCACCCTTGACGCACTTTGAGACCAGAGTTAAGTGCCGGCCAGCAGGAACATCATTTGTTTTTATTTAATCAACCCCCTTGTTTGTATACGAGTCTCAGTGGAGACGTCTCAATTAGCAATTATAGTTTTTACCTCGCCTTTCATTTTTACCCTCGCTTGAGGAGAGGGTATTGCATTTGAGTCCGTTTGTTTGTCTGTTTGTTTGTCCGCACAGAATAAATATGATTTTCTCTGCAACCATTGGTCCGATTGACAGGAAATATTCACCATAGATGCAACTCCACCTGTAGAATTTTTTTAAATGATAATTATGATGTCATAGGTCACGTGGTATGGCCGCCATCTTGGAAAAAACAAAAAACTTTGCACCTCTATTTCTGAAAGTGCTGCATCGAAGAAAATGGAGACATGGCTCTTTGTAAAGAACTCTCCATGGGGAATATATGTTAATTATGATGTCATAGGTGCCTCCATTATGATGTCATAATTCGACAAGTACAAAACTTCATCCGATCTAAGATGAAATTTCTTGAGCGTTATCTCGGGGGCGGGATAAATTGGTGGAGAAAAAAAAAAATGATCACGTCATCGGTCACGTGGTTCGGCTGCCATATTTGTTTTAACACAAAAGCCTTAAAAACAACCAAAAACACGTCCGTGCGAGGGTCTGCAATCTCCGATTGCTCTTTCTAGTTGTCTCTTGCATTTATTTTCATTAAATCCTTTATTTTTGCATTTCATTCTTATATTGTGGATTTTGCTGTCCTGTCTTTGTGTTTGTGGGTTCGGATTAACCCAGTGTTGGCCTTTCCGAATAGGTAAGCCTTCGGGCTTTCCCACGCACGCCAAAGATGATCCCGCTAAGGTTCGATTTACGCCTCGGAGTTAAAGCTCGTTTCAGCCATCCGTCTGAGGCCGGTCTTCATCGGCCACGGACAGGACTATATATATATATATATATATATATATATATATATATATATATATATATATATATATATATATATAGATATATATATATACAGTATATATATTGTTGCGAATATGGAATTTGGCCTCCATATCCGCTTGTAAATATTCCCCTATTTTCTCCAATACTCCCCAACTTTCCCCGATCCCCCATTCCCTAGTCCCATTGCATGTAAATAACAATCAGTAGAGCCGACCTTCCCCTTATTCCCCCATTAAATGTCGTGCCCAGGTCCACCGCACCACACGTAGACAACTTTCGGACATCTTCCTAGTTATTCTTATTCTATGTCAGTTAAGGCCTCGTCTCCATTAATTATGACTCTTCGTTGCACCAGAATGTGATTATATGGCATCAGTAGTGAGTTTAGGACCTTTCCCATACCTCCTTCCATCTTCTTCCCCAACAATTACAACAACAACAGAGGAGATGGCGGCGGAGCGGGGGAGGATGCGTCCTCACACCGGCTCGATTAGCGCCATAGACCATGCGCTCCACGGGGTTACCACGAAGGGGCTCCTTGTCAGCTCCTCGTCAAGGGCGGAGCCTGGTAAACCCCCCGCACGCACCCAATGAGAAGCAACGTGCCGATTCCACGAGGCGGAGCTAACGAGCCGAGGGCGTGTCACTCCCCGCCGGATATACGCGGCCCCGCGCCGGATGTGACGTGAGATGCGCACCCAGCTTGGAGAAGGAAAGCCACCTGCGAGCGCTGAGTCAGATGCGCCCCCAGCTTGAGCAGACAAGACGCCATCCGAGCGCTGCGACCTCCCCGCATCTCTGGACCGGACCGAGTCGATTCTGACCTTTGAGCCCAGGTGCACCTGGAGCCATCGCTACCCGCCTGTCCTTTCCATCAATCCCCGTGTGAGTCAGCTTTGTCCCGTTTATCTGTCGTCTGTTGGGAATAATATAAGATTGTGTCTAAGTGCTTGTCTTTCTATGCTGTCCCTCTTGTAGTTGTAATCTAACCTTCCGCCTTAATATAACCTCCTCCGGAGGTCTTGAGAACTGAACCCCTGGTGTCGTATTGTGTTATTGTAATCCAGCCGGGTGTCTTCTTTTTCTTATTGAGCCAGCATCGCGCGACTTCGTCAACGTCGAGTATAGTCGGGTAATTTGTGCGGACACGACGGCCATTCCGCTCGGCCCACTTTAACATCAAAGTCGTGTCTGTAACAATTGGTGTCAGGGGTGGGATTCGGACCCGGGACTAAATTAGTTAGGCCCAAATTTTGGGAGGGAAAATCGAGCCGGAGCGCGTACGGCGCTCGACCAAATCGATCCGGAGCGCGGTCCCGCGGTTACTGCGCTCGACGAAATTATAACAGCAAAATTTGGATTGGTGTTACGAAACTCGAATTTTGAAAGTCGCGCTATGGCGGATCAAGACGGCTGGGGTCCGGTAGGGGAGAGTGAAGCAGGGTCGGTCCAGGACCAAATTGAGGGACATGAGGAGAGCGAAGCAGTGAGGGCGGCAGGTTCGCAAAATAGCGCCGTCACGCACGAAGTAGCGGGCGCGCAAAATGGCGCGCTCGCTCACGTGGTTGAAGGGTCCCAAAATAGCGGCGCCGCGGAGGGCGAGCCTGCGGTGGCGGCTGGGGACGCTGGGCAAACCGGGTTTGACCTCAGATTATTCTTGACCCAACTGAATGCAAAAATGGATAGGATGGAGGGCCAAATGAGGGTTGATAGTGGGCGATTAGAGGGCCAAATGAGGGGTACCGGTGAGGGGTTAGACAATAATTTTAAGGGATTAGAAAAGAAATTTGAGGAGTTAGACAACGGGATAAAAGAAGTAAAGAATGGGTTAACGGGGGTAGAAAACAGAATGGCCGCTCAAGAGAATCAGATAGAGGGAGTGAAACATGGGTTAACGGGGGTAGAAAACAGAATGGCCGCTCAAGAGAATCAAATAGAGGGAGTGAAAAATGGGTTAGAGGGGTTAGAAAACAGTATGGAAGGCAAATTGAGGGACATGAGGGACCAAGCGGAAAGGGAAGTTAAACAAATGGAGCAGCAGATAGAGGGGGTCAGAATGGGGGTAGAAACCAAACTGGATGCTCACAGGGAGGAAATGGAGCAGATGAGGGTGGCATCTGGGCAGGAGATGCAAGTGATGGGAGAGGAGATCAGAAGAGGAGTGAGTGAGGAGGTCGGAGGAGTGCGCGAGGAGGTGAGGCACTGTGAGGAGCACATGGAGAAGGAGGTGAGAAAGGGGACTGTAAAGTTACAAGGGGGCATAGAGGACCTGACGCAGGAGGTGGAGCAGCTGACGGTGGGACAGACGGAGTTAGTGGAGCAGGTTCAAAGGAACACTGCAGTATTAGGAGGTTTAAAGGCGACACAAAAAGAAATTAAAAACGACTTGATAGCGACACAGAGGCAATGTCAGATGGTACGTGAGGGACTGACAACGAGGTTGGACGAGGTGGTAGAGGTAATGGAGACGAAGGACCGGCAGGTGAGGACGCACATGGAAACGGTCAAGGTAGCCTTGGAGGACGAGCTTGAGGAGACGTACCGGGGAATAAAAGAGGTGAGGCACAAATTAGAAGAAGTGGAAGAAGGGGTGAGCGAAATTAAGAAGCGACGGAGAGGGGATAAGAAAGAGATAAAAGAGGAGATAAAAGAATTGGTCCAAAGTCTGTGTTTGGATCGTGATGATGTGCTCATTAACCGGATGAGGGATTCGCAGGTGATGGAGGAGAAGCGAAGAGGAAGAGGACCCGGTGTAAGTGGTGACCAATATGGTCGTGCGTATGATGCGCCAGGGGATTTAAGAAGCTTGGGGGTCGAGATGGACCCGGGTGTTCGTGAGAGGCCGTGGGTGAAGTGTGCGACAGGTCTGGTGTGCGAAAGAGGAGGTGTGCAAGAAAGTCCGACTCTGGGGTGTGTGAGGAAAAAGTGTGTACCAAGGAGTGAGTGTGCAGGCGAGAGTGAGTCGGTCGTAGCGTGTGTGCGAGGGAGCACATGGGAGCGCGGGGTGGTGAGTGTTACCGAGGGTGTGACGGGAGAGTGTGCGCAAGAGTGTGCGCGAGAAAGGTGTGTGACGGACAGGTGCATGAGGAAAGAGTGCGCTGTCAGAAGTAAGGAAGAGTGTCCACCTGTGGTGAGTGTTACAGAGGGTGTAACGGGAGAGTGTGCGCGAGAAAGGTGTGTGACGGACAGGTGCATGAGGAAAGAGTGCGCTGTCAGAAGTAAGGAAGAGTGTCCACCTGTGGTGAGTGTTACAGAGGGTGTAACGGGAGAGTGTGCGCGAGAAAGGTGTGTGACGGACAGGTGCATGAGGAAAGAGTGCGCTGTCAGAAGTAAGGAAGAGTGTCCACCTGTGGTGAGTGTTACAGAGGGTGTAACGGGAGAGTGTGCGCGAGAAAGGTGTGTGACGGACAGGTGCATGGGGAAAGAGTGTGCTGTCAAGAGTAAGGGTGAGTGCGTTGTCACGAGTGGAGGTGAAAGTAGTGAGAGTGACATGGAGCGTGAGTTAGTTGTGACAGGTGAGCGAGGATGTACACCTGGGATGGAAGGATGCACCCCTGGAATGGTAGAGCGTGAGTGGGAATGCACGCTGGAGTTGGTGGTGAGGCACGTGGTTGGGTGTGCGAATGAGAGCACACCTGTGATTGTCACAGAGGAGGTGACCGAGGAGGGGGTGCGAAGAGGTGTTTTGGTGAGGTGTGCTACGAACGAATGTGTGCCAAAATGTTCGGTGGTCAGGTGTGTGACCAAGGCTGTGAGTGGAATGGGTGTACCTGGGTGTGTAAGGAAAGGTACGAGGAGCATGGGCACAGCTGGATGTGTGAGCAAGGAACGGGCTGCGGGGTGTAAGCGTCCAGGTGAAGCATCGACGTTACACGGGTTAGAGGTTAGAGCGACTTTTAGCCGAAGCAGGCCCTCGGTGCGTGCCGGGCCTCGCTTTGAACGGCCGCGTCCAGGCTCCACTAGGCGGAGCTGGCAGCCCGATAGGAAGGGTCGTTATGGCGACCACGTTTTGTTGAGACGTGCCGGCAGGTCGAGATCGGGACATTGGATGGCTCCACGCCGAGGTGGTGCGTGGGATCTCGGCCCGGGTAAGCCCCCGTCCCTGCCCCGAATGCCGGACGCATCCAGCCGCTGGCACAAAACAACCAGCATCCATTGCTTGGCTTTACGAAGCCGGGCTTTGGACAGGGATTGGCGCACCGAGAGGTATTAGTGAGTCGACTGGGTGATGAGGTTAGTGTTTTGGACCCAAAATTAGAGAAAAACAAAATTTGATGATTGGCAAGGGATTGGCAGTAGTGATTGGCAGATGATGGGTAGTGATTGGCAAATTTTTAATTTGTTGAAATTTGATGTGCAAAATTGGTAGTGAGAGACCCCCGATGTGGTGGGATGGCATCCCTGCCACCCTTCCCCTGAGGTGGGGCAAAGGAGCAATAGCTTATGGGGTGTATGGCAGTGAAAACTAGCCCGGGTGGGTTAGGATATGGTGTGTAGGGATCTAGCGAGGATTGACATTAGGTGACGTTAAGTTTAGTTAGTGACTGATACCTGTAGTGGGGACGCAGGTAGATTAGTATGGATGATAATGACGAGGGAGCGCAATAGTTTAAAGGGACGACTGGGAAGCGCAAGTTTCAGAAGGGAGTAGTTAGCTGAGATGATGCCGTGTGTGTGTGAGAATTGAACAGGTGTGATTGCACAGGTGTGCAACTGGACAGGTGTGTGGAGCAGTGTATGAGTAGTGAGTGTGTGGATCAGCGCGAATGCGCTTGGGGAGAGAAGGGTGCAGGTGGCACCAGGTGTGAGAGTACAGGTGTGTGGAGAGAGTTGGAGTAAGTGGTATGGAGTGGTGTGCGTGGTGCGAAGGTGTGGATGGGGGAAGAGTGGACCCCTTTCACGAGTACCCGGGGCGGGTAGTGTAAGTGTTAGGTAGAGGGTGCAGGTAAATTGTGGTTGGATATTGGCATTTGTGGTGCGGTTGCAGAATGGTGTTGTGAATGGGTGCATTAGTGTTGTGGAAATGGCTGGGCGTGTAGCCTGTTAGTGTGTGTAGTTGGTTGGGCACTCCACCACTGTGAGGATGTCGGCCAGGTGAGGCCGCAGGTGGGCTCTGGGAGCCGGTAGTTGTGAGTGGGTGCCTGAGGATCCCGGGTGTGGATCGGGCAGCCCAGTGCCAGAGAGGGCACGGAGTGGGGAGAGAGCCAGAGGGCCTTCCCCAGGTAGTTAGGTTAGGGTAAGGAGCAGGTAAGCTCGGAGGCAACTGCAGTGGTGGAGGTGTGCAGGTGGGTAGACCCACTGGGAGAGGTACACGCCACAGCCCAGAAATTGTACGAGGGCACCGGGAGATGAATCGGGGGAGTGAGACCCCAAATTGAAGAGCACCACAGTTTGGCCAATGGGAATTGGTTTTTAGAACCCATAGTGTAAGAGGGCCAATGGTTTGGCCGGAGGAAGACCCCGGGTGGTGTAAAGTTGTTAAAGTCATTTAGGAAATAGTTAGGATTGAAGAACCTGTCGCACCATACGCAGCCACTTACCTGTGGTGATGATGATGACTCCACACCTGTGTTTTCTTTGTTTGTGTTGCAGAAATGAGAATTGCTGTTGGATTTGTGAGACGCATCACGACGTGGATGAGACATTGGGGTGATTCCATCTCTCCCTCCCTAGGAGGGACTGATGATGAATTGGTAATGGCAAATTATGATGTTGAGTTGGGGATGGCAAATTTTGATGAGAGTTGAAAATGGCAAATTTGATTGGTTAGGAGGGAGAGAAGACGAATTTGGTATATGGGAGGAACGGGGAAGACAGTAGGGATGTTTGTCGATTTGTAAAGTAGATGTTTATGGGTAGTGTTGTGTTTTGTGGATGCAGTAAGGGGTAAGGGGGGGGGCCATGTAGGTTACCTGGTGGGGGGGGGGGGGGTGTACGATAGGAACGTACCTGTCTCACCTGGTTCCCATGTGCCCCCAGTGTGCATCGCCTTACATTGCGTGCACTTTTGCGCCCTTACCACCTTACTCACTTGTCTGCTTCTTTTGTCTCCCACCTCCGAGGATCTGGCTTTGGGGTAGAGAGAGAGGAGAGAGAGGTGCTGGCTGCGCAGTTGTGGGCCTGCACTTTCGCTGTTTGCTGCCGGGATCGATACACCATATGGACCGCAATGTTTGTGGCCACCCACAATGGACCGCAGTTCGTTTGCGGCCAAGCACCACCCGGGGATGGACCTATGGGTCAACGTGGCACCTATGCCATACAGGTGAACCACTAATAGTTAACACCACCAAGTGCACCACAAGAAGAGCAAGAGACACCTGCAGGGTTAGGGGTTGTCGAATTTATTTTTATTCCAATGAACAATGGTGACTGCACCGATTGGTGGTGGGGTGGTGCTGTTGATGCTCGGGAAGGGTGCTCTGCACGTTATTAAAGGCCGTCGGCCACAGAGCACTCGTGGGTTGGTGTATCGATGTTGGCAAGCGCGCTCTCTCTATGCATAACATCTGCATGTGTTCCTCCAAAAACAGGTCCTGGATCGTAGTGTAAATATCAGCGTAGTCTTGTGTAAATAATGCTCCCTACCGGCTGTATGTTTAGTTTGAGAATTCTTTCCGGATTCGGTTATCCTGTGGGTGTGTTTCTGTGAGGAGAAGGGTGCAACGTCGCAGGGGGACATATTTACTCATTTGTGAATATCTGTAAAACTGTCGCACTCAGGGTAGAGTTAATAGTAGAGGGAACTACATTGCGTGCCACACTAAAGTAGGTAAAAATTTATCGGGTCGGGACGCCCCGAGGGTAGAGAAGGGTGCAATGTTGCGAATATGGAATTTGGCCTCCATATCCGCTTGTAAATATTCCCCTATTTTCTCCAATACTCCCCAACTTTCCCCGATCCCCCATTCCCTAGTCCCATTGCATGTAAATAACAATCAGTAGAGCCGACCTTCCCCTTATTCCCCCATTAAATGTCGTGCCCAGGTCCACCGCACCACACGTAGACAACTTTCGGACATCTTCCTAGTTATTCTTATTCTATGTCAGTTAAGGCCTCGTCTCCATTAATTATGACTCTTCGTTGCACCAGAATGTGATTATATGGCATCAGTAGTGAGTTTAGGACCTTTCCCATACCTCCTTCCATCTTCTTCCCCAACAATTACAACAACAACAGAGGAGATGGCGGCGGAGCGGGGGAGGATGCGTCCTCACACCGGCTCGATTAGCGCCATAGACCATGCGCTCCACGGGGTTACCACGAAGGGGCTCCTTGTCAGCTCCTCGTCAAGGGCGGAGCCTGGTAAACCCCCCGCACGCACCCAATGAGAAGCAACGTGCCGATTCCACGAGGCGGAGCTAACGAGCCGAGGGCGTGTCACTCCCCGCCGGATATACGCGGCCCCGCGCCGGATGTGACGTGAGATGCGCACCCAGCTTGGAGAAGGAAAGCCACCTGCGAGCGCTGAGTCAGATGCGCCCCCAGCTTGAGCAGACAAGACGCCATCCGAGCGCTGCGACCTCCCCGCATCTCTGGACCGGACCGAGTCGATTCTGACCTTTGAGCCCAGGTGCACCTGGAGCCATCGCTACCCGCCTGTCCTTTCCATCAATCCCCGTGTGAGTCAGCTTTGTCCCGTTTATCTGTCGTCTGTTGGGAATAATATAAGATTGTGTCTAAGTGCTTGTCTTTCTATGCTGTCCCTCTTGTAGTTGTAATCTAACCTTCCGCCTTAATATAACCTCCTCCGGAGGTCTTGAGAACTGAACCCCTGGTGTCGTATTGTGTTATTGTAATCCAGCCGGGTGTCTTCTTTTTCTTATTGAGCCAGCATCGCGCGACTTCGTCAACGTCGAGTATAGTCGGGTAATTTGTGCGGACACGACGGCCATTCCGCTCGGCCCACTTTAACATCAAAGTCGTGTCTGTAACAATATATATATATATATATATATATACAGTATATATATATATATATATATATACGCCTCGTATATATATATATATATATATATATATATATATATATATATATATATATATATATATATATATATACACACACACACACATACATACATACAGTCACGTGAAAAAGTAAGTACACCCCATGTAAAGTTTTGACTTTTTCAACATATTTCAACATACAGCTATTTGATCTTCATTTCAACAATATTGATAGATAAAGGTGATATAATATAACAAATATCATGAAACATTTACATTTTGTAATCCATTGTATAATTTAAATAAACATAAATGCAAATTTCGCATGTGGAAAAAGTAAGTACACCCTTGGCTCCAATAGGTGGTATTGCCCCCTTTGGTAGAAAGAACCTCAAGTAGGCGTTTCTTATAACTGTCTACCAGTCTCTGACATCGACTGGGAGAAATTTTTGCCCACTCCCCCATGCAGAATTCTTTCAGCTGTGCGATGTTTGAGGGGTTTCTTGCATGCACAGCTCGTTTCAAATCCCCCCACAACATCTCGATGGGATTTAGATCCGGGCTTTGACTTGGCCATTCCAGAACCCTCCATTTCTTTCTTTTCAGCCATTCCTTGGTGGATATACTGGTATGTTTAGGGTCATTGTCATGTTGCAAGGTCCACCTTTGGTTGAGATTCAACTTCCCGACAGATGGCCTCACATTATCCTCAAGCACCCTCTGGTACAATGAAGAATTCATAGTGGATTCTATGATGGTGAGCTGCCCAGGCCTTGATGCAGCAAAGCTGCCCCAAACCATAATATTTCCACCACCATGCTTTACAGTTGGTATCAGGTTCTTGTGGTCAAATGCTGTCTTTGGTTTTCGCCAAACATGTCTTCTGGTACTGTGGCCAAATAGCTCTACCTTTGACTCATCTGTCCAGAGCACATTGTTCCAGAAGTGCTGGTCTTTGCCGAGGTGTTCATTGGCAAACTTTAGTTTTGCCCTGATGTTCTTTCTGGACAGCAAAGGTTTCCTCCTGGCACACCTCCCATGTAGATCAAATTTGTGCAGCCTCTTTCTAATGGTAGACTCGTGCACTTTGACATCAACAGTGGCAAGAGCTACCTGTAGGTCCCGTGATGACATTCTGGGGTTCTTAGAGACTTCTTTCAACATCTTGCGGTCTGCTCTCGGGCTGAACTTGCTGGGGCGGCCTGGCCTGAACAAGTTGGCAGTTGTTTGGAATCTTCTCCACTTGCAGATGATCTTCCAGACAGTCGAATGATTAATTTCAAATTGTTTGGACATCTTTTTAAATCCCTTCCCAGACTCATAGGCATCTATAACCTTCTTTCTGAAGGCCTCAGAGAGCGCTTTTGATCTAGGCATTGTGATGCCGCACACTTCAACAACAAAGAGCAAACCAAACTAAATGTCTGAGGTTTAAATAAGACAGGTTCCTCCAAGATCCTCTCTAACGATGTTATAATCATTTGCACCTGAGCTGGTGCACCTGCGCTGGTGCACCTGATTCCAATTTTAGGTATTTGAAGTAGTGTTAAATGTAGGGGTGTACTTACTTTTTCCACATGCGAAATTTACATTTATGTTTATTTAAATTATACAATGGACTACAAAATGTAAATGTTTCATGATATTTGTTATATTATATCACCTTTATCTATCAATATTGTTGAAATGAAGATCAAATAGCTGTATGTTGAAATATGTTGAAAAAGTCAAAACTTTACATGGGGTGTACTTACTTTTTCACATGACTGTATATATATGTTTTCACATTACCGAACCATTAATAGTGGATTGTTACAGTTCCCTTTTTTTACCTGTTCTTTGTTCTTTGTTTGGAATAGGTCAAGATATTGAATTAGTTGTGCACAGATGCTGAACATGGAATGGGGGGGGGGGGGGGGGGCGGGGAGAGCGGAGCAGTGTAGAAGCAGGTCATAGTGCATAACCATCCTGGGGGAGTGGACACTTCATGAAAATTTGCGGGTCATAGGGTGTGGCTGGGAAATTGTGTGTGTGTGCATGTGTGTATGATAGCAATTGCTGCACGACCTGTTAACAACAAGTGTCGCCTGCCACGTGAATACATTGTCTCTGCCCTGTTCATCACCAGCTAGGAGGTTTACAGTCGGGAATATTAAAATAAGCCAAAGAAGCGCACTGACCCTATGACATGATGTTGACGTCATGTGCTAATAAGGGTGAAATCTGGATCTACATCTCTGTCTTTGTTTATTTCTGACCATAGAGCTGTCTGCAAAGACTTGAGTCCCATACGGATGCTCCTATTTTGGCGGCAGGGGTGTTGAGAGCCAGCCCGGGCCGCGAGCTAACAACCTTGGGGGCCCCATCGCCACCCTTTCTCTCTTTTATAACTTTTAAAGGAACTTTCTTTAATGAAAAACAAAAAACTTTAAAAAAACAAATGGTCTCTTATTTTGCCGTATGATCGAAAATAAAGGAGATAGCAGGACGTTTGAACCGATCGAGTCAATTCGCGCCCTTGACTGTTGAAAACTATTTCTCCATAAGATTGGCAAAAAAATACGTGAGACGATGGTTAATCATCTTTTTTGGACAAAGAGGATACAAACCCATTTCTTTGTAACGCACATTTCTGGTTAATAACAATTTTCTGTCAAGTTTACAACTGCACCATTAACAGCGACTAATGTTTTGTTTCCGGCAAGAAAGTAAAATCAACTTCTGGGTTTAAATGTAACGATGAGGAAATGAGGATGAGCCGATGAGGGGTTTCACTGTATTGTTTTAAAAAATTACAGAAGCTCGGGCCCCTCAACGGACCCCGGGCCCCGAGGCAGCGACCCTCCCTGACCCCCCTCGCGATGCCCCTGCTTGGAGGTGATGTGTTGGTATAATTTATGCACATGTCGTCAGTGTCATGTCATAGGGTCAGTGCGCTTCTTTGGCTATATATATATATTTGATCCATACACGTTCGATGTATCAAATATTCAGTTGTCCACTTAAGCATCACAACATTTCCCTCCAATTAAGGACCTTCAGTAATTTGTAAGATATGTTTGTAACATTCACTGCCGACATGCTTTCTTCCACAGGTTGACACATCTCTTCTGAAAGAGGCACAAGTGTTTGCAGCACTCTGTTCTTTGATTGCAATTACATATTGGTGGAGGGCTTCCCTTCTAAACCTGTTGGCAGTAAACAACCTTCCCTTGGAAGAACCCTGGTCGTGATTGTATCGGAGTTCTTCGACTCCATTCAGCTAATGAGATCATTGCGTGACGGGTGTGCCTCACTATTTTGAGGCAGATGTCAAATTCCCAGCTGTATGATCATATCAGTTGAACTGCACATATGCTGAGCCTTTGAAATTGGAGTGTGTCCTATCCAGATGGCAGTACTCACGGATACAGCATGCGAGGAAATTGGCTTAATACATAGCCAGTGTCCTGTAACCGATAGAATTTCATCTGTGGTAATTTATTTCAATTAGAGCCTTATTTTACATGTCGCTCATCTGGCACCATACTGACAAAATCTATCAAAATAAGGGATGAGGGTGACCCTGACGTTTGGGTGAACGCATGACCGCTCATCTTCCTTTAGGAAGTATATAACGTCTCTGTGCAATGTTAACCATAACACCTCCAATCCTCCATGCATTTTAGCAGACGTTTCCTGAAAATCGAATTGGTACCGCTGTGTGCAAGGTTAGAATAGTTTGTTGGCCCAAACAAGCGTGCAAGGTGGTAATATGGGATGCGTTTGTGATGCATTCATCAAATCAGTTCTGCGGACGACACGTCTGTAATAACACAGACATGTTCACATTGTTTTCCATCGAAAATGTCCTTTAGTGACATGCCACCTGGAACATCATATGTACCTGAATGTATTTGATTATAATTTAACACCTTTTTGTGGGTATTTTTTTTCACTGGGAATGTTCAACTGAAGAATGGTGGACTTATTGGTGCAACGTCTTCATCGTCTGCAACGTACCAAGATCACAGTTTACAGTCAGGTCAAGAATCAAGGCCAGACTAGACAGCTCAAAGACGATTGTGCTATCTCTGAGCTGTCCTGGGTCGTTATGTTTCTTCTTAATGATGTTTTTTTGGCAGCATCACTTCTCTTTTGCTCTCTGGACTCAGTCTTTGACTTCGCTAATCTCACTCATCTTCTGCAACTCTTGTTTACAGAGTTGGGCCAAAGTTTGTTTCAGCGGCCATGCATATGGATTTTTCAAAACATGTCCTGACCCATATCTACTGGCCCCAGTGAGGGAATGGGTGTCCCTAATTATAAATGGCTTCAATAGGATTGCCAAGTAGCAACCAGTGAGAAAACGAGACGACCTTTATCTGCAAACACGAATGTGGAAAGGAAATGAGCTGCCTGACAAATTCCATGCTCTTTTAACGTATTTAACTCGACATAAGTGCATCGAAGCCAGTTTGTTATGCTTGTTTATGTTGGCCCAAAGGTGAACCCGAGCACATTCAGACGTTGGTCTGAGGAACGACAGCGAAGTTGTAAAATTGTGGGAGAATTATATAATAACATCAGCTTCCATCCTTTTTGATCACCTGACTCCTTATATTGTCTTCAGGTGGCCATATGTCAACATTTGCTGGTTCGTTCAATTTGCATCACTTCCGGCTCTTGTCGTGTCTCACCTGATTGTTGAGGAACCTTTTATTAAAGCCTTTTTTTTTTCTTGAGCCGAATGTTTGATCAAAGGGTTACTTACTTAAGGACTCCTCCACCGGTCGGTGTTGGTTAGATTCCGATTCTGCTCGTTCTCGCAAGTCCGCACTTGGCAAGCGTCGCGAGTTTGCTAACCCTCAACGTGAGTTGTTCTGCAGTGAAATGCGAGCTTCAAATTTCTTAACGGTATATTTTTTATTGCCAAACATAAAAAGGCACATGTACAACATAAAATATGTTTAGAAAATGCCTTGAAGCAGATATCAATTGTCTTTGATTATTATGAATAAGTACAATTTTATAATTTTACAAACAAAATGTAATGTAGCACACACAGTCATACATGTTGTTCCATTAAAAACCTCACATGAATGTATTTAAGGTCCCATTGAATGTGAACAAAAATTTAACAAACTAATTCTCTTTCTATCAGGAAGTAACTCCTTAAAATGCCTTATTTAGATCACAGAACCCCATAAAGGTTCCCTTTTCCCCTTAAATAGTACACACTTCCTCCGCTCATACAGTCAACATGTCGCCATCAATGGAACCCTCTCCTCACCTCTCCCAGTAGAGGCGGGAGTTCCCCAAGGAAGTGTTTTGGGCCTGCTCTTGTTCCACATCTATAATGACCTCTCCGATGCTCTGGAAAACCTCTCTTCCTTTTTGCAGACGACTCAACATTGTGTCTTACAGTATCCTCGTCCCACTGATGTGCAGTCAGCATTTGTGTCACTCTCTGCTGATCTCGAATCTATTAGATGCTGATGTGGTAAATGGAGACTGTCCTTCAAACCTGGAAAATGCCACAGGCTCACCCTCATTACGCTGTAGAATCGTCATATGAACCCACCCATATATTTCCATGGTCAGCCACTGGAGGACGTTCTCTTGAACTTCTAGGCCTCACTTTCAGGCATCATGAACTGTCCAGGTCCAACCATGTAGCAGCAAAGCTGGCCGACAAAGCCAGCCACAGACTCCTCCATCCTAGGTCATTCCTTGAAAAATCAAAGCTTCTCACAACCTAAAAAGTCTTTCTCCATAGCTCAATGGAGTATTACTCTTCCCTATATGAGCTGTCACCCCAGCATCATATCTGTCTCTCTTGGATTTGGTGGAATCTAAAGCTCTCAACATTAATGGAATCTCCTGTGATGAGACCGAAGAACAAAGCCTGTTGCTTTGACATCATTGACAGGTCGGTGATATCTCAATGTTTCACCGTCTTGTCTCCACTCTATCTCCCTCAGGTCTCTCAACCCTCCAAACCTCCTCAGCAACTCCAGGATATAACAAGAATAATAAATCTTTATTGTCCCATATCCAGGGAAATTATTCTCTGAGCTGTCCTTGGTCGTTCATGTTCTTCCATTAACATCTTCTGGCTTAGGCTTCCAAAATACAGGTTCACTGCACACCTCAACTCTTTTATTCCTAACCTCTCCCATTAAATAAATGATTAAACAAGTACAGATACATTCAAAGAACACCGCCCCCATGCCAAATAATTAAATATCCTACAGCGCGGCATTGCCGGGGCGCCTCTGGTGCCCGGCAATACCGCAGTGCAGGTCATTGAGGCTGCATTGGGAGGGAGAGGTGTACACTAATTGATTGATTAATCGTATAATTAAAATCAATAAAAGATTATCACAAAATATTTTCTTCATCAATTGGCTAATAGCATAACTAAACCACTAGTGCTTCATCCGAAGATGTATCTTTTAGAAATGTAATTAAATAAGTCATTAATAAAAAATTAAATAATTAATTGATTAATCAATAAATAATTAATCGATTAATTGATTAATCAATAAATCAAAAATATCCTTGATAGCCACATCACTTGGTCACTGTCATGTCCAAATATTAGCTTCCCAGCTCAAAAGGTGCCTGAGATATTGGCCAAATGAAAAAGAAAATAAATAAATGATTAATAATGAAAATAAATAAATAATAATCATTAAAAAATTAAATTATTAATCAATTCGGTCACAGAACACATAAACCACCACCATTTCATCAGAATCTGTAACTGAAAAAAAAAACATTTCAGTAATTAATCGAATAATTAAATAACTAATCGATTAATTGATGAATTGATTAATCAATAAATCAAAAATATCCTTGATAGCCACATCACTTGGTCACTCATGTCCAAATATTAGCTTCCGAGCTCAAAAGGTGCCTGAGATATTGGCCAAATGAGAAGGAAAATAAATAAATGATTAATAATGAAAATAAATAAATAATAATCATTAAAAAATTAAATTATTAATCAATTCGGTCACAGAACACATAAACCACCACCATTTCATCAGAATCTGTAACTAAAAAAAAAAATTTTTTTAGACATTAATCGAATAATTAAATAATTAATCGATTAATTGATTAATTGATTAATTAATAAATCAAAAATAGCCTTTGCAGCCAAATCACCTGGTCATTGGCATGTCTAAATATCAGCTTCCTAACTCAAAAGGTGCCTGAGTTAATGGTCAGAAGAGAAAGGAAATTTAATTAATTAAATAAGTACTTAATTGAATGAATGAATTAATTAATTGAATGAATGAATGATCGTTTTAAGGCCATTTTCCCCGCTGGAGCAGGGGTTAGCCTTGCGGGCCCCATGACAATCATGGTTCCCTGTTTGAGGCAATGTTTTTATGGCCGGATGCCTTTCCTGACGCCAACCCTTGGTCACACTCTTACGATGCGACCAAGGGTTGGCGTCAGGAAGGGCATCCGGCCATAAAACTTAATTAATCGCTAATAATTAAATAACTCCTCAATTAATTGATTAATCAAAAATCAAAAAATACTGTTTTTGACAAAGGACTTGCTCACTATTGTGCCGAAATTTCAGCTTCCTAGCTAAAAGGATGGCTGAGATATCGCCCGGACAAACAAGAAAGAAAGAAAACAAACAAACAAGAAAACAACCAGAGTGAAAACTGAGTACTCCCTTTCAGCGTGCGTCACTGCCGAGCCCCCTTCGGTGCCCGGCAATAACGATTTGCAATGCCTGGAGATGGCATAGGAAAGGTGTGGTGTACAATAATGTTTCAGATCTGGTCTAGGGGTAAATGAGGCATCACTCAGAATAATTATTTCATTGTGCAATGTGCATGGTAGAATAAAAGTGTGGTAACTGCTGTAATTAAATTAATGGTGTCGAGCAAAGTGTTTAGAAAGCTCTTGTCCTCTCTTGCTTGAGTCTTTATGTAAGCCTCGTTTACCCCTACCTACATTTTGCAATGTCCCCCATGTATGATCTGTCTGTGTATTTTTTCCACTTATAGCAGCAATAGCGAATTGTGCGAAATGTTGCGACCTGAACAAGTAAGGGGATCCTTCATGCAGCGGGAACGAGGGCGCCGCATAGTAATGAAAAATTCCGGTTCCCTGCCAATCAGTTTAAGCCACCAAGCCTCACTCGATGTCCGCATAGGCCAGTGGGCAAGTGTCACAGGGGTTCGACCCACCCACAGGATGGATAAAAGGTGGGATGGTGCGCAGGTTGAAGTCGTGTCTCCGAGTGGTGTCACCTGCTTGTTGCCAAAGGGTTGTGGAGGTGCTGAGGGTGCATTGGGGTTTATATTAATATTCATTTGTCATAGTCTGAGCCTGGTGTTGGCTTAGCGGTTCGGGTGCCGGCTTGGGATCCTAGGATCCTGGGTTTGAATCCTGGTCAATCGCTGAATTAACGCCAGGCGGTTGACTCAGCCTGTCATCCTTCCGAGGTCGGTAAATTGAGTACCAGTTCACTGATAATTTCCTGTGTGTTGCAAGAGGTGACTAACAAGGTTGGTGGCAGGAAGGGCTTCCAGCTGTAAAACATTGCTTCAAAAAGGGGGCCACGGTGCCTGAAAAAGGCCAACCCCTGCTCTGCGGGGAAAAATGGCCTCCGAAGGTGGTTCTTCTTCTTCATTTGTCATAGTCTGATCGCCGCTTTACGGCCAAGTCTTCTTTTTTTCCCCCCGCCCCATTTGTGTAATAAATCCTGTTTGTAAATGAGAACTTGTGTGTGGTCATCGGCAGTGGGAGTCCATAGCACATATAAAATTGGGGATTAAGCCATCAACGAGCAATTTGGGTTGGCACGTTAAGTATTCAAATATAATTGGGGATTAAGCCATCAACGAACAATTTGGGTTAGCACGTTAAGTATTCAATTAGCAAACCACCGCCTAAGCTTCGCTCGGTTATTCCTTGTGGTGTATTTTCTGTGGACCTGTGGCTTTGAAACACGATTAGTGTCCAAACTAACCCGGGTAGACTAGGAGACCTTGTCGCTACATTTACCGGATGTTGTTGTTTCACGTATCGTAATTACTCTTGGAGAAATACTTAACTTACGTTGGACTAAATGTTTTTTGTCGTGATTTGGTAGATTTTAACGCTTACACGCGTACATGATCAACGTACAGATAGACTGTACACATTTAGCAAAATACACGGATATGCACAGGCCTATCTTGAAGGCCCGCGACTGTAACAATTTAACAAAAAGCATTGATATGCAGTAACTCAATAGTTCTGTTAAAAGTATTAAATTGTTGTAAACGTAGTATGTTGAGATATGTCTGGTTGTGGCATTGTTTTTCTTTATGACTTACCACAAGCCTGGTGTTGGCTTAGAGCTTAAGGTGCCGGCTTGGGATCCTAGGATCCTGGGTTTGAATCCCGGCCGATCGCCGAATAAACGCTAGGGGGGTTGACTCAGCCTGTCATCCTTCCGAGGTCGGCAAAATGAGTACCAGTTCACTGGTAATTAATTCCCTGTGTGTTGCAAGAGGTGACTAACAGGGTTGGCGGCAGGAAGGGCATCAGGCCAGAATACATTGCTTCAAAAAGGGGACCAAGGTGCCCAGAAAAGACCAATCCCTGCTCTGCAGGGAAAGCTGGCCTCTGAAGGTGGTTCATGACTGACCACAGTTTTACTCATAATCCATCATATTTTAGACCCCATGCATTCAAGCCAAACTCATTGTATCAAACTCTGATTTAGCCTCTCAATGTCCTCCAGCTTTGGCTCCCATTCTTCCTTCAGACTTTTTTGATTTGTGAAATGGTCATTATTCATCGGAGGAAGATTTTTCCTGCATTTAAAGTCATTATTGAATAGTTGCTCTATTATGAAACCATAAAGCTTGCAGTAATTCTGACCTAGCATTGCTTGTTCATCTTACAGGTGATGTTCTCTTTGCTGTGACTGCCCATGACCCTGATGAAGGTCTAAATGGCCGACTTGCCTTCTCGTTGGAAGGGTCAAACCCGGCTTTTTCAATAAACTCCCGTCACGGGGCACTGACGGCAGCACGGCATTTACATTCAAGCCATGATGGGAAAACTTTTGTCGTGGCAGCCTCGGATGGTGCCTTTCCACCACGCCGAGCCAGGACCACACTAACTGTGCGACTCCGAAAGCCGACTGACTTTCCCAGGCCCTCAGGCTTTCATGGGCCTCGGGCCTTCTCTCTTCGAGAGGACGTAGCACCAGGAACTGTGGTGACAACAGTCACGGCCTCCAGCCACAGACGAGGTCCAGTGACTTATGGCTTGGCGGCTGGGGGGAACCCACAAAATGCTTTCAGCATCGACCCTCGCACAGGTACAATTTCAGTTGCGAGACAATTAGACCGAGAGATGATTGACATGTTTGAACTTTTGGTTGAGGCTCGCGATTCCGGCTTCCCACCATATTCCCGCTACATACCCATAACTGTGGCTATTGAAGACATCAATGACAATGCTCCAGATTTTCAGAAGCTTTACTGGGAGGCTGAAGCAGCGGAGAATGCAGGCCCATTGGCCGAGGTTGCTCGGGTTCAGGCAACTGACCTGGATGCCAATCAGAATGGCCAGGTGAGATATATTACGTACACTATGAAATGGTTCTTCTTCCTGTTTACTCATTATTGAGTTAGCTTCATTGCATGATGTCTTGAACAACTTCAGCTGGCACCAACATTTTTGTTTTGACACATTAATGAGGGATAACTATTTCCGGTAACAATCTGATTATGCAGAATAAGTATGGGGTAGCATTGGGACACAGGCTTAGTGTCCGACATTAAATGATCCCTTAAATAAAGGTACTTCAAGGGAATATTTGTCACTTCCAAATATGTGAAAAACAACATGAAACACTTGAACGGCACTTGGTAGAGGGCATACCTCTGCCAGGCTAAACAGTTTACGTTTTGTATCCCATTGATAGGCCGGATCTGCATCCGGACATGAACCAAAATCGAATCGACTAATATAATGGGAAGTAATTCCTCTTATTCTTTTTCTGCAAAATAGGTAAAGATATTCAAATGAAACAAAGTGCAGTCCACACATCAGTTCTTCCTGCCACTGCATGCGAAGTCTCATGGTTCTAACACTGGATGTCTCAGTACTACATTGGTCAAGATGGCAGGGGGCAACACGATGTCGTCAGTGCTGTGAAGCATGAAGCACTGGAGAAGAGAGTTGGGATGACTGACTGGGGATGAGATGACTGGAGATGAGAGTTGGGATGACTGACTGGGGATGAGATGACTGGGGATGAGATGACTGGAGATGAGAGTTGGGATGACTGACTGGGGATGAGATGACTGGAGATGACTGGAGATGAGAGTTGGGATGACTGACTGGGGATGAGATGACTCGAGTTAAGAGTTGGGATGACTGACTGGGGATGAGATGACTGGAGTTGAAAGTTGGGATGACTGACTGGGGATGAGATGACTGGAGATGAGAGTTGGGATGACTGACTGGGGATGAGATGACTAGAGTTAAGAGTTGGGATGACTGACTGGGGATGAGATGACTGGAGTTGAGAGTTGGGATGACTGACTGGGGATGAGATGACAGGAGTTGAGAGTTGGGATGACTGACTGGGGATGAGATGACTGGAAATGAGAATTGGGATGACTGACTGGGAATGAGATGACTGGAGTTGAGAGTTTGGATGACTGACTGGGGATGAGATGACTGGAGTTGAGAGTTGGGATGACTGACTGGGGATGAGATGACTGGAGTTGAAAGTTGAGATGACTGACTGGGGATGAGATGACTTGAGATGAGAGTTGGGATGACTGACTGGGGATGAGATGACGAGAGTTGAGAGTTGGGATGACTGATTGGGGATGAGATGACTAGAGTTGAGAGTTCGGATGACTGACTGGGGATGAGATGACTGGAGTTGAGAGTTGGGATGACTGACTGGGGATGAGATGACTGGAAATGAGAGTTGGGATGACTGACTAGGGATGGAGATGACTGGAGTTGAGAGTTGGGATGATTGACTGGGGATGAGATGACTGGAGTTGAGAGTTGGAATGACTGACTGGGGATGAGATGACTGGAGTTGAGAGTTGGGATGACTGACTGGGGATGAGATGACTGTGGGATGAGAGTTGAGTGCACCATTACGATCTTGAGAGTAAGATACGGTCAATGGAGTACCGTCACGCAGGATCACCAGCCCTGACTTTGCTCCGTCAGATTTTCATCTCTTCCCCAAACTTAAAGAACACCTTTATGGAGAATATTTTTCTTCTGACGATTATGTCAAGGCCGCTGTGAAGCGTTGGATAAGTTAGCAGGACCCACATAGTTCTATCGTGATGGAATCACGGAACTACTTGAACAATGACGTTGGTATACATCAGTGTACTTTAATATGAATTACCATGTTATGTGGGGAAATGAATCCACGATGAGGTAAGTACTCCGTTGGAAACACAAACTGGGCCTACCAAATGGTGTGTATCCATTCTACACTTATTTGTTGAATCACATTCTGTATGTTATTGAGCAATTTAAAGCGTTGTGTTGTGAATTCCAAAACCACAAAATGTTTGTCTCCAAGTGTAGTTTTCTAGTTTACTCCAAGCTTTCTGGTGTTTACTCAACTAAACTCAGATTTATTTCCCTTTACAGATAAAATATGACATCGATAATGGAAATGACAACGGCCTGTTCCGCATAGACCCGGATACAGGTGTTGTGGGCACCACGCGCAGCCTCGACAGAGAGCAAACAAGTCAGCATGTGCTCAAGGTGGTGGCGCGTGATGGAGGTCGTCCTCCGCTGGAAGCGAACACCACACTCGTGCTCAATGTTCGCGATGCAAATGACAACGCTCCACGTTTTGCTCGGTTGTACACGGCCTTCGTGTCGGAAAGTGCGCCCATCGGAGCGACCGTGATACGTTTGGAGGCGCACGATGCAGATGAACATGACAACGGTGCAGTGACCTTTTCGCTTTCTGAGCCAACTCTGCCATTCATGGTCCATCCAAGCACGGGCTCGCTGATCGTCGGTCGACCCCTCGACCGGGAAACGCGTGCCTCGTACATCGTGAGGGTCTTGGCTCGAGATCCAGCGTGGACAGTAGGTAGCGATATAGCCATCACCGTCACTGACGTCAATGATAACATACCCACCTTTGAACAGTCCAAGTACAAGGTTGAGTTGCCAGTTCCTGCAGAAACAGGTGTGGTCATAACACGCTTACGGGCAGTTGACCTGGATGAAGGTGATAAAGGTCAAGTTGTCTATGTTATGGATTCACAATCGGATGCCTTTCGTATTGATCCAGCCTCTGGTGAGGTCTTCACAGTGCGTCGTCTAGCCATTGGCTGGCCGAATCATTTCACCTTGCTGGTATCTGCTTTGGATCAAGGGAATCCACAACACATCAGCCGAGCATCTTTGCTCGTCCATCTTGTTCCACGGAATGAGAAACCACCAATATTCACTCAACCCCGCTACTTTACCCCAGTAGCTTTTTCAGCACCAATAGGTGTATCAATTCTCCATCTCGAAGCGAATGACCCCGATGAAGCTGGCCCCATTGTGTTTGATGCTGCTGGAGGTAACGGCACAGAACTTTTTGTAATGCAGGACAACGGTTGGCTTGTGTTGGCCCGCTCATTGGTGGGAATGATTGGACATGGTTTTGGGATTGAAGCACGGGCACGAGACCAAGGGCAACCACTGCTGGTTTCCTTGGCAACTGTAGAAATACTGGTTACAGATGACAATCGAGCTGGGCCTACCTTTGTACATGGATCATTGGCCACAACCATGGCGGAGGATGCCAAGCTAGGAAGTAGCGTGGCCCGTGTATCTGCAATGGATGATGACAAGGGTATAAATGGGAAACTTTATTATTTCCTGCATGAACCTTCCAAATATTTCACTGTAAATCCATCCTCAGGTATAATCACTTTGGTAAAGCACTTGGCTCAAGATGTGACTGACGATCATCTCTTGCAAGTGTGTGCTCATGATGGTGCTTGGCAGTCTCGTAAAGCCTGCACTGATGTGACCTTAGGTATTACAAGAAGTTCAAGTGCACCTCCTGCATTCAGCCAATTGGCATATATGGCAACAATTCCTGAAAATATTACTTTTGGGACACCTGTACTCATTGTGCAGGCTGTGGCAGCAACGTATGGTGGTTTATTTTCATATGAGATTACAGGAGAGGGCTCTGGAAACTTTGTGATGCACCCATCATCTGGCACACTCACAACCCAAGCTTTTCTGGACTTTGAAGCTGTTCAGAGATACGAGCTCATAGTTTGGGCCTGTAGCGGAAGTAGCCATGCCTCGGGACATCGTGATGCTTGTAGCCATGCTGCCATACATGTCGCAGTGACTGGAGTCAATGAATATGGGCCAATGTTTGCTGAGCAGACTTTTCAATTCAATGTCCCAGAATTGGCCTCTGTTGGACACACCGTTGGGACAGTATATGCGTATGATGGTGATGCCGGTGTTGATGGCATAGTAACTTATCTCCTTGCAACTGACATTAATCCCTTTCGTCTAGACCCAGTGAGTGGTGTACTATATGTACTGGGCCCTTTAGATCACAAAATAATAGATTTCACATTCAGAGTGGTTGCCAAAAACCTTGGACCAGTCCAGTCTGCTGGCGATGTTGACGAAGCCACCGTGAGGGTGAAAGTAACAGATTCCAATGACCCGCCAAGGTTCTCGACAGCTATCTACTCAACCCGAGTGAGTGAAGCTGCACCTCCAGGAACAGCTATTATTACCGTTTCGGCGACAGATCCAGATGGGCAGGCCAGCTTTACTGACTTGATTTATAATATTGCTAAGGGGAATCCAGGGAACGTCTTTCAAATTGTGCCCGACACTGGACTTATTGTCTTACAACGTGAACTTGATCGCGAATTTGTACCTGCATACAACCTGACTGTGTTAGCAGTCGATCAGGGTGAGCCCCGAGCTACAGGTCAAGCCCTTGTTGTTGTGGAAGTGCTCGACACGAATGACAACGCACCTACTCTTTTGACACTGCGAGCAAGCGTAGCTGAAAACCGGCCCGTTGGAACACTTGTGAGTCAGCTGAAGGTGAATGATGAGGACCTCCCCCCAAATGCTAAGCCTTTCACATTTCGTCTTTTGCCTCGGCATAATGACAAGTCAGGGCGCGGCTTGTTTCGACTGAGAACCGGAGGAAAGCTCACGACCGCACGGTCTCTGGACCGAGAGCGGATCTCAAAGGTTCTACTTGTCGTATCTGTTACAGACAATGGGAATCCAGCTCAGTCGTCTACAGCAACACTCATTGTGACAATTAGTGATGAAAATGACAATGCACCAAAGCCTCGCCAAGTTGAGGTACTGATATATTCTTTTGGCGGGGCCTTCCCTGGAGGTTTTGTGGGTAATGTCCAACCTAACGACCCCGATGTTGCCGACCGATACAGCTGTGAGATTACTTCTCCTCACAAACGACAACCACATAGTTTTAGTCTGGAATCAGGTTCTTGCCGACTGATAGCTCCGGGTCGACATAGTCAAGAAACCTTTGAGATCAAAATCAAAGGACATGATGGTAAACATCCTGCATCTGACACAACGGCTCATGTGATCTTTGGGACTTTTGACAATGCTACTTTGGAAAACAGCATTTTGCTGCGTTTATCTGGCTCCTTAGCTCGCTTTCTTGTTCATAATTACAGGCCTTTCTTACATGCCGCACGCAAAGGCCTGAAAACGAAGGGTGCAGGTTTAATTATCTACGCATGCTCTGAGAGTGCAGAAAACAGTCCATCATCAGCCTTGTTCCTTGCGGCAGCACCTCTGCCACCAAAAGATGGCCATTACCGGTACCTACCTCCCACAGACCTCGCAGCCTTCTTTCAGGCTGAAGCCTCAGCATTGGAAAGGGCAAGTGCAGCTATTCTCGAGTCAGCAAACTATGATCCCTGTGAATCTGGAGGTCCATGTCAAAACGGGGGCCATTGCTATCGTCGTCTTTCTGTTGAAAAAGTTATACGGCCTGTTGAGTCACCACCATTGGTGCTAACCTCCCATCATTTACTTCCACCTGCTGTATGTGAATGCCCTGATGGTTTTCATGGGATAACTTGTGAAATCAACGTCGATGAGTGCGCCTCTGGACCATGCCATAATGGTGCAACCTGCTTCGATGACATTGGAACCTATCGCTGCTCCTGCGGACGGGGATTTGAAGGCCTTGCTTGTGAAATGGACATCGATGAGTGTTTGGAGAACCCTTGTGCGAATGGTGGTCTCTGTGAAAATCAACCTGGAAACTTCTTCTGTCATTGCCCATCTGGATTCTCTGGTAACCTAATGCTACTGTTCTTTGTTTCATATCATTCTATTCATATATATATTCCAGGAATGTTTGAAAAAAATCATTTGCTCACATGTCTCCCAACATGCATATTACCCGCATCTTTGTCAAATACTTTCAATACTTTTCCTCATTTATTACTGCTGCAGGTGCAACATGTGCTCATCATGTCGATCACTGTGAAACCTCCCCTTGCTTTAACAATGGAACATGCTCTGACACCGGCGATGGATACACCTGCAGTTGCCCTTTTGGTGAGTTGCATCCCACTTTCCATTGTATTAGTCCCCTACCGGTGTACACCAGAGGGGACTATAGGTTTGCACTCCGTCCCTCCGTCTGTCAGTCTGTCAGTCCGTCACGCAAAGAACAGTTTTCCGGACTTTTTTTCTAAACTTTATCTACGCATGCTCTACAATGCCAATGATTTCAAACTTGTTCAGTTTGGATCTACGTCTCAAAAAGTCAGGTTCTCAAATGTAATCAGAGAACATGATTACATTATGGTTACAAGTGTTGATGCCAAAGACTAAATTCCGAAAAAGAAAAATTATTGAGGCTCTTAATGTTGTGGTGCTGGTGGTGTTGCAATTTGGATCCCCATTCACCACCCCCCAAACCCCCACCCACTCCACTGAGGGACAACAAGGCCACCCATGTGTTGCAATTTGGATCCCCATTCACCACCCCCAAACCCCCACCCACTCCACTGAGGGACATCAAGGCCACCCATGTGTTGCAATTTGGATCCCCATTCACCACCCCCCAAACCCTCGCCCACTCCACTGAGGGACATCAAGGCCACCCATGTGTTGCAATTTGGGGAACCCCATTCACCAGCCCCCAAACCCTCGCCCACTCCACTGAGGGACATCAAGGCCACCCATGTGTTGCAATTTGGATCCCCATTCACCACCCCCCAAACCCTCACCCACTACACTGAGGGACATCAAGGCCCACCCATGTGTTGCAATTTGGATCCCCATTCACCACCCCCAAAACCCTCGACAACTCCACTGAGGGACATCAAGGCCACCCATAACAGGTTGTGACCATTTCCAGAGCTGACAATTCACCCCTGTACAAATCTCTACTTTAGGGGCGCTGCCGAAACAAGCAGTTGCAGGAACTTGTAGTTTTGAAATGGTACCAGCACACAATGGCCTACTCTTTTGAGAGGTACCACAAACAAATTCTCGCAGATAGAACGACTGGCTTAATGTTCCCCTGTAGGAGGGCATACTCTGATCAACACCCTGCTTTTGAAGCACCAGGATGGCAGGTAATCATCAGGTTGTGGTTTAAACCCAAACTTGACGACTTAAAAGTGCGTTCTGAGACTGTACTGACACCAAAATATTTATCATTATGATGGCTCGAAACAACGTGTTTTTTTATTATTATTGTATCTCTTCAACAATGTTTTCCTCTTCTCACAGGTACAGAGGGGCAGCGATGCGAAGTCCACAGCTATGGCTTGGACGAGTTATCATTTTTGCTCTTCCCACCCCTTGAGCCAGCTCCTGCCACCCACGTTTCACTGCGCTTCGCCACGACGCATTCTAGTGGCTTGCTGCTCTTTATTGCCGAGCCTTCTTCTGCAGAAATTTTGGCTTTGGCAAATTCTTCCTTCTTAGCTGCACCTTTGCCAACGCGTTTTCTCTATGAATCCCTTGGCCACTCTATCCACTTCCCCCAACCTCTTTTCTCCACTTCCTTTTTTGCCTTGGAAATCAAGAGTGGCCAACTTCAGTTCACCTACAGCCTTGGTGGCGGAACCTTTAAGCTGAAGACCGAACAAGTGGTGACCGACGGCCAATTCCACACCATTAGTGTACGGCGCATGGGAATGGTAAGCACGAGAAGAAGCAGTTGCATCACACATAAAGGAGACAGTAAAAAACATACAAATAAAACAAAAAAATCTCAATACACTTTTAGCATTCCTGAAATGTTCATGGATTTGATGAGAAGTCAGGATAAATATGAAAGAATCAACTATCACCGTCACCTTGTCATCCTTAATGTTCTCATCTCAGGAGGCTACAATGACTGTCGATGGATGTGGTAAAACGCAACCACCTGGCCACTGCCATGCCAGCCTTCTTGGAGGAGGTGCTTCTAGGTAAGTACATGTGAAGGCCTGTGTCCTGATGCAACAACCATTGCGGTCCTTCCCTCATTCATCACACTGTGAGTCCTCACAACTCCGCCCATTATTCCTCTTATTGGCCTTCACGTTTGATACCTGATCTGTGATTTACCATGAAAGCATTTCTTGTTAAATGAGAAGTGTGGGGGAGTTTGAGGGTGCAGGGAGGGGGTATGTTGGGGCGAAGGGTTGAATTCCTGAATTGCTTTTTATCACGATGTAATTCTTCCAGCGTTTTACTGTTGACAAACCTAAGTTACATCTTTCTACATTGGTTATGTCAAAGCATGTGATTTCATTTTCACCTCTGTTTTCCACCTCGTGTGCGAGAGCAAGTTCAAGGTTGATATTTACTTATTATTCTAGAAAACCAAAAGGTACATGGAAGTTGTTGAAATGTCACCTGTTGCTCAAGGTATTCTCCTGCTACAGGTATACACTTGCCCCATAGATGCGGTAGCACCAAATGTTCTTGTGTGATCCAAATATGAAAATGGAAAGATAACGAGTCTGTAAGTTATGATGTACGGCTTACAGATTCCTATCAGACCTTCAGTTGTGTGGTTGTGGTCACATTTGCCAAGTTCTGGTGCACGAGCATGGTCATACAATCAAGTCTCACCTTGAGTCAGCATCTCTGCTTATTGTGTGCGGACAACTTGTCTCCTGTGCATTTATGGTTTTACCATATTCAAGAAAATCCACATGAATTAAAACTTTAAAGTCCTAAAACATTACTGCTATAAGTTTTTTTTTTCCAGCTGATCCTTAAATTATTTCCGTTGTGCTGAGGATAAACAATATCTCTACTCCATGCTGGCTAAATGTGACTCTGGTGACATGAGATGATGGTCCAAGATCTCATTACATGTCACAGTCTCTTCAAGATATCTTATTCCTCCCTATGGTGGTGTTTAACCCTTCAATGCATTTAATATACCCTGGAGGGATGGCAAATGTATAACATTGCTTTCCAATTCACAGCCATTTTGGAATTAACTGTATTACAGTATCTCTACAGTATTGAGTATACTGTACGCAAGTCTATGAAAGACACGCATCAGCAAATTCCATATATAGTCGATGGATTTCAGGTTATTTGATGTTCTCCTGCACAAGGAACTTAATGAAACATCTCTGTTTCAGCCACCATCTTTGATCATCATGAATGAAATCACTTCCTGTGTGGCTTGCTCAGGGTAGACAATATCATTGCACAAAATTTCAACATTTAACTAGACCAACTACAGATGAGGTTTTGCAATTGTGTGTGTGTGTGTGTGCGTGTGTGCGTGTGTGCGTGCGTGCGTGCGTGCGTGTGTGTGTGTGTGCGTGCATGCGTGCGTGTGTGTGTGTGTGTGTGTGTGTGTGTGTGTGTGTGTGTGTGTGTGTGTCCGTCCGTCCATAACTGTCTTACCATTTGAGCTTTTGTCAACACATTTTCAACAAACCTTTGAGGAGAATAAGTAGAGAAATAATTAATAGTTGGGTCAAAATGTCAAAGGGCAAAGTAATAATAACTATAAATAGCCCTTATTAGCCAATATAGCTGCAAGAGACTGCAGGGGTTTTTTTGCCTTCCAGGAATGTCGTTGCTAAGGGAAAAGCCCTATAACATGGAGGTCCCTCCCTGGAAACTTTTTTATTTCTTGGTAGGCATAAAGTGTGGAGGGCTTCTTCAGTAAATGCAGAGTTTTTTTTTTGTTTTTTTTTTGTTTTTTTTTGTTTTGTATACTGAATCGAGGCTCGTGAAAGAGCTAACATTTACTTCACAAACAAATCAACCAGACAAACAAAATATATAAAAAGCGGGAGCGGAAAACAAGATGGGGAGAGAAGGTGAAGCACACAAACACAACATTTGAGAGCAGGGAGATGTGTGGAAGGGAGAGGGCTTGGGGGGAGGAGGCATGGGAAGGGGGGGGGGGGTGGAGGGAGAAGTATAAAACACAAGGACACCAATGACTTCCAGGACAGAAGTTGGTATTTCAAAAAAGTGGAATTGGGGTGAAATTAGCGGGGGTAGAAAAGATCAAGGTTTTGGATGGGGGAAGATAAGAGATGGTGGTGAACAGCTGTTTTAAAGACCTGGAGGGTGGAGTGGGATTGAAGAGTGTGAGGGAGTTTGTTCCATAGGCGGGAGAAAAGAGGAATGAAGGAGTGAAGGTGAGCAGAGAGTCTTGATTTTGGCAGTTTGACCATAAGAGGGTTGCAGGCAGATCTTGTGCGACCTGTAGGAATATTTGCGGGACAGAGCCCAGAGAGAGCTGGGGGGGGCAAGGCCAGAGAGGAGTCGGTAGAAGATGGAAAGACCACCAACCTGCCTGCGGTGAGTGAGTGAGAGGCCCTTGGAGTTAGCTTCATCGCGGGAGATTCCAATGATTCTGAATGCTTTGGTTTCAACAGCGTGAAGACGAGCTAGGTGTGAGGCAGGAGCACCAGCCCAGAGGGGAGAGCAGTATTCCATTGAGCTGCGGATGAAAGCCTTGTATGTGGTGAGGAGCTCAGGTGTGCCAAGGAAGGACTTCGCACGACGGAGGATGCCCAGTCGGCGACTGGCTTTGGAGGCCAGATTTGGAGGTGATAATGACAATGGCACATAATAAATATAATAAAAATAATGGGGGTGACAATAATGAAACTAGCCCCATAGGGGGCTGACGGTTATTTCCCCACTGTTACTGACAAGATTTTAAAACGAATTACCTGAATTTGAGGGAAAACCCACTTTACAGCCTCTTATAGGGGGCAGATCCAGATGGGGAGCACAAGCCCAAGAGACGTAATATTTTGATGTATCGTACCTAATTTGGTCCATGTAGTTTGTGAAGAAGATATGTTTTAGTGAATATGAGGGATTAGGGGAGTGCGCTCGTCTTTCCAGGGGAGATACGGCCATGGGGAGCACAACTTAAGGTTAGGGCACGGTGACAATGCCACATGGCCAGTTTGGGCTGGATCTAGTTGTCGGTTTCTGAGAAGAAGATTTTTGAATTAAATACTAATATTTGGGGCAAAACCCCACTTTTATTCTCTTTAAATGGGCTGATCCGGATGTAGAGCACAACCCCATGAGACCTTAATGTCTTGATGCATTGTACCAAATTTGGTCCATATCGATCAGGTAGTTTGTGATGTATACAAGATCGAGGCTCGTGTAAGAGCTAACATCAATCACAAAAAAAGAAAACGGACACACAAAACATACAAAAAAGGGAGCGGGAGACAAGATGGGGAGAGAGAGGGAAGCACACAAGTACAACAGCAGAAAACAGGGACAATGGAAGATCTGTGGGAGGGAGAGGGCTTGGGGGGAGGAGGCATTGGAAGGCGGGGGGGGGGGGGGGGGTGGGAATGTATAAAACATGGACACTGCTGGAACAGAAAAAAGTCGGTATTTCCAAAAAAGTTAAAAAAAGAAAAAAGTGGTCAAATGTTTGACCTGTGAGATGTTTCAGTGTTTGATGTTTTGATGTTTTAGTTTTAGATGATGTTTTAGTTTTTAGATGTTTTGACCTATTTATGAGATGTTTTAGTCAAATTTTAGTGGATGTACGTATGTACAGAAGGATGGCTGGACACCGGGACCCTCTCCATGAGGTTATTTTGTGGAATAACCTAATAACGGTACATAATGATAATGGTACATAATGATAGTGATAATAATAATGGAACATAAGAATAATGACTGTCTGTCTGTCTAGACCATAACGTTTTTACTATTCGAGCTTTTGTCATAAAATTTTTATCATAAGAATATAGAGTTAAGACAAAATAATAATTGGGTCAAAATGTCAAAGGGCAAAGTCACAATAACCGCAAGTTGGCTGTATCAGCCTGCCCGCTAATGTGCAGCGCAAGATGGCCGGATTAGAAACAATCGCTTCCATAATATTTTTTATAATTTGGGCTTCTGTCATCAAATTTTCAACAAACCTCTATTTTGAGAATATGGAGAACGCTCGTTAATACAATTTACGTTTTTTCAGTTTTTTACAAGTTTAGTTTGAGTATAAAGCATATGCAGATATTCAAAGCAGACGCACTCTCATATATTCACGGTTATTTTTGTGAACACACCTATTTTGGTCATACTATTTGGTCTTTGAACAATAAATCCAAAGTTAGGTTCATGACAGGCAAGAAGGTATGACTTTTTAACTTGGCCCATGGTTATGGAGCCCTCATGACCCCACACTTGGTGTTGTTTTGACAAAGTGAATGACCTGGTGATGTTTAGCAATTTGATATGGTCACCGTGAAATAGACAGCCATGAAGAGTTATCTTAGAGGATGTTGAGATAGTAAATTTGAAGTGTCTATGATATTTATTATATTTGCAGAAGCATCATTGCATGAACATGGTGTGTAGTGTATGAAATACTTGTTTGATTTGGAATTATTTTGAGTTAAGGATGCGTGGTACAGAGAGAACATAGAGGGGCTCGTTGTTGTTGAGGAGTGGAAGTCACAGCCTTTGATCTACGAAAGAACCTCCTTTCCTGAACACACACCACTCCAAATAACTGCCCTCATTGTTGCCTGCATTTTTGTCATCTTCAGCTCTTTGCCTTCACGAGCTTGGGTGTGGGTTGGAGGCCTGGGGCCCAAGGCACTTGACCGACTGGCAAGGGGACAACTAGAGAGCCATGACTTTGTGGGTTGCCTGTCTGGTGTCTCTGTGAATGGAGTTCCCCTGCAGCCCAGGCGTTCTCTTGCTTCTCACAATGTGCACACAAGGTGTGGTTCACATTTGGATCTTACGCAAGTGTCATGGTTGTAAATTTTGGAGCTTTACATTCAGGCTTGTTAGTACATTTTCGGGAAGATCATGTTAGAGGTTCTGCTAGACATTCCAGTGAGGGGAAGGGGGTGTAGGGGGAGGACTGCTGTGCGGATGATGTATTAATGTTTGAGAGAAAAGAGCAAGCAGGCCTGGAGTACATGATGAGGAGTGGCCCTGTGTGAGTATGATGGAGAGTTGCACCTCTGCCCTTTAACTCGACATTCTCATGCAGCTGTGCAAGCCCACGGGAACCTTGCGCGTCTGGCCCTTGCCTGAATGGCGGCTCATGTGTGGATATGTGGTCATCGTTCTACTGCAAATGCCGAGACGCCTTTACTGGAAAATTTTGTGAACAAGGTATTTTGTGGTTTTATTCGCAACTCGAGATATCCTGAAATGTAATGCTTCTTGGAGCATGCATAATTTTCAAGAATAGACTGTTCTTGGCTTTGCATCTTTCTTTCTTTTCTTATTTATCATTTAGATTAATGAACAGGATTAAAAATAATTATATTGATATATGTGGGAAGATGACATACCCGGACCTCTCTTTCCGTAAATGCATCGGGGGCACTCGCTGCCAACCATAGGAGCACCAACGGCCTGAACACGAGAGGGTCTTCCTCGAATGGGGGGGGGGGGGAGACAAATCCATGTCCGCTATTATAAACACCACTGGGGGCGTAGTGAAGGAAATTCGATTAATGAACAGAATTAGGAATAATTAAATTGATATATGTGGGAAAATAATTAAATTGATATATATGGGAAAATAATTAAATTGATATATGTGGGAAAATAATTAAATTTATATATATGGGAAAATAATTAAATTGATATATATGGGAAAATAATTAAATTGATATATGTGAGAAAATAATTAAATTGATATATATGGGAAAATAATTAAATTGATATATGTGGGAAAATAATTAAATTGATATATATGGGAAAATAATTAAATTGATATATGTGGGAAAATAATTAAATTGATATATATGGGAAAATAATTAAATTGATATATGTGGGAAAATAATTAAATTGATATATATGGGAAAATAATTAAATTGATATATGTGGGAAAATAATTAAATTGATATATATGGGAAAATAATTAAATTTAAATATATATCATACGTGTGGGAAAATTTAATATTCAATATATAGAATCATGCTCATATAAAGAATACCTGAGCGAGGAGGCGAGAGTACATGGCAAGCCGTACGTTGCTATTACGAATCAATTAATTAATCGTGTTTGCGTGCCAAATCTGAGCTATCTGGGCGACCTTGACTGAGCATGCAATTTTCCCATACATATGATTGCCACTCTCTTTCTGTCACTGCTTCCGGGGCACTCGCTGCCAACCATAGGAGCACCAACGGTCTGAACAGAAGAGGATCGTCCTCCAATGGGGGGACAAATCCATGTCCTCTATGATAAACACCACTGGGGGCATAGTGAAGCAATTAGATTCATGAACAGGATTAAATAATTAAATTGCTATATGTGGGGAAATTACATGCCCAGACCAGGAATCGAACCCAGGTGCTCTGGGAAATGGTACCAGTGCTCTGCCACCTGAGCTATCTGGGCAACCCTGACTGAGCATGCAATTTTCCCACACATATGATTGCCACTCTCTTTCCGTCAATGCATCCGGGGCATTCGCTGCCAACCATAGGAGGACCAACGGCCTGAACACGAGAGGGTCTTCCTCTAATGGGGGGGACAAATCCATGTCCTCTATTATAAACACCACTGGGGGCGTAGTGAAGTAATTACATTAATGAACAGGATTGAATAATTAAATTGATATATGTGGGAAAATAATTAAATTGATATATATCATATGTCTGGGAAAATTTCATATTCAGTATATAGAATCATTCTCATATATGGAATACCTGAGCGAGGAGGCGAGAGTACATGGCTAGCCGTACTTTGCTATTACTAATCAATTAATTAATCGTGTTTGCGTGCCAAAGTTGTGGAATGCCTTCTTCTCAAACAATAATCTCGTTTCTCTGGAGGTGCCAATCAAGCATCTCAAAAACCACCTCCGTTGCGTCATTATCCTGAGAGCACATGATCGCGAACAAAGGAAAGAAAGCACACAATGGGGAAAAAAACAAATTAAATAAGTTGTGGTTGAAGAAGAAGAAGAAGGACTCAGGACTTATATGGTGAGAGAGGGCTCTCTACACACATTGTCTTGTCCTCGCAGCTGCTAAGCGGGGTGCTCCAAGACCTCTTCTTATAATGTTAATTTTGAAAAAACTAGGTAACTATAGCTTCATTACCCTGTAAGTTATCTTTGGAAAATGTAAATAACAAAATATGTATGTATGTGTATATATATAGATATGTAAATAACTGGCACTCGGCTAAGGATTATTCAGTTAAATTATAATATTAAGTTTAACTAAAGAAGCACACTAGGCTTATGACATTCATGACTGCAAACTTCCTAATTGTTGATGAGCAGGGCAGAGACAATGTGTCAGCCTGGCAGGTTACACTTGTTGCTAACAGGTTTTGCAGCAATTGCTGGGGTGAGACTCAATCTGTGCCTTGCTTGCCAGTCATGTTAGGGGGGTTCAACTTGTGTTTATTAGCGGCTTAGATTGGTCACAAATAAACAATTTGCAGTATTGCATAGGAGGACCTGCCCTTACCTTACAGTCCTGATGAGGGAAAAATAAGCCCTCGTCGGGACAGCATGGTGTTGAAATCATGGGGACTCACTCCTATGGAGGAGGGGTCCAATTGTATGACCATACATTCTGGCCCTTCGGGGTCAGGATGCATGTGTTTTGATTGACCATGTGCTTCAGCCTTTGGGTTGAGGTGCATGTGTATGCCAATGGGACAGTCTTGATCCACGGTGTGCCTTGGCCGTGGGTTCAAGGTGCACGTCCAAGGCTGTTTAAATGTTTGATTTTTAAAACTTTTTTTTATTATAAAAAAGGCAGGCTTCATAAAGCACATAACAAGGGCGAAATCTACATCGACATCTCTGCCTTTGTCTATTTGTGACCATAGAGCTTTAATCTCAGTCTGCAAAGACTTGAGTACCACGCGGATGCCTCCTAGTTTGGAGGTGATGTGTTGGTATAATTTATGCACATGACGTCAGCGTCATGTCATGGGGTCAGTGTGCTTCTTTAGTTAAATATATTTATTTATTTTTATATGTATTGTTGCAGATCCCGGGTTCGTCGATGTACTAAGGGGGGTTTATGCCCCGCTCCCCCTCAAACTCCGGTTCCACTGAGGCCGCCCTCCACGACTACTAAACTCGTGATTGACGGATTGCTAAGCAATTCTGATCGCCAATCTCCCAGCCACGCGCCGAAGAGTTTTCTGGTCAAATATTCCCAAATACCTTCAAGACACGTGACCGGAGAAACCGGGGATCGAACCCTCGCTTTCACACACCTTATGCAATTGCGTGCCGAGCGGATTTGCACGGTGTGGAAAGCGGCCTTACCTTACGTGATTTACGAACCTGATTCACCAAATACGGTCTCGGATGATGCTAGGCCAATGGAGAAAAGACGTATCCGAACAGGTTGGAAAGTAACCAAATGTACAGCCTTTTATTTTGAAGGCACAGATAAACAGACAAAAGATACAGGTTATCAAGTCTTACCTACTATAAACCCCACTGGCGCCTTCACACTCACACTCACTCAGGCAATAACGCTCTGGTTATTGTTGTACCGATGTACGTGCTGGGATTGCCTCGCAATTGGCCACGTGGTCTGGTGTGCGCAGTTCGGTCCTCACGTGCAACCTGGACGAGGTCAGGTCCGAAGGACGAACCGCCGCCTCGAAGTCGGCACGGACAAACTTCAGCGCAGGTTGAGCTAGATTCAGCGCATGTGGGACGACCAGCTTCAAGATGGGTCGCGGAAGGGGCCAACGCTTACAGGTCCACCGGATCAGAGCGAGAGATCGGCGAAGAGCGATGGGTGTCGGGCATCGACGCAACAAGCATGAGAGGAGTGTTGGCGAAGGACAAAGGCACAATAATCTTGTCGGCGAGGCGAAAGGCAAGTGAGGTCGTCGATGAAGCGAAAATCAAGAGGGGTGTCGTCCACGAGACAAAATCCAAGAGGGTCAAAAATGCGCTCGACGGGGGTTTTATCAGACCTGCCCACGTCTTGAAAATGTTCCACAGCCTCCCATTGGCTGAGGTTTGCCGCATCCTGGCTACGTGTTTCTGCCTCCTCATTGGTCACGTGGGCTTCAATTTTGGCCACGCCTTCTTGCACATTAGTAATGGCTTCCGTTAACCACTCGAAGGTTTTGAAATCCTGCCTACACTCAATGCATATTTGGTCTTTATTACAACACAATGGGAAAGGGCTAATCTTTACATTCAATAAGAAACAAGTACAAAAAGTTTTAATTAAAACAAAAGCCACGTCGATGTTACACAATGCCTAGATGCAGCTGTGCCCATAACGTCGATGTTATAGGCACAGGACATTCCTATTGATTCGATTACTTGATGTTATTTTTGTGCAAAGTGAAAATATATCTCGGCAATTTCCCGTGTGTGGCGACGAATTTTTGATATATCTCGGCATTTTCCCGTCTGTTATTTTAGGCGGTGTATGACTGACCATGCCGCGATTTAAAAAAAATATATCTCGGCAATTTCCCGTGTGTGGCGACACGTGAACAAAGCTATGCTCCTCTCTCCACATTATTGTGACGACGTCTAAATGAAATATTTCATCGTGACGATTGTCATCAAATGGACGAATTTTTTATATATCTCGGCATTTTCCCATCTGTTATTTCAGGCGGTGTATGACTGACCATGCCGTGATTGTAAAAAAATATATCTCGGCAATTTCTCGTGTTAGCGACACGTGAACGAAGCAATGCTCCTCTCTCCACATTATTGTGACGACGTATAAATTAAATATTTCATCGTGACGATTGTCATCAAATGGACGAATTTTTAATATATCTCGGCATTTTCCCGTCTGTTATTTCGGGCGGTGTATGACTGACCATGCCGCGATTTAAACAAAATATATATATCTCGGCATTTTCCCGTCTCTTATTTCGGGCGGTGTATGACTGACCATGCCGCGATTTAAACAAAATATATATATCTCGGCATTTTCCCGTCTCTTATTTCAGGCGGTGTATGACTGATGATGCCGCGATTTAAAAAAAAAAAATCTCAATGGACTTGAAGTTACAGGCCTTTGAGAATTCATTTCGTTCTATAAAGGGCAACTTTCATCGGATTTTCTTCCCGTTTTTTTTCAACCGAGTCTAAAACTATGTTAGCGACTGTGAAAAATGAAATGATATATCGAATTTGATTTGAAATAAAACTGTGTGAGAGAGGAAGACACCACGGGCCTACAAAACAGGCCTCAAAGCTATGCGAGTTAATAAAATGGTGGATATTTGTTTATATGAAGCCTCTCCCAGAATGGGCGGAGCTATGGTTCCCAGAATGGGTGGAGCTTTGAGGTTTTGTCTTCTCTGCAAGAACAAGGTGAAGAAGAAGAAGAAGAAGAAGAAGAGGAAGAAGAACAACAGCAGAGGGCACTCTATGAGCAGCGTCTGCGACGCGGCTAATAACTAACTACTGCAGGCTACACGTTGTCGTGCAATTAACTATAGGGGGTTTGCCTTCATGGCAAAATCGCAAATACAGTGGTACCTCGGCTTACGAGTGCCCCAACGTACGAGTTTTTCGGGATACGAGCCGTCGCTCGGGCGGTTTGTTGCTTTGGGATACGAGCCGAGATCCGATGTACGAGCTCAAAAAATTTATTTTTTTGAATTTTCCGGTTGTGGCTTCCGGTTCCGGTCACGTGGTTATCTTGCCGTGAAAGCATCTCTGCTTGGATATAAAACACGCAATCGTCGAAATACATGAGCGAGGAATCTCCTTGCTCCAGCCGGTGACGTCATCGGCGGGGATCCCCGCCTCCAGAGTGGCTGGTCACGTGACCGCCAAAGCGTGTCGCGCGTGCGGGTATAATGAGCTACACCTGTGGATCACGTGACCACGGAAGCACGCCTCGCTTGAGAGGCATGGCTTTCGGTTTGCGTTTTGCTTTATAAGGCGCGATAAATGGGCTTTTGAGTGTTAGCGGTTCATGGCGTTGACGGTTCATGGCGGTTCATGGCGTTGACGGTCAAAAACCCATTACATCAATTTTACCAGGCACTGTACAGTAAGTACAGTGGACACCAAATGCACGGTGGAAGGCTAGAAGTAGAAGATCGTCCAAGACAAGTGAGAATAAGCCATACTTTGGAGATGACGTCATTCGCTGGTCCGATAACCAAAGATGTGGTATAAAAAACCAGGTGAGCTAACAATGCAGCAATGAAGTAATTCGGCCAAGGCACCGGCACACAACGACCTACCTACATCGAAAGACTCAATGCCAATGGTGACAGAAGCCAAGACGGCCGGCTTAAACACCGCCGAAAGACCACGGTGTACCAACTTACGATGCAGAACATCTTGCACTTAATATGATGACAACAGGTGCCATCCTCTGACGTACCATTACAGGTACAGGTACAGTACACGTGAGCACAGAGCAAAAGTTCACTGAAACCGAGATTAAGAAAAAAGAAAAAACACCTCGTGGTCCGTGCTCGATATCCGAGTTTCAATCTTTTCAAACACATGATGCTCTCGGTCACGGTATCTCCTGCGAGCTGCTTCTCCTTCAACCACACAAACAACAACTTCTCCATATCTTCATGGATAGAGGTCCGGAGCTTTGAAATAATCGTAACGCCCTTGGCTGGCGTTATAGCCTTTATGGACTCCTTCTGCTTCAAAATCGTACATATCGTAGAAGGAGTACGATCGTACTGCCTCGCCAAGTCGACAACACGCACACCTCACCTGGCATGCTCTTCTCCTCTGCTTAATAAAACCAGTTTATTTCTTTACATTCTCTTGTATTATGTACAGTATATACGAGGTCGTGCTTGTTTATACATTATTTGTTATTTATAAAGTACATTTTTGTTATTTAAAAGCACCTAACAAAAAAAATTGGTGTTTTTTTTTTGAGGCTGGAACGGATTAATAGCATTTCAATGCATTTGAATGGGAAAATTTGCTTTGACTTACGAGCGATTTGGCTTACGAGCTCCGTCACGGAACGGATTAAACTCGTAAGCCGAGGTACCACTGTATATATATATATATGTGTGTACTAGGTTTTCTTACTTGGTGCAAGCTACGCCCTCTCAGCAAGACATCAGCTTTTCTATTAATTAGGTAATAAAATATAGGTACATCAATGAAGTACATAGTAGAATGTAGTTATATCTCAGAAGGCGCTCTTATCTTATACACATGTCATATAGTTGTGAGTGCATCCCACTTGCAGGTATGTTGGGTAAACAGCTATTAATAAACAGTAAACAGTAAACAGCCTGCTCTCTAAAAAATGCTAGTAAACACCAAAATTTGGATTATTGTCCTCATATCTTTCTGCAGTAGTATCGGAACACACTGCTCTCTCTCTGGACGGTTCTTCCCGTCTGGACTTTGTGCTGACGGAAGCCTATAAACGACAGCAGCTACTTCAGGAAGTCAGTTCCAAATCAGAGGGATCAAGAGCACCAGGAAATTTTGGAGAATTTGAAGTCACTTTTCGTACACGATCGGAGAACGGTGTATTGGCTTGGATTGCTGAGACGCAAAACTTCACAGCTTTGACGGTAAGTAAATTTATAACCACCATTGATTTGTTTTGAATAATAGAGTACATGATACTGAGTGCTTCACACAATGGTGTGTGTGTGTATGTGTGTGTGTGTGTGTGTGTGTGTGTGTGTTTGTGTGTGTTTGTATGTGTGTTTGTGTTTGTGTGTTTGTGTGTGTGTGTGTGTGTGTGTGTGTGTGTGTGTTTGTGTGTGTGTGTGTTTGTGTGTGTGTGTATTTGTGTCTGTGTGTGTGTGTGTGTTTGTGGGTGTGTGTTTGTGTGGGTGTTTGTTTTGTGTGTGTGTGTGTGTGTGTGTGTGTGTGTGTGTGTGTGTGTGTGTGTGTGTGTATATGTGTGTGTGTGTGTGTGTGTGTGTTTTTGTGTGCTTCATCCATCTCTTGGCTTCCCAACACATTGGGGTAGTAATTTGTATCTTGCCCGTGGTACCAATAACAGGTTTGTTTCCATGTTCATACGTGAGTGATAAAGGTATTATTAGTCCCGGTGTACACCGGAGGGGACTATAGGTTTGCACGCCGTCCCTCCGTCCGCCAGTCCGTCAGTCCGTCAGTCTGTCAGTCCGTCAGTCCGTCACGCAAAGAACAGTTTTCCGGACTTTTTTTCTAAACGCTTAATGCTAATGATTTCAAACTTGGCACATGGTTTCCTCATGATAATATACAGATCAAGTTCGAACTTCACGACGTTTCGATCATTTTTGACAAAGTTATGGCACTTTGAACTTTGGTAATTCTGATAATTCTGATGATCCTTAACTCAGTACCATTTTAAGCTTTAATTTCCTTTAAAAACCAATTTCTCTGCAATAATTGGACCGATTGAGATCAAGTTTTCACCATAGGAGGGACTCGGTCTGTAGAATATTTTAATGGTAATTATGACGTCATAGGTCACGTGGTTCGGCCGCCATATTGTTTTTCGTGAAAACACGAAAACCCCTTTTTCTCTGCAACGGCTGAACAGATCGAGGCCAAACTTTGCAGGCAGAATCGCATACCCATGACGAACAAAAAAGTCGGCGAGCATGACGTCATGCATCACATGGTTTCAGAGTTATGACGTTTTTAAGCATGAACCTTTAAAACCGAGCTCCTCCCTCATTTTTTTTCCAATCGAGGGGAAACTTCACAGATCTGTTCAGCACTAAAATGTCCTTTTGGAATTTGCGATAGGGCACGTGGTTTGGCAGATATCGTTAATTAAACGAAAATATTTTTTAAAAATGGATATCTCTTGTTTATTCTAGAGTTCTCCTCAAGCTGCACTGCGCGTCCTCAGCCTCGTCTCGCGAACGTCAACATCGCGACACAGCACGCGCTTTCGGGAGGGGCGGAGCCAAGCTGAGCAACATATATGTACACATCGATCATTGATCGTGAACCGGAAAATATAATAAATTACTGATGGTTTCAGAGTTATGACGTTTTTCAGCATGAACCTTTAAAACCGAGCCCCTCCCTCATTTTTGATCCAATCGAGGGGAAACTTCACAGATCTGTTCAGCACTAAAATGTCCTTTTGGAATTTGCGATAGGGCACGTGGTTTGGCAGATATCGTTAATTAAACGAAAATATTTTTTTAAATGGATATCTCTTGTTAATTCTCGAGTTCTCCTCAAGCCGCACTGCGAGTCCTCAGCATCGTCTCGCGAACGTCAACAGCGCGACACAGCGCACGCTTTCCGGAGGGGCAGAGCCAAGCCGAGCAACATATATATACACATCGATCATTGATCGTGAACCGGAAAATATAATAAATTACTGATGGTTTCAGAGTTATGACGTTTTTCAGCATGAACCTTTAAAACCGAGCCCCTCCCTCATTTTTGATCCAATCGAGGGGAACCTTCACAAATCTGTTTAGCATGTCAGTCGACTAAAATGTCCTTTTGGAATTTGCGATAGGGCACGTGGTTTGGCAGATATCGTTAATTAAACGAAAATATTTTTAAAATGGATATCTCTTGAATCGCTAGTACCTCAGACCATGAGTTGGTAATAATTTATATAATTCACACAGTGCAATACGTGCAGGCCGCTCCACGGAGCGACCCTGGGGGCTTATCAATGAGGCGAGGCGTGACACACATGTGTCTCAGCATACCTCAGATCAAGTTTGAAAACCAGCATCAAGCGTGCATAAATTTGCATATTCGATCATTTTTGACAAAGTTATGGCACTTTGAACTTTGGTAGGGGACACGTATTGCAGCGCAATACTCAGAATGCTTGTTGTAAATGTCTCCTCTGAATTTATAGCAAGGTATATGATGAAACACCATACCTGCAAATTTCCAGGATGATATTTAGTGGTTTGATCCAGTTTCATCAGGAATCAAAGTCACAATAAGACAAACCAAAAGAGAGTAAAGCACAATCTATCTTTCCAGTCTTCATGGAATGATGTGCTCGGCAAGTTAACAAGCCTCGTGTAGGTTTCCACAATACAGATTAAGGCTGATGCTTTTTCTCAACCACCATGTTGGCAAATGCCCACGTTACCGCTATGTGTTAGGGCTGAGACCAAAGTCCAAACCATGATACGTCAGAGCAGCCAACCCGGGGTGATCAAACACGGTTCAATCCAGGCTTGGATGACGTTGGTCTAACAAGGCGACATTGACTTGAGAATACCTTGCAACAAGCTCCTGCAGGAAATCCATGAATGATAACGTCTTGTTGTTGTGCAGCTCGTCCTGACCTGGTACAGAGAAACCACATGAGCTGTTTATTGAAGGCAAGGCGTGATAGGCCACAGACCACTCTGTGATGATGGAGAAGAAGCCAAACATCTTTGCCTGTTGATGGTTGATCTTGATGATACTCAAAGCTAGATTAAGCGAATTCGGAAGCTCCAATAACACTTGTACAGTGGAGAGTTATACCCCGTCATTATTTGAATGGATGCTCTCTTTGTATGCTGAGATGTTTTCAGGTTACCGAGCAAGAACAGTGTGCCTGTTCCGCATTATAAGAAGAAACGTAATCTGCCAGACAGGATTCCAATTTGATGCTGAGGGTCTGGAGCTCATTGGATAGCCGTTCTTATATTGCTTGCAGGTTCATTGAGGAAGGTGATAGAAGGTTAAACATATTAGTTATTTTTAGACTGATAGAGACAGGATTTTTGAGACTTTTCTCAGTTTAATGTTGTGGTCCAGCTGTCAGTCAAACTTCTGATCTTTAAACTTGTTGATATGGATGCAGCTGCAGCCTCTTACTGGAACAGGCTGGAATCATTCAGCCATTTTATAAAGAGTTTTCATGGGAGGTGGTGAGATGATTTATAGAAACATAGACTGGTTGCTCCCAAAGTATGAAGCGAACTCCGAAGGCCTTTCACTCACTCAACCCAGGCAGGTTGGTGGTCTTTCTGTCTTCTGCCGACTCTTCTCCAGCCTTGCTCCCCCAGCTCTGTCTGTGCTCTGTCCCCCAAATATTTCTACAGGTCGCACAAGATCTGCCAGCAACCATCTTATGGTTAAACTGCCAAAATCAAGACTCTATTCACCTTCACTCTTTCATTCCTCTTTTCTCCCACCTCTGGAACAAACTCCCTCACTCTTCAATCCCACTCCTCCATCCAGGTCTTTAAAACAGCTGTTCACCACCATCTCTTATCTTCCCCCATCCAAAACCTTGATCTTTTCTACCCCCGTTAATTCACCCCAGATCCACTTTTTTGAAATTCCGACTTCTTTCCTGGAAGTCCTAGCAGTGTCCATGTGTTTTATACTTCTCCCACGGCCCCCCCCCCCCCCCCCCCCCTTCGCACGCATCCTCTCCCCAAGCCCTCTCCCTACCACAGATCTCCCGATGTCCCTGTTCTCAAATGTTGTACTTGCGTGCTTCCCTCTCTCTCCCCATCTTGTCTCCTGCTCCCTTTATCTTATGTTTTATGTGACAGTTTGTCTTTTTGTGATTGATGTTAGCTCTTACACGAGCCTCGATCTTGTATACAAAAAAAAAGTACTGCCCTCGATGGTTCAAACCTCAATGTAATTAAAAGGGAGGAGAAGATGCTATTTTATTTTAATTTTTTTACAGGATACAAGGTACGTAGCAGAGGTGCCGCACACACATCTCACACCCATGAACATGCAGAAAAATATATGAGACACAACACAGGACTATTAGACGAGACAAACACAGTCATTGAGTTTGAGGGGAAATGCCGTCACTTTCCGAGGCACTCTGGTACCAACAATGTCACAACAATGGCTCCGCCTTCTTAACTGCACTCAGCTGTGGACCTATGGAGATTGTCTGTGCTCTTATCCTTTTAAATGCTGAAGGTCAAACAAGGAAGCAGCACGTACCATTTTTAAAAGTCTTTTGTATGACTCGGTTTGTTTTGAAACACCAAACGACCAGACTCGGTGGAGTTTGCTTGAAATTAAAGAAACTGAGTGATCGAGTTAGGTGTGCAAAGTTCTTTGGTTGTCATGAGCGGAGAGTTTAAGAGGCAGGACGAGATGCCAGACTGCCCAAAACACCCGATATGTTCACAAAGACTGCTTTGGCCATTTGCTTGATACTTCAGGCCTCAGGTTAATTCCAGCTGAGACCGAACCATTATACCTGATCTTCGCAAGCCAAAACGGGGCTCCACAACTAGACAGTGAAAGAAGAGAGATGGAAATGTCAGATATGATTATGGATTTCATTTGTTTGCTCAGGATTGTAAGTCAGCTGACAGGTTTGCAGGTAAGGAATTCTGCCTTCGATGTCGGCTCACAACAACTCAACCTGTTGGAAAAAAACAGACAAGGAATATTGCATTTTGGTGGAAGAAGACATGAAGTCTTTGCCATTGATAGTGTCTATGCACATTACAGATGTGGTGTAGGAAACAGCAGGAATATAAAAATACAACATTACACCAACATATATCTCAGGTGTTCATTATTGTTTTTGAAGTAAAGTGCCTGCATAAGACTGGAGGTAAAACGTCACCAAATGCTAATTTTTTAGTTGAATTTCATTGTATATTATAGATGGCAGCATAACATAGTTACCACGTGATATACATTAACAAATGAAGTATTTTGGTTCCATTAACAGGTGGAGGCTGGCCAGCTTGTATACATCTGGATGACTGGGCGTAGTGTCCGGGCAAAACGCCGTATAGCCGAGAAAGTGGTGGACGATGGAACTTGGCATACAATCAGGTTGGAGCGAGTGGGCCGTGGAGGATTACGTGCAATCCTGAATGGAAAAACAATGTGGAGGGATCTAGACCACAGTCCGGAAAACTTTGGTGGCAGCGGCTCCACACAGCTCGGAATTGGAGGTGCACCTTCAGGTGGTCTTGGACTCGGGCCAGGTGTGTTGTTAAAACTGGTCAATGCTGGGGAGCTATGGGCCTACATTCATAATAATATGATGATTGTTTGAACACATTCCACCCCTCAATGATCTCAACAATTTGCCAACATGTAAGTGCTACATTTTCTCTGCTTCTAGGTTACCAAGGCTGTATCCACAGTGTGCGCTACAATGGCCTGGTTCTACCTTTCTCTGGTGATCATCCTGCAGTCATCTTGAAGGCATTTGGTAGCCAGCAGCCAACGTTAGGCTGCAGTGGTCCAGATCTTTGTGGACCTGGCCATCCGGCCTGTGTGCCTGGCCTCCTTTGTGTTGACCGTTGGCTCATCCGTGAATGTGAACTTCCAGGGGCTTGCTCATCGAGCCCTTGTAAAAATGGAGGCCGATGTGAACCCCAACCTTCTAACACCTTCACCTGCCGTTGCCCTTCAAGTCATGCCGGGCCTCTCTGTGGAACACCTATAATTTGCCTCGCAGCTCAATGCCCAGCAGCAACTCAATGTCAAGCTTATGGAGAGATCTTCCAGTGTGTTTTGCTTGAACCTGGCATTGGTCCAATGTCTGGCAGCATGCCATTTTGGGTTTTGGTGCTTGCAGCTTGTGCGCTGGGATTGTTGCTGTTGCTGATGGCTGTTATAGCTGCCTGTATGCATCGCAGACGTCACAAACAGGCTGAGGCTGAAGGGCATTCAGGGACAGCTGGAGCACCCAGCGGAACAGCATTCGCAGGTGGACTTGGAACGAATAAGTTGGGACACAAAGAAGGAATTTCGAACAGTAAAAAAGGCCACAAGATTGGACCCGAAGGAAGTTCCCTTGATGCTTATAGTGCTGTTCCTGGAAGCAGGGCACCTGATGGTATGGCTAAACCAGACATAATAGAAGGAGATGCACCGTACCTTATTGTCGATGAAACTGACATCGGTGAGAGTGCTGGTGAGGCCGATCCAAGTCGAGGTGGGCCTCTGGGGTGGTCGGGGAGTCCTACCCCGGAACATTATGACTTAGAAGCTGCAAGCAGCATAGCACCCTCAGATGCCGATGTCATTAGCCACTACCGGCGATTTAGACCACGCACTGCACTACGAGGCCCTTCCCCATTGCCGCCTGTCACGTCGTATATTCCACCTGGACCTAGCCTTCTTCACCATCACCACCACCACCATGCTTACCCAACTTTATCATCTGCTGCTTCTGGACGTTTGCCATGCACTGGCTTGGACATCTGCCCTAATTACGCTGCTTCTCAGTCCATCCCCAGCTGCTTGCATAGTAGCACTGGGGTTACAACCATGAGTGCAGGCATGAGGCCCTGTGATATGAGAGCAGTCAGCCCAGTAGGCCCACTAGGGCCTCCGGTGGGGCTCTCACTGGCAGAGGTTGAGCGGCTAAACAGTGCAGGTCGCCGTCGCCGAGTTCGTCCGAGCCAAGCAAGTACAGTTGAAGCTTGCAGTTCATCCGAGGAAGGAGCAGCTAGAGAAGGTGGCCGACCTACTCACAGAAGTTATGGAGTTGCACGGGCATTTGGTTCTGAGAGCTCTGGCTCTGAGAGCGAATCTCATGATTCCTTCACTTGCTCCGAGTTTGAAACTGAGCGACCAACCGAGCGACCTCTTCGAACACCGCTGGCCCAGCTTGCTGAATCGGATGGTGCTGATGCGAACGATGACGATGATGAGGATGACGATGATGATGACGAAGACAGCAGCAAAAGCCGTCCACGTCTTATTTCAGCCCATCGCCTTCGAAAGGCTCGAAAGGCTGAACGTTTTACCACAGTTTTACCGTCAACTTTTGCTTGGGATGCGCTTCTCAACCTCAGCCCAAACCTAGGCCATTATATTGATGTTTGTAATGATTTGGCAGCTCTTTCGTTTGAAGAGCCAGTAAGGACAGAAGAAGTGACCGTCCAGGACAAACCTGAACAGTGTGCAGACACTTACAAACAAACCTCCACAATTTCAACCTCTCCCAATGAACCCCCAGTGCAGGAAACAGAGGAATACATATAAGGTACTTGTGTCATTACTTATTTGACTGGAGAGTTCATGCTCAGTTGACCTATGATGACACAGGAGCATTGAAAACATTCTCGGAACCAGCTACTCCCAGTAGTCCAAGACACTCCAACTTTTTTATTATTCGTTTTGACAATATAAGTAAATATAATAAGAACGAAAAAAAAAATCCCCATCAATTATGTGTGTGTGTATATATATATATATATATATATATATATATATATATATATATATATATATATATATATATATATATATATATATATATATATATATATATATATTAAGCTGGTGACGGCACCACAAGTTGGGTCCACCATTTTGTAGATCATCCAGTCATCCATGTTATAAATAATCTTGATCACTCAAAATGTCTGAAGAAATATCTGTAACTGGAAGGGGCTGGGCTGTAGCTTATTTAATGTTGTTAGTCATTTAGATAAGCAAGGCGGGCACCGGAACATCCAGAAATTAAAAGTTGCTGGGGTCTCAGATCCCTATACAGCTTGCCTGGAAACTCGTTGACCCCCTATGGAAAAGTACGCTAATGCGAAGCAACGTCCTGACCTATGATATGTACATTTATCCAGTAAATACTTCCAACTACTACACAAAGGAGGCTATGAAAGCTTATAAGAGCCTGGACAGCTATAAATATTTTTGTGACCGGCTAGGTTCATGGAATGGAGATTCTTCTTCTTGTTCTTCTTCCTCTGAGAATGAACCAGGTTCTCATGGAGCATTGTAGGTTCATAACTATATGGGAATCAGAACTGATTTAGGTGTTTTGATGATTTCAATGAAGAGGTCACAGTGCATGATGGTGGTAGCTGGTTCCAATCACGGAGGATCTTGGGACGGTGAGTGTCTGAGTGCTGCGTGGTCTATCTCTTCATGGAAAAAGTGCTGAGTTCCTCGAGTTCTTGCACCACAATGTTGTAATAACTTGGACTTAGCATGTTAATCCTATTGGCCTTCCTTCTGCCCACCAGGCTTCTCCATCTGAGATCACTCAGCATTTTCTCCAGACATTCTGGTGTCCTATCACCATAATTACCACAGAATAATCTAGAGGCCCTTCTCTGGACTTGTTCTAGTCACTGTATATCCTTCTGGAGATATGAATGCCATGCTGCTGATAATACTCTAATCCAGATCTGACCATAGTGTTATCGGCAGTCACCTTTACCTTAGGACTGCAATCACCTACATTCCTTCTGAGAAAGTCAAGAGTTGTGTTGGCCTTGCTGGTGACTATGTCAAGGTGTTTATACCATGTCAGGATATCTGTGAAAGTGACACTAAGGTATTTACAGTTTTCAGTATTCTGAAGGGTCTGGTTGAGCAGGAAGTATTCTGTTCAATGGGGCTGCTTGGTCCTGCTTGGCATGATCCTAAAGTTCGACAGACTAAGTTCCATCTGCCACATTTTCTCCCACTGCTCAAGAAATGGCACATCATGTTGGAGTTCTCTGTAGCTTCCTTGTCTGATATTTTCTTGAAGAGGAGCCAATAATCCGCAAAAAGCTTGGTGTGAGATACGAACACACTCTGGGAGGTCATTTATGAAAGGTGGTAGTTTGCAGCCCGAGAAAGAAAGGTGGTAGACTTCACAGGATGCTGTGAAGAGAAACAGGTTGAGATGGTTTGGTCATGTGTTGAGGAAGGATGAAAGTGACTGGTTGAGAATAGTGATGGAAATGAATGTAGAAGGAAGTAGAGGACGGGGAAGACCGAGAACGACTTAGCTAAAGATGGTGGAAGAAGAAATCGGGTCAAAGGATTTAACAAGGGGAGATGCAGAAAATAGGGCAAAATGGAGAAGATTGTCATGGGGCCCGCAAGGCTAACCCCCGCTCTAACAAGTAAAATGGCCTTAAAATGCCTGTTGTCTGTCTGTTGTTGGTAGTTTGCAGCCAGAAGTGTATATCAGTTCTTGAAGATATGAGCAATGCATGCTTTTCCCAGTCTTCTGGTAATTCACCTCAATCAGGAGACATCTGGAAATGGGTTGACAGTGATGGGGCGAGTTTGTCAGCCGCTATTTATAGATTGAAGGCTGGTATCGAGTCGAGACCACTGGCTCTGTCTGTCTTCAGATTATTCAATAATTTGGCGTCTCCATTGGTATCCACTGTGATATTATGAATCAGAGGGTAAGGGCTTGACCATTGTCCGGCATACTGTTCATATCCTCTACTGTGAATATGGACTCTGGAACTTGGGTGTCTGCTTTGCTCAAGCTGCCACTTCTGAGGAAACCATTACTATCCTTCAGTGAAGTCATTCCAGATGACTCTTGCCCCTTGCTTTTGACAAAGCCCCAGAATCCCTTGGGGTTAACTTTGACATCTTCACTGACCACTTCCTCCTTGTAGTTCTTACTGGCACTCCTAATTTGGTACTCGTGTCCTATTTTATTCGCTTATATCAAACCATGTCTTGGTTATTTGTTATCTTTGTTTTTGTGTACATAAGTACCAACCAATCCCTTTGTTTCCTTTGGATCGCTCGTCTTATTTGTCTGTTTATCCACTGGTGCCTTTGTCGATGGCATCATTTTTGAGGGTACTCTCCTTTCCATTATCTGTAGTAACTTGGTCCTCTGTTCTACCCAAAGACTTGGAACATGCCAGAGAAACAAGAGGGTTCTGGTGATGTCCAAAATAAGTACCAACCAATTTAATCATCAATGTATGCTTGTAAACACATTGACTTGTCAATACACTCTGTGGGGCTGATTGACTCTAGCAATAGCGTGCCATCGTGCTGTGAATAGGGGGAACTTCTATCAGGAACCCTGTAGAATAAGGCCCGATGGACGGACGGACAGTTTAGCAGCTACCCATCTTTCCTGGCGCTCTGAGTCTACTGGGAATCGGTAGAAACTGGCCCTAGCCGATCTCCCCTCCAATTGGTGCAACCAAAGCACAACAAGTCTCAGGCATTGTAAATAGCAACAGTGATTTGGGTAATTAGAAAACATTGTGTACCAACCGGTCTAGTTTGACCTACAAGATGGTGGATAAACAAAGGCACGTGACCTTGTGACGTCACATGAGTAACCTCTATAAACTGTAAAGTGCTGATGATAATCACCGTGTACAGTCGCCCAATCACGGCTTCCCACACCAACTGCCAATCATGGACAGCCAATCATGCAAACGGTCATTTTACAGCCTCGGCAAATGGTCTCCTTGGCAGGAGAATGTTTTATGAAACCATTTTTCTCTTTGTGAATCGTCTCCCACACTTCTTGTGCAACATCTAAACAATGTGTGCCTCTATAAACAATAAACAGAGGCAAACTTGTTTGTTAATAATAATATGAGTTTCCCTTACAAGGAGCTTTAATGCAGGAGGACGCCATTAGGCCCTGCGCTAGTTTTGCCAACCCATGGTGGCTTGTCCATGCTCTATCATTTTTAAATGTCGAGTGTTAACAAGGAAGCAGCACGTACCATTTTTAACGTCTTTGGTACCCTCAGACGGGGATTGAACCACCGACCTCCCAGACTCCGAATGGACGTTCCAACCATTACACCGCAGAGCCTGGTTAAGTTAATATAGCACTTCTTCTTCTTCTTCTTCTTCTTCTTTTAATGTATTTGTGAGCATTGTTTGACGTTTTTACTCGGATTATATGAAGAAACCCTTTACAAGATGTTCGGAGGCGCACAGAAGCTCCATCCGGTTTTACAAAATGTCGCTCCAATGGCCCAAAGTAAACGGATTTTGGTTCAAATGCAAACTTCGTGGGTTACAAGAAGAGAGCGACTGCTTTGATCAAAATGTTTGTACAAAAATGTTTCAGCGGTGTTTTAAAGGACGATTCGATTCGACACCATCTATCTATTACGTACGCAAGGCATTGGATGAAGAAGTGATGGGAAGGTAAATTGGGTATGAAAAGGGGATTGAAATGTGACATACCCGAGGGACGGTGGACGGGCAGGGCCCGACAAGAATTCCTCCATTTTTGTGATGTATGTAATATGTAAATGGTTTTTGTGTGTATAGGTCTTATGATTGCATTGTTAAGTTTGTCTCTACCACTTCAGAGCTTTTGTAAACTCATACAAACATTGTTATTATTTATGCTTATTTGTTTGGCAAATGCATTTTTTTTATCTTGTTTATTTTATTATCCACCCTTGTTCCTTTTAATAATAAATGGCTGTTTTTTCAGGGTTGTACTATTTTTGTATATTCAAATGGAGTTTTATTGATCAACTGGCATCATTGTCACATCAGATCATTATTGTTGACTTTGGCCTCAAAATAATACTGGGGGGAGTGAGAGGAGAGGAGGGATGAAGACGAGGGGAATGAGGAGAGGATAAGGAGAGGGGCTGGAGGAGGAGAGGGTGGGGAGGAGGAGAAGAGGGGAAGCGTGGGAGTGTGACAGGTGTTGGGGGAGGGGAGTGAGAGGAGGAGGGGAGAGTGGTGAGGGAGCTGGAGGAGGAGAGGAGGATGAGAGAGGAGGAGCAAGACGAGGTGGGAGAGAGGAGGAGGAGGAGATGGGGAGAGAGAAAGGAGGAGTGTGACAGGTGTTGGTGGGAGAGGAGGAGGAAGAGAAGAGGGAGATGAGGAGGGAGATAGGAAGATGAGGAGGGAGAGAGGAAGAGGAGAGGGTGGGGGAGGACTAGAGTGCAGAGTGGAGAAGGACGAGAGGGAAGGGAGGAGTGTGACAGGTGTTGGGGGGAGGGGAGGGGAGGGAGAGGAGGAGGGGAGAGTGGGGAGGGAGCTGGAGGAGGAGAGGAGGATGAGAGGGGAGAGAGAGGAGGAGGAGAATGAGGTGGGAGAGAGGAGGAAGAGGGGGAGGAGAAAGAGAAGAGGGGGAGATGGGGAGAGAGAAGGGAGGAGTGTAACAGGTGTTGGTGGGAGAGGAGGAGGGAAGAGTGGGGAAGGAGGAGGAAGAGAAAAGGGGGAGATAGGAAGATGAGGAGGGAGAGAGGAGGAGGACGAATTTACAGAGTGGAGAAGGAGGAGAGGGAAGGGGGGAGTGTGACAGGTGTTGGGGGGAGGGGGGGAGTGAGAGGAGGAGGGGAGAGTGGGGAGGGAGCTGGAGGAAGAGATGAGGTGGAGGAGAGGGAAGGGAGTAGTGTGACAGAGGTGCTTGGGATGTGGGTGAGGTGGGATAGAGGAGGAAGGAAGGGAGAGAGAGGGAGGAGAAGATCAAATAATTTTGCAAATGCTGTCGATGTGCAGTCAGTTTATACATAATGTCTCGTAATCGTCTTCCACTGAAGAGAAAAACTTATAACTGATGGGTGTTAACCCGACATTTGAGCCCGATTGACGTGCCCGATGTCAACATCTTTGCTGAAATGTTCAGTAGGAATAACAGAAATCTCCGCTTTTGAACGGAGGTGATTTTGTTCACCGTTTACATTGAAATTTCCACCCTCGTCTACCATATCACCGAAGTGCAAAGTACAATGCGGGTCATCGGTCTAGTAAGTCCAGTGCACTCAAATAACTTTAGTGTAAGGAATGTAAGCAGAGAGCATGCTTTACAGTAAAACATTAAAATGATTATGATAAACGGGATTTCAGGATTGGAGTCCAGGAGTTTAAGATTCGCGGTTAAGAAAATAGAGATGAGGTTCTTTCAGGTTCAAATCATTGGCATATCTGTACCCGGGTGCATTTGAGAAACATTCTGTTCGTAGTTTTCATTTACATCTTGCGATATAATGTTCTTGACTGCCTTTCCGTGCTTTAAAATGCCACACTAATTCATTTAATAGCTTGGGATTTCCAACTTTCCTGCCACTTGAATGGATGGTAAGCGGGACTCCACTTTGCACAACTCCCGAGAGAAGTTTCCCACAAGTCCTAATTTACATCTTGCTATTTCAATTCTTCTTAAGACTTCATCATGAAATGACAGGTCGTTTGAAACCCAATAACCGTCCTCAGTCCCCTTCACCCCTCACACACACCCGGATCGAATGTTCTGTTTGGTAAAATTTGAATTTCCTCCCACGAATGCATCACTAGAATGTAAAGGTGATCCATACTTACTTTAAATATAGAAATATCACTTTGTTTATGTAAATAAAAGACCAAAAATTTTTTTTTTCTCCTACAAAGCCATTTATTTCTGTTTTAATTTGTGAACATCAAATTTCAACATAAACTACATTCTCAGGACATTTTTTTCAATCGTCCGACAACATTTTCCACTAAACGCGAAAGAAACTCCTCTGGAAAATCAGCAAAAAACATTGCGGATAAAACTATCCAATTCATCAAATTAGCAGGTTTGCTGGTGAACACTTTTTATTTCGGCCAGTCCCACAAAATGAAAAAAATACACGGGCTGAAATCAGGACTTCTGGATGGCCGCTCCATCGGAATTATGGCCGCTCCATCCATCCAAGCAATTATGAACTTCAATCGAGAAGTGCGGAGGGGCACCATCTTGCAGAAAAAAAAAACTTTCATCTGTGTTGCCCTGTTACTGCATTTTTTAAGAAAAAGTTTTGAAGTATTTCCAAGTATCTCTGTCCATTCATTGTTTTGCGGAGGATTTCAGGTCCACTGAGTTGGGTTGAAGTCATTCTACACCAAACAAGCAGTTTTGGCCCAATTTGGATGCATTCGACTATAGTTTCTGGATCATTTCCTCACCCGTATTAGCAGTTATGCCTCATAATAAAACCACCAACATGGAAAACAGCCTCGTCAGACTAGATAATGTTATGTAACACATGTGGGCAGTCACCAACCCACTGAAGGAAATGTTCACAAAACGCCATTCTCTTGTCACAATCATCTGGAAGCAACTGCTGAACATAATGAGATTTGTATGATTTACATTCTAAGTCCTTTTTCAGAATGGCCAGAATTGCAAGATAACGTATTCCACTCTCCCTTACTAGTTACCACTCGTCTGATCGACTTATTAGAGCTCCTTGTGAACATGCCTCATACCCGGTCAATGTTTTCTGGTGATCCCACTGTGGTACGTCTTCCTGATTTTCTTGCATCCTTGACTGACACCAGTTAAATTTTTTGTGACATTTTAAAATCGTTTTTTGGTCCAAAGTTGCTTGTCTTCCCATTTCTTGTTGCCATCATCTTTGAAATGTGATTACAGACTGCCAAGCCTAATTCCTTGCAGCAATTCATGCTCTTCCGTTTTTGCACCATGTTTATTTATTGCAGTGATGGTGGCTAACTTCCAGACAGATGGAAAATGACCCAGAGAGAATGATCCAGTGAACAGAGCAGAAAGAGGATGAGCAATAGCAACAGAGCAGGTTTTTAGGCCTCATGCACTGATGCTGCCTGGGCCTGTCATATATTCGGAGTCGAGGTTTGCCAGAAACCTCTCCACCATCCCAAGTGGGAAAGACGGCATCCAGGAGCAGTTGTGTGAGAAGGAAGGGTAGATGAAGGAAGCATACACACAATTTGGAAGCAAACACAGAATTGAGGCATTCGGCCTTCTTGTGGGCAGTCAGCTGAGGTGCCATTTGAAGTGAGGGAAGCTATGGACACCAAAGACAGAATTGATAAGGCACCACCAGGTCTTTGAAGAAGAAGACAGGTTTGAAAGTTCAGCCTTGAGGGTGGCCAGATGTTTTCTGGCTTACCTGAGAGAGGACACAAACTTATTCTGGGTTTTGTAGAATGATATGAGGTTGCCTTCCATCGGATTTGCCTTCCAAGAAGAGAAGGCAAGTTGTTTGAAGGCAACTGCCTCGTCACAGGATTCTGTGCATTAAGGGGAGAGGATAGATATGATAACTGCAGACATATAAATCTGTCCATAAGGGAAGCAAGCTTGTGTGGAAGGATTCCCAGGCAGTATTAATATCAGGAGCTGGAGAAAATGGAGGACCAGTCTTGAGATGATAGGGCAGCTTGCATTCCCTGCCAATCAGCTTGAGTGAACTGCCAGATTCTACAGTGCTGAGGCAGCTCTTTGACAATATCCAGAGAAATGTTGACTCCCACAAGCTCATGAACGGATGAACCCATTGAAGCAGAAAAGCAATGACACATTGGAAGAAAATTTCATCATTACCAAGTCCAGAAGGGAGGACATGCCATTGGGAGAAATTTATATTGGAAGGTTTATTGATTGGGTAAGGCCCATGGAGTCACAGAAGTCCTTTGCTCCAATGCCATGGCTGGTTGAAGAGGTACCAACACCCAGCTAATTGGCATAGTGACAGTTCAAATCACCACATATGAGGAAGAGAGAGTTGTGATGCATGGTTATACGATGGTCCTTGTAGGCAGGGAAGGAGATGTAATTATTAGAGCCATCCTATTTGGAGTATGGTGCAACACACAAACGGGAGGTGGTCGGATAAGTGAAAGCACATCTCTCCCAGCTTCCTCTCTCATTTCCCTCCACCCCACTCACCGCACACCCTCCCAGCTTACCCACCCCACTACTCTCCTTGCTCCTTTCCACTTCCCTCGCCCTGTCAGCAACTCGTCCACTGTTCCGAATTGTGTGGACCTCAAACTTCTGAAGCCTCCACTCCAACCTGACAGATCCTCTCAAACCAGACAGCTGCCAATAAACCAGACATCATCTGCTTAACATAATCCTTCCTCCCACAGGCATCCTGACTCTTTAGCATCTCTCCCTAGCATTGTCTCCTCTGGTTTGACTGATCTGAACTGTCCTGGTGGCGATGTTGAACTGTGCATCAAGAACTCAATTTGTCATCTGTGTTCTACTCTTACACCTCACAAACCCCGGCAGTAATTCTGGCTGCAACTTCCCCTCCACTCTCATCTCTTATTTGTTTTTGCATTGTACCATCCTTCAAACAGTTACCACTGCATTTATATATCTCTAACGACATGGATCAACTTTAACCACTCATCCCAACACTCTATTCCTCATGTGCGGAGATTTAAATTGTCACCATACAAATTGGCTGGGTGTTGGTACCTCTCTCACCACTCATGGCATGTCAGCAATATATACCACCCTTGATATTAATTTATCCTTGGAAATCATCCACAGAAACCTGCTCTCAATTATGCACAGATTTCATCTTCAGTTATCATACCCATCTGACCAACCATTGCACAATTAATCCTGTGATGAGGCAGTTGCCTTAAAACAACTTGCCTTCTCTTCCTGGGAGGCAAATCCAACTGAAGGCAACCTCAAATTATTCCACAAAGTCCACACAAGCGTGTGTCTACTCTCAAGAGAGCCAGAAAATGATATCTGTTCAACTTCAAGACACCTTCCAAACTTCTCTCCCTCTCCTAAAACCTGGTGATGCCTTGTTAAGTCTGTTTCTGGTGCATGCTCCCCTTCCATCGCTTCCCTATTCAAATGGCACTGCAGCCGACTCCGCTCGCGAATGCTGAATGCCTAAATTCTGTGTTTGCTTCCAAACCTTGTCCCCAACCCCTCTATCTTTCTGTAGCCACCCTTCCCAGTTGTACCCAACTGCTCCTACATTTTGTATATTTTGCATGTCAAGACTTGAAGGTGGAGAAGTTTCTGGCAACTCTCAACTCTGATTTCTGCAACTGGACCAGATGGCACCAACACATGTGTCCTAAATACTTGTTCTGATGCTCTTGTACATCCTCTTTGCCCTTTTAACCATATAACTTACCCTATGTCATCTTCCATCTGCTTGGAAATCAGTCAACCTCACCACATTGCATAAACAACGTGCAAAAATCATCCGCTTAATTGCAGACCTAACACCTTGCTTCCAATCATCACCAATGTCATGAAATCCATCATTGCAGTTGACATAAAACCCTTCCTTTTCTCCACCAACCTCATATCTCAAAACATCAATTCGGATTCAGACCAGGTCACTCTACCATGGACATGCTTCTTCTACTCTCTCAACAATGGATGGAGGCCCTCAATGCCAGACATGAGATCAGGGCCGTTCTCTCTGGACTTATGAATAACCGAATAACCCCCATACAAAACATGATCCTTTGTACCACAGTTAAAACACACCCCCAAAACACCCACCCCCCCCCCCTCCTCCCTCAATAAACTTCTGTTTTTTGTCCCTGAGGGTTTGCTCCTGTATCCATCTTGTCCACCCCTTGCATCTTCCCATACCACTCATTCTTACCTGCATATTTTGCTTGTCTGTCTCCATTTATTTTGTCCCTCATCCCTGCTGTTGGCATTTCCCCCCTTTCTATTGTTCCTTGTGTTCTGTTGCATCTTCATCCCGCCTGTGTTCTAGCTCTTCCATAGCCTTGATTTTGCATTCAAATAAAAAATCTCTTGAGGCCTGTGGAGGAGTCCCGCGGAGGACCAAGAGAAGTGACCATGACCGGGAAAATGGAAATGGAAAACCCTATGGAGTATGGAGTATGGAGTATGTCCAAGGTGTTGAGAGCCATTTAGAGTCTGGGTGACCAAAAGCTTCCGACCATTTTTCTTAACCTTTAGAACTCCTTTCTTCACTCTTGAGTGTGGAGTCACATTTTATTAAGTGTTGCTGACTGAAACATAGAGTTGTTCAATTAAAAGTTGAAAGAACTCATGTGGTAGACATAATATTGTTACGGATCTGTCGCCAGCCTTCTCCCCTTAACAAGGGGGGATTAATCCCCTTGTCTTTACTGACCTGGCGCGACCCACGTATATTCCCACGTATATATGCCCACGTATATTCACGACCAACTCCTCTGCTTCTATTCCCTGGCGTGCGCGTTCCCATGTGAGGGTCAAGTTCAACAACGGTATACTGCGAGTTCTCTTCTCAAGTCCTTAACGAGGGTTTTCTCATGCACTCGTTCACAACCCAAGCGCCTCTGCGAGCCCTTCTGCAAGTCCTTCGCGCTACTGGTGCAAGTCTTTAGCGCTACTGGTGCAAGTCCTTCGCGCTACTGGTGCAAGTCCTTCGCGCTACTGGTGCAAGTCCTTCGCGCTACTGGTGCAAGTCCTTCGCGCTACTGGTGCAAGTCCTGTTGAGGGCTTTTCGCATCGGGTTATATAGCCCCGCCCCGCGAGCTTTCTGGAACTCACCAGACTCTTCTCACCACGCCCTCTGACGCAACGCCGACGCCACCACCCTCGAGCTCTCATTGGCGGCTTATGCTTACCGTCCCCACTGCTGCTGCGCCGACCTCAACCCTCCTCCACCTTCTGAGGCCCACCTCGTGTTAACTCGCGCCCAACACAACCAGGGCTTTTTAGCCGCAATGGATCGAGCCTATTGACGTGGAATGGTTTGTAGAAGTACGGCCTATCCTCCTGTCTTTACACAACGCCGGATTAACACTGGAAGGGGCCTACTCTCACATATACTAAGACATAACTATACTACAAATGAGGCTACATGTTGCACGTGTGACTATCTATGGGGGGCAAACCTTTAACCTTTATTAAACTCACTGTACACATCTCAAAACCGTAGCAATATTTTTGCAAGGATTGTTTTTAACGTTTACCTTTCTTGCATCATTGTAGTTCCAAGAATCTTTGAACTCCCCACATTGATTAATTTACATCATTATGACCTCTATGTGCTTTTACATTGGTTTGGAATAAAAAGACTGAAAACTGAATTAAATGTCGTTTCTTTATTTTAATGTTTTTTGAGAAAATGTTGTTTCAAAACAATAACAAGAAAGAGCCATCAGAGATTGCAGATCCTCGCCAAGACGTGTTTATGTGGTTTATTGATGACGTAGATTTATATTGAATCCAATATGGCTGCCAAACCACATGCCCATATACATCAATTTAATTCTCCCATACAATTTTTGGGTAGGTCATGCTCAAAAAAATTCAAACTGATCGGATCAAGCGTTCTACTTGTCTAATTATGACGTCATAATGAAGGCACCGCAGACATCATCATGAATATATTGTTGTGGATCTGCCGCCGGCCTTCTCCCCTTACCAAGGGGGGATTAGTCCCCTTGTCTTTGACTGACCTGGCGCGACCCAGGACCTATTACGTCCCTTCGGGACAGTGCTAAATAGGGTTTAAGGACCAAATTCGCTGTTACCTAAGTACTAGCGCTGTCCTGGAAGCGAGGAAATAAGACCCGCATGAACCACGTGTGATGATACGCCGAGCGGTTTGCGTACTCGTGATCCGCGCTATTATTAGTTACTATACCCGATTGGAGCGATCTTATTCGTACCACGCTTAGTCGATGGAGAAATCACAAAGGCGATCGAATTGGATGGAAGAACAGAATTTATTTACACTATACAATGGTAGAAGAAGCAGAGACACAGAGCAATCCTTAAAAACAGTCTTACTTAATACCCAGGACAAACAGGCCCGTCTCACACACACACTCACACGGGGATTGCTGATCGGCAGGATGATGTTCAGCACGTCCAGGGATGGCTCTCGTGCAGCCCTCTCCGGTCCCCAGCACGTCCCTTGGAGATGGAAGTAGGTGAAAGCAGGAGCTCGCCGCGTGTCGCTTGAACAATCGGGTTATCACGGGGCGCACGGTAGGGAGCGGACTTTGACGCAGCTGGCGGTTATTCACTTGCGGCTATGGCCGCGCTCACTCGCGTGGCTGAAAAGCGCTATATGCGTTACCGGCGCATCTGGCTGCGCCTGCGTACTTGTACGGTTCAACGCCTCTTCTTTTATCTCCTGGCGTGCACATTCTAATGCGAGGTCAAAGTTCAACAACGGTGAGTGATGCACGTTCTCTCTCTCTCTCTCTCTCTCTTCATGTCCTTTGCCACTACCGTATGCACGCGAGTCCTCTTATCAAGCTCCCTCTCTGCAAGTCCTTTTGAGGGCTTTTATCAAGCTCCCTCTCTGCAAGTCCTGCTTGAGCGCTTTGCGCAGCGGGTTATATTGGCACGCCCCGCGAACCTTCTGGAACTCACCAGATGCGCCTCACCACGCCCTCTCACGTCATTCCGCTCGAGCTCTGATTGTCTGGTGGCTCTTACCGTCATCGCCTCTGCCGCTCCCGACCTCAACGCCGCCCCCACCTTTTTAGGCCTACCTCGTGTTACTCGACTAGTGGACAGCCAAATGGGGCGCGTGATGGATTGCGCCCATAGAGGTAGAATTGGAGGCTGGACGCAAAATGAATGGGGCCTACTCTCCTGTCTTTACACCACGCAGGTACTAATAGGGGAAATGGCCTATTCTTACACATACTAAGACATAACTATACTACAAATGGGCCTATATGTTGCTCGTGTGACTAACTATGGGGGGGAAAACCTTTAACCTTTAATGCCTTCAATGTGCAAATCTCAAAACCGAAGCACTGCCCCCCTCCCTTGCCAGACTCGTCCCCGAGTCGAACCCACACAAGTGAGAACGACCGGTTTTGAGAAAGGTTTGGGACTAGTTTTTAATTTACGTGTGACACTTAGATGTGGTTCCCCTCTAACATTTAATCTTACTCCCTGTATGTGACAGTTTTACAATACTAGATATGTCCCACCTACTGCGTTGTGTAACTAACTCTAAATGACTCGCACCCACAGCTAACCGAATTGCGGAATTGTTTTGAAACTAAACATAAAGCCGGTGGGTAGCATCTTATTTACAATTACAGAACCTAATTATTTACATTCCTATAACCCAGGACCTGTTCTTTTGTGGAAAGAAGATTGGAGGGGAGAAAAAGCACAGCAATGCACCAATACACATAACACAAAAAGTTCACATTTCAAATGTCATATTTGCTGCTTGGCTGCATCGTCTTGCTTCCTGCTTCATCTTCAGTGTGCAATAATAATAATAAAATACTTAAAAGTCTTCTTTCCTGGCACACCAGAATACAATGTACAAACCATGTCCGTTTTTATTGCCAGCAGGGCCAATCTCATGTGGCCCGACTGCGTGACATCGACGCCACTTAAAACCAGTGGTCCGCAGGTGCAAAGTAAGTTTGCAGCAAATGACTGCTCAGCAAAAATGCAAGGCCACAGAACATGTGGTCCATCAGGTGTATTGTGGTGCAGCAAAATGCAGCAGGGGTGCCGCACAGGTGTAGCCAGGTGCAGCTGCACCGTTCAGTGTTCCTGCACACTCCCCTCCAAAATGGGTCCATGGGTGGGGAGGAGAGACAAAGCACAGTTAGCAAAGGAAAGGACGCAAAGGTACACACAATACAAGGCAATGCAACATGAGGGGCGCGGGAAAGTGAGCAGAGCAAACTCGTCCCTAACCGTTCGTAACCCCCCATATCAGCTTACCCTACCCTTGCCCTTCCCTGCATTTACAAATTACAAATTCGTCTATGTCCTGTCTCCCATATCCCCCTCTAAACCAAATTCGTCTTCCAATCCCTCCCAAGAAGGAAGAGATGGAATAAACACATTGTCCAATCACGTCGAGATGCATCTCACCCACTCAAATCGGTCACTTGGTGCTGGTGCGGAGCTTTGTCACCTTGGTGAATGAATGTGGATGGTGCGAAGGGATTTCTCATCCGAGCTACACTAGTTGACATTAACTTTTAAACTAACCCGGGGGCATGCCCTGCCAATCGGCATCTTTAAACTATGTGGTTCTAAAAACCAAATTACCCATTGACCACTCTGCGGTGCCCATGAATTTGGGTCTCACTCCCCAATTTTTCAATCTGTGCCTTTGCACAATTTCGGGGCTGGGTCATGTGGCTCCACTAGCAGGTCCAACTACCTGCGCACCTCCGCCACTGAAGTCACCACCCGAGCTTACCTTGCTCCTTGCGACTACCCTAAATCGGAGAAGGCCCTAACTGGCTCTCTCACCCCTCTGATGCCCTCTCTGGCATTGGGCTACCCGGGTCCTTTCCTAGGATCCTCGGGCCCCACTGAACACTACTCTGGCTGGCTCCCAGAGCCTACCTGCGGCCTCACCTGGCCGACAGACTACCAGTGGTGGAGTGCCCCAATAACCATACGCACCAACAAAGCCCACACGCCCAGCCATTCACTGACTCATGCACCCATCCAAGCACTTCTTTGCCACTACCTGCACCACAGGTGTCAATATCCAATAATTTACCTAGACCCTCTACCTGACTTTAAACTACCCTCCCCGGGTATTCGTGAAGGGGTCCATCTCCCCCCATTCACTCCTTCGCACCATGCATTCCACACCTTTTATCCCGCACCAAGCATTCCGCACCAAATATTCACACACACACCAAGCTCTCTTGCACACCTCTTGTGCTCTTACACCTTTTCTCCACTTGCACCCCCTGCAAGTCAATTCATTCAACACAATTCCACTTGTCCTCAATACACCACTCATACACCACCTCTGGTTATCCCCAACCAATGCCTCATTTGTGCCTCATTCTCAAGCTCATCACACACAGTGGTTCTCATTCAATTCCTCATTTGTTCAATCTCATCCACACACACAATTTCTCCACACGACAACACACACACAGCATCATCTAACTAACTATTTCCCTCTAACACTCGTGCTCCCCTGTCTTCCCTTTACACTAAGCACACCCTCGTCATGAAAACAACCATCTAATCTCTCTACGTCCCCTCTACCTGTACCAATGTCTCTACTTAAATCTCGCCCCTATCGTCATCTCTAAATCCCTAACAATATCCTAGCCCGCCCTCGGCTAGTTTACACTGCCACCCCATATTCTAATGCTCATGTGCCCCAATGAGGGATGGTAAAACGACCATCCCTCCACACCGGGCACCATTCGCGAACGCCATTACTATCCGTCCACTGCACTATGAGCCTCTCGGTGCAGAAATACATTTTCACAGCTCGGCTTCGAAAAGCCGAGCAATGCATGCGGTGGTTGGTCTACTGTTGGTTGGGTCCGTCCGGCATTTCCGATTCAGGGGAGGAGGTTTTGTTGGGCCAAGGTTCCAGGCGCCATCTCTGCGCGGAGCCTTTCGGCCCCCTACACGATGGCCCAACCTCCCACGGTCGGAGCACCGTGCCCGCCAGGGGGCGAAGCTCTGACCTCTCCTACCCCCCCTCGAACCGTGCCGATCGCCTTTCCCGCCAAGGCATGGCACCGACCATACAGGGCAGGGCCGGGCACGAATCGTGCACGCCGCCGTGGCAACGATCCCCGCCGATCCCCTCTGCACACACAGCACACCACGCACCGAGGACTCGTGTCGGCTATACGTCGCCCTAAACGCTCCCCCGGTCTGCGTCGATGCCCGGGTCGCATTCTCACACCCACACGTGACCCACTCCTCTCTCGCACACTGAGGCGCCCCCATATACTCTATTACTGCACTCTCCTGTGCACACTCTTCTCTTGCACACTCAGGTGCACACCACTTAGGCGCACTCACGCCATTCGCACACTCCATCATCACACACCCTCGCGCATATCCTGGCGCACTCATACTACCCGCGCACTCTGTTACACACTTGGCCATCGCACACCCTCACGCACACTCTCTTGTTATACCCTCAGTAACAACCACGGGTGTGCACTCTCCCGGTACACACCCCATCACACGCTCTGGTGTGCATTCTCCCTCACTCTCGGCCATCGCACACTCTGTTTCACACTCCGTTTCACACTCCTCCCACATACACTCCGTTGTGCATTCTTCCTCACACTCTGTAACACACTCTCCTGTTACACACTCGCGCTTCGGTGCCGTTCGCACACGCGTGCCATTCGCTTTCACACATCGCACCACGGGCCTTCCACGAGCGCCCGGGTTGCGTTTCGATCACAAGCGTGCCAAAAATGTTTTCGCGCCAAACACTTTCGTGCCATATACACTCCTACTCACCTTCGGGACCCTTTTCCACGGCAGCACCTGCAAACTTTCATTTTCGTTAGGAAGCACGACATCACAATGCAAATCCAGACTTTGTGCAAATCCCATTTCTTCCTCCCACGATACATTTCCTACCTCTGCCGTCTCTTCAATTTCAATTATAACCATTTCCTTACCTTTTTCCTCGACGACCGCCGGTGCACACAAAATTTTATTTTCCAACTCGGCGGCCGTCGGCTTTTCCACATGCGCTCTTTTCCACACGCGCTTCCGTGACTTTCCGAGTCACGATCTCTAACCCCTCGGTCAACTTGGTTGCGCTCTGCTCTTCCTTGCTCTCCCCGCGTTCCTCACATCACGTTACCCCGTCGTGTCCCTTTGCGACCTCTTCGCTCAACTTGCGTCTTATGTCCTTCCCTGTCTCTTTTATTTCCTTTTTCGACGCCACCCTCATTTTTCTCAATTCGTTCTTTCGGGTGTCCATTTTGCTTTCCAGCCCGTTTTTCGCCTCTTCCAATTGATCACCCATCTTTTTTATGTCCCTGGTTGATTTGTCCCCCATTTCCTTCAATTGGCCCCCCAATTTCTTCCAATTGGCCACCCATTTTGTTTTCCAACCCTTTTATTTCCCAGGTGGCTCTGTCCCCCTCCATTTTTATAGATGCCTGTATTTGTGCCATAAACAATTGCATGTACCTCGGCACCGCGGGCTTGGCTTCCGCCGCCATGTGCGAGGCGCCACCATTCTCTACCCCGACTGCTGGCCCCTCATCGATGTCCTCCTCTTCTCCCACTTCCTCCCGGGGGTCCTGGGTTATTGATTCTTCGTTAGCTACCTCCTTTTCTACCCCCACTGGCATTCGACCGTCTTGGCTAGCCATGGCACGAATTTAATTTGGATGTTGATAATTAAATTTTGGTCGCTCGTAATTTTGAGTACATTAAGCGCACTTCGGGTCCTATCCCAACTCCTGACACCAATTGTTGTGGATCTGCCGCCGGCCTTCTCCCCTTACCAAGGGGGGATTAGTCCCCTTGTCTTTGACTGACCTGGCGTGACCCGGGACCTATTACGTCCCTTCCGGACAGTGCTAAATAGGGTTTCAGGACCAAATTCGCTGTTACCTAAGTACTAGCGCTGCCCTGGAAGTGAGGAAATAAGCCCCGCATGAACCATGTGTGATGATGATACGCCGAGCGGTTTGCGTACACGTGATCCACGCTATTATTAGTTACTATACCCGATTGGAGCGATTTTATTCGTACCACGCTTAGTCAATGGAGAAATCACAAAGGCGATCGAATTGGAAGGAAGAACAGAATTTATTTACACTATACAATGGTAGAAGAAGCAGAGACACAGAGCAATCCTTAAAAACAGTCTTATTTAATACCCAGGACAAACGGGCCCGTCACACACACACACTCACACGGGGATTGCTGATCGGCAGGATGATGTTCAGCGCGTCCAGGGATGGCTCTCATGCAGCCCTCTCCGGTCCCCGGCACGTCCATTGGAGATGGAAGTAGGTGAAAGCAGGAGCTCGCCGCGTGTCGCCTGAACAATCGGGTTATCACGGGGCACACGGTAGGGAGCGGACTTTGGCGCGGCTGGCGGTTATTCACTTGCGGCTATGGCCGCGCTCACTCGCTTGGCTGAAAAGCACTATATGCGTTACCGGCGCATCTGGTTGCGCCCGCGTACTTGTACGGTTCAACGCCTCTTCTTTTATCTCCTGGCGCGCACGTTCTAATGCGAGGTCAAAGTTCAACAACGGCGAGTGATGCACATTCTCTCTCTCTCTCTTCACGTCCTTTGCCACTGCCGTATGCACGCGAGTCCTCTTATCAAGCTCCCTCTCTGCAAGTCCTTTTGAGGGCTTTTATCAAGCTCCCTCTCTGCAAGTCCTGATTGAGGGCTTTGCGCAGCGGGTTATATAGGCACGCCCCGCGAACCTTCTGGAACTCACCAGACGCGCCTCACCACGCCCTTTACACCATACCGCTCGAGCTCTGATTGGCTGGTGGCTCTTACCGTCATCGCCTCTGCCGCTCCCGACCTCAATGCCACCCCCACCTTTTTAGGCCTACCTCGTGTTACTCAACTAGTGGACAGCCAAATGGGGCGCGGGATGGATTGCGCCCATAGAGGTAGAATTGGAGGGTGGACGCAAAATGAATGGGGCCTACTCTCCTGTCTTTACACAACGCAGGTACTAAGAGGGGAAATGGCCTATTCTTACACATACTAAGACATAACTATACTACAAATGGGCCTATATGTTGCTCGTGTGACTAACTATGGGGGGGCAAACCTTTAACCTTTAATGCCTTCAATGTGCAAATCTCAAAACAGCAGCAATATCTTGTTCTCAATGGGGATTACTTGACAATGAGCCATGTTTAAATTTTTTCCATGGAGTGGTTTGGGAGATATAGAGGTGCAAAATTTTTCGGTTTTTCAAAAATGGCGCCATACCATGTGACCTATGACGTCATAATTATTAAACATATACAGGAAGAGGCACTCCTATGGTGAAAATTTGTTGGCAATCAGACCAGCAGTTTCAGAGAAAAGCATACACACGTTCTGTGTGCACAAACAAACAAACGGATCCAAATGCAACACCCTCTCCTTTGGTGAGGGTAACAAAAAAACGATAAAAATTACAGATACATTCAAAGTACACCGAACCATGCCAAATAATTAAATGTCCTCCAGCGCGGCAGTGCCGCCATGCAGAGCCTAGATGCTATATTGGGAGGGAGAGGTGTACGGTAAATTGATTGATTAATTGCATAATTAAAATCAATAAATAATGACGAAACAATATTTTCTTAATCAATTGGCTAATAGCACACCAAAACCACCAGTACTTCATCCGAAGCTGTAACTTTTTGAAAATTAATTAAATAAGTCATTAATCAAAAAAATCAAATAATTAATTGATTAATTAATATATAATCAATCGATTAATTGATTAATCAATAAATCCAAAATATCCTTTATTGCCACATCACTTGGTCACTGTTGTGTCCAAATATCAGCTTCCTAGCTCTAAAGGTGCCTGAGATATTGCCCAGATGAGAAAGAAAATAAATAAATGATTAACAATGAAAATTAATAAATAATAATCATAAAATTATTAAATAATGAATCAATTGAGTAATATAATACCTAAACCACCACCATTTCATCCGAATCTGTAACTTGAAAAAAATTAATTAAGTCATTAATCGAATAATTAAATAATTATTCTATTAATTATTTAATCAATAAATTTGACTTTACAGCCAAATCACTTGGTCATTGTCATGTCCAAATATCAGCTTCTTAGCTCCAAAGGTGCCTGAGATAACGCCCAGATGAGAAAGGAAATAAATAAGTACTTAATTAATCGATAATAATTAAATAACTAATCAATTAATTGATTAATCAAAAAACAATAAAATACTGTTTTTGGAAAAGTACTTGCTCACTATTGTGCCGAAATTTCAGCTTCTAAGCTCAAAGGATGGCTGAGATATCGTCCGGACAAACAAGAAAACAAACAAACAAACAAACAAACAGCCAGAGTGAAAACTGAGTACTCCCTTTCAGCGTGCGTCATTGCCGAGCCCCCTTCGGTGCCCAAAAATGACGTCATGCAGCGCCTGGAGAGGGCATAGGAAAGGAGCGATGTACAAAAAGAAATCGAACGTGAAAATTAGAAAATGGAATGATATTTTGTGTTCTACATCAACATTTTATATAATGTTACAAAGAGAAGTTCTTTCAATAACTACGGACTTTGGCCATGAACTGATATCTATCTATAATTCCAGTAATCTCTGTGTGTATGTATGTATGTATGTCTGTATGTCTGTGACCGCTGTTTCTCGACAACCACGGGTCCGATATACTTTAAACTTGCCAGGTATATTGCTGGGGACCCGAGGATGTGCCTTTTCAAGGTTTCATATTAATCGGACAAGTAGTTACCGAGCTATGTCCAAAAAACGATTCAACCAATCAGAGAGCAGCGAGCTATCACGTGTGCCGAACGTGGCGAACAGACTCTGCCTCGGACGGCACATTTGAGAGCGTATTCATTTATTTCACGTTGGCAAACTATGTTGGCGTTAAACTATGTTTTAAAACTAATTAAAACTAATTTGCGATTCTTTCGCTTTCCTGCGCGTTTGTGCACGCTATGGCGATTTCTTTACCAAACTCCGCAAGCCGTTCGCTTTGGACCAAACCATTTCATGTAAATAGAGGGGGGGGGATTGTCACCGTACTCGCAAGCCGTTCGCTTTGGACCAAACCATTTCATGTAAATAGAGGGGGGGGATTGTCACCATACTCGCAAGCCGTTCGCTTTGGACCAAACCATTTCATGTAAATAGAGGGGGGGGATATAATTTTAGATATATATATAGTACGGGCATGCCCTAGTATTACTAAAAACGATGAAATATTGCAAGCGCTAATTAAGGGTCGGGGAACATTTACATTGGCAGGTTATCTCAGAAGTCATGCCCTCGCCATTGACATGTCGAATCTGGGTCCGATTCCTGGCCCGAGTTTCATGTCACGCAAAAAGCATAACCTGTATCCATGCGCACCTGTCTAAAACCTTTCCCAAAGTGTTTCGGCTAATACGACGCGTGCAATCCCCGATCGCCGTTTTCAGGTCGTCCACAGTCCTTGGTTCCATTGTGTAGATGTTCCCCTTAAGGAACTCTCATGCGAAGAAGGGACAATGATTTCGGTCTGTGCTTGTCAGTGGCCGAGCGAGGCCTTTGTCAAAATGTGCAGGAAAAACTTGAGATCACCCTAACGCTGAGTCTGGAATGGAGGCATTCCAAGACATTATCCATGGTGTGTGGCTGCACCCCCATCCTGCTGAACCCATTGGACCCATCGGGAAATGATGACATCACAATTGCACAAAGATGCCCTTGGCATTTACTACTTCAACGTAACCATTCCTCATCGGATTGGTGGTCATATCGATCATATCCTTACAGGATGCAAAACGTTAGACTTTGCTTCGTATATTGCTTTTGTGTTTGTGTCATGAATCATAAAAATGTAAACTCATCTGGAACCTTGATCGTGGAATCTTTCAGGAACCTTGATCTTGATCCTGGAACCTTGGACCTTGATCCTTACATCTGGAACCTTGATCCTGGAATCTTTCAATCTGAACATTGGTTCAGATGCTAACGTTTAACTGGCCAATCCAGATTACATCACCAAATGCACCATTCATCTGATATTCCACCCAAAGCAAACCCGAATCAATATCGATCATCTATTTTCAGGGATTGGTGCGTTCTGAAGTTTCAGAATTTTAGCTGCGTGTCTCAAGGGTGCCACCATTTTACTAAATAGTTTTGTTGAAATGTCATCTCTTGTTCTGGCAATTTTAGCAACTAAATCAAAGACAAACTCCACTCCAGAGTGACTCTGCGGGCAACCTGCGAAAAAACGGTGTGGATTCGATGCCACAAATGTTCCCACGACATTGTTCCTCATTATTCCAGGAGCAGGTTGGAATCTTTGGATCAGTGACATCAACTCCTCAATTGGTTCAAGTGTATTGTGTGACTGCATCTGGTCTATTCTCGTTATCTGTGGTCACACTGGTGTCTCTATGCATTATGTTCAGCAGGACGACAACTTTCTTTCTTTTTTGGCAGATAGTTCACAATTGTAACATCTCCTTTGAAACAAAAATTTGACGAGCGAATGGCTCGGCTACATCTGGCATACATACGTGTTGTAACTTGCAATGCCCTGTTTGTTTCCTTGTAAAGGTGACATATTACCTGGGAACTTCCTTCTGGAAACGAAACAGATCAATGCTCACATTGATCTTCCAATTCATGCTGCACAAACAGGTCACAATATCGGAACCCATGGATGTCCGCAAAGGCTCTCCAGGACGATGACCTGTGTATATATACCGTCACAACATCGGAACCCATGGATGTCTGCAAAGGCTCTCCAGCCCGATGATCTGTGTATACCGTCACAACATCGGAACCCATGGATGTCTGCAAAGGCTCTCCAGCCCGATGACCTGTGTATACCGTCACAACATCGGAACCCATGGATGTCTGCAAAGGCTCTCCAGCCCGATGACCTGTGTATACCGTCACAACATCGGAACCCATGGATGTCTGCAAAGGCTCTCCAGGCCGACGTCCTCCGCCCATGAAGATCATAAAGATCATCCTTTAGGACAACCAAACATAAAACGACCCCCTATCAGGCACATCGGGTTCAATCAAAGACTACTGACAAATAAGTGAAACCGAAAAGCCATTCCAAAATAATTAGTAGACCCTTATCTGAGTTGTTTGAAAGAAACCATACATTCTTTACAGATCAATGTAAAATAAATATCATCTGGAGAAATCCTCATTGGAAAGCAACAGACAACGAGACACACACATCATTGGCTTGACAAATCCGTCTGCAAAGGCTTACTCTATTCGAGAGGAAACTTCATACTTATAAAGCTGGAGTATAGGTCAATGGTTGTCAGATGTCATGACCAAAATGACACCCTCATCAATCATCAACCAAGGCAGCTTTGCTATTGGAGTGAACACATCCTCAGTTAGGCAATTCTAGGCACTTTGCTCTTTCCACCCTTCTCTGTTTGACCCATGAAGCGATTGCTGCAATCTTCCGCAGGCAAGACGAAGAAAGAAAAAACAAAAACCCCAATCGCTTCACAATGTCTACTTTGTCTGCTGCGCTTTGGCTAAATCCTCAAAAAGGACTGTCTACGCCTCGGCCTGAACAAAAAACCCTCCGGTGACTCTCCTTCCACACCATTAAGTCTCAGGAACGACCAATTAGGTGCCGAGATACCGAGCCCAATGGGAGGTTTGATGTACGGAGAAGCCACTGTGCAGTCAGTTACCCCGTCCCGTGTGTGTAGCGCAAAGTGGGGTTAACAATTGGGGCACTATGTCTGTCTGCTTGTTTATCAGTCCATGATCAAGGAACTACTTGATTACAATTTAATTTTGTTTTTTCTTTGAACACTGTTGAGCATGAATCATATAACACGAACCTGCAGTTCAGCAGTATTTTGCCTCTGAATTTCGCAAATTGTGTGGAATGTCGTGCCGATCGCACATGTACAGAGAGGAGTAAGGTAATTGTTTTAGTCTGTCTGTCTGTTTGGTAGTGAAATAAAATTGAAAATCATTCCAAACAGGAAAATTAATGTTTTTAGCGACATCCCAAAATACACAAACATCAGACATGAAGAACTAATGCAAAGTGTTAAATAGGGTGGTGTATAAGACGCTGCATCAATGGCGGTAAACTTCAGAATTTTTTTTTTCTACAGGCTTTAAATCCTAATTTTATTTCAATTGAATTATATACAAGAAAATGTACAACCCAAATCACCTTATCGGCACTTTTCAAAAAAACCTTTACTTCAGCAGTATTTGAACAAAATATTATGCAATTTTACATCATATCGACCAATCAAATTTGCTGCTCACAGACCTCACACCTCACCCATGTCCTTTTTTCTCAAGACTGTGCGGGGGCAGACACCTTTTGCACACGTGCTGCGTGTGCATTTCCAGAGACCCGGCTCTGCTCGTCAGGCACTTTAACCTGCCGTTGCTAGCGTGAAATCTGCAATTGAAATAGTTTTTTCACTTGCTTACCTCCTCCCAGATATACCTGGGGAAACGGGGTGGGCTTATTCTGTCAACCAATCACAAAGCTGTGTTGCGAGACCTCGTGACCATTGACCCGTGACAAGCTTGTGTTGCAAGTGTTTTGTGTGTGTTTGAGAGGTGCATTGTGTTTGTGTTTTCTTCGTAGCCTGTGTTGTTTATGTCTCACTTTGTCCTTGTCCTCCTCCCAGCATCAGTTTCTCTCCATGCCTGTGATAACCCACAGTCTACTGTATCAGTCTTCTGAACCACAATCAAGGGAATTACTCTTGATAAAGGCAACTGGAGGCCCAATACACGCCTGGTTGCTGGCCGAAACGTTGTGTTTTAATACGAGTTGTTAAGACAAAACTAGGGGATGGAGAACGGTAAAATTGACTTATTGGATATAATTCCCAATCGCCGTTCATAACCTTTTTTTTTTTTTGTATACAGGATCGAGGCTCGTGAAAGAGCTAACATTAATCACACAAAAAGTCAAACCGACACACAAAACACAAAATAAGGGGAGCGGTAGACAAGATGGGGAGAGAGGGGGAAGGACGGCCACAAGCACAACATTTGAGAGCAAGGACATCGAGAGAACTGTGGGAGGGAGAGGGCTTGGGGGGAGGTGGGAGAGGTATAAAACATATGGACATTGAAAGGACTTCCAGGAAAGAAGTTGGAATTTCAAAAAAGTGTATCTAGGGTGAAAATTAGCAGGGGTAGAAAAGATCAAGGTTTTGGATGAATGAATGAATGAATGATCGTTTTAAGGCCATTTTCCCCACTAGAGTGGGGGTTAGCCTTGCGGGCCCCATGACAATCTTCTCCATTTTGCCTTATTTTCTAGATATCCACTTGTTAACTCCCTTGCCCGCATTTCTTCTTCAACCACCTTGAGCCAAGTCTTTCTCGGTCTTCCCCGTCATCGACTTCCTTCTACATTCATTTCCATCACTCTTCTCGGAGTTAGCTATATCGAAGGAGATTCCAATGATTCTGAAAGCTTTGGTTTCAACAACAACAGATTCTAGATATCCACAAAAAAGCCAGGCTAGGTGTGAGGCAGGAGCACCGGCCCAGAGGGGGGAACAGTATTCCATTGAGCTGCGGATGAAAGCCTTGTATGTGGTAAGGAGCTCAGGTGTGCCAAGGAAGGACTTCGCACGACGGAGGATGCCCAGACGGCGACTGGCTTTGGAGGCTAGCTTGGAAATGTGGTTTTCCCAAGACAGATCATGGCAGATAGTGAGACCCAAAAGCTTGAGCGACAGAACTTCTTGGAGAGGATTGTTGAGAAAGTGGTGGGAGGGTTTTCCAGTCGGTCTTTTCGGAGAGACATAGTAAGAGTGTGAGATTTGTCAGGATTGAAAGACATGTTCCACTTGTTTGACCAGTCTGTGATTTTGTCCAGGTCTGCAGAGAGTGAGGAGGCTGCAGACTGCCGATCTGAGGGGTGAGTAATGGAACGGCAGAGAGTGGAGTCATCAGCAAAGAGATAGAGAGGATTTTCCAGTGAGTCGGAGAGATCATTGATGAAGACCAGAAATAGCACAAGGCCAAGAACACTACCTTGGAGAACGCCAGCCAGAACAGGAAGGGGAGATGAGAGAAATCCATTCAGGGCCACATGTTGACTACGACCAGAGAGGAAGTCCGCAAGCCATGCGAGGAGCTTTCCATGGATACCATAGGAGGAGAGTTTGGTGAGCAGAGCTGGGTGCCAGTTCGTATCGAAGACACGTGATATGTCAAGGGAGACAGCTCTGATTTCCTGTTTGGCATTGAGGACCTCCATCCATTGTTGAGACAACAGAAGCAACATGTCCAGAGTAGAATGACCTGGTCTGAATCCACATTGCTGAGCGGAGATCAAGCCATTGGATAAGAGGAAGGATTTGATATCCGAAGCAATGATGGATTCCATGACTTTGCTGATAATTGGGAGCAGGCTGATTGGTCTGTAGTTGCAAGGATCTATTTTTGCACCTTTTTGTGTAAAGCGGTAATGTTTGCTGATTTCCAAGATGCTGGCAGATAACCTTGAGCAAAAGAGAGGGTGAAAAGAAAAGAGAGAGGGTGAGATAGAGCGGCAGAGCAGGATTTTAAGACCCGTGGGCTGATGCTGTGTGGTCCAGTTGTAGAATCAGAGTCGAGCTTTGACAAAAACCTCTCCACCTTGTCAGGAGAGAAGGACACAGAGTCCAGGGGCAGTTTGGTTCGACTGGGTAAGGTGAGAACAGAGAGAGATGGGTTTCGGACACAAGATTTTGGGGCAAACACAGAGTTGAGGCTGTTACTGATTCGTCACTTCCGTTGTTGTGGTTCTCATCCACTGTAAACATTTTTGGTTCCATGTACTATTATTGTTATCGTTTAGGTGAAATAGAGATAACTGTTTTCAAAAGGTAAAAAAAGTTTGTGTTTTAAAAGAAACCAGAAACCGGATCGGGCACCAGACGAGGAAGAAAAAGAGGAAGAAGAGGCAGAGCAAGTGAGGTCGATGAAGGAGCCGAGTTGCTTGGAGGTCTTGAGCAAACGCTGGTGAACAGGGGTCACGAGTGAGCTTTGGGTTTCCTGGGAAAGGGATTCCTGCGATAGAGTTGCTATTGCTGTGACAGATAAACCTGCATGACAGGCTTTGCGGTTGATTCCGAAGAGAATCATTGGAGTGGCGTTACGTCTCGAGAACGGACCGTTGGCCATTTTGCTTTGCGCCTGATTTCGCATCGCTCCAGGTTTTTCACCTCGCTCCAACCATTTCAACGCTTCCAGCCGTTAGCTTGGTTTACATGTGTAACGTGGATTTCGAGTGGGAATTTGCGGTTCGCCGTGTGGGGAGCCGTTGAACATCCATACCCGAAGGTGTGATTTCCCAGTCGTCTCTTGAGGACACCTTTGCCTATCTTTGGCAGTGTGACTGTCAACCGAGCGGGATTCTGGTCTCGATACAACATCGTTCTGACGATCACTGGAGAGTGGATCGACTTTGGCTTGAAGCCGGAACAGAGACATTGGGAATGTTATTTTCGCTCACTTGGAGCACAGTGAGTTATATTGTACGAAACTGATGGTACCATCATAGGAATGATATTGTTACGGAACCCAACGTCGGCCTCTTCCCCCTTATCGAGGGGGGATTAATCCCCTTGTCTTATGACTGACCGACGTGGTCCCGGGGGTATGACGCCACGCCCGGTCGGCGCTGGGTATGGTATTAGGCCCAACCGTCCTATGACCTAATTACCAGCGCCTCCCGGCACGCGAGGAAATACTCCCGCTCACGGCCGCAGCGTAATGGATTGTTTGCGCCGAGCGAAGTGAACTGCGGCGTGAGCCGTTTATCACAACTAAACCCGATTCCTGTGCGTCGGCCGAATCGCGCCACGTACACTCAATTTGGAAACCTCTAAAGCGACCGAACGAGCATGAAGAAGAAGAAGAAGAAGGCAAAGTAGGGAATAACAGGGTTTATTATTAATTATATACAAATCATCAAATGAACCAAGGAGGAGGAAGGATAAGAAAATAAATGGAAGAAGAAGAAGACACAGTGCAAAGACTAACTTACCTATACAAGCTTACTTAAACCCCAGGACAACATAGAAGACGGACAAACGGGCAAACTCACACGATGGGGAAATTGCAGATGGGATTGAATGCCGGCAGGACGGGGCACGGTTCAGAGAGGTTGCTTCGAGAAGGTGTTGGGGCCGGTGGCGTGATGCTGGTTTCTCCCGCACCGATTCCGCAGTCAGCAGGGCCCAAGACGACACAAGGTGGCGCCAGCTCCAGAGCAAGGGGGCAGCACGGCGAGGCAGTCCGCGCACGTAACCATTCATGTCCGCATCTCTCTCTTGTGGGGGGCGTCGTCGCGGGTTTTATACCACGCCTTCCCAAGCCATACCCACTGAGCCTGTCGTTGGTCGTTCGGGACTCCACCCTTGATGAAGAGGTGCGGGCTATGCCCGTAAGGTGGCTCCTCCCCCTTCTTCTCTGAGATGACCTCGTGGCTAATGGAGGGCGAATGCAACAAACCCAGCAAACCTGGCACTTTGAAGATGCCATGGGGGCGTCGGAGGGACCTATCTTATTTAATAGATGCAACACAATGAATTAGTGGACCACAGAGCCTTATACTGACATATATTAAGGACATAACTACCGAGGGGAAATCTATGATTTGCTACGTGTGTGCGATGGATTAACTAAGGGCGACCTTTGACCTTGATACTACAGAGGGTGATATTTACAACAAGTTTTACATCAAATTACACACACAACTCCCAAATCCTCAACACTGCACCCTCCTTCCTTACGGGACGTCCCGGTCCAAAAATTTTAACTTTAGTGTGACACGCAGGTGTGGTAACCCTCTACAATTAACCTGACCCTGAGTGCGACAATCTTAAAACACGAATAAATATGTCCCGCTAATTGCGTTGCACCCTGCCTAACAGTTTCACACCCACAGCTAACCGAATTGCGGAATTATTTTCAAACTAAACATTTATGGTGGGGGAGCATTATTTACATTGACATTATTTTGACAATTTACAAAACGCAACCCAGGACCTGTGATTGTTCTTTTGAGGAAACAAAAATAAATTCCTGTTGGGAGGGAGGAGACAGCACGCATTGCATCGACGCACCAGTCCTATAAGGAGCACCAATAAATACCAAAACCGCACCAAAAGCACCATTCGGTGCAACAGTCACCAGTTCATAATAATGATACACACAAATAAAAAACAACTGGTGGTGGTCTTCCTCTTCTCTGCTGGGCCGATGTTCTTCCTGATGTTTCCTTTCTTCATGCGGCCTCTTTGGCAATAATAAACAGCACAGAATGTGTCCATTTTTATTTAGGGCCACAGGGGCCAACTAAAGGTGGTCCACCTGTTTGGCATAGGTGCCACCTTACTGAGGTCCGCAAGCAAGACCCCGGGCCATCGTGGCGGGTTCCAGCAGAGGTGCCAGGCCCCAAAACGTGGGGTCTATAAAGTGGTGCTTGGCCGCAGAACGGCGGTCCATAAGTGGTGCATCAATGCAATGCATGCTGGTTGCGGGAGTTCTGGCACACAATGGCGGACTCCCGCACGCTCCCCTCGGTGCCCAGAGAGCACAGTCCTCGGGTGGGAGACAGGGGAACAGAAGACAGGTGAGTGAGGGGTAAGGTCACAAGGGTACACATCAAAACAGGTAATGCAAGGTGAGATGCGTCTGGAGACTGAGCGGAGAAAAGCTCGTCCCTACCGTACGTCACCCCCCCTGTTACCTACTCTACCCTTGCCCTTACCCCATATTTACAAAAATCTACACATTTACAAATTCGTTGCTACCGTCACGTCTTCCCCATATTTCCCCTATGCCAAATTCGTCACCACAATCCCCCTGACCAAAATTTGCCATCACCAATTCATCATCAATCCTCATAAGGAGGGAGAGATGGAACAACAAAGCACAATGTCACCCCCACGTCATGATGCGTCTCACATTCCAAACATCTGCACAAAAATAATAAAAACATGGCATGGTGTGGAGTTCTGTCACCTCAGGTGAGTGGATGTAGATGGTGCGAGGAGATTCTTAATCTTAACTACTTCCTAAATGACATTAACACACTTTACACTACCCGGGGTCTTTCCCTGCAAAACCATTGGCCAACTTACTCTATGGGTTCTAAAAACCAATTCCCATTGACCAAACTGTGGTGCTTATCAATTTGGGGTCTCACTCCCCCGATTCAACTCCCTGTGCCTTGGCACAATTTACGGGCTGAGTCGTGTGGCTCTCCCAGCAGGTCTACCCACCTGCACACCTCCACCACTGTAGTTGCCTCCAAGCTTACCTGCTCCTTACCCTAACCGGGAGTATCCTTACCCTAATTGGGAGATCTCGCGAGATCACAGCGAGGTCACGTCTTTTCGAAGCTGTTCCATGCGCTCACGCTTTCGAAGCTAAGTGATCTTTCTCAATTGTGTTTTTGTCGAGACTGTATCTATCTTTCGGTGTATGTACCTACACCGTATCTTTTGGAAAATTTTCGGTGCTAATTTTTCGTACATGTATACACAATCGTCGGTTAATGCGTATCGAGTATTTTGAGGCCTAGTACTCGTAGGCTTGGCTACCGTACCCTCTCCGACCTTGTGGTTTTGTTTTTCTCTCAGCGATTCGTCGAATGCGCTGCAATTATTTTCGTTCTTTGTTTCGTCCCAGTCGTTCACCCCATACCTCCTTGTTTAATATCTCTACTCAAAAAAAAACAACCCAAAAACATATTTCCTTCCCAGGTCTTATTCGTTTATTTGTTGTTCTTTTTTGTTCGTTCGTTCTTCGTTCGCGATCACGCGATCACGTGGTTAGAAATGTATAATCTCTCCCCCGAACAACTATTTTCTCTCATATATTATAAAACCCTTTTCTTCTTTTCCTACAAAAGGATGCTTTCGTCTTGCTCACCAAATCTATTCATTCCAAAAAATATATATAATACCATCTCTTACAGTTCCTCCTTTCTAAATTCCCTAAACTATCCAGAACTCGTCCCCTCCTTCAGTGTCCTCAAACGTATTTTTGACTCGAAGGTCTCAAACTCAATTTGCAAAAAATGTTCGTTTCCCATGAATCGTACACTTTTCAAAATCCAATCTCACCCCATCCCTCCAAATCCTCCCCATCACCCATCCCTTTCAAATCTCCCCCCTTGCCCCTTCCCTCCCCTCCCTCCTAAACTCCCCCCACACCCCTCCCCTCCGAGACTCTCCCTCGCTCCTCCCCTCCTAGACTCCCCTCTCACCCCTCCTCCTCAAAGCATCCTCCCTGCTTCTTCCCCCTTCCAACTTTCACCTTCATCTCCCCCAACCTTCTGCCTCGCTCTTCCCCCTCCTCAAATAACACCTCACTGTACCTCACCCAATCTCCATCAAACCTTTTGTCCGCCCCATTCTTCCCTTTCTCCAAGCTATTCTGAAATCTCTGAAATCTCTGACACACCTTCAACAGCTCTCCCTACCTCTTCCTCCTCTTCCACATCTTACCCTACCCCTCCCCCCCTGTTCTGGACCCGATGCTCCTCCTTCCTCTTCATTAACGGTATGGACCTCAAACATCCGGGGCCTTCGCTCAAACTTGACTGATCTCTCCATACAAGTTGCTTCTGACAAACCAGATGTGATCTGCTTAACAGAAACTTTCCTCCTTCATGATGTCTCTGATGCCTTGGTATCTCTCCCAGGTTACTCCCTCCTCCGGCATGATAGACCTGAGCCCCGTCCTGGAGGTGGGGTTGCTATCTTTATAAAAAAACTCTCGTCCTCACTCGCCCTCCACTGCCCTCTCTCCACCTCACCCCCAGGAATACCTTTGGCTACGGCTTCCCCTTCGCTCCCACCTTTTGTTCATATGTGTGTTGTACTGTCCACCAAACAGCGATGACTCCATCTACATCTCGCTGTCTGATAATATGGACCAACTTCAATCTACCCATCCCAACTCTCTCTTCCTCATATGTGGTGATTTCAATTGTCACCATGCCAGTTGGCTGGGTGTGGGTACCTCTCTCACCAGCCATGGCTCTTCAGCAAAGGACTTCTGCGATTCACTGGGACTGACACAATCTGTCAATTTCCCGACCCGGATCTCAGTCAACGGAGCATCTTCTCTTCTGGATTTGGTTATGACAAACTTCCCTGAAAATGTCTGCTGCTCTTCTTCTGCTCCAATCGGCTCATCTGATCATGTGCTTGTCAAAGTGGACATCTCTCTGACCATTCTCAGAGAGCCTCCTCAGCGTCGACGAGTCTGGCATTTCACTCAGGCCAACTGGCACGGTCTTCAAGCAGCCATCAATCATCTGGACTGGTCTCCCATCTCTACCGCCTCTGACATCAACTCATCCTGGGAATTCTTTCAAAGTAAATTGCTCTCTCTCATGCACAGATTTATCCCATCTCGTCTTCAGTTGTCATACCCTTCCTCCCGTCCATGGTACACGGAATCTTGTGGTGAGGCTGTTGCCCTGAAACAACTTGCTTTCGTCTCCTGGAAAGCAAATCCAACGGAAGGAAATCTCATTTCCTTTCACAAAGCCCGAAACAAGTGTGTGTCCACCCTCAGGAGAGCCAGGAAACAATATCTCACCGTTCTCAAGACCGACCTCTCTTATCTGTCTCCCTCTTCCAAATCCTGGTGGCGTCTGGTAAAATCTGTTTCTGGTGTTTGTTCCCCCTCCATCCCCTCCCTCACCTCAAACGGCTTAACGGCTGACTCCGCACGTGAAAAAGCTGAATGCCTCAACTCTGTGTTTGCCTCTAAATCTTGTGTCCCAAACCCATCCCTCTCTGTACCCACCGTACCCAGTCGTACCCAGCTGCTCCTGGACTCTGTGTCCTTTCCTCCTGACAAGGTGGAAAAGTTTCTGTCAACCCTCGACTCTGATTCTGCAACTGGTCCTGACGGCATCAGCCCACAGGTCCTAAAATCCTGTACTTCCGCTCTTTCACTCCCTCTTTCTGTTCTCTTCACCCTCTCTTTTGCTCAAGGTCATCTGCCATCTGCTTGGAAATCAGCCAACATCACCGCTTTGCACAAAAAAGGTGCAAAAACAGATCCCAGCAACTACAGACCAATCAGCCTTCTCCCAATTATCAGCAAAGTCATGGAATCCATCATTGCTTCAGATATGAAATCTTTCCTCTTCTCCAATGGCTTGATCTCTGATCATCAATTTGGTTTCAGACCTGGTCACTCTACTCTGGACATGCTGCTTCTGCTTTCTCAACAATGGATGGAGGTCCTCAACGCCAAACAGGAAATTAGAGCCGTCTCCCTTGACATTTCACGTGCCTTCGATATGGTCTGGCACCCTGCTCTGCTCACCAAACTCTCCTCCTTTGGTATCCATGGAAATCTCCACGCATGGCTGGCGGACTTCCTCTCTGGTCGTAGTCAACGTGTGGCCCTGAATGGGTTTCTCTCATCTCCTCTGCCTGTTCAGGCTGGAGTTCCCCAAGGTAGTGTTCTGGGCCCTGTGCTTTTTCTGGTCTTCATCAATGATCTCTCTGACTCTCTTGAAAATCCTCTCTATCTCTTTGCTGACGACTCTACTCTCTGTCGCTCCATTCCTCATCCCTCAGATCGGCAGTCTGCAGCCTCCTCACTCTCTGCAGACCTGGACAAAATCACAGACTGGGCAAACAAATGGAACATGTCTTTCAATCCTGATAAATCTCACACTCTTACGATGTCTCTCCGAAAAGACCGACTGGAAAACCCTCCCATCTACTTTCTGAATAATCCTCTCCAAGAAGTTCTGTCACTCAAGCTTTTGGGTCTCACTATTTGCCATGATCTTTCCTGGGAAAACCACATTTCAAGTCTGGCCTCCAAAGCCAGTCGCCGACTGGGCATCCTCCGTCGTGCGAAGTCCTTCCTTGGCACACCTGAGCTCCTCACCACATACAAGGCTTTCATCCGCAGCTCTATGGAATACTGCTCTCCCCTCTGGTCTGGTGCTCCTGCCTCACACCTAGCCCGTCTTCACGCTGTTGAAACCAAAGCGTTCAGAATCATTGGAATCTCCTGCGATGAAGCTAACTCCAAGGGCCTTTCACTCACTCACCGCAGGCAGGTTGGTGGTCTTTCCGTCTTCTACCGACTCCTCTCTGGCCTTGCCCCCCCAGCCCTCTCTGGGCTCTGTCCCCCAAATATTCCTACAGGTCGCACAAGATCTGCCTGCAACCCTCTTATGGTTAAACTGCCAAAATCAAGACTTTCTGCTCACCTTCACTCCTTCATTCCTCTTTTCTCCCGACTCTGGAACAAACTCCCTCACTCTCTTCAATCCCACTCCACCCTCCAGGTCTTTAAAACAGCTGTTCACCACCATCTCTTATCCTCCCCCATCCAAAGCCTTGATCTTTTCTACCCCCGCTAATTTCGGTCCCCTTGTGTTTTATACCTCTCCCCCCCCCCCCTCCCCTTCCCACGCCTCCTGCCCCCAAGCCCTCTCCCTCCCACACTTCTCCCTGCTCTCAAATGTTGTGGTTGTGTGCTTCCCCTTCTCTCCCCATCTTGTCTTCCACTCCCTCTTTTTGTATATTTTGTTTGTCTGGTTGATTTGTTTGTGAAATAAATGTTAGCTCTTTCACGAGCCTCGATTCAGTATAAAAAAAAAAAAAACCTATCGACCTGGGGAAGGCCCTCTGGCGCTCTCCCCACTCGGTGCCCTCTGGCACTGGGCTACCCGGGTCCGTCCTCCGGATCCTCGGGCCCCATCCACAACAACTCTACCGGCTCCCAGAGCCCACCTGCGGCCTCACCTGGCCGACATCCTCACAGTGGTGGAGTGTCCATTCAACTACACATACTACCAGGCCACACGCCCAGCCATTTCCACGTCACTAATGCACCCATCCAACCACCATTCTTCCACATGCACCACAGATGCCAATATCCAACCACAATTTACCTACTCCCTCTACCTAACTCTTAAACTACCCTCCCCGGGTATTCGTGATGGGGTCCATCCTCCCCATACACACCTTCTCACCATCCACTCCACTCCACAGTTTCCACCATACTCACTCCACATCATCCATTCTATACTCCATATATTCCATACTCCATGTATTCCACACAACCAATCTCCATATAATTTGCACACCTGTAGTTGCACACCTGTGCAATCACTCCTACACCTGGTGCTTCCTGCACCCTCCTTCCTCCAGGACCATTTGCTCAACACATCATTCAATCACCATTACTCACTCATACACCTGTTCACTTGCACACCTGTGCAATCACACACCTGGTGGTACTTGCACCCTCCTTCCTCCCAGGTTTCTTCAATCACTCAATACAATGCACAACCACCTCACTCACTTTTCACAATACACTTCTGAATACAATTTCAACACTTCACACGGCATCATCTGATCTACCTGGTGCCCTGTTAAAACTCGCGCTTCCCCGTCGCCCCTTACATTATTGCGCTCCCTCGTCATTATAATCCAACTACCCTCTCTATGTCCCCGACTACCTGTCCAAAGTCGCTACTTAACGCTACAGTTACCGATGGTCATCTCTAGATCCCTACCATTTTATCCAAACCCTCCCTCGGCGAGCTTACACTGTCAAACCCCATAAAACTATAGCTCCTTTGCCCCCTCGTGGGTGGGACGGCAGAGTTGGCAGAGTTGCCATCCCACCACATCGGGCACGTCCCACTATCAATTTGGCTCATCCAATTCCCGTCAATCAAAAATTTGCCAACCACTGCCAATCATTCTACCAATCAGTTGCCAATCACAAATTTTGCTTTTCCAATTTGCTACTGCTACCACCCTCACTTGTCTACTCACTTGAGCCTCTCGGTGCGCCAATTCATTTCCAAAGCTCGGCTTCGCAAGCCGAGCAATGAATGCGGGTGGTTCTTTGCCGGCAGTTGGGTCCATCCGGCATTCGGTGCAGGGAAGGAGGTTTTCTCGGGCCGAGATTCCACGCACCATCTCGGCACGGAGCCGTCCGATGGCCCGATCTCGCCCTGCCGGAACGCCTCAACCCCAAGGGGTCGCCGTGACGACCCTTTCGACCGGGCCGCCCGCTCCACCTAGCGGAGCACGGACGCGACCGTTCGGAGCGAGGCCCGGCATGGATCCCGTACAGCGGTTCCTTTGAAACCGCCGTGGTTACGATCCCCGCTGGTTCCCGCGGCGCACAACGCCCGGCACGAAGCGAGGGCTCGCTTCGGGAACAAGTCGATCTAACGGCTATCTCGTTTAGCGTCGATGCTCCACTTGCATGCTCACACCACGCGTTCCGTTCCTTGCTCACACATCCAGCTGTCTCCATGCTCTTCGTCATTGCACCTTCTCTTATACAACACCCAGGTACACTCATTCCGCTCACAGACTTTGTCACACACCTGACCACCGCACACCTGAGCACACACTCGTCGTTCGCACACCTCACCAACACACCTCTTCGCGCCCACTCCTCGGTCACATCCTCTGTGACAACCACGGGTGTGCTCTCTTCCGCACACCCAATCACGTGCTCCACTACCATCTCAAGCGTGCATTCCCACACGCGCTCGACCATTCCAGGTGTGCATCCTTCCATTCCAGGTGTACATTCTCTCTCACCTGCCACAACCAACTCGTGCTCCGTGTCACTCTCACTACTCTCACCACCACACTCTACCCTCCCCGTGCAATCACCACACTCGGTCGCGCATTCACCCTTACTCTTGACAGCGCACTCTGTAATCATGCACTCCTCTGTTACACACCTTTTTCGCCCATCCTCTTGCGCACACTCTCCCGTTACACCCTCCGTAACACTCACCACAGGTGTGCATTCTTCCGTTACATCCCCTGTAACACTCCCCATCACGCGCTTCCATGTGCCCCCCCGCACACGCGCTACGACCAACTCACTCTCGACAGCACACTCACTCCTCGGCGCGCACTTTTTCCTCACACACCCCATAGTCGGACATCCTCGCACACCTCCTCCTTCACACTCTGTACCTGTCGCACACCTTACCTGCGGCCTCTCACGAACACCCGGGTCTATACCAACACCCAAGCCGACTGAATCTCCCCGCACACCATATACATTTCCGAATATATTGCCACTCACCTCGGCACCTCATCGTCGCTCCTCTTCCGCCACCTGCAAACTCTCTATTTGGTTAGTAAGCATATCATCATGATTTGAGCACAGACCTTGTACATATTCCATTATTCCTCCTTTTTCTCCCTCTTAGTTTCCCTCCGTCTCTTCTTAATTTCACTCACCCCCTCTTCCACATCCTCTAACATTTTCTTCACCTCTTTCATTTCCTGGTGCACCCCCTCAATTTCTTCCTCTAAGGCCACCTTAGTCGTCTCTATGTGCGTCCTCACCTCCCGTTCTTTCGTCTCCATTGCCTCCGTTACCTCGTCCAACCTCTTTGTCAACCCCTCATGTACCATCCGACATTCCCTCTTTGTCGCTATGAGTTCGTTCTTTATCTCCTTCTGCGTCGCCTTTAACCCTCCGATTATTGCAGTGTTCTTTTCCACCTGCTCCACTAATTCCTTTTGTCCCACCGTCAGCTGTTCTACTCCCCTCGTTAGATCCTCTATGCCCCCCTGTAACCTAGCCGTACTATTTCTCACCTCTTTCTCCATACGCTCCTCACCTCGCTTTACCTCCTCGCGTACCCCCGCAAACTCCTCGCTCACACCTCGTCTGATCTCCTCCCCCATTTCTCCCATCTCTTTGGTAGATGCTGCCCTCATCTGTTCCAAATCATTCCTCTGGGCTTCCAATTTGGTTTCTAACCCGATTTTCACCTCCTCTATCTGATCTCCCATCTGCTTAATTTCCCGGGCAAATTGCTCCCCTATTTCCCGCAATTTGCCTTCCATTGTGTTTTCTAACCCCCCTAACCCATTCTTCACCCCTTCCATCTGGTTCTCCTGGGCAGCCATTCTATTTTCCAACCCCGTTAACCCCTCTTTCATTTCCCCGATTTGGTTACCCACGTCATTCAGTTGGCCCCCCAATTTACCTGCTAGCCCTTCCAACCTGTTGTCTATCCCCTTGAATTTATTGTCTAGCCCTTCAAATTTGTCTAAACCCTCAAATTTGGCTTCTAGCCCCCCAATTTTGCCGTCGAGCCCCCCGATTTGGCTTCCCATATCATTCCTCAATTCCCCTATTTGATTTTCTAATCCCCCAACTTTATTTTCTAAACCCTCAAATTTATTTCCCAACTGTTCACTGGTACCCCTTGCTTCGTCCCTCATTGCCCCCAATTGCTGCCCCATTCGATGTTCTAATTACTCACTATTCCTTTCCATCATTTGTTCCATTTCCCTGCTGGATTTTTCAGCCATTTTTGCCGTATACCCCATCATCTGCGCCGCGAAGAGGTCCAATTTCACCAGTGCTGCGGACTCGGCTGCCGCAGCGCCGCCGTTTTGTGCCTCTGCAACCACGTGTGCGAGGGCGCCATTTTGTGTGCCTGAAACCTCTGCAACCACATCCTCATTTCTCTCCTCCTCCATTTCCTCCCTGTGGTCCTGGGTTACCCCTAACCCCTCTTCTAATTCCCCCACTGGCATCCGGTCGCCTTGATCATCCATGGCGCGATTTTCAAATTTGGAATATTAAAATTAAATTTTGGCCGCTCGAAATTTTGAGCGCGCTGAGCACGCTTCAGGTCCGAATCTCGCTCCTGGCACCAATTGTTACGGAACCCAACGTCGGCCTTTTCCCCCTTATCGAGGGGGGATTAATCCCCTCGCCTTATGACTGACCGACGTGGTCCCGGGGGTATGACGCCACGCCCGGGCGGCGCTGGGTAGGGTATTAGGCCCAACCGTCCTATGACCTAATTACCAGCGCCTCCCGGCACGCGAGGAAATACTCCCGCTCACGACCGCAGCGTAATGGATTGTTTGCGCCGAGCGAAGCGAACTGCGGCGTGAGCCGTTTATCACAACTAAACCCGATTCCTGTGCGTCGGCCGAATCGCGCCACGTACACTCAATTTGGAAACCTCTAAAGCGACCGAACGAGCATGAAGAAGAAGAAGAAGGCAAAGTAGGGAATAACAGGGTTTATTATTAATTATATACAAATCATCAAAAGAACCAAGGAGGAGGAAGGATAAGAAAATAAATGGAAGAAGAAGAAGACACAGTGCAAAGACTAACTAACCTATACAAGCTTACTTAAACCCCAGGACAACATAGAAGATGGACAAACGGGCAAACTCACACGATGGGGAAATTGCAGATGGGATTGAATGCCGGCAGGACGGGGCACGGTTCAGAGAAGTTGCTTCGAGAAGGTGTCGGGGCCGGTGGCGTGATGCTGGTGTCTCCCGCGCCGATTCCGCAGGCAGCAGGGCCCAAGACGACACGAGGCGGTGCCAGCTCCAGAGCAAGGGGGCAGCACGGCGAGGCAGTCCGCGCACATAACCATTCGTGTCCGCATCTCTCTCTTGTGGGGGGCGTCGTCGTGGGTTTTATGCCACGCCTTCCCAAGCCATACCCACTGAGCCTGTCGTTGGTCGTTCGGGGCTCCACCCTTGATGACGAGGTGCGGGCTACGCCCGTAAGGTGGCTCCTCCCCCTTCTTCTCCGAGATTACCTCGTGGCTAATGGAGGGCGAATGCAGCAAACCCAGCAAACCTGGCACTTTGAAGATGCCATGGGGGCATCGGAGGGACCTATCTTATTTAATTGATGCAACGCAATGAATAAGTGGACCACAGAGCCTTATACTGACATATATTAAGGACATAACTACCGAGGGGAAATCTATGATTTGCTACGTGTGTGCGATGGATTAACTAAGGGCGACCTTTGACCTTGATACTACAGAGGGTGATATTTACAACATGTTTTACATCAAATTACACACACAATTCCCAAATCCTCAACACTGCCTATCTTTGGCAGTGTGACTGTCAACCGAGCGGGATTCTGGTCTTGATACAACATCGTTCTGACGATCACTGGAGAGTGGATCGACTTTGGCTTGAAGCCGGGACAGAGACATTGGGAATGTTATTTTCGCTCACTTGGAGCACAGTGAGTTATATTGTACGAAACTGATGGTGCCATCATAGGAATGATATATTGGTTGTACAATTGATTAATATTGTTATTGTACTGTTATTCTTGTGTGACCTTGATACAATACTTGTTTGTTGGTAACAATTGGTGTGGTTTCACCATTGATCTTTGAGACACAGAATAACACATCTTTCTGCCGTGACTCCACTTGGGGCTCAGAGGTACAACGTGACCAGGGTTTGGGGAGGAGCACGTAACAGAAATTGGGGGGCCCCGTCCGGGATAGAATTCCCTAACATTCCCAAAATTCCCAAATTTGGAATTTTCTAACATTCCCAAATTTTCTAAAAATTAGAAAAAAATTTGTGTGAAGGTTAACAGGTGATAACTGATAGTCACCATGGTGTTTGATGCAGAAAAGTTTGCGGCGTCCCCTAATGAGGCACAGTTCCAGGCGTTAAAAAGATCAGAACTCATGATATTGGCCAAATATTTTAACTTGGAGGTCCGAGTTAGTATGAAGAAAGCAGAGATTAAGACATTGGTGGTGGAGTCTCTCGTGGGACAAGGAACATGGGAAGAGGTAGCCTTGGATTGGTTACCCGAGGAAAAAGGAAATGTGGAGCTCTGGAAAATGGAGTTGCAACTGCAGAGCCAGGAAAGGTTAAAAGAGTTGGAATGGAAAGCCGAGGAAAGAAGAGCAAAGGAAAGAGCAGAACAGGAACGAGAACTCGAGGAAAGAAGAGCAGAGGAAAGAGCTTAGGAAAGGAGAGCTGAAAAGGAAGCCGAGGAAAGAAGAGCAAAGGAAAGAGCAGAACAGGAACGAGAACCCGAGGAAAGAAGAGCAGAGGAAAGAGCAGAGGAAAGGAGAGCTGAAAAGGAACTCGAGGAGAGAAGAGCCGAGGAAAGAGCCAAGGAAAGGAGAGCCGAAAGGGAGTTAAAGGAACGGGACATGGAGTATCAGAAGGAACTTAAACTCAAGGAGCTGGAATTACTGGGAGAAGGGAGAGAAGTAGTATCCATGCCGGCTAGTTCGACAACTAGTGAGAACTCTTGGGATGTTGGTTGGCATGTGAGGCTGGTTCCACCCTTCAATGAAAAGGAGGTAGCCAAGTTTTTTTTACACTTTGAGAAAGTGGCTCAAATGCTAAAATGTCCTTTGGGGTCCTGGACTATGTTAGTGCAAAGTGTTCTGGTGGGTAAAGCTCAAGATATATTTTCGGCTTTACCGATTGACCAATGTGCAGATTATGAGATAGTGAAGAAAGCCATTCTCAAAGCCTATGAATTGGTCCCTGAAGCTTACCGGCAAAAATTCAGAAATGCCAGGAAGAGGGAGAGTGGGACCCATGTGGAGTTTGCCAGAATGAAGGAAACAATGTTTGATAGGTGGTGTGACTTGAAGGAGAATGGGAAAGACTTCAACCTGTTACGACAATTGATCTTGGTGGAGGAATTCAAACAGTGTGTCCACGCGGACATTAAAGTACATCTGGATGAGAAGAAAGTACCAGAGTTGTATGAGGCAGCAACTGTGGCAGATGACTATGCCTTGACACACAGGATGGGGTTCCACAAACCTAACTTCCCACCTCGAGTTATCCAGGGGAGTTATGGTATATCAGGTTCTGAGAACAATTTTCATGGAGGCGGCCTCGAGAGGACTATGGGGACAAATCTGATACCGCGACTTTTAGGGATCAGAAGACTGCAGTTCCAAGACATACCAATCTTCCAGGGGGCCGGAGGCAGACCACGAGTTTTTCCTCCGGGCCGACTTGCGCTTTTGCAAGAAACCTGGGCATTTGATGTCCTAATGTTACGCCTTGAAAAGGAAAAATCAGGAGCGGAGTCAAGCTAGTACAACTCCGAATGCATTGGCCAATGCGAGAAATCGTCCTTGGAGGACAGTGCCTTGTGAAGGTTCCCATGCCAAAGTTATGGCATCACAGAACGACCTTGTCCAAGAGGGTTACAAACCTTTTATTTCAGAGGGGTTTGTGTCACTGGATGGAGACTTAACGAACCAGAGACCTGTTAGAGTATTGAGGGACACAAGAGCACATCAATCTTTTATGCTTGAAGGCATTTTGCCATTGTCAGAGAAGACGGCAACTGGTGTTAGTGTTCTTTTACAGGGGGTTGGTGGCTATGTTAAAGCTCCTCTTCATGTCATCCATTTGAAGTCTGATTTGGTGTCAGGACCGGTCACCGTAGGTTTACAAGCCACTCTTCCTGTAGAGGGAGTATCTTTTGTTATCGGGAATGATTTGGCCGTGGTCGAGTTTCTGGTAATCCAATGTTGGTTGAAAAGCCCAGTATGGAAAATAACACAGCACAGTTAGAGCAGGAGATTCCGGGTATATTTCTATCCTGTGCAGTGACTCGTGCTATGGGTAGGAAGCGCTCTGAAGAGAAGGAGAAGGAAGGCGATGTGGATTTGGGTTCCTTAGTGATATTGGAGGAAAAGTCTGGAAGAGATAATAGGAAAGGGATTGACATCAAGGAACCAAAGGAAAAGGTGGCATCTGGAACAAAGAGTTAATGGAGTTTCCGTCGGAGACATCTGGGAACGAGGCTGAACAAACGGTGCTGGTCTGAAAGAGACTTGTTGAAGAACAACACGGAGATTCGGAGATCCGGAGTTTGATTGACAAAGCCGTTACAGAGGAAGAGGCTATGAAGATACCTGTTGGTTACTTCATGAAAGGGGAAATACTAATGAGAAAATGGAGATCACCGGAGGTGCCAGCAAACGATGAGTGGAAAGTTCATTACCAAATTGTGGTGCCACCGCCGTACCGGAAGGAGATATTGAGTTTGGCGCATGAGACACCTTTGGCCGGGCACCTTGGAGTGAACAAGACATATGACAGAATATTGGTACATTTTTTCTGACCAGGATTACGACGTGATGTGGCGGAGTTCTGTAAATCTTGCCACTCTTGCCAGCTGGTGGGAAAACCTAATCAGAAAGTCCCATCCGCACCTTTAAAACCAATTCCAGCTTTTGAAGAGCCATTCAGCCGAGTCATTATTGACTGTGTAGGCCCTTTACCTAAAACTAAGGCTGGACATCAGTATTTGCTGACCATCATGTGCACTTCCACAAGGTTCTCAGAAGCAGTGCCTCTTAGAAAAATTACTGCGGCAGTTATTGCGAAGGCCTTGATTAAATTTTCCACTTTGGTTGGCCTACCTAAGGTCATCCAGTCTGATCGGGGTTCCAATTTCATGTCAACGCTTTTTCAGCAAGTGGTACACCTGTTGGGAGTGAAGCAAGTAAGATCAAGTACTTACCATCCCGAGAGCCAAGGGGCCTTGGAAAGGTTTCACCAGACATTGAAGAATATGCTCAGAACGTATTGTTTTGAATGTGACAAGGATTGGGATGAAGGAATACCCTTATTGTTGTTTGCTACGAGGGAATCTGTTCAGGAGTCATTGGGGTTCAGTCCTTTTGAACTTGTGTTTGGACACGCAGTGCGAGGACCGTTGAAATTGGTGAAAGAACAGTGGCTACAGGAGGAGTCACAGTCAACAGTGGTGGAGTATGTGTCAACGGTTAGGCACAGATTGTCAAAGGCTTGTGAAGTTGCGAGAAGAAACTTGAAAGTGACACAGGATAAAATGAAAGTGAGACATGACAAGAAATCTCAGATAAGAAATTTCAGTCCTGAGGACTGGGTGTTAGTGTTGCTTCCTGTTCCAGGTCAGCCACTACAGGCTCGGTATTTTGGTCCCTATGCAATCGAAAGGAGGGTTAATGAAACAGATTACGTGGTGACAACTCCCAACCGACGGAAAAAGCGGCAGCTGTGTCATGTCAACCGACTGAAGAAATATTATGAGAGGAAGCCTGTGGAAGAAATGGTTCCTGTCTCACCTGTCGTGCCTGTAGTCCGGGTGCAAGAGAATCCAGAGGTTGAGGCCGGTGTGAAGTTTGATAACTTTGATGACCAGGCTTGTCCCAGATTGACGAACACGGAAGTGTTGAGTCATTTAGATGAGAAATTAGGTCATTTGACGAGGGAACAACAAGGACAACTATCCAGCCTAATTTTTGAGTTTGCACATTTGTTCACAGATGTACCTGGTCATACTGACCTGGTATATCATGATATTGAGGTGGGGGAAGCCACTCCGGTGAAACAACACCCCTATCGGATGAACCCTGTGAAGATGGAGAACCTCCTTCGGAAGGAGGTTCAGTATATGTTGGAGAATGACATCATCGAACCAAGCAGCAGTGAATGGAGCTCACCATGTGTGTTGGTTCCAAAACCCGATGGCAGTTTTCGCTGTTGTACGGAGTTAAAACGGGTTAATGCAGTGACCAAGACCGACTCATATCCCATCCCGAGGATTGATGACTGCATTGATAGAATAGGCCCAGCTAAATTTGTAACTAAGTTTGACTTGCTGAAAGGGTATTGGCAGATTCCTCTTACTGATAGAGCCAAGGAAATCTCGGCTTTAGTCACACCAAATGGGTTGTATCAGTACAAGGTTCTTCCCTTTGGATTGAAAAACGGGCCTGCTACATTTCAACGGCTGATTAATAAGCTTATTGCAGACCTTGAGGGGGTGGAGGCTTATCTGGATGATATCATCATCCACACCATGACCATGGAAGATCATATTAAACAAATTCAGGCATTTTTCAAGAAACTGACTGAGGCAGGGTTGACCATCAACTTATCTAAGAGTGAGTTTGTAAAAGCACAGGTGGTGTTCCTAGGCCATGTAGTAGGTCAGGGTCAGGTGCAACCGGTGACAACAAAGATAGAAGCCATTGATCGCTTCCAAGTTCCAAAAGGGAGGAAGGAGCTTATTAGATTCTTGGGTATGGCTGGTTGGTACCGGCGGTTCTGCAGGAATTTTTCTGATGTGGTAGCGAATTTGCTGAGGAAAGAGACCAAGTTTGTTTGGGATGACAAATGTCAAGCTGCATTTGCCCACGTCAAAGCGATATTAATGACCTCTCCTGTCCTAGCAGCCCAGGATTTTCAAGAACCATTCAAGTTGGCCATTGATGCAAGTGATGTGGGGGCTGGGGCAGTTCTATTACAGCAAGATGGTGATGGCGTGGATCACCCGGTGTGCTACTATTCAAAAAAGTTTAACAAACATCAGGCAAATTATGCCACTGTGGAAAAAGAGACCCTTGCTCTCCTGCTAGTGCTTCAGCATTATGAGGTGTATCTGGGAACTACTACCTTTCCGATAAAAGTCTTCACTGATCACAACCCCTTAATCTTCATTCAAAAAATGAAAAATAAAAATCAGAGGTTGATGAGATGGAGTTTAGCTTTGCAGGAGTTCAACATGGAAATTGAGCATGTAAAGGGCAGGGACAATGTCGTTGCTGATGCTTTGTCCAGAGTGAACTAACTTTGGAAATTCCTGTAGGTTGTTTGGAAGTTTTGTTGCTTTATTTTGGGGAATATTAATTATTGTCGCTCACGTGAATTGATCATTTGGGAGTGAGTTTTACTTTTGTTTGTTAAAAGAGTTTTTGCATGCAAAGAAAGTTTTCACGATGTTCCAACTTTCTTTCTTGAGGGGGGGGGGGGGGGGGGAGGAGTGTTACGGATTCGTCACTTCCGTTGTTGTGGTTCTCATCCACTGTAAACATTTTTGGTTCCATGTACTATTATTGTTATCGTTTCGGTGAAATATAGATAACTGTTTTCAAAAGGTAAAAAAAGTTAGTGTTTTAAAAGAAACTGGAAACCGGATCGGGTACCGGATGAGGAAGAAGAAGAGGAAGAAGAGGCGGAGCAAGTGAGGTCGATGAAGGAGCCGAGTTGCTTGGAGGTCTTGAGCAAACGCTGGAGAACGGGGGTCACGAGTGAGCTTTGGGTTTCCTGGGAAAGGGATTCCTGCGATAGAGTTGTTATCACTGTGACAGATAAACCTGCGTGACAGGTTTTGCGGTTGATTCCGAAGAGAATCATTGGAGTGCCATTACGTCTCGAGAACGGACCGTTGGCCATTTTGCCTCGCGCCTGATTTCGCATCGCTCCAGGTTTTTCACCTCGCTGCAACCATTTCAACGCATCCAGCCGTTAGCTTGGTTTGCATGTGTAATGTGGATTTTGAGTGGGAATTTGCGGTTCGCCGTGTGGGGAGCCGTTGAACATCCATACCCGAAGGTGTGATTTCCCAGTCGCCTCTTGAGGACACCTTTGCCTATCTTTGGCAGTGTGACTGTCAACCGAGTGGGATTCTGGTCTCGATACAACATCGTTCTGACGATCACTGGAGCGTGGATGGACTTTGGCTTGAAGCCGGGACAGAGACATTGGGAATGTTATTTTCGCTCACTTGGAGCACAGTGAGTTATATTGTACGAAACTGATGGTACCATCATAGGAATGATATATTGGTTGTACAATTGATTAATATTGTTATTGTACTGTTATTCTTGTGTGACCTTAATACAATACTTGTTTGTTGGTAACAATTGGTGTGGTTTCTCGATTGATCTTTGACACACAGAATAACACATCTTTCTGCCGTGACTCCTCTCGGGGCTCGGAGGTACAACGTAACCGGGGTTTGGGGAGGAGCACGTAACAGAGGCATTCGGCTTTGTCACGTGCGGTGTCAACTGTGTAGCCATTTGAAGTAAGGGAGGGGATGGAAGGGGAACAAACCCAAGAAACGGATTTGACCAGATGCCACCAGGATTTGGAGGAAGGAGACAGGTTTGAGAGTTCATTCTTGAGTGTGGAGAGATAGTGCTTCCTGGCACTCCTGAGGGTAGACACACACTTGTTCCGAGCTTGGTGGAAGGAACTGAGATTGCCTTCAATTGGATTTGCCTTCCAAGAGGCAAAGGCAAGTTGTTTCAGGGCAACTACCTCACCACAAAACTCAGTGTACCATGGATGGGAGGAAGGGTAAGACAACTGAAGACGAGATGGGATAAATCTGTGCATGAGAGAGAGCAGTTTGCTTTGGAAGATTTCCCAGGAAGAATTAATGTCAGAGGCAGTAGAGATGGGAGACGAGTCCAGATGATTGATGGCTGCTTGCAGACCATGCCAGTCAGCCTGAGTGAAATGCCAGACTCGTCGGCGCTGAGGAGGCTCTCTGAGAATGGCCAGAGAGATGTCCACTTTAACAAGCACATGATCAGAAGAACCGATTGGAGCAGAAGAAGAGCAGCAGACATTTGCAGGGAAGTTTGTCATAACCAAGTCTAGAAGCGAAGATACTATATTGACTGAGATCCGGGTCGGGAAATTGACAGATTGTGTCAGTCCCAATGAGTTGCAGAAGTCCTTTGCTGAGGTGCCATGGCTGGTGAGAGAGGAACCCACACCCAGCCAGCTGGCATGATGACAGTTGAAGTCGCCACATATGAGGAAGAGAGAGTTTGGATGAGTTGATAGAAGTTGGTCCATGTTGTCAGACAGCGAAATGTAAATGGAGTCATCACTGTTTGGAGGACGGTACAGAACACATATGAACAAAAGGTGGGAGCGGAGAGGAAGCCATAGCCATAGGTACTCCTGGGGGTGGGGTGGAGAGAGGGAAGTGCAAGGAGAGTGAGGAAGAGAGTTTTTGATAAAGATTGACAAAGACACTATATATCGCACCACAAACACTCTCTCGCTCCCCAAACACTATATCTCGCTCCACAAACACTGTCTCTCGCTCCCCAAACACTATATCTCGCTCCACAAACACGATATCTCGCTCCACAAACACTATAACGCGCTCCACAAACACTATCTCTCGCTCCACAAACACTATATCTCGCTCCACAAACATTATTTCTCGCTCCACAAACACCATCTCTCGCTCCACAAACACTATATCTCGCTCCACAAACACTATCTCTCGCTCCATAAACACTATCTCTCGCTCCACAAACACTATCTCTCGTTTCACAAACACGATCTCTCGCTCCACAAACACTATCTCTCGCTCCACAAACACCATATCTCGCTCCACAAATACTATATCTCGCTCCACAAACACGATCTCTCGCCCCACAAACACTCTATCTCGCTGTATAAACACTATATATCGCTCCACAAACACGATGTCTTGCTCCACAAACACTATATCTCGCTCCACAAACACTATATCTCGCTCCACAAACACGATCTCTTGCTCCACAAACACTATATCTCGCTCCACAAACACGATATCTCACTCCACAACCAATATATCTCGCTCCATAAACACTATATTCTGCTCCACAAACACGATATCTCGCTTCACAAACACGATATCTCGCTCCACAAACACTATCTCTCGCTCCACAAACACGATCTCTCGCTCCACAAACACTATATCTCGCTCCACAAACACTATATCACGCTCCACAAACACTATATGTCGCTCCACAAACACGATATCACGCTCCACAAACACTATATCTCGCTCCGCAAACACTATATCTCGCTCCACAAACACTATATGAATATCTCGCTCCACAAACACTATATCTCGCTCCACAAACACTATATCTCGCTCCACAAACACTATACCTCGCTTCCCAAACACTATATCTCGCTCCCCAAACACTATATCTCACTCCACAAACACTATATCTCGCTCCAAAAACACTATATCTCGCTCCACAAACACTATATCTCGCTCCACAAACACTATATCTCACTCCACAAACACTATATCTAGCTCCACAAACACTATATCTCGCTCCACAAACACTATATCTCGCTCCACAAACACTATATCTCGACCCACAAACACTATATCTCGCTCCACAGACATTATATCTCGCTCCACAAACATTATATCTCGCTTCACAAACATTATATCTCGCTTCACAAACACCATCTCTCGCTCCACAAACACGATCTCCACTCCACAAACACGACATCTCGCTCCACAAACACTATATCTCACTCCACAAACACTATATCTCGCTCCACAAACACCATATCTCACTCCACAAACACTATATCTCACTCCACAAACACTATATCTCACTCCACAAACACCATATCTCGCTCCACAAACACGATATCTTGCTCCACAAACACTATCTTGCTCCACAAACAGTATATCTCGCTCCACAAACAATATATCTCGCTCCACAAACACTATATTCCGCTCCACAAACACTATATCTCGTTCGACAAACACGATCTCTCGCTCCACAAACACGATATCTCACGACACCAACACTATATCTCGCTCCACAAACAATATATCTCGCTCCCCAAACACTATATCTCGCTCCACAAACACTATATCTCACTCCACAAACACTATATCTAGCTCCACAAACACTATATCTCGCTCCACAAACACTATATCTCGCTCCACAAACACTATATCTCGCCCCACAAACACTATATCTCGCTCCACAAACATTATATCTCGCTCCACAAACATTATATCTCGCTTCACAAACATTATATCTCGCTTCACAAACACCATCTCTCGCTCCACAAACACGATCTCCACTCCACAAACACGATCTCTCGCTCCACAAACACTATATCTCACTCCACAAACACTATATCTCGCTCCACAAACACTATATCTCGCTCCACAAACACTATATCTCGCTTCACAAACACTATATCTCACTCCACAAACACGATATCTCGCTCCACAAACACTATATCTTGCTCCACAAACACGATATCTCGCGACACCAACACTATATCTTGCTCCACAAACAATATATCTCGCTCCCCAAGCACTATATCTCGCCCCACAAACACTATATCTCGCTCCACAAACATTATATCTTGCTCCACAAACATTATATCTCGCTTCACAAACACCATAGCTCGCTCCACAAACACTATATCTCGCCCCACAAACACTATATCTCGCTCCACAAACATTATATCTCGCTCCACAAACATTATATCTCGCTCCACAAACATTATATCTCGCTTCACAAACATTATATCTCGCTTCACAAACACGATCTCAACTCCACAAACACGATCTCTAGCTCCACAAACACTATATGTCGCTCCACAAACACTATATCTCGCTCCACAAACACTATATCTCGCTCCACAAACACTATATCTCGCTCCACAAACACCATATCTCGCTCCACAAACACTATATCTCGCTCCACAAACACGATCTCTCGCCCCACAAACACGATCTCGCTCTACAAACACTATATATCGCTCCACAAACACGATGCCTTGCTCCACAAACACTATATCTCGCTCCACAAACACTATATCTCGCTCCACAAACACTATATCTCGCTCCACAAACACTATCTCTCGCTCCACAAACACTATCTCTCGCTCCAAAAACACTATATCTCGCTCCACAAACACCATATCTCGCTCCACAAACACGATCTCTCGCTCCACAAACACTATATCTCGCTCCACAAACACTATATCCCACTCCACAAACACTATATCTCGCTCCACAAACAATACGTCTCGCTCCATAAACACTATATCTCGTTCCACAAACACGATCTCTCGCTCCACAAACATGATCTCTCGCTCCACAAACACTATCTCTCGCTCCAAAAACACTATATCTCGCTCCACAAACACCATATCTCGCTCCACAAACACGATCTCTCGCTCCACAAACACTATATCTCGCTCCACAAAAAACTATATCTCGCTCCCCAAACACTATATCTCGCTCCACAAACAATACGTCTCGCTCCATAAACACTACATCTCGTTCCACAAACACTACATCTCGTTCCACAAACACGATCTCTCGCTCCACAAACACGATCTCTCGCTCCACAAACACGATCTCTCACTCCACAAACACTATATCTCGCTCCACAAAAAACTATCTCTCGCTCCACAAACACTATATCTCGATCCACAAACACGATATCTCGCTTCGTAAACACAATCTCTCGCTTCACAAACACGATCTCTCACTCCACAAACACTATATCTCGCTCCAAAAACACTATATCTCGCTCCACAAACACTATATCTCTCTCCACAAACACGATCTCTTGCTCCACAAACACTATATCTCGCTCCACAAACACTATATCTCGCTCCACGAACACTATATCTCGCTCCACAAACAATATATCTCGCTCCCCAAACACTATATCTCGCTCCACAAACACTATATCTCGCTCCATAAACACTATCTCTCGCTCCACAAACACTATCTCTCGCTTCACAAACACTATCTCTCGCTCTACAAACACGATATCTCGCTTCGTAAACACTATCTCTCGCTTCACAAACACGATCTCTCACTCCACAAACACTATATCTCGCTCCAAAAACACTATATCTCGCTCCACAAACACTATATCTCTCTCCACAAACACGATCTCTTGCTCCACAAACACGATATCTCGCATCGTAAACACTATCTCTCGCTTCACAAACACGATCTCTCACTCCACAAACACTATATCTCGCTCCAAAAACACTATATCTCTCTCCACAAACACGATCTCTTGCTCCACAAACACTATATCTCGCTCCACAAACACTATATCTCGCTCCACAAAAAACTATCTCTCGCTCCACAAACACTATATCTCGATCCACAAACACGATATCTCACTCCACAAACACTATCTCTCGCTCCATAAACACTATCTCTCGCTCCACAAACACTATCTCTCGCTTCACAAACACTATCTCTCGCTCCAAATACACTATATCTCGCTCCACAAACACTGTATCTCTCTCCACAAACACGATCTCTTGCTCCACAAACACGATATCTCGCTTCGTAAACACTATCTCTCGCTTCACAAACACGATCTCTCACTCCACAAACACTATATCTCGCTCCAAAAACACTATATCTCTCTCCACAAACACGATCTCTTGCTCCACAAACACTATATCTCGCTCCACAAACACTATATCTCGCTCCACAAAAAACTATCTCTCGCTCCACAAACACTATATCTCGATCCACAAACACGATATCTCACTCCACAAACACTATCTCTCGCTCCAAAAACACTATCTATCGCTCCACAAACACTATCTCTCGCTTCACAAACACTATCTCTCGCTCCACAAACACGATCTCTAGCTCCACAAACACTATATGTCGCTCCACAAACAATACATCTCGCTCCACAAACACTATATCTCGCTCCACAAACACCATATCTCGCTCCACAAACACTAAATCTCGCTCCACAAACACGATCTCTCGCCCCACAAACACGATCTCGCTCTACAAACACTATATCTCACTCCACAAACACTATATCTCGCTCCACAAACACTATATCTCGCTCCAGAAACACTATATCTCACTAGACAAACACTATATCTCGTTTCACAAACACTAAAACTCGCTTCACAAACACTATACCTCGCTCCACAAACACTATATCTCGCTCCACAAACACTATACCTCGCTCTACAAACACAATATCTCGCTCCACAAACACTATATCTCGCTCCACAAACACTATATCTCGCTCCACAAACACGATATCTCGCTCCACAAACACTATATCTCGTTCCCCAAACACTATATCTCGCTCCACAAACACGATATCTCGCTCCCCAAACACTATATCTCGCTTCACAAACACCATATCTCGCTCCACAAACACCATATCTCGCTCCACAAACACTATATCTCGCTCCACAAACACGATATCTCGCTCCACAAACACGATATCTCGCTCCACAAACACTATATCTCGATCCACAAACACTATATCTCGCTCCACAAACACTAAATCTCGCTCCACAAACACAACATGAATATCTTGCTCCACAAACACTATATCTCGCTTCACAAACACGATCTCTCGCTCCACAAACACGATCTCTCTCTCCACAATTACGATATCTCGCTCCACAAACACTACATCTCGCTCCACAAACACTACATCTCGCTCCACAAACACTATATCTCGCTTCACAAACACTATATCTCGCTTCACAAACACTATATCTCGCTTCACAAACACTATATCTCGCTCCACAAACACTACATCTCGCTCCACAAACACTATATCTCGCTCCCCAAACACTATATCTCGCTCCACAAACAATACGTCTCGCTCCACAAACACTATATCTCGCTCCACAAACATTATATCTCGCTTCACAAACATTATATCTCGCTTCACAAACACCATCTCTCGCTCCACAAACACGATCTCCACTCCACAAACACGACATCTCGCTCCACAAACACTATATCTCACTCCACAAACACTATATCTCGCTCCACAAACACCATATCTCACTCCACAAACACTATATCTCACTCCACAAACACTATATCTCACTCCACAAACACGATATCTCGCTCCACAAACACGATATCTTGCTCCACAAACACTATCTTGCTCCACAAACAGTATATCTCGCTCCACAAACAATATATCTCGCTCCACAAACACTATATCTCGCTCCACAAACACTATATCTTGCTCCACAAACACGATATCTCGCGACACCAACACTATATCTTGCTCCACAAACAATATATCTCGCTCCCCAAACACTATATCTCGCCCCACAAACACTATATCTCGCTCCACAAACATTATATCTTGCTCCACAAACATTATATCTCGCTTCACAAACACCATAGCTCGCTCCACAAACACTATATCTCGCCCCACAAACACTATATCTCGCTCCACAAACATTATATCTCGCTCCACAAACATTATATCTCGCTCCACAAACATTATATCTCGCTTCACAAACATTATATCTCGCTTCACAAACACGATCTCAACTCCACAAACACGATCTCTAGCTCCACAAACACTATATGTCGCTCCACAAACACTATATCTCGCTCCACAAACACTATATCTCGCTCCACAAACACTATATCTCGCTCCACAAACACCATATCTCGCTCCACAAACACTATATCTCGCTCCACAAACACGATCTCTCGCCCCACAAACACGATCTCGCTCTACAAACACTATATATCGCTCCACAAACACGATGCCTTGCTCCACAAACACTATATCTCGCTCCACAAACACTATATCTCGCTCCACAAACACTATATCTCGCTCCACAAACACTATCTCTCGCTCCACAAACACTATCTCTCGCTCCAAAAACACTATATCTCGCTCCACAAACACCATATCTCGCTCCACAAACACGATCTCTCGCTCCACAAACACTATATCTCGCTCCACAAACACTATATCCCACTCCACAAACACTATATCTCGCTCCACAAACAATACGTCTCGCTCCATAAACACTATATCTCGTTCCACAAACACGATCTCTCGCTCCACAAACATGATCTCTCGCTCCACAAACACTATCTCTCGCTCCAAAAACACTATATCTCGCTCCACAAACACCATATCTCGCTCCACAAACACGATCTCTCGCTCCACAAACACTATATCTCGCTCCACAAAAAACTATATCTCGCTCCCCAAACACTATATCTCGCTCCACAAACAATACGTCTCGCTCCATAAACACTACATCTCGTTCCACAAACACGATCTCTCGCTCCACAAACACGATCTCTCGCTCCACAAACACGATCTCTCACTCCACAAACACTATATCTCGCTCCACAAAAAACTATCTCTCGCTCCACAAACACTATATCTCGATCCACAAACACGATATCTCGCTTCGTAAACACAATCTCTCGCTTCACAAACACGATCTCTCACTCCACAAACACTATATCTCGCTCCAAAAACACTATATCTCGCTCCACAAACACTATATCTCTCTCCACAAACACGATCTCTTGCTCCACAAACACTATATCTCGCTCCACAAACACTATATCTCGCTCCACGAACACTATATCTCGCTCCACAAACAATAAATCTCGCTCCCCAAACACTATATCTCGCTCCACAAACACTATATCTCGCTCCATAAACACTATCTCTCGCTCCACAAACACTATCTCTCGCTTCACAAACACTATCTCTCGCTCTACAAACACGATATCTCGCTTCGTAAACACTATCTCTCGCTTCACAAACACGATCTCTCACTCCACAAACACTATATCTCGCTCCAAAAACACTATATCTCGCTCCACAAACACTATATCTCTCTCCACAAACACGATCTCTTGCTCCACAAACACGATATCTCGCATCGTAAACACTATCTCTCGCTTCACAAACACGATCTCTCACTCCACAAACACTATATCTCGCTCCAAAAACACTATATCTCTCTCCACAAACACGATCTCTTGCTCCACAAACACTATATCTCGCTCCACAAACACTATATCTCGCTCCACAAAAAACTATCTCTCGCTCCACAAACACTATATCTCGATCCACAAACACGATATCTCACTCCACAAACACTATCTCTCGCTCCATAAACACTATCTCTCGCTCCACAAACACTATCTCTCGCTTCACAAACACTATCTCTCGCTCCAAATACACTATATCTCGCTCCACAAACACTGTATCTCTCTCCACAAACACGATCTCTTGCTCCACAAACACGATATCTCGCTTCGTAAACACTATCTCTCGCTTCACAAACACGATCTCTCACTCCACAAACACTATATCTCGCTCCAAAAACACTATATCTCTCTCCACAAACACGATCTCTTGCTCCACAAACACTATATCTCGCTCCACAAACACTATATCTCGCTCCACAAAAAACTATCTCTCGCTCCACAAACACTATATCTCGATCCACAAACACGATATCTCACTCCACAAACACTATCTCTCGCTCCATAAACACTATCTCTCGCTCCACAAACACTATCTCTCGCTTCACAAACACTATCTCTCGCTCCACAAACACGATCTCTAGCTCCACAAACACTATATGTCGCTCCACAAACAATACATCTCGCTCCACAAACACTATATCTCGCTCCACAAACACCATATCTCGCTCCACAAACACTAAATCTCGCTCCACAAACACGATCTCTCGCCCCACAAACACGATCTCGCTCTACAAACACTATATCTCACTCCACAAACACTATATCTCGCTCCACAAACACTATATCTCGCTCCAGAAACACTATATCTCACTAGACAAACACTATATCTCGTTTCACAAACACTAAAACTCGCTTCACAAACACTATACCTCGCTCCACAAACACTATATCTCGCTCCACAAACACTATACCTCGCTCTACAAACACAATATCTCGCTCCACAAACACTATATCTCGCTCCACAAACACTATATCTCGCTCCACAAACACGATATCTCGCTCCACAAACACTATATCTCGTTCCCCAAACACTATATCTCGCTCCACAAACACGATATCTCGCTCCCCAAACACTATATCTCGCTTCACAAACACCATATCTCGCTCCACAAACACCATATCTCGCTCCACAAACACTATATCTCGCTCCACAAACACGATATCTCGCTCCACAAACACGATATCTCGCCCCACAAACACTATATCTCGATCCACAAACACTATATCTCGCTCCACAAACACTAAATCTCGCTCCACAAACACAACATGAATATCTTGCTCCACAAACACTATATCTCGCTTCACAAACACGATCTCTCGCTCCACAAACACGATCTCTCTCTCCACAATTACGATATCTCACTCCACAAACACTACATCTCGCTCCACAAACACTACATCTCGCTCCACAAACACTATATCTCGCTTCACAAACACTATATCTCGCTTCACAAACACTATATCTCGCTTCACAAACACTATATCTCGCTCCACAAACACTACATCTCGCTCCACAAACACTAAAGCTCGCTTCACAAACACTATATCTCGCTTCACAAACACGATCTCTCGCTCCACAAACACGATCTCTCTCTCCACAATTACGATATCTCGCTCCACAAACACTACATCTCGCTCCACAAACACTATCTCTCGCTCCAAAAACACTATATCTCGCTCCACAAACACCATATCTCGCTCCACAAACACGATCTCTCGCTCCACAAACACTATATCTCGCTCCACAAAAAACTATATCTCGCTCCCCAAACACTATATCTCGCTCCACAAACAATACGTCTCGCTCCACAAACAATATATCTCGCTTCACAAACACTATATCTCACTCCACAAACACGATATCTCGCTCCACAAACACTATATCTTGCTCCACAAACACGATATCTCGCGACACCAACACTATATCTTGCTCCACAAACAATATATCTCGCTCCCCAAACACTATATCTCACCCCACAAACACTATATCTCGCTCCACAAACATTATATCTTGCTCCACAAACATTATATCTCGCTTCACAAACACCATAGCTCGCTCCACAAACACTATATCTCGCCCCACAAACACTATATCTCGCTCCACAAACATTATATCTCGCTCCACAAACATTATATCTCGCTCCACAAACATTATATCTCGCTTCACAAACATTATATCTCGCTTCACAAACACGATCTCAACTCCACAAACACGATCTCTAGCTCCACAAACACTATATGTCGCTCCACAAACACTATATCTCGCTCCACAAACACTATATCTCGCTCCACAAACACTATATCTCGCTCCACAAACACCATATCTCGCTCCACAAACACTATATCTCGCTCCACAAACACGATCTCTCGCCCCACAAACACGATCTCGCTCTACAAACACTATATATCGCTCCACAAACACGATGCCTTGCTCCACAAACACTATATCTCGCTCCACAAACACTATATCTCGCTCCACAAACACTATCTCTCGCTCCACAAACACTATCTCTCGCTCCAAAAACACTATATCTCGCTCCACAAACACCATATCTCGCTCCACAAACACGATCTCTCGCTCCACAAACACTATATCTCGCTCCACAAACACTATATCCCACTCCACAAACACTATATCTCGCTCCACAAACAATACGTCTCGCTCCATAAACACTATATCTCGTTCCACAAACACGATCTCTCGCTCCACAAACATGATCTCTCGCTCCACAAACACTATCTCTCGCTCCAAAAACACTATATCTCGCTCCACAAACACCATATCTCGCTCCACAAACACGATCTCTCGCTCCACAAACACTATATCTCGCTCCACAAAAAACTATATCTCGCCCCCCAAACACTATATCTCGCTCCACAAACAATACGTCTCGCTCCATAAACACTACATCTCGTTCCACAAACACGATCTCTCGCTCCACAAACACGATCTCTCGCTCCACAAACACGATCTCTCGCTCCACAAACACTATATCTCGCTCCACAAAAAACTATCTCTCACTCCACAAACACTATATCTCGATCCACAAACACGATATCTCGCTTCGTAAACACAATCTCTCGCTTCACAAACACGATCTCTCACTCCACAAACACTATATCTCGCTCCAAAAACACTATATCTCGCTCCACAAACACTATATCTCTCTCCACAAACACGATCTCTTGCTCCACAAACACTATATCTCGCTCCACAAACACTATATCTCGCTCCACGAACACTATATCTCGCTCCACAAACAATATATCTCGCTCCCCAAACACTATATCTCGCTCCACAAACACTATATTTCGCTCCATAAACACTATCTCTCGCTCCACAAACACTATCTCTCGCTTCACAAACACTATCTCTCGCTCTACAAACACGATATCTCGCTTCGTAAACACTATCTCTCGCTTCACAAACACGATCTCTCACTCCACAAACACTATATCTCGCTCCAAAAACACTATATCTCGCTCCACAAACACTATATCTCTCTCCACAAACACGATCTCTTGCTCCACAAACACGATATCTCGCATCGTAAACACTATCTCTCGCTTCACAAACACGATCTCTCACTCCACAAACACTATATCTCCCTCCAAAAACACTATATATCTCTCCACAAACACGATCTCTTGCTCCACAAACACTATATCTCGCTCCACAAACACTATATCTCGCTCCACAAAAAACTATCTCTCGCTCCACAAACACTATATCTCGATCCACAAACACGATATCTCACTCCACAAACACTATCTCTCGCTCCATAAACACTATCTCTCGCTCCACAAACACTATCTCTCGCTTCACAAACACTATCTCTCGCTCCAAATACACTATATCTCGCTCCACAAACACTGTATCTCTCTCCACAAACACGATCTCTTGCTCCACAAACACGATATCTCGCTTCGTAAACACTATCTCTCGCTTCACAAACACGATCTCTCACTCCACAAACACTATATCTCGCTCCAAAAGCACTATATCTCTCTCCACAAACACGATCTCTTGCTCCACAAACACTATATCTCGCTCCACAAACACTATATCTCGCTCCACAAAAAACTATCTCTCGCTCCACAAACACTATATCTCGATCCACAAACACGATATCTCACTCCACAAACACTATCTCTCGCTCCATAAACACTATCTCTCGCTCCACAAACACTATCTCTCGCTTCACAAACACTATCTCTCGCTCCACAAACACGATCTCTAGCTCCACAAACACCATATGTCGCTCCACAAACAATACATCTCGCTCCACAAACACTATATCTCGCTCCACAAACACCATATCTCGCTCCACAAACACTATATCTCGCTCCACAAACACGATCTCTCGCCCCACAAACACGATCTCGCTCTACAAACACTATATCTCACTCCACAAACACTATATCTCGCTCCACAAACACTATATCTCGCTCCAGAAACACTATATCTCACTAGACAAACACTATATCTCGTTTCACAAACACTAAAACTCGCTTCACAAACACTATACCTCGCTCCACAAACACTATATCTCGCTCCACAAACACTATACCTCGCTCTACAAACACAATATCTCGCTCCACAAACACTATATCTCGCTCCACAAACACTATATCTCGCTCCACAAACACGATATCTCGCTCCACAAACACTATATCTCGTTCCCCAAACACTATATCTCGCTCCACAAACACTATATCTCGCTCCACAAACACTATATCTCGCTCCACAAACACTATATCTCGCTCCACAAACACCATATCTCGCTCCACAAACACTATATCTCGCTCCACAAACACGATCTCTCGCCCCACAAACACGATCTCGCTCTACAAACACTATATATCGCTCCACAAACACGATGCCTTGCTCCACAAACACTATATCTCGCTCCACAAACACTATATCTCGCTCCACAAACACTATATCTCGCTCCACAAACACTATCTCTCGCTCCACAAACACTATCTCTCGCTCCAAAAACACTATATCTCGCTCCACAAACACCATATCTCGCTCCACAAACACGATCTCTCGCTCCACAAACACTATATCTCGCTCCACAAACACTATATCCCACTCCACAAACACTATATCTCGCTCCACAAACAATACGTCTCGCTCCATAAACACTATATCTCGTTCCACAAACACGATCTCTCGCTCCACAAACATGATCTCTCGCTCCACAAACACTATCTCTCGCTCCAAAAACACTATATCTCGCTCCACAAACACCATATCTCGCTCCACAAACACGATCTCTCGCTCCACAAACACTATATCTCGCTCCACAAAAAACTATATCTCGCTCCCCAAACACTATATCTCGCTCCACAAACAATACGTCTCGCTCCATAAACACTACATCTCGTTCCACAAACACGATCTCTCGCTCCACAAACACGATCTCTCGCTCCACAAACACGATCTCTCACTCCACAAACACTATATCTCGCTCCACAAAAAACTATCTCTCGCTCCACAAACACTATATCTCGATCCACAAACACGATATCTCGCTTCGTAAACACAATCTCTCGCTTCACAAACACGATCTCTCACTCCACAAACACTATATCTCGCTCCAAAAACACTATATCTCGCTCCACAAACACTATATCTCTCTCCACAAACACGATCTCTTGCTCCACAAACACTATATCTCGCTCCACAAACACTATATCTCGCTCCACGAACACTATATCTCGCTCCACAAACAATATATCTCGCTCCCCAAACACTATATCTCGCTCCACAAACACTATATCTCGCTCCATAAACACTATCTCTCGCTCCACAAACACTATCTCTCGCTTCACAAACACTATCTCTCGCTCTACAAACACGATATCTCGCTTCGTAAACACTATCTCTCGCTTCACAAACACGATCTCTCACTCCACAAACACTATATCTCGCTCCAAAAACACTATATCTCGCTCCACAAACACTATATCTCTCTCCACAAACACGATCTCTTGCTCCACAAACACGATATCTCGCATCGTAAACACTATCTCTCGCTTCACAAACACGATCTCTCACTCCACAAACACTATATCTCGCTCCAAAAACACTATATCTCTCTCCACAAACACGATCTCTTGCTCCACAAACACTATATCTCGCTCCACAAACACTATATCTCGCTCCACAAAAAACTATCTCTCGCTCCACAAACACTATATCTCGATCCACAAACACGATATCTCACTCCACAAACACTATCTCTCGCTCCATAAACACTATCTCTCGCTCCACAAACACTATCTCTCGCTTCACAAACACTATCTCTCGCTCCAAATACACTATATCTCGCTCCACAAACACTGTATCTCTCTCCACAAACACGATCTCTTGCTCCACAAACACGATATCTCGCTTCGTAAACACTATCTCTCGCTTCACAAACACGATCTCTCACTCCACAAACACTATATCTCGCTCCAAAAACACTATATCTCTCTCCACAAACACGATCTCTTGCTCCACAAACACTATATCTCGCTCCACAAACACTATATCTCGCTCCACAAAAAACTATCTCTCGCTCCACAAACACTATATCTCGATCCACAAACACGATATCTCACTCCACAAACACTATCTCTCGCTCCATAAACACTATCTCTCGCTCCACAAACACTATCTCTCGCTTCACAAACACTATCTCTCGCTCCACAAACACGATCTCTAGCTCCACAAACACTATATGTCGCTCCACAAACAATACATCTCGCTCCACAAACACTATATCTCGCTCCACAAACACCATATCTCGCTCCACAAACACTAAATCTCGCTCCACAAACACGATCTCTCGCCCCACAAACACGATCTCGCTCTACAAACACTATATCTCACTCCACAAACACTATATCTCGCTCCACAAACACTATATCTCGCTCCAGAAACACTATATCTCACTAGACAAACACTATATCTCGTTTCACAAACACTAAAACTCGCTTCACAAACACTATACCTCGCTCCACAAACACTATATCTCGCTCCACAAACACTATACCTCGCTCTACAAACACAATATCTCGCTCCACAAACACTATATCTCGCTCCACAAACACTATATCTCGCTCCACAAACACGATATCTCGCTCCACAAACACTATATCTCGTTCCCCAAACACTATATCTCGCTCCACAAACACGATATCTCGCTCCCCAAACACTATATCTCGCTTCACAAACACCATATCTCGCTCCACAAACACCATATCTCGCTCCACAAACACTATATCTCGCTCCACAAACACGATATCTCGCTCCACAAACACGATATCTCGCTCCACAAACACTATATCTCGATCCACAAACACTATATCTCGCTCCACAAACACTAAATCTCGCTCCACAAACACAACATGAATATCTTGCTCCACAAACACTATATCTCGCTTCACAAACACGATCTCTCGCTCCACAAACACGATCTCTCTCTCCACAATTACGATATCTCGCTCCACAAACACTACATCTCGCTCCACAAACACTACATCTCGCTCCACAAACACTATATCTCGCTTCACAAACACTATATCTCGCTTCACAAACACTATATCTCGCTTCACAAACACTATATCTCGCTCCACAAACACTACATCTCGCTCCACAAACACTATATCTCGCTTCACAAACACTATATCTCGCTTCACAAACACGATCTCTCGCTCCACAAACACGATCTCTCTCTCCACAATTACGATATCTCGCTCCACAAACACTACATCTCGCTCCACAAACACTATCTCTCGCTCCAAAAACACTATATCTCGCTCCACAAACACCATATCTCGCTCCACAAACACGATCTCTCGCTCCACAAACACTATATCTCGCTCCACAAAAAACTATATCTCGCTCCCCAAACACTATATCTCGCTCCACAAACAATACGTCTCGCTCCACAAACAATATATCTCGCTTCACAAACACTATATCTCACTCCACAAACACGATATCTCGCTCCACAAACACTATATCTTGCTCCACAAACACGATATCTCGCGACACCAACACTATATCTTGCTCCACAAACAATATATCTCGCTCCCCAAACACTATATCTCACCCCACAAACACTATATCTCGCTCCACAAACATTATATCTTGCTCCACAAACATTATATCTCGCTTCACAAACACCATAGCTCGCTCCACAAACACTATATCTCGCCCCACAAACACTATACCTCGCTCCACAAACACTATATCTCGCTCCACAAACACGATATCTCGTTCCACAAACACTATATCTCGTTCCCCAAACACTATATCTCGCTCCACAAACACGATATCTCGCTCCACAAACACGATATCTCGCTCCACAAACACTATATCTCGTTCCCCAAACACTATATCTCGCTCCACAAACACGATATCTCGCTCCCCAAACACTATATCTCGCTTCACAAACACCATATCTCGCTCCACAAACACTATATCTCGCTCCACAAAACACTATATCTCGCTCCACAAACACTATATCTCGCTCCACAAACACGATATCTCGCTCCACAAACACTATATCTCGTTCCCCAAACACTATATCTCGCTCCACAAACACGATATCTCGCTCCACAAACACGATATCTCGCTCCACAAACACTATATCTCGTTCCCCAAACACTATATCTCGCTCCACAAACACGATATCTCGCTCCCCAAACACTATATCTCGCTTCACAAACACCATATCTCGCTCCACAAACACTATATCTCGCTCCACAAAACACTATATCTCACTCCACAGACATTATATCTCGCTCCACAAACATTATATCTCGCTTCACAAACATTATATCTCGCTTCAAACACCATCTCTCGCTCCACAAACACTATATCTCGCTCCACAAACACGATATCTCGCTCCACAAACACTATATCTCGCTCCACAAACACTATATCTCACTCCACAAACACTATATCTCGCTCCACAAACACTATATCTCGCTCCACAAACACTATATCTCACTCCACAAACACTATATCTCGCTCCACAAACACTATATCTCGCTCCACAAACACTATATCTCGCTCCACAAACACGATATCTCGCTCCACAAACACTATATCTCACTCCACAAACACTATATCTCGCTCCACAAACACCATATCTCACTCCACAAATACCATATCTCGCTCCACAAACACGATATCTCGCTCCACAAACACTATATCTCACTCCAGAAACACTATATCTAGCTCCACAAACACTATATCTCGCTCCACAAAACACTATATCTCACTCCACAAACACTATATCTAGCTCCACAAACACTATATCTCGCTCCACAAACACTATATCTCGCTCCACAAACACGATATCTCGCTCCACAAACACTATATCTCACTCCACAAACACTATATCTCGCTCCACAAACACCATATCTCACTCCACAAACACTATATCTCGCTCCACAAACACTATATCTCACTCCACAAACACTATATCTCACTCCACAAACACGATACCTCGCTCCACAAACACGATATCTTGCTCCACAAACACTATCTTGCTCCACAAACAGTATATCTCGCTCCACAAACAATATATCTCGCTCCACAAACACTATATTCCGCTCCACAAACACTATATCTCGTTCCACAAACACGATCTCTCGCTCCACAAACACGATATCTCACGACACCAACACTATATCTCGCTCCACAAACAATATATCTCGCTCCCCAAACACTATATCTCGCTCCACAAACACTATATCTCACTCCACAAACACTATATCTAGCTCCACAAACACTATATCTCGCTCCACAAACACTATATCTCGCTCCACAAACACTATATCTCGCCCCACAAACACTATATCTCGCTCCACAAACATTATATCTCGCTCCACAAACATTATATCTCGCTTCACAAACACCATCTCTCGCTCCACAAACACGATCTCCACTCCACAAACACGATCTCTCGCTCCACAAACACTATATCTCACTCCACAAACACTATATCTCGCTCCACAAACACTATATCTCGCTCCACAAACACTATATCTCGCTTCACAAACACTATATCTCGCTCCACAAACACGATATCTCGCTCCACAAACACTATATCTTGCTCCACAAACACGATATCTCGCGACACCAACACTATATCTTGCTCCACAAACAATATATATCGCTCCCCAAACACTATATCTCGCCCCACAAACACTATATCTCGCTCCACAAACATTATATCTTGCTCCACAAACATTATATCTCGCTTCACAAACACTATATCTCGCCCCACAAACACTATATCTCGCTCCACAAACATTATATCTCACTCCACAAACATTATATCTCGCTTCACAAACATTATATCTCGCTTCACAAACACCATCTCTCGCTCCACAAACACGATCTCCACTCCACAAACACGATCTCTAGCTCCACAAACACTATATGTCGCTCCACAAACACTATATATCGCTCCACAAACACTATATCTCGCTCCACAAACACCATATCTCGCTCCACAAACACTATATCTCGCTCCACAAACACGATCTCTCGCCCCACAAACACGATCTCGCTCTACAAACACGATATATCGCTCCACAAACACGATGCCTTGCTCCACAAACACTATATCTCGCTCCACAAACACTATATCTCGCTCCACAAACACTATATCTCGCTCCACAAACACTATCTCTCGCTCCAAAAACACTATATCTCGCTCCACAAACACCATATCTCGCTCCACAAACACGATCTCTCGCTCCACAAACAATATATCTCGCTCCACAAACACTATATCCCACTCCACAAACACTATATCTCGCTCCACAAACAATACGTCTCGCTCCATAAACATTATATCTCGTTCCACAAACACGATCTCTCGCTCCACAAACATGATCTCTCGCTCCACAAACACTATCTCTCGCTCCAAAAACACTATATCTCGCTCCACAAACGCCATATCTCGCTCCACAAACACGATCTCTCGCTCCACAAACACTATATCTCGCTCCACAAAAAACTATATCTCGCTCCCCAAACACTATATCTCGCTCCACAAACAATACGTCTCGCTCCATAAACACTACATCTCGTTCCACAAACACGATCTCTCGCTCCACAAACACGATCTCTCGCTCCACAAACACTATATCTCGCTCCACAAAAAACTATCTCTCGCTCCACAAACACTATATCTCGATCCACAAACACGATATCTCGCTTCGTAAACACAATCTCTCGCTTCACAAACACGATCTCTCACTCCACAAACACTATATCTCGCTCCAAAAACACTATATCTCGCTCCACAAACACTATATCTCTCTCCACAAACACGATCTCTTGCTCCACAAACACTATATCTCGCTCCACAAACACTATATCTCGCTCCACGAACACTATATCTCGCTCCACAAACAATATATCTCGCTCCCCAAACACTATATCTCGCTCCACAAACACTATATCTCGCTCCATAAACACTATCTCTCGCTCCACAAACACGATCTCTCGCTTCACAAACACTATCTGTCGCTCCACAAACACGATATCTCGCTTCGTAAACACTATCTCTCGCTTCACAAACACGATCTCTCACTCCACAAACACTATATCTCGCTCCAAAAACACTATATCTCGCTCCACAAACACTATATCTCTCTCCACAAACACGATCTCTTGCTCCACAAACACGATATCTCGCTTCGTAAACACTATCTCTCGCTTCACAAACACGATCTCTCACTCCACAAACACTATAGCTCGCTCCAAAAACACTATATCTCTCCCCACAAACACGATCTCTTGCTCCACAAACACTATATCTCGCTCCACAAACACTATATCTCGCTCCAAAAACACTATATCTCGCTCCACAAACACTATATCTCTCTCCACAAACACGATCTCTTGCTCCACAAACACTATATCTCGCTCCACAAACACTATATCTCGCTCCACGAACACTATATCTCGCTCCACAAACAATATATCTCGCTCCCCAAACACTATATCTCGCTCCACAAACACTATATCTCGCTCCATAAACACTATCTCTCGCTCCACAAACACTATCTCTCGCTTCACAAACACTATCTCTCGCTCTACAAACACGATATCTCGCTTCGTAAACACTATCTCTCGCTTCACAAACACGATCTCTCACTCCACAAACACTATATCTCGCTCCAAAAACACTATATCTCGCTCCACAAACACTATATCTCTCTCCACAAACACGATCTCTTGCTCCACAAACACGATATCTCGCTTCGTAAACACTATCTCTCGCTTCACAAACACTATCTCTCGCTCTACAAACACGATATCTCGCTTCGTAAACACTATATCTCTCCCCACAAACACGATCTCTCACTCCACAAACACTATATCTCGCTCCAAAAACACTATATCTCTCTCCACAAACACGATCTCTTGCTCCACAAACACGATATCTCGCATCGTAAACACTATCTCTCGCTTCACAAACACGATCTCTCACTCCACAAACACTATATCTCGCTCCAAAAACACTATATCTCTCTCCACAAACACGATCTCTTGCTCCACAAACACTATATCTCGCTCCACAAACACTATATCTCGCTCCACAAAAAAATATCTCTCGCTCCACAAACACTATATCTCGATCCACAAACACGATATCTCACTCCACAAACACTATCTCTCGCTCCATAAACACTATCTCTCGCTCCACAAACACTATCTCTCGCTTCACAAACATTATCTCTCGCTCCAAATACACTATATCTCGCTCCACAAACACTGTATCTCTCTCCACAAACACGATCTCTTGCTCCACAAACACGATATCTCGCTTCGTAAACACTATCTCTCGCTTCACAAACACGATCTCTCACTCCACAAACACTATATCTCACTCCAAAAACACTATATCTCTCTCCACAAACACGATCTCTTGCTCCACAAACACTATATCTCGCTCCACAAACACTATATCTCGCTCCACAAAAAACTATCTCTCGCTCCACAAACACTATATCTCGATCCACAAACACGATATCTCACTCCACAAACACTATCTCTCACTCCACAAACACTATCTCTCGCTTCACAAACACTATCTCTCGCTCCACAAACACGATCTCTAGATCCACAAACACTATATGTCGCTCCACAAACAATACATCTCGCTCCACAAACACTATATCTCGCTCCACAAACACCATATCTCGCTCCACAAACACTATATCTCGCTCCACAAACACTATATCTCGCTCCACAAACACGATCTCTCGCCCCACAAACACGATCTCGCTCTACAAACACTATATCTCACTCCACAAACACTATATCTCGCTCCACAAACACTATATCTCGCTCCAGAAACACTATATCTCACTAGACAAACACTATATCTCGTTTCACAAACACTAAAACTCGCTTCACAAACACTATACCTCGCTCCACAAACACTATATCTCGCTCCACAAACACTATACCTCGCTCTACAAACACAATATCTCGCTCCACAAACACTATATCTCGCTCCACAAACACTATATCTCGCTCCACAAACACGATATCTCGCTCCACAAACACTATATCTCGTTCCCCAAACACTATATCTCGCTCCACAAACACGATATCTCGCTCCCCAAACACTATATCTCGCTTCACAAACACCATATCTCGCTCCACAAACACCATATCTCGCTCCACAAACACTATATCTCGCTCCACAAACACGATATCTCGCTCCACAAACACGATATCTCGCTCCACAAACACTATATCTCGATCCACAAACACTATATCTCGCTCCACAAACACTAAATCTCGCTCCACAAACACAACATGAATATCTTGCTCCACAAACACTATATCTCGCTTCACAAACACGATCTCTCGCTCCACAAACACGATCTCTCTCTCCACAATTACGATATCTCGCTCCACAAACACTACATCTCGCTCCACAAACACTACATCTCGCTCCACAAACACTATATCTCGCTTCACAAACACTATATCTCGCTTCACAAACACTATATCTCGCTTCACAAACACTATATCTCGCTCCACAAACACTATATCTCGCTCCAGAAACACTATATATCGCTCCACAAACACTATATCTCACTCCACAAACACGATCTCTCGCTCGACAAACACTATATCTCGCTCCCCAAATACTAAATATCGCTCCACAAACACTATATCTCGCTCCCCAAACACTATATCTCGCTCCACAAACACTACATCTCGCTTCACAAACACTATATCTCGCTCCAAAAACACTATATCTCGCTCCACAAACATATATCTCGCTCCCCAAACACGATAGCTCGCTCCCCAAACACTATATCTCGCTCCACAAACACTATATCTCGCTCCACCAACACGATCTCTTGCTCCACAAACACTATATCTCGCTCCACAAACACTATATATCGCTCCACAAACACGATATCTCACTCCACAAACACGACATCTCGCTCCCCAAACACTATATCTCGCTCCACAAACACGATCTCTCGCTCCACAAACACTATATCTCGCTCCACAAACACTATATCCCACTCCACAAACACTATATCTCGCTCCACAAACAATACGTCTCGCTCCATAAACACTATATCTCGTTCCACAAACACGATCTCTCGCTCCACAAACATGATCTCTCGCTCCACAAACACTATCTCTCGCTCCAAAAACACTATATCTCGCTCCACAAACACCATATCTCGCTCCACAAACACGATCTCTCGCTCCACAAACACTATATCTCGCTCCACAAAAAACTATATCTCGCTCCCCAAACACTATATCTCGCTCCACAAACAATACGTCTCGCTCCATAAACACTACATCTCGTTCCACAAACACGATCTCTCGCTCCACAAACACGATCTCTCGCTCCACAAACACGATCTCTCACTCCACAAACACTATATCTCGCTCCACAAAAAACTATCTCTCGCTCCACAAACACTATATCTCGATCCACAAACACGATATCTCGCTTCGTAAACACAATCTCTCGCTTCACAAACACGATCTCTCACTCCACAAACACTATATCTCGCTCCAAAAACACTATATCTCGCTCCACAAACACTATATCTCTCTCCACAAACACGATCTCTTGCTCCACAAACACTATATCTCGCTCCACAAACACTATATCTCGCTCCACGAACACTATATCTCGCTCCACAAACAATATATCTCGCTCCCCAAACACTATATCTCGCTCCACAAACACTATATCTCGCTCCATAAACACTATCTCTCGCTCCACAAACACTATCTCTCGCTTCACAAACACTATCTCTCGCTCTACAAACACGATATCTCGCTTCGTAAACACTATCTCTCGCTTCACAAACACGATCTCTCACTCCACAAACACTATATCTCGCTCCAAAAACACTATATCTCGCTCCACAAACACTATATCTCTCTCCACAAACACGATCTCTTGCTCCACAAACACGATATCTCGCATCGTAAACACTATCTCTCGCTTCACAAACACGATCTCTCACTCCACAAACACTATATCTCGCTCCAAAAACACTATATCTCTCTCCACAAACACGATCTCTTGCTCCACAAACACTATATCTCGCTCCACAAACACTATATCTCGCTCCACAAAAAACTATCTCTCGCTCCACAAACACTATATCTCGATCCACAAACACGATATCTCACTCCACAAACACTATCTCTCGCTCCATAAACACTATCTCTCGCTCCACAAACACTATCTCTCGCTTCACAAACACTATCTCTCGCTCCAAATACACTATATCTCGCTCCACAAACACTGTATCTCTCTCCACAAACACGATCTCTTGCTCCACAAACACGATATCTCGCTTCGTAAACACTATCTCTCGCTTCACAAACACGATCTCTCACTCCACAAACACTATATCTCGCTCCAAAAACACTATATCTCTCTCCACAAACACGATCTCTTGCTCCACAAACACTATATCTCGCTCCACAAACACTATATCTCGCTCCACAAAAAACTATCTCTCGCTCCACAAACACTATATCTCGATCCACAAACACGATATCTCACTCCACAAACACTATCTCTCGCTCCATAAACACTATCTCTCGCTCCACAAACACTATCTCTCGCTTCACAAACACTATCTCTCGCTCCACAAACACGATCTCTAGCTCCACAAACACTATATGTCGCTCCACAAACAATACATCTCGCTCCACAAACACTATATCTCGCTCCACAAACACCATATCTCGCTCCACAAACACTAAATCTCGCTCCACAAACACGATCTCTCGCCCCACAAACACGATCTCGCTCTACAAACACTATATCTCACTCCACAAACACTATATCTCGCTCCACAAACACTATATCTCGCTCCAGAAACACTATATCTCACTAGACAAACACTATATCTCGTTTCACAAACACTAAAACTCGCTTCACAAACACTATACCTCGCTCCACAAACACTATATCTCGCTCCACAAACACTATACCTCGCTCTACAAACACAATATCTCGCTCCACAAACACTATATCTCGCTCCACAAACACTATATCTCGCTCCACAAACACGATATCTCGCTCCACAAACACTATATCTCGTTCCCCAAACACTATATCTCGCTCCACAAACACGATATCTCGCTCCCCAAACACTATATCTCGCTTCACAAACACCATATCTCGCTCCACAAACACCATATCTCGCTCCACAAACACTATATCTCGCTCCACAAACACGATATCTCGCTCCACAAACACGATATCTCGCTCCACAAACACTATATCTCGATCCACAAACACTATATCTCGCTCCACAAACACTAAATCTCGCTCCACAAACACAACATGAATATCTTGCTCCACAAACACTATATCTCGCTTCACAAACACGATCTCTCGCTCCACAAACACGATCTCTCTCTCCACAATTACGATATCTCGCTCCACAAACACTACATCTCGCTCCACAAACACTACATCTCGCTCCACAAACACTATATCTCGCTTCACAAACACTATATCTCGCTTCACAAACACTATATCTCGCTTCACAAACACTATATCTCGCTCCACAAACACTACATCTCGCTCCACAAACACTATATCTCGCTTCACAAACACTATATCTCGCTTCACAAACACGATCTCTCGCTCCACAAACACGATCTCTCTCTCCACAATTACGATATCTCGCTCCACAAACACTACATCTCGCTCCACAAACACTATCTCTCGCTCCAAAAACACTATATCTCGCTCCACAAACACCATATCTCGCTCCACAAACACGATCTCTCGCTCCACAAACACTATATCTCGCTCCACAAAAAACTATATCTCGCTCCCCAAACACTATATCTCGCTCCACAAACAATACGTCTCGCTCCACAAACAATATATCTCGCTTCACAAACACTATATCTCACTCCACAAACACGATATCTCGCTCCACAAACACTATATCTTGCTCCACAAACACGATATCTCGCGACACCAACACTATATCTTGCTCCACAAACAATATATCTCGCTCCCCAAACACTATATCTCACCCCACAAACACTATATCTCGCTCCACAAACATTATATCTTGCTCCACAAACATTATATCTCGCTTCACAAACACCATAGCTCGCTCCACAAACACTATATCTCGCCCCACAAACACTATACCTCGCTCCACAAACACTATATCTCGCTCCACAAACACGATATCTCGTTCCACAAACACTATATCTCGTTCCCCAAACACTATATCTCGCTCCACAAACACGATATCTCGCTCCACAAACACGATATCTCGCTCCACAAACACTATATCTCGTTCCCCAAACACTATATCTCGCTCCACAAACACGATATCTCGCTCCCCAAACACTATATCTCGCTTCACAAACACCATATCTCGCTCCACAAACACTATATCTCGCTCCACAAAACACTATATCTCGCTCCACAAACACTATATCTCGCTCCACAAACACGATATCTCGCTCCACAAACACTATATCTCGTTCCCCAAACACTATATCTCGCTCCACAAACACGATATCTCGCTCCACAAACACGATATCTCGCTCCACAAACACTATATCTCGTTCCCCAAACACTATATCTCGCTCCACAAACACGATATCTCGCTCCCCAAACACTTTATCTCGCTTCACAAACACCATATCTCGCTCCACAAACACTATATCTCGCTCCACAAAACACTATATCTCACTCCACAGACATTATATCTCGCTCCACAAACATTATATCTCGCTTCACAAACATTATATCTCGCTTCAAACACCATCTCTCGCTCCACAAACACTATATCTCGCTCCACAAACACGATATCTCGCTCCACAAACACTATATCTCGCTCCACAAACACTATATCTCACTCCACAAACACTATATCTCGCTCCACAAACACTATATCTCGCTCCACAAACACTATATCTCACTCCACAAACACTATATCTCGCTCCACAAACACTATATCTCGCTCCACAAACACTATATCTCGCTCCACAAACACGATATCTCGCTCCACAAACACTATATCTCACTCCACAAACACTATATCTCGCTCCACAAACACCATATCTCACTCCACAAATACCATATCTCGCTCCACAAACACGATATCTCGCTCCACAAACACTATATCTCACTCCAGAAACACTATATCTAGCTCCACAAACACTATATCTCGCTCCACAAAACACTATATCTCACTCCACAAACACTATATCTAGCTCCACAAACACTATATCTCGCTCCACAAACACTATATCTCGCTCCACAAACACGATATCTCGCTCCACAAACACTATATCTCACTCCACAAACACTATATCTCGCTCCACAAACACCATATCTCACTCCACAAACACTATATCTCGCTCCACAAACACTATATCTCACTCCACAAACACTATATCTCACTCCACAAACACGATACCTCGCTCCACAAACACGATATCTTGCTCCACAAACACTATCTTGCTCCACAAACAGTATATCTCGCTCCACAAACAATATATCTCGCTCCACAAACACTATATTCCGCTCCACAAACACTATATCTCGTTCCACAAACACGATCTCTCGCTCCACAAACACGATATCTCACGACACCAACACTATATCTCGCTCCACAAACAATATATCTCGCTCCCCAAACACTATATCTCGCTCCACAAACACTATATCTCACTCCACAAACACTATATCTAGCTCCACAAACACTATATCTCGCTCCACAAACACTATATCTCGCTCCACAAACACTATATCTCGCCCCACAAACACTATATCTCGCTCCACAAACATTATATCTCGCTCCACAAACATTATATCTCGCTTCACAAACACCATCTCTCGCTCCACAAACACGATCTCCACTCCACAAACACGATCTCTCGCTCCACAAACACTATATCTCACTCCACAAACACTATATCTCGCTCCACAAACACTATATCTCGCTCCACAAACACTATATCTCGCTTCACAAACACTATATCTCGCTCCACAAACACGATATCTCGCTCCACAAACACTATATCTTGCTCCACAAACACGATATCTCGCGACACCAACACTATATCTTGCTCCACAAACAATATATATCGCTCCCCAAACACTATATCTCGCCCCACAAACACTATATCTCGCTCCACAAACATTATATCTTGCTCCACAAACATTATATCTCGCTTCACAAACACTATATCTCGCCCCACAAACACTATATCTCGCTCCACAAACATTATATCTCACTCCACAAACATTATATCTCGCTTCACAAACATTATATCTCGCTTCACAAACACCATCTCTCGCTCCACAAACACGATCTCCACTCCACAAACACGATCTCTAGCTCCACAAACACTATATGTCGCTCCACAAACACTATATATCGCTCCACAAACACTATATCTCGCTCCACAAACACCATATCTCGCTCCACAAACACTATATCTCGCTCCACAAACACGATCTCTCGCCCCACAAACACGATCTCGCTCTACAAACACGATATATCGCTCCACAAACACGATGCCTTGCTCCACAAACACTATATCTCGCTCCACAAACACTATATCTCGCTCCACAAACACTATATCTCGCTCCACAAACACTATCTCTCGCTCCAAAAACACTATATCTCGCTCCACAAACACCATATCTCGCTCCACAAACACGATCTCTCGCTCCACAAACACTATATCTCGCTCCACAAACACTATATCCCACTCCACAAACACTATATCTCGCTCCACAAACAATATGTCTCGCTCCATAAACATTATATCTCGTTCCACAAACACGATCTCTCGCTCCACAAACATGATCTCTCGCTCCACAAACACTATCTCTCGCTCCAAAAACACTATATCTCGCTCCACAAACGCCATATCTCGCTCCACAAACACGATCTCTCGCTCCACAAACACTATATCTCGCTCCACAAAAAACTATATCTCGCTCCCCAAACACTATATCTCGCTCCACAAACAATACGTCTCGCTCCATAAACACTACATCTCGTTCCACAAACACGATCTCTCGCTCCACAAACACGATCTCTCGCTCCACAAACACTATATCTCGCTCCACAAAAAACTATCTCTCGCTCCACAAACACTATATCTCGATCCACAAACACGATATCTCGCTTCGTAAACACAATCTCTCGCTTCACAAACACGATCTCTCACTCCACAAACACTATATCTCGCTCCAAAAACACTATATCTCGCTCCACAAACACTATATCTCTCTCCACAAACACGATCTCTTGCTCCACAAACACTATATCTCGCTCCACAAACACTATATCTCGCTCCACGAACACTATATCTCGCTCCACAAACAATATATCTCGCTCCCCAAACACTATATCTCGCTCCACAAACACTATATCTCGCTCCATAAACACTATCTCTCGCTCCACAAACACGATCTCTCGCTTCACAAACACTATCTCTCGCTCCACAAACACGATATCTCGCTTCGTAAACACTATCTCTCGCTTCACAAACACGATCTCTCACTCCACAAACACTATATCTCGCTCCAAAAACACTATATCTCGCTCCACAAACACTATATCTCTCTCCACAAACACGATCTCTTGCTCCACAAACACGATATCTCGCTTCGTAAACACTATCTCTCGCTTCACAAACACGATCTCTCACTCCACAAACACTATAGCTCGCTCCAAAAACACTATATCTCTCCCCACAAACACGATCTCTTGCTCCACAAACACTATATCTCGCTCCACAAACACTATATCTCGCTCCAAAAACACTATATCTCGCTCCACAAACACTATATCTCTCTCCACAAACACGATCTCTTGCTCCACAAACACTATATCTCGCTCCACAAACACTATATCTCGCTCCACGAACACTATATCTCGCTCCACAAACAATATATCTCGCTCCCCAAACACTATATCTCGCTCCACAAACACTATATCTCGCTCCATAAACACTATCTCTCGCTCCACAAACACTATCTCTCGCTTCACAAACACTATCTCTCGCTCTACAAACACGATATCTCGCTTCGTAAACACTATCTCTCGCTTCACAAACACGATCTCTCACTCCACAAACACTATATCTCGCTCCAAAAACACTATATCTCGCTCCACAAACACTATATCTCTCTCCACAAACACGATCTCTTGCTCCACAAACACGATATCTCGCTTCGTAAACACTATCTCTCGCTTCACAAACACTATCTCTCGCTCTACAAACACGATATCTCGCTTCGTAAACACTATATCTCTCCCCACAAACACGATCTCTCACTCCACAAACACTATATCTCGCTCCAAAAACACTATATCTCTCTCCACAAACACGATCTCTTGCTCCACAAACACGATATCTCGCATCGTAAACACTATCTCTCGCTTCACAAACACGATCTCTCACTCCACAAACACTATATCTCGCTCCAAAAACACTATATCTCTCTCCACAAACACGATCTCTTGCTCCACAAACACTATATCTCGCTCCACAAACACTATATCTCGCTCCACAAAAAAATATCTCTCGCTCCACAAACACTATATCTCGATCCACAAACACGATATCTCACTCCACAAACACTATCTCTCGCTCCATAAACACTATCTCTCGCTCCACAAACACTATCTCTCGCTTCACAAACATTATCTCTCGCTCCAAATACACTATATCTCGCTCCACAAACACTGTATCTCTCTCCACAAACACGATCTCTTGCTCCACAAACACGATATCTCGCTTCGTAAACACTATCTCTCGCTTCACAAACACGATCTCTCACTCCACAAACACTATATCTCACTCCAAAAACACTATATCTCTCTCCACAAACACGATCTCTTGCTCCACAAACACTATATCTCGCTCCACAAACACTATATCTCGCTCCACAAAAAACTATCTCTCGCTCCACAAACACTATATCTCGATCCACAAACACGATATCTCACTCCACAAACACTATCTCTCACTCCACAAACACTATCTCTCGCTTCACAAACACTATCTCTCGCTCCACAAACACGATCTCTAGATCCACAAACACTATATGTCGCTCCACAAACAATACATCTCGCTCCACAAACACTATATCTCGCTCCACAAACACCATATCTCGCTCCACAAACACTATATCTCGCTCCACAAACACTATATCTCGCTCCACAAACACGATCTCTCGCCCCACAAACACGATCTCGCTCTACAAACACTATATCTCACTCCACAAACACTATATCTCGCTCCACAAACACTATATCTCGCTCCAGAAACACTATATCTCACTAGACAAACACTATATCTCGTTTCACAAACACTAAAACTCGCTTCACAAACACTATACCTCGCTCCACAAACACTATATCTCGCTCCACAAACACTATACCTCGCTCTACAAACACAATATCTCGCTCCACAAACACTATATCTCGCTCCACAAACACTATATCTCGCTCCACAAACACGATATCTCGCTCCACAAACACTATATCTCGTTCCCCAAACACTATATCTCGCTCCACAAACACGATATCTCGCTCCCCAAACACTATATCTCGCTTCACAAACACCATATCTCGCTCCACAAACACCATATCTCGCTCCACAAACACTATATCTCGCTCCACAAACACGATATCTCGCTCCACAAACACGATATCTCGCTCCACAAACACTATATCTCGATCCACAAACACTATATCTCGCTCCACAAACACTAAATCTCGCTCCACAAACACAACATGAATATCTTGCTCCACAAACACTATATCTCGCTTCACAAACACGATCTCTCGCTCCACAAACACGATCTCTCTCTCCACAATTACGATATCTCGCTCCACAAACACTACATCTCGCTCCACAAACACTACATCTCGCTCCACAAACACTATATCTCGCTTCACAAACACTATATCTCGCTTCACAAACACTATATCTCGCTTCACAAACACTATATCTCGCTCCACAAACACTATATCTCGCTCCAGAAACACTATATATCGCTCCACAAACACTATATCTCACTCCACAAACACGATCTCTCGCTCGACAAACACTATATCTCGCTCCCCAAATACTAAATATCGCTCCACAAACACTATATCTCGCTCCCCAAACACTATATCTCGCTCCACAAACACTACATCTCGCTTCACAAACACTATATCTCGCTCCAAAAACACTATATCTCGCTCCACAAACATATATCTCGCTCCCCAAACACGATAGCTCGCTCCCCAAACACTATATCTCGCTCCACAAACACTATATCTCGCTCCACCAACACGATCTCTTGCTCCACAAACACTATATCTCGCTCCACAAACACTATATATCGCTCCACAAACACGATATCTCACTCCACAAACACGACATCTCGCTCCCCAAACACTATATCTCGCTCCACAAACACTATATCTCGCTCCCCAAACACTATATCTCGCCCCACAAACACTATATCTCGCTCCACAAACACTATATCTCGCTCCAAAAACACTATATCTCACTCCACAAACACTATATCTCACTCCACAAACACGATACCTCGCTCCACAAACACGATATCTTGCTCCACAAACACTATCTTGCTCCACAAACAGTATATCTCGCTCCACAAACAATATATCTCGCTCCACAAACACTATATTCCGCTCCACAAACACTATATCTCGTTCCACAAACACGATCTCTCGCTCCACAAACACGATATCTCACGACACCAACACTATATCTCGCTCCACAAACAATATATCTCGCTCCCCAAACACTATATCTCGCTCCACAAACACTATATCTCACTCCACAAACACTATATCTAGCTCCACAAACACTATATCTCGCTCCACAAACACTATATCTCGCTCCACAAACACTATATCTCGCCCCACAAACACTATATCTCGCTCCACAAACATTATATCTCGCTCCACAAACATTATATCTCGCTTCACAAACACCATCTCTCGCTCCACAAACACGATCTCCACTCCACAAACACGATCTCTCGCTCCACAAACACTATATCTCACTCCACAAACACTATATCTCGCTCCACAAACACTATATCTCGCTCCACAAACACTATATCTCGCTTCACAAACACTATATCTCGCTCCACAAACACGATATCTCGCTCCACAAACACTATATCTTGCTCCACAAACACGATATCTCGCGACACCAACACTATATCTTGCTCCACAAACAATATATATCGCTCCCCAAACACTATATCTCGCCCCACAAACACTATATCTCGCTCCACAAACATTATATCTTGCTCCACAAACATTATATCTCGCTTCACAAACACTATATCTCGCCCCACAAACACTATATCTCGCTCCACAAACATTATATCTCACTCCACAAACATTATATCTCGCTTCACAAACATTATATCTCGCTTCACAAACACCATCTCTCGCTCCACAAACACGATCTCCACTCCACAAACACGATCTCTAGCTCCACAAACACTATATGTCGCTCCACAAACACTATATATCGCTCCACAAACACTATATCTCGCTCCACAAACACCATATCTCGCTCCACAAACACTATATCTCGCTCCACAAACACGATCTCTCGCCCCACAAACACGATCTCGCTCTACAAACACGATATATCGCTCCACAAACACGATGCCTTGCTCCACAAACACTATATCTCGCTCCACAAACACTATATCTCGCTCCACAAACACTATATCTCGCTCCACAAACACTATCTCTCGCTCCAAAAACACTATATCTCGCTCCACAAACACCATATCTCGCTCCACAAACACGATCTCTCGCTCCACAAACAATATATCTCGCTCCACAAACACTATATCCCACTCCACAAACACTATATCTCGCTCCACAAACAATACGTCTCGCTCCATAAACATTATATCTCGTTCCACAAACACGATCTCTCGCTCCACAAACATGATCTCTCGCTCCACAAACACTATCTCTCGCTCCAAAAACACTATATCTCGCTCCACAAACGCCATATCTCGCTCCACAAACACGATCTCTCGCTCCACAAACACTATATCTCGCTCCACAAAAAACTATATCTCGCTCCCCAAACACTATATCTCGCTCCACAAACAATACGTCTCGCTCCATAAACACTACATCTCGTTCCACAAACACGATCTCTCGCTCCACAAACACGATCTCTCGCTCCACAAACACTATATCTCGCTCCACAAAAAACTATCTCTCGCTCCACAAACACTATATCTCGATCCACAAACACGATATCTCGCTTCGTAAACACAATCTCTCGCTTCACAAACACGATCTCTCACTCCACAAACACTATATCTCGCTCCAAAAACACTATATCTCGCTCCACAAACACTATATCTCTCTCCACAAACACGATCTCTTGCTCCACAAACACTATATCTCGCTCCACAAACACTATATCTCGCTCCACGAACACTATATCTCGCTCCACAAACAATATATCTCGCTCCCCAAACACTATATCTCGCTCCACAAACACTATATCTCGCTCCATAAACACTATCTCTCGCTCCACAAACACGATCTCTCGCTTCACAAACACTATCTGTCGCTCCACAAACACGATATCTCGCTTCGTAAACACTATCTCTCGCTTCACAAACACGATCTCTCACTCCACAAACACTATATCTCGCTCCAAAAACACTATATCTCGCTCCACAAACACTATATCTCTCTCCACAAACACGATCTCTTGCTCCACAAACACGATATCTCGCTTCGTAAACACTATCTCTCGCTTCACAAACACGATCTCTCACTCCACAAACACTATAGCTCGCTCCAAAAACACTATATCTCTCCCCACAAACACGATCTCTTGCTCCACAAACACTATATCTCGCTCCACAAACACTATATCTCGCTCCAAAAACACTATATCTCGCTCCACAAACACTATATCTCTCTCCACAAACACGATCTCTTGCTCCACAAACACTATATCTCGCTCCACAAACACTATATCTCGCTCCACGAACACTATATCTCGCTCCACAAACAATATATCTCGCTCCCCAAACACTATATCTCGCTCCACAAACACTATATCTCGCTCCATAAACACTATCTCTCGCTCCACAAACACTATCTCTCGCTTCACAAACACTATCTCTCGCTCTACAAACACGATATCTCGCTTCGTAAACACTATCTCTCGCTTCACAAACACGATCTCTCACTCCACAAACACTATATCTCGCTCCAAAAACACTATATCTCGCTCCACAAACACTATATCTCTCTCCACAAACACGATCTCTTGCTCCACAAACACGATATCTCGCTTCGTAAACACTATCTCTCGCTTCACAAACACTATCTCTCGCTCTACAAACACGATATCTCGCTTCGTAAACACTATATCTCTCCCCACAAACACGATCTCTCACTCCACAAACACTATATCTCGCTCCAAAAACACTATATCTCTCTCCACAAACACGATCTCTTGCTCCACAAACACGATATCTCGCATCGTAAACACTATCTCTCGCTTCACAAACACGATCTCTCACTCCACAAACACTATATCTCGCTCCAAAAACACTATATCTCTCTCCACAAACACGATCTCTTGCTCCACAAACACTATATCTCGCTCCACAAACACTATATCTCGCTCCACAAAAAAATATCTCTCGCTCCACAAACACTATATCTCGATCCACAAACACGATATCTCACTCCACAAACACTATCTCTCGCTCCATAAACACTATCTCTCGCTCCACAAACACTATCTCTCGCTTCACAAACATTATCTCTCGCTCCAAATACACTATATCTCGCTCCACAAACACTGTATCTCTCTCCACAAACACGATCTCTTGCTCCACAAACACGATATCTCGCTTCGTAAACACTATCTCTCGCTTCACAAACACGATCTCTCACTCCACAAACACTATATCTCACTCCAAAAACACTATATCTCTCTCCACAAACACGATCTCTTGCTCCACAAACACTATATCTCGCTCCACAAACACTATATCTCGCTCCACAAAAAACTATCTCTCGCTCCACAAACACTATATCTCGATCCACAAACACGATATCTCACTCCACAAACACTATCTCTCACTCCACAAACACTATCTCTCGCTTCACAAACACTATCTCTCGCTCCACAAACACGATCTCTAGATCCACAAACACTATATGTCGCTCCACAAACAATACATCTCGCTCCACAAACACTATATCTCGCTCCACAAACACCATATCTCGCTCCACAAACACTATATCTCGCTCCACAAACACTATATCTCGCTCCACAAACACGATCTCTCGCCCCACAAACACGATCTCGCTCTACAAACACTATATCTCACTCCACAAACACTATATCTCGCTCCACAAACACTATATCTCGCTCCAGAAACACTATATCTCACTAGACAAACACTATATCTCGTTTCACAAACACTAAAACTCGCTTCACAAACACTATACCTCGCTCCACAAACACTATATCTCGCTCCACAAACACTATACCTCGCTCTACAAACACAATATCTCGCTCCACAAACACTATATCTCGCTCCACAAACACTATATCTCGCTCCACAAACACGATATCTCGCTCCACAAACACTATATCTCGTTCCCCAAACACTATATCTCGCTCCACAAACACGATATCTCGCTCCCCAAACACTATATCTCGCTTCACAAACACCATATCTCGCTCCACAAACACCATATCTCGCTCCACAAACACTATATCTCGCTCCACAAACACGATATCTCGCTCCACAAACACGATATCTCGCTCCACAAACACTATATCTCGATCCACAAACACTATATCTCGCTCCACAAACACTAAATCTCGCTCCACAAACACAACATGAATATCTTGCTCCACAAACACTATATCTCGCTTCACAAACACGATCTCTCGCTCCACAAACACGATCTCTCTCTCCACAATTACGATATCTCGCTCCACAAACACTACATCTCGCTCCACAAACACTACATCTCGCTCCACAAACACTATATCTCGCTTCACAAACACTATATCTCGCTTCACAAACACTATATCTCGCTTCACAAACACTATATCTCGCTCCACAAACACTATATCTCGCTCCAGAAACACTATATATCGCTCCACAAACACTATATCTCACTCCACAAACACGATCTCTCGCTCGACAAACACTATATCTCGCTCCCCAAATACTAAATATCGCTCCACAAACACTATATCTCGCTCCCCAAACACTATATCTCGCTCCACAAACACTACATCTCGCTTCACAAACACTATATCTCGCTCCAAAAACACTATATCTCGCTCCACAAACATATATCTCGCTCCCCAAACACGATAGCTCGCTCCCCAAACACTATATCTCGCTCCACAAACACTATATCTCGCTCCACCAACACGATCTCTTGCTCCACAAACACTATATCTCGCTCCACAAACACTATATATCGCTCCACAAACACGATATCTCACTCCACAAACACGACATCTCGCTCCCCAAACACTATATCTCGCTCCACAAACACGATCTCTCGCTCCACAAACACTATATCTCGCTCCACAAACACTATATCCCACTCCACAAACACTATATCTCGCTCCACAAACAATACGTCTCGCTCCATAAACACTATATCTCGTTCCACAAACACGATCTCTCGCTCCACAAACATGATCTCTCGCTCCACAAACACTATCTCTCGCTCCAAAAACACTATATCTCGCTCCACAAACACCATATCTCGCTCCACAAACACGATCTCTCGCTCCACAAACACTATATCTCGCTCCACAAAAAACTATATCTCGCTCCCCAAACACTATATCTCGCTCCACAAACAATACGTCTCGCTCCATAAACACTACATCTCGTTCCACAAACACGATCTCTCGCTCCACAAACACGATCTCTCGCTCCACAAACACGATCTCTCACTCCACAAACACTATATCTCGCTCCACAAAAAACTATCTCTCGCTCCACAAACACTATATCTCGATCCACAAACACGATATCTCGCTTCGTAAACACAATCTCTCGCTTCACAAACACGATCTCTCACTCCACAAACACTATATCTCGCTCCAAAAACACTATATCTCGCTCCACAAACACTATATCTCTCTCCACAAACACGATCTCTTGCTCCACAAACACTATATCTCGCTCCACAAACACTATATCTCGCTCCACGAACACTATATCTCGCTCCACAAACAATATATCTCGCTCCCCAAACACTATATCTCGCTCCACAAACACTATATCTCGCTCCATAAACACTATCTCTCGCTCCACAAACACTATCTCTCGCTTCACAAACACTATCTCTCGCTCTACAAACACGATATCTCGCTTCGTAAACACTATCTCTCGCTTCACAAACACGATCTCTCACTCCACAAACACTATATCTCGCTCCAAAAACACTATATCTCGCTCCACAAACACTATATCTCTCTCCACAAACACGATCTCTTGCTCCACAAACACGATATCTCGCATCGTAAACACTATCTCTCGCTTCACAAACACGATCTCTCACTCCACAAACACTATATCTCGCTCCAAAAACACTATATCTCTCTCCACAAACACGATCTCTTGCTCCACAAACACTATATCTCGCTCCACAAACACTATATCTCGCTCCACAAAAAACTATCTCTCGCTCCACAAACACTATATCTCGATCCACAAACACGATATCTCACTCCACAAACACTATCTCTCGCTCCATAAACACTATCTCTCGCTCCACAAACACTATCTCTCGCTTCACAAACACTATCTCTCGCTCCAAATACACTATATCTCGCTCCACAAACACTGTATCTCTCTCCACAAACACGATCTCTTGCTCCACAAACACGATATCTCGCTTCGTAAACACTATCTCTCGCTTCACAAACACGATCTCTCACTCCACAAACACTATATCTCGCTCCAAAAACACTATATCTCTCTCCACAAACACGATCTCTTGCTCCACAAACACTATATCTCGCTCCACAAACACTATATCTCGCTCCACAAAAAACTATCTCTCGCTCCACAAACACTATATCTCGATCCACAAACACGATATCTCACTCCACAAACACTATCTCTCGCTCCATAAACACTATCTCTCGCTCCACAAACACTATCTCTCGCTTCACAAACACTATCTCTCGCTCCACAAACACGATCTCTAGCTCCACAAACACTATATGTCGCTCCACAAACAATACATCTCGCTCCACAAACACTATATCTCGCTCCACAAACACCATATCTCGCTCCACAAACACTAAATCTCGCTCCACAAACACGATCTCTCGCCCCACAAACACGATCTCGCTCTACAAACACTATATCTCACTCCACAAACACTATATCTCGCTCCACAAACACTATATCTCGCTCCAGAAACACTATATCTCACTAGACAAACACTATATCTCGTTTCACAAACACTAAAACTCGCTTCACAAACACTATACCTCGCTCCACAAACACTATATCTCGCTCCACAAACACTATACCTCGCTCTACAAACACAATATCTCGCTCCACAAACACTATATCTCGCTCCACAAACACTATATCTCGCTCCACAAACACGATATCTCGCTCCACAAACACTATATCTCGTTCCCCAAACACTATATCTCGCTCCACAAACACGATATCTCGCTCCCCAAACACTATATCTCGCTTCACAAACACCATATCTCGCTCCACAAACACCATATCTCGCTCCACAAACACTATATCTCGCTCCACAAACACGATATCTCGCTCCACAAACACGATATCTCGCTCCACAAACACTATATCTCGATCCACAAACACTATATCTCGCTCCACAAACACTAAATCTCGCTCCACAAACACAACATGAATATCTTGCTCCACAAACACTATATCTCGCTTCACAAACACGATCTCTCGCTCCACAAACACGATCTCTCTCTCCACAATTACGATATCTCGCTCCACAAACACTACATCTCGCTCCACAAACACTACATCTCGCTCCACAAACACTATATCTCGCTTCACAAACACTATATCTCGCTTCACAAACACTATATCTCGCTTCACAAACACTATATCTCGCTCCACAAACACTACATCTCGCTCCACAAACACTATATCTCGCTTCACAAACACTATATCTCGCTTCACAAACACGATCTCTCGCTCCACAAACACGATCTCTCTCTCCACAATTACGATATCTCGCTCCACAAACACTACATCTCGCTCCACAAACACTATCTCTCGCTCCAAAAACACTATATCTCGCTCCACAAACACCATATCTCGCTCCACAAACACGATCTCTCGCTCCACAAACACTATATCTCGCTCCACAAAAAACTATATCTCGCTCCCCAAACACTATATCTCGCTCCACAAACAATACGTCTCGCTCCACAAACAATATATCTCGCTTCACAAACACTATATCTCACTCCACAAACACGATATCTCGCTCCACAAACACTATATCTTGCTCCACAAACACGATATCTCGCGACACCAACACTATATCTTGCTCCACAAACAATATATCTCGCTCCCCAAACACTATATCTCACCCCACAAACACTATATCTCGCTCCACAAACATTATATCTTGCTCCACAAACATTATATCTCGCTTCACAAACACCATAGCTCGCTCCACAAACACTATATCTCGCCCCACAAACACTATACCTCGCTCCACAAACACTATATCTCGCTCCACAAACACGATATCTCGTTCCACAAACACTATATCTCGTTCCCCAAACACTATATCTCGCTCCACAAACACGATATCTCGCTCCACAAACACGATATCTCGCTCCACAAACACTATATCTCGTTCCCCAAACACTATATCTCGCTCCACAAACACGATATCTCGCTCCCCAAACACTATATCTCGCTTCACAAACACCATATCTCGCTCCACAAACACTATATCTCGCTCCACAAAACACTATATCTCGCTCCACAAACACTATATCTCGCTCCACAAACACGATATCTCGCTCCACAAACACTATATCTCGTTCCCCAAACACTATATCTCGCTCCACAAACACGATATCTCGCTCCACAAACACGATATCTCGCTCCACAAACACTATATCTCGTTCCCCAAACACTATATCTCGCTCCACAAACACGATATCTCGCTCCCCAAACACTTTATCTCGCTTCACAAACACCATATCTCGCTCCACAAACACTATATCTCGCTCCACAAAACACTATATCTCACTCCACAGACATTATATCTCGCTCCACAAACATTATATCTCGCTTCACAAACATTATATCTCGCTTCAAACACCATCTCTCGCTCCACAAACACTATATCTCGCTCCACAAACACGATATCTCGCTCCACAAACACTATATCTCGCTCCACAAACACTATATCTCACTCCACAAACACTATATCTCGCTCCACAAACACTATATCTCGCTCCACAAACACTATATCTCACTCCACAAACACTATATCTCGCTCCACAAACACTATATCTCGCTCCACAAACACTATATCTCGCTCCACAAACACGATATCTCGCTCCACAAACACTATATCTCACTCCACAAACACTATATCTCGCTCCACAAACACCATATCTCACTCCACAAATACCATATCTCGCTCCACAAACACGATATCTCGCTCCACAAACACTATATCTCACTCCAGAAACACTATATCTAGCTCCACAAACACTATATCTCGCTCCACAAAACACTATATCTCACTCCACAAACACTATATCTAGCTCCACAAACACTATATCTCGCTCCACAAACACTATATCTCGCTCCACAAACACGATATCTCGCTCCACAAACACTATATCTCACTCCACAAACACTATATCTCGCTCCACAAACACCATATCTCACTCCACAAACACTATATCTCGCTCCACAAACACTATATCTCACTCCACAAACACTATATCTCACTCCACAAACACGATACCTCGCTCCACAAACACGATATCTTGCTCCACAAACACTATCTTGCTCCACAAACAGTATATCTCGCTCCACAAACAATATATCTCGCTCCACAAACACTATATTCCGCTCCACAAACACTATATCTCGTTCCACAAACACGATCTCTCGCTCCACAAACACGATATCTCACGACACCAACACTATATCTCGCTCCACAAACAATATATCTCGCTCCCCAAACACTATATCTCGCTCCACAAACACTATATCTCACTCCACAAACACTATATCTAGCTCCACAAACACTATATCTCGCTCCACAAACACTATATCTCGCTCCACAAACACTATATCTCGCCCCACAAACACTATATCTCGCTCCACAAACATTATATCTCGCTCCACAAACATTATATCTCGCTTCACAAACACCATCTCTCGCTCCACAAACACGATCTCCACTCCACAAACACGATCTCTCGCTCCACAAACACTATATCTCACTCCACAAACACTATATCTCGCTCCACAAACACTATATCTCGCTCCACAAACAATACGTCTCGCTCCATAAACACTACATCTCGTTCCACAAACACGATCTCTCGCTCCACAAACACGATCTCTCGCTCCACAAACACTATATCTCGCTCCACAAAAAACTATCTCTCGCTCCACAAACACTATATCTCGATCCACAAACACGATATCTCGCTTCGTAAACACAATCTCTCGCTTCACAAACACGATCTCTCACTCCACAAACACTATATCTCGCTCCAAAAACACTATATCTCGCTCCACAAACACTATATCTCTCTCCACAAACACGATCTCTTGCTCCACAAACACTATATCTCGCTCCACAAACACTATATCTCGCTCCACGAACACTATATCTCGCTCCACAAACAATATATCTCGCTCCCCAAACACTATATCTCGCTCCACAAACACTATATCTCGCTCCATAAACACTATCTCTCGCTCCACAAACACGATCTCTCGCTTCACAAACACTATCTGTCGCTCCACAAACACGATATCTCGCTTCGTAAACACTATCTCTCGCTTCACAAACACGATCTCTCACTCCACAAACACTATATCTCGCTCCAAAAACACTATATCTCGCTCCACAAACACTATATCTCTCTCCACAAACACGATCTCTTGCTCCACAAACACGATATCTCGCTTCGTAAACACTATCTCTCGCTTCACAAACACGATCTCTCACTCCACAAACACTATAGCTCGCTCCAAAAACACTATATCTCTCCCCACAAACACGATCTCTTGCTCCACAAACACTATATCTCGCTCCACAAACACTATATCTCGCTCCAAAAACACTATATCTCGCTCCACAAACACTATATCTCTCTCCACAAACACGATCTCTTGCTCCACAAACACTATATCTCGCTCCACAAACACTATATCTCGCTCCACGAACACTATATCTCGCTCCACAAACAATATATCTCGCTCCCCAAACACTATATCTCGCTCCACAAACACTATATCTCGCTCCATAAACACTATCTCTCGCTCCACAAACACTATCTCTCGCTTCACAAACACTATCTCTCGCTCTACAAACACGATATCTCGCTTCGTAAACACTATCTCTCGCTTCACAAACACGATCTCTCACTCCACAAACACTATATCTCGCTCCAAAAACACTATATCTCGCTCCACAAACACTATATCTCTCTCCACAAACACGATCTCTTGCTCCACAAACACGATATCTCGCTTCGTAAACACTATCTCTCGCTTCACAAACACTATCTCTCGCTCTACAAACACGATATCTCGCTTCGTAAACACTATATCTCTCCCCACAAACACGATCTCTCACTCCACAAACACTATATCTCGCTCCAAAAACACTATATCTCTCTCCACAAACACGATCTCTTGCTCCACAAACACGATATCTCGCATCGTAAACACTATCTCTCGCTTCACAAACACGATCTCTCACTCCACAAACACTATATCTCGCTCCAAAAACACTATATCTCTCTCCACAAACACGATCTCTTGCTCCACAAACACTATATCTCGCTCCACAAACACTATATCTCGCTCCACAAAAAAATATCTCTCGCTCCACAAACACTATATCTCGATCCACAAACACGATATCTCACTCCACAAACACTATCTCTCGCTCCATAAACACTATCTCTCGCTCCACAAACACTATCTCTCGCTTCACAAACATTATCTCTCGCTCCAAATACACTATATCTCGCTCCACAAACACTGTATCTCTCTCCACAAACACGATCTCTTGCTCCACAAACACGATATCTCGCTTCGTAAACACTATCTCTCGCTTCACAAACACGATCTCTCACTCCACAAACACTATATCTCACTCCAAAAACACTATATCTCTCTCCACAAACACGATCTCTTGCTCCACAAACACTATATCTCGCTCCACAAACACTATATCTCGCTCCACAAAAAACTATCTCTCGCTCCACAAACACTATATCTCGATCCACAAACACGATATCTCACTCCACAAACACTATCTCTCACTCCACAAACACTATCTCTCGCTTCACAAACACTATCTCTCGCTCCACAAACACGATCTCTAGATCCACAAACACTATATGTCGCTCCACAAACAATACATCTCGCTCCACAAACACTATATCTCGCTCCACAAACACCATATCTCGCTCCACAAACACTATATCTCGCTCCACAAACACTATATCTCGCTCCACAAACACGATCTCTCGCCCCACAAACACGATCTCGCTCTACAAACACTATATCTCACTCCACAAACACTATATCTCGCTCCACAAACACTATATCTCGCTCCAGAAACACTATATCTCACTAGACAAACACTATATCTCGTTTCACAAACACTAAAACTCGCTTCACAAACACTATACCTCGCTCCACAAACACTATATCTCGCTCCACAAACACTATACCTCGCTCTACAAACACAATATCTCGCTCCACAAACACTATATCTCGCTCCACAAACACTATATCTCGCTCCACAAACACGATATCTCGCTCCACAAACACTATATCTCGTTCCCCAAACACTATATCTCGCTCCACAAACACGATATCTCGCTCCCCAAACACTATATCTCGCTTCACAAACACCATATCTCGCTCCACAAACACCATATCTCGCTCCACAAACACTATATCTCGCTCCACAAACACGATATCTCGCTCCACAAACACGATATCTCGCTCCACAAACACTATATCTCGATCCACAAACACTATATCTCGCTCCACAAACACTAAATCTCGCTCCACAAACACAACATGAATATCTTGCTCCACAAACACTATATCTCGCTTCACAAACACGATCTCTCGCTCCACAAACACGATCTCTCTCTCCACAATTACGATATCTCGCTCCACAAACACTACATCTCGCTCCACAAACACTACATCTCGCTCCACAAACACTATATCTCGCTTCACAAACACTATATCTCGCTTCACAAACACTATATCTCGCTTCACAAACACTATATCTCGCTCCACAAACACTATATCTCGCTCCAGAAACACTATATATCGCTCCACAAACACTATATCTCACTCCACAAACACGATCTCTCGCTCGACAAACACTATATCTCGCTCCCCAAATACTAAATATCGCTCCACAAACACTATATCTCGCTCCCCAAACACTATATCTCGCTCCACAAACACTACATCTCGCTTCACAAACACTATATCTCGCTCCAAAAACACTATATCTCGCTCCACAAACATATATCTCGCTCCCCAAACACGATAGCTCGCTCCCCAAACACTATATCTCGCTCCACAAACACTATATCTCGCTCCACCAACACGATCTCTTGCTCCACAAACACTATATCTCGCTCCACAAACACTATATATCGCTCCACAAACACGATATCTCACTCCACAAACACGACATCTCGCTCCCCAAACACTATATCTCGCTCCACAAACACGATCTCTCGCTCCACAAACACTATATCTCGCTCCACAAACACTATATCCCACTCCACAAACACTATATCTCGCTCCACAAACAATACGTCTCGCTCCATAAACACTATATCTCGTTCCACAAACACGATCTCTCGCTCCACAAACATGATCTCTCGCTCCACAAACACTATCTCTCGCTCCAAAAACACTATATCTCGCTCCACAAACACCATATCTCGCTCCACAAACACGATCTCTCGCTCCACAAACACTATATCTCGCTCCACAAAAAACTATATCTCGCTCCCCAAACACTATATCTCGCTCCACAAACAATACGTCTCGCTCCATAAACACTACATCTCGTTCCACAAACACGATCTCTCGCTCCACAAACACGATCTCTCGCTCCACAAACACGATCTCTCACTCCACAAACACTATATCTCGCTCCACAAAAAACTATCTCTCGCTCCACAAACACTATATCTCGATCCACAAACACGATATCTCGCTTCGTAAACACAATCTCTCGCTTCACAAACACGATCTCTCACTCCACAAACACTATATCTCGCTCCAAAAACACTATATCTCGCTCCACAAACACTATATCTCTCTCCACAAACACGATCTCTTGCTCCACAAACACTATATCTCGCTCCACAAACACTATATCTCGCTCCACGAACACTATATCTCGCTCCACAAACAATATATCTCGCTCCCCAAACACTATATCTCGCTCCACAAACACTATATCTCGCTCCATAAACACTATCTCTCGCTCCACAAACACTATCTCTCGCTTCACAAACACTATCTCTCGCTCTACAAACACGATATCTCGCTTCGTAAACACTATCTCTCGCTTCACAAACACGATCTCTCACTCCACAAACACTATATCTCGCTCCAAAAACACTATATCTCGCTCCACAAACACTATATCTCTCTCCACAAACACGATCTCTTGCTCCACAAACACGATATCTCGCATCGTAAACACTATCTCTCGCTTCACAAACACGATCTCTCACTCCACAAACACTATATCTCGCTCCAAAAACACTATATCTCTCTCCACAAACACGATCTCTTGCTCCACAAACACTATATCTCGCTCCACAAACACTATATCTCGCTCCACAAAAAACTATCTCTCGCTCCACAAACACTATATCTCGATCCACAAACACGATATCTCACTCCACAAACACTATCTCTCGCTCCATAAACACTATCTCTCGCTCCACAAACACTATCTCTCGCTTCACAAACACTATCTCTCGCTCCAAATACACTATATCTCGCTCCACAAACACTGTATCTCTCTCCACAAACACGATCTCTTGCTCCACAAACACGATATCTCGCTTCGTAAACACTATCTCTCGCTTCACAAACACGATCTCTCACTCCACAAACACTATATCTCGCTCCAAAAACACTATATCTCTCTCCACAAACACGATCTCTTGCTCCACAAACACTATATCTCGCTCCACAAACACTATATCTCGCTCCACAAAAAACTATCTCTCGCTCCACAAACACTATATCTCGATCCACAAACACGATATCTCACTCCACAAACACTATCTCTCGCTCCATAAACACTATCTCTCGCTCCACAAACACTATCTCTCGCTTCACAAACACTATCTCTCGCTCCACAAACACGATCTCTAGCTCCACAAACACTATATGTCGCTCCACAAACAATACATCTCGCTCCACAAACACTATATCTCGCTCCACAAACACCATATCTCGCTCCACAAACACTAAATCTCGCTCCACAAACACGATCTCTCGCCCCACAAACACGATCTCGCTCTACAAACACTATATCTCACTCCACAAACACTATATCTCGCTCCACAAACACTATATCTCGCTCCAGAAACACTATATCTCACTAGACAAACACTATATCTCGTTTCACAAACACTAAAACTCGCTTCACAAACACTATACCTCGCTCCACAAACACTATATCTCGCTCCACAAACACTATACCTCGCTCTACAAACACAATATCTCGCTCCACAAACACTATATCTCGCTCCACAAACACTATATCTCGCTCCACAAACACGATATCTCGCTCCACAAACACTATATCTCGTTCCCCAAACACTATATCTCGCTCCACAAACACGATATCTCGCTCCCCAAACACTATATCTCGCTTCACAAACACCATATCTCGCTCCACAAACACCATATCTCGCTCCACAAACACTATATCTCGCTCCACAAACACGATATCTCGCTCCACAAACACGATATCTCGCTCCACAAACACTATATCTCGATCCACAAACACTATATCTCGCTCCACAAACACTAAATCTCGCTCCACAAACACAACATGAATATCTTGCTCCACAAACACTATATCTCGCTTCACAAACACGATCTCTCGCTCCACAAACACGATCTCTCTCTCCACAATTACGATATCTCGCTCCACAAACACTACATCTCGCTCCACAAACACTACATCTCGCTCCACAAACACTATATCTCGCTTCACAAACACTATATCTCGCTTCACAAACACTATATCTCGCTTCACAAACACTATATCTCGCTCCACAAACACTACATCTCGCTCCACAAACACTATATCTCGCTTCACAAACACTATATCTCGCTTCACAAACACGATCTCTCGCTCCACAAACACGATCTCTCTCTCCACAATTACGATATCTCGCTCCACAAACACTACATCTCGCTCCACAAACACTATCTCTCGCTCCAAAAACACTATATCTCGCTCCACAAACACCATATCTCGCTCCACAAACACGATCTCTCGCTCCACAAACACTATATCTCGCTCCACAAAAAACTATATCTCGCTCCCCAAACACTATATCTCGCTCCACAAACAATACGTCTCGCTCCACAAACAATATATCTCGCTTCACAAACACTATATCTCACTCCACAAACACGATATCTCGCTCCACAAACACTATATCTTGCTCCACAAACACGATATCTCGCGACACCAACACTATATCTTGCTCCACAAACAATATATCTCGCTCCCCAAACACTATATCTCACCCCACAAACACTATATCTCGCTCCACAAACATTATATCTTGCTCCACAAACATTATATCTCGCTTCACAAACACCATAGCTCGCTCCACAAACACTATATCTCGCCCCACAAACACTATACCTCGCTCCACAAACACTATATCTCGCTCCACAAACACGATATCTCGTTCCACAAACACTATATCTCGTTCCCCAAACACTATATCTCGCTCCACAAACACGATATCTCGCTCCACAAACACGATATCTCGCTCCACAAACACTATATCTCGTTCCCCAAACACTATATCTCGCTCCACAAACACGATATCTCGCTCCCCAAACACTATATCTCGCTTCACAAACACCATATCTCGCTCCACAAACACTATATCTCGCTCCACAAAACACTATATCTCGCTCCACAAACACTATATCTCGCTCCACAAACACGATATCTCGCTCCACAAACACTATATCTCGTTCCCCAAACACTATATCTCGCTCCACAAACACGATATCTCGCTCCACAAACACGATATCTCGCTCCACAAACACTATATCTCGTTCCCCAAACACTATATCTCGCTCCACAAACACGATATCTCGCTCCCCAAACACTTTATCTCGCTTCACAAACACCATATCTCGCTCCACAAACACTATATCTCGCTCCACAAAACACTATATCTCACTCCACAGACATTATATCTCGCTCCACAAACATTATATCTCGCTTCACAAACATTATATCTCGCTTCAAACACCATCTCTCGCTCCACAAACACTATATCTCGCTCCACAAACACGATATCTCGCTCCACAAACACTATATCTCGCTCCACAAACACTATATCTCACTCCACAAACACTATATCTCGCTCCACAAACACTATATCTCGCTCCACAAACACTATATCTCACTCCACAAACACTATATCTCGCTCCACAAACACTATATCTCGCTCCACAAACACTATATCTCGCTCCACAAACACGATATCTCGCTCCACAAACACTATATCTCACTCCACAAACACTATATCTCGCTCCACAAACACCATATCTCACTCCACAAATACCATATCTCGCTCCACAAACACGATATCTCGCTCCACAAACACTATATCTCACTCCAGAAACACTATATCTAGCTCCACAAACACTATATCTCGCTCCACAAAACACTATATCTCACTCCACAAACACTATATCTAGCTCCACAAACACTATATCTCGCTCCACAAACACTATATCTCGCTCCACAAACACGATATCTCGCTCCACAAACACTATATCTCACTCCACAAACACTATATCTCGCTCCACAAACACCATATCTCACTCCACAAACACTATATCTCGCTCCACAAACACTATATCTCACTCCACAAACACTATATCTCACTCCACAAACACGATACCTCGCTCCACAAACACGATATCTTGCTCCACAAACACTATCTTGCTCCACAAACAGTATATCTCGCTCCACAAACAATATATCTCGCTCCACAAACACTATATTCCGCTCCACAAACACTATATCTCGTTCCACAAACACGATCTCTCGCTCCACAAACACGATATCTCACGACACCAACACTATATCTCGCTCCACAAACAATATATCTCGCTCCCCAAACACTATATCTCGCTCCACAAACACTATATCTCACTCCACAAACACTATATCTAGCTCCACAAACACTATATCTCGCTCCACAAACACTATATCTCGCTCCACAAACACTATATCTCGCCCCACAAACACTATATCTCGCTCCACAAACATTATATCTCGCTCCACAAACATTATATCTCGCTTCACAAACACCATCTCTCGCTCCACAAACACGATCTCCACTCCACAAACACGATCTCTCGCTCCACAAACACTATATCTCACTCCACAAACACTATATCTCGCTCCACAAACACTATATCTCGCTCCACAAACACTATATCTCGCTTCACAAACACTATATCTCGCTCCACAAACACGATATCTCGCTCCACAAACACTATATCTTGCTCCACAAACACGATATCTCGCGACACCAACACTATATCTTGCTCCACAAACAATATATATCGCTCCCCAAACACTATATCTCGCCCCACAAACACTATATCTCGCTCCACAAACATTATATCTTGCTCCACAAACATTATATCTCGCTTCACAAACACTATATCTCGCCCCACAAACACTATATCTCGCTCCACAAACATTATATCTCACTCCACAAACATTATATCTCGCTTCACAAACATTATATCTCGCTTCACAAACACCATCTCTCGCTCCACAAACACGATCTCCACTCCACAAACACGATCTCTAGCTCCACAAACACTATATGTCGCTCCACAAACACTATATATCGCTCCACAAACACTATATCTCGCTCCACAAACACCATATCTCGCTCCACAAACACTATATCTCGCTCCACAAACACGATCTCTCGCCCCACAAACACGATCTCGCTCTACAAACACGATATATCGCTCCACAAACACGATGCCTTGCTCCACAAACACTATATCTCGCTCCACAAACACTATATCTCGCTCCACAAACACTATATCTCGCTCCACAAACACTATCTCTCGCTCCAAAAACACTATATCTCGCTCCACAAACACCATATCTCGCTCCACAAACACGATCTCTCGCTCCACAAACACTATATCTCGCTCCACAAACACTATATCCCACTCCACAAACACTATATCTCGCTCCACAAACAATATGTCTCGCTCCATAAACATTATATCTCGTTCCACAAACACGATCTCTCGCTCCACAAACATGATCTCTCGCTCCACAAACACTATCTCTCGCTCCAAAAACACTATATCTCGCTCCACAAACGCCATATCTCGCTCCACAAACACGATCTCTCGCTCCACAAACACTATATCTCGCTCCACAAAAAACTATATCTCGCTCCCCAAACACTATATCTCGCTCCACAAACAATACGTCTCGCTCCATAAACACTACATCTCGTTCCACAAACACGATCTCTCGCTCCACAAACACGATCTCTCGCTCCACAAACACTATATCTCGCTCCACAAAAAACTATCTCTCGCTCCACAAACACTATATCTCGATCCACAAACACGATATCTCGCTTCGTAAACACAATCTCTCGCTTCACAAACACGATCTCTCACTCCACAAACACTATATCTCGCTCCAAAAACACTATATCTCGCTCCACAAACACTATATCTCTCTCCACAAACACGATCTCTTGCTCCACAAACACTATATCTCGCTCCACAAACACTATATCTCGCTCCACGAACACTATATCTCGCTCCACAAACAATATATCTCGCTCCCCAAACACTATATCTCGCTCCACAAACACTATATCTCGCTCCATAAACACTATCTCTCGCTCCACAAACACGATCTCTCGCTTCACAAACACTATCTCTCGCTCCACAAACACGATATCTCGCTTCGTAAACACTATCTCTCGCTTCACAAACACGATCTCTCACTCCACAAACACTATATCTCGCTCCAAAAACACTATATCTCGCTCCACAAACACTATATCTCTCTCCACAAACACGATCTCTTGCTCCACAAACACGATATCTCGCTTCGTAAACACTATCTCTCGCTTCACAAACACGATCTCTCACTCCACAAACACTATAGCTCGCTCCAAAAACACTATATCTCTCCCCACAAACACGATCTCTTGCTCCACAAACACTATATCTCGCTCCACAAACACTATATCTCGCTCCAAAAACACTATATCTCGCTCCACAAACACTATATCTCTCTCCACAAACACGATCTCTTGCTCCACAAACACTATATCTCGCTCCACAAACACTATATCTCGCTCCACGAACACTATATCTCGCTCCACAAACAATATATCTCGCTCCCCAAACACTATATCTCGCTCCACAAACACTATATCTCGCTCCATAAACACTATCTCTCGCTCCACAAACACTATCTCTCGCTTCACAAACACTATCTCTCGCTCTACAAACACGATATCTCGCTTCGTAAACACTATCTCTCGCTTCACAAACACGATCTCTCACTCCACAAACACTATATCTCGCTCCAAAAACACTATATCTCGCTCCACAAACACTATATCTCTCTCCACAAACACGATCTCTTGCTCCACAAACACGATATCTCGCTTCGTAAACACTATCTCTCGCTTCACAAACACTATCTCTCGCTCTACAAACACGATATCTCGCTTCGTAAACACTATATCTCTCCCCACAAACACGATCTCTCACTCCACAAACACTATATCTCGCTCCAAAAACACTATATCTCTCTCCACAAACACGATCTCTTGCTCCACAAACACGATATCTCGCATCGTAAACACTATCTCTCGCTTCACAAACACGATCTCTCACTCCACAAACACTATATCTCGCTCCAAAAACACTATATCTCTCTCCACAAACACGATCTCTTGCTCCACAAACACTATATCTCGCTCCACAAACACTATATCTCGCTCCACAAAAAAATATCTCTCGCTCCACAAACACTATATCTCGATCCACAAACACGATATCTCACTCCACAAACACTATCTCTCGCTCCATAAACACTATCTCTCGCTCCACAAACACTATCTCTCGCTTCACAAACATTATCTCTCGCTCCAAATACACTATATCTCGCTCCACAAACACTGTATCTCTCTCCACAAACACGATCTCTTGCTCCACAAACACGATATCTCGCTTCGTAAACACTATCTCTCGCTTCACAAACACGATCTCTCACTCCACAAACACTATATCTCACTCCAAAAACACTATATCTCTCTCCACAAACACGATCTCTTGCTCCACAAACACTATATCTCGCTCCACAAACACTATATCTCGCTCCACAAAAAACTATCTCTCGCTCCACAAACACTATATCTCGATCCACAAACACGATATCTCACTCCACAAACACTATCTCTCACTCCACAAACACTATCTCTCGCTTCACAAACACTATCTCTCGCTCCACAAACACGATCTCTAGATCCACAAACACTATATGTCGCTCCACAAACAATACATCTCGCTCCACAAACACTATATCTCGCTCCACAAACACCATATCTCGCTCCACAAACACTATATCTCGCTCCACAAACACTATATCTCGCTCCACAAACACGATCTCTCGCCCCACAAACACGATCTCGCTCTACAAACACTATATCTCACTCCACAAACACTATATCTCGCTCCACAAACACTATATCTCGCTCCAGAAACACTATATCTCACTAGACAAACACTATATCTCGTTTCACAAACACTAAAACTCGCTTCACAAACACTATACCTCGCTCCACAAACACTATATCTCGCTCCACAAACACTATACCTCGCTCTACAAACACAATATCTCGCTCCACAAACACTATATCTCGCTCCACAAACACTATATCTCGCTCCACAAACACGATATCTCGCTCCACAAACACTATATCTCGTTCCCCAAACACTATATCTCGCTCCACAAACACGATATCTCGCTCCCCAAACACTATATCTCGCTTCACAAACACCATATCTCGCTCCACAAACACCATATCTCGCTCCACAAACACTATATCTCGCTCCACAAACACGATATCTCGCTCCACAAACACGATATCTCGCTCCACAAACACTATATCTCGATCCACAAACACTATATCTCGCTCCACAAACACTAAATCTCGCTCCACAAACACAACATGAATATCTTGCTCCACAAACACTATATCTCGCTTCACAAACACGATCTCTCGCTCCACAAACACGATCTCTCTCTCCACAATTACGATATCTCGCTCCACAAACACTACATCTCGCTCCACAAACACTACATCTCGCTCCACAAACACTATATCTCGCTTCACAAACACTATATCTCGCTTCACAAACACTATATCTCGCTTCACAAACACTATATCTCGCTCCACAAACACTATATCTCGCTCCAGAAACACTATATATCGCTCCACAAACACTATATCTCACTCCACAAACACGATCTCTCGCTCGACAAACACTATATCTCGCTCCCCAAATACTAAATATCGCTCCACAAACACTATATCTCGCTCCCCAAACACTATATCTCGCTCCACAAACACTACATCTCGCTTCACAAACACTATATCTCGCTCCAAAAACACTATATCTCGCTCCACAAACATATATCTCGCTCCCCAAACACGATAGCTCGCTCCCCAAACACTATATCTCGCTCCACAAACACTATATCTCGCTCCACCAACACGATCTCTTGCTCCACAAACACTATATCTCGCTCCACAAACACTATATATCGCTCCACAAACACGATATCTCACTCCACAAACACGACATCTCGCTCCCCAAACACTATATCTCGCTCCACAAACACTATATCTCGCTCCCCAAACACTATATCTCGCCCCACAAACACTATATCTCGCTCCACAAACACTATATCTCGATCCCCAAACAATATATCTCGCTCCACAAACACTATATCTCGCTCCACAAACATATATCTCGCTCCCCAAACACGATATCTCGCTCCCCAAACACTATATCTCGCTCCACAAACACTATATCTCGCTCCACCAACACGATCTCTTGCTCAACAAACACTATATCTCGCTCCACAAACACTATATCTCGCTCCACAAACACTATATCTCGCTCCACAAACACTATATCTCGCTCCACAAACACGATATCTCACTCCACAACCAATATATCTCGCTCCATAAACACTATATTCTGCTCCACAAACACGATATCTCGCTTCACAAACACTATATCTCGCTCCACAAACACGATCTCTTGCTCCACAACCAATATATCTCGCTCCATAAACACTATATTCTGCTCCACAAACACGATATCTCGCTTCACAAACACGATATCTCGCTCCACAAACACGATCTCTTGCTCCACAAACACGATATCTCGCTCCACAAACACTATATCTCACTCCACCAACATGATCTTTCGCTCCACAAACACTATATCTCGCTCCACAAACACAATATCTCGATCCACCAACACTATATGACGCTCCACAAACACGATCTCTCGCTCCACAAACACGATCTCTCGCTCCACAAACACGATCTCTCGCTCCACAAACACTCTATCTTGCTCCACAAACACTATATCTCGCTCCACAAAACGATCTCTCACTCCACAAACACTATATCTCGGTCCACAAACGCGATCTTTCGCTCCACAACACTATATCTCGCTCCACAAACACTATCTCTCGCTCCACAAACACTATATATCGATCGACAAACATTATATCTCGCTCCCCAAACACTATATCTCGCTCCACAAACACTATATCTCGCTCCACAAACACGATCTCTCGCTCCACAAAAATGATCGCTCGCTCCACAAACAATATATCTCGCTTCACAAACACTATATCTCGGACCACAAACACGATCTCTCGCTCCACAAACACTATATCTCGCACCACAAACACGATCTCTCGCTCCACAAAGATGATCGCTCGCTCCACAAACACGATCTCTCGCTCCACAAACACTAAATCTCGCTCCACAAACACTATCTCTCGCTCCACAAACACTATATCTCGATCGACAAACACGATATCTCGCTTCATAAACACTATCTCTCGCTTCACAAACACTATCTCTCGCTCCACAAACACTTTATCTCGCTCCACAAACACTATATCTCGCTCCAGAAACACTATATCTCGCTCCACAAACATGATCTCTTGCTCCACAAACACTATATCTCGCTCCACAAACACTATATCTCGCTCCACAAACACTATCTCTCGCTCCACAAACACTATATCTCGCTCCACAAACACTATCTCTCACTCCACAAACACTATCTCTCGCTCCACAAACACGATCTCTCGCTCCACAAACACTATATCTCGCTCCACAAACACTATATCACGCTCCACAAACACTATATGTCACTCCACAAACACGATATCACGCTCCACAAACACTATATCTCGCTCCGCAAACACTATATCTCGCTCCACAAACACTATATGAATATCTCGCTCCACAAACACTATATCTCGCTCCACAAACACTATATCTCGCTCCACAAACACTATATCTCGCTCCACAAACACTATACCTCGCTTCCCAAACACTATATCTCGCTCCCCAAACACTATATCTCACTCCACAAACACTATATCTCGCTCCAAAAACACTATATCTAGCTCCACAAACACTATATCTCGCTCCACAAACACTATATCTCGCTCCACAAACACTATATCTCGCCCCACAAACACTATATCTCGCTCCACAGACATTATATCTCGCTCCACAAACATTATATCTCGCTTCACCAACATTATATCTCGCTTCAAACACCATCTCTCGCTCCACAAACACTATATCTCGCTCCACAAACACGATATCTCGCTCCACAAACACTATATCTCGCTCCACAAACACTATATCTCGCTCCACAAACACGATATCTCGCTCCACAAACACTATATCTCGCTCCACAAACACTATATCTCGCTCCACAAACACTATATCTCGCTCCAGAAACACTATATATCGCTCCACAAACACTATATCTCACTCCACAAACACGATCTCTCGCTCGACAAACACTATATCTCGCTCCCCAAATACTAAATATCGCTCCACAAACACTATATCTCGCTCCCCAAACACTATATCTCGCTCCACAAACACTACATCTCGCTTCACAAACACTATATCTCGCTCCACAAACACTATATCTCGCTCCACAAACATATATCTCGCTCCCCAAACACGATAGCTCGCTCCCCAAACACTATATCTCGCTCCACAAACACTATATCTCGCTCCACCAACACGATCTCTTGCTCCACAAACACTATATCTCGCTCCACAAACACTATATATCGCTCCACAAACACGATATCTCACTCCACAAACACGACATCTCGCTCCCCAAACACTATATCTCGCTCCACAAACACTATATCTCGCTCCCCAAACACTATATCTCGCCCCACAAACACTATATCTCGCTCCACAAACACTATATCTCGATCCCCAAACAATATATCTCGCTCCACAAACACTATATCTCGCTCCACAAAAAACTATCTCTCGCTCCACAAACACTATATCTCGATCCACAAACACGATATTTCACTCCACAAACACTATCTCTCGCTCCACAAACACTATCTCTCGCTTCACAAACACTATCTCTCGCTCCACAAACACGATCTCTAGCTCCACAAACACTATATGTCGCTCCACAAACAATACATCTCGCTCCACAAACACTATATCTCGCTCCACAAACACCATATCTCGCTCCACAAACACTATATCTCGCTCCACAAACACGATCTCTCGCCCCACAAACACGATCTCGCTCTACAAACACTATATCTCACTCCACAAACACTATATCTCGCTCCACAAACACTATATCTCGCTCCAGAAACACTATATCTCACTAGACAAACACTATATCTCGTTTCACAAACACTAAAACTCGCTTCACAAACACTATACCTCGCTCCACAAACACTATATCTCGCTCCACAAACACTATACCTCGCTCTACAAACACAATATCTCGCTCCACAAACACTATATCTCGCTCCACAAACACTATATCTCGCTCCACAAACACGATATCTCGCTCCACAAACACTATATCTCGTTCCCCAAACACTATATCTCGCTCCACAAACACGATATCTCGCTCCCCAAACACTATATCTCGCTTCACAAACACCATATCTCGCTCCACAAACACCATATCTCGCTCCACAAACACTATATCTCGCTCCACAAACACGATATCTCGCTCCACAAACACGATATCTCGCTCCACAAACACTATATCTCGATCCACAAACACTATATCTCGCTCCACAAACACTAAATCTCGCTCCACAAACACAACATGAATATCTTGCTCCACAAACACTATATCTCGCTTCACAAACACGATCTCTCGCTCCACAAACACGATCTCTCTCTCCACAATTACGATATCTCGCTCCACAAACACGACATCTCGCTCCACAAACACTACATCTCGCTCCACAAACACTATATCTCGCTTCACAAACACTATATCTCGCTTCACAAACACTATATCTCGCTTCACAAACACTATATCTCGCTCCACAAACACTATATCTCGCTCCAGAAACACTATATATCGCTCCACAAACACCATATCTCACTCCACAAACACGATCTCTCGCTCGACAAACACTATATCTCGCTCCCCAAATACTAAATATCGCTCCACAAACACTATATCTCGCTCCCCAAACACTATATCTCGCTCCACAAACACTACATCTCGCTTCACAAACACTATATCTCGCTCCACAAACACTATATCTCGCTCCACAAACATATATCTCGCTCCCCAAACACGATAGCTCGCTCCCCAAACACTATATCTCGCTCCACAAACACTATATCTCGCTCCACCAACACGATCTCTTGCTCCACAAACACTATATCTCGCTCCACAAACACTATATATCGCTCCACAAACACGATATCTCACTCCACAAACACGACATCTCGCTCCCCAAACACTATATCTCGCTCCACAAACACTATATCTCGCTCCCCAAACACTATATCTCGCCCCACAAACACTATATCTCGCTCCACAAACACTATATCTCGATCCCCAAACAATATATCTCGCTCCACAAACACTATATCTCGCTCCACAAACATATATCTCGCTCCCCAAACACGATATCTCGCTCCCCAAACACTATATCTCGCTCCACAAACACTATATCTCGCTCCACCAACACGATCTCTTGCTCAACAAACACTATATCTCGCTCCACAAACACTATATCTCGCTCCACAAACACTATATCTCGCTCCACAAACACTATATCTCGCTCCACAAACACGATATCTCACTCCACAACCAATATATCTCGCTCCATAAACACTATATTCTGCTCCACAAACACGATATCTCGCTTCACAAACACGATATCTCGCTCCACAAACACGATCTCTTGCTCCACAACCAATATATCTCGCTCCATAAACACTATATTCTGCTCCACAAACACGATATCTCGCTTCACAAACACGATATCTCGCTCCACAAACACGATCTCTTGCTCCACAAACACGATATCTCGCTCCACAAACACTATATCTCACTCCACCAACATGATCTTTCGCTCCACAAACACTATATCTTGCTCCACAAACACAATATCTCGATCCACCAACACTATATGACGCTCCACAAACACGATCTCTCGCTCCACAAACACGATCTCTCGCTCCACAAACACGATCTCTCGCTCCACAAACACTCTATCTTGCTCCACAAACACTATATCTCGCTCCACAAAACGATCTCTCACTCCACAAACACTATATCTCGGTCCACAAACGCGATCTTTCGCTCCACAACACTATATCTCGCTCCACAAACACTATCTCTCGCTCCACAAACACTATATATCGATCGACAAACATTATATCTCGCTCCCCAAACACTATATCTCGCTCCACAAACACTATATCTCGCTCCACAAACACGATCTCTCGCTCCACAAAGATGATCGCTCGCTCCACAAACAATATATCTCGCTTCACAAACACTATATCTCGGACCACAAACACGATCTCTCGCTCCACAAACACTATATCTCGCACCACAAACACGATCTCTCGCTCCACAAAGATGATCGCTCGCTCCACAAACACGATCTCTCGCTCCACAAACACTAAATCTCGCTCCACAAACACTATCTCTCGCTCCACAAACACTATATCTCGATCGACAAACACGATATCTCGCTTCATAAACACTATCTCTCGCTTCACAAACACTATCTCTCGCTCCACAAACACTTTATCTCGCTCCACAAACACTATATCTCGCTCCAGAAACACTATATCTCGCTCCACAAACATGATCTCTTGCTCCACAAACACTATATCTCGCTCCACAAACACTATATCTCGCTCCACAAACACTATCTCTCGCTCCACAAACACTATATCTCGCTCCACAAACACTATCTCTCACTCCACAAACACTATCTCTCGCTCCACAAACACGATCTCTCGCTCCACAAACACTATATCTCGCTCCACAAACACTATATCACGCTCCACAAACACTATATGTCACTCCACAAACACGATATCACGCTCCACAAACACTATATCTCGCTCCGCAAACACTATATCTCGCTCCACAAACACTATATGAATATCTCGCTCCACAAACACTATATCTCGCTCCACAAACACTATATCTCGCTCCACAAACACTATATCTCGCTCCACAAACACTATACCTCGCTTCCCAAACACTATATCTCGCTCCCCAAACACTATATCTCACTCCACAAACACTATATCTCGCTCCAAAAACACTATATCTAGCTCCACAAACACTATATCTCGCTCCACAAACACTATATCTCGCTCCACAAACACTATATCTCGCCCCAAAAACACTATATCTCGCTCCACAGACATTATATCTCGCTCCACAAACATTATATCTCGCTTCACCAACATTATATCTCGCTTCAAACACCATCTCTCGCTCCACAAACACTATATCTCGCTCCACAAACACGATATCTCGCTCCACAAACACTATATCTCGCTCCACAAACACTATATCTCGCTCCACAGACACGATATCTCGCTCCACAAACACTATATCTCACTCCACAAACACTATATCTCGCTCCACAAACACTATATCTCGCTCCACAAACACTATATCTCACCCCACAAACACTATATCTCGCTCCACAAACACTATATCTCGCTCCACAAACACTATATCTCGCTCCACAAACACGATATCTCGCTCCACAAACACTATATCTCACTCCACAAACACTATATCTCGCTCCACAAACACCATATCTCACTCCACAAACACCATATCTCGCTCCACAAACACTATATCTCGCTCCACAAACACGATATCTCGCTCCACAAACACTATATCTCGCTTCACAAACACTATATCTCGCTCCACAAACACTATATCTCGCTCCAGAAACACTATATATCGCTCCACAAACACTATATCTCGCTCCACAAACACTATATCTCGCTCGACAAACACTATATCTCGCTCCCCAAATACTAAATATCGCTCCACAAACACTATATCTCGCTCCCCAAACACTATATCTCGCTCCACAAACACTACATCTCGCTTCACAAACACTATATCTCGCTCCACAAACACTATATCTCGCTCCACAAACATATATCTCGCTCCCCAAACACGATAGCTCGCTCCCCAAACACTATATCTCGCTCCACAAACACTATATCTCGCTCCACCAACACGATCTCTTGCTCCACAAACACTATATCTCGCTCCACAAACACTATATATCGCTCCACAAACACGATATCTCACTCCACAAACACGACATCTCGCTCCCCAAACACTATATCTCGCTCCACAAACACTATATCTCGCTCCCCAAACACTATATCTCGCCCCACAAACACTATATCTCGCTCCACAAACACTATATCTCGATCCCCAAACAATATATCTCGCTCCACAAACACTATATCTCGCTCCACAAACATATATCTCGCTCCCCAAACACGATATCTCGCTCCCCAAACACTATATCTCGCTCCACAAACACTATATCTCGCTCCACCAACACGATCTCTTGCTCAACAAACACTATATCTCGCTCCACAAACACTATATCTCGCTCCACAAACACTATATCTCGCTCCACAAACACTATATCTCGCTCCACAAACACGATATCTCACTCCACAACCAATATATCTCGCTCCATAAACACTATATTCTGCTCCACAAACACGATATCTCGCTTCACAAACACGATATCTCGCTCCACAAACACGATCTCTTGCTCCACAACCAATATATCTCGCTCCATAAACACTATATTCTGCTCCACAAACACGATATCTCGCTTCACAAACACGATATCTCGCTCCACAAACACGATCTCTTGCTCCACAAACACGATATCTCGCTCCACAAACACTATATCTCACTCCACCAACATGATCTTTCGCTCCACAAACACTATATCTCGCTCCACAAACACAATATCTCGATCCACCAACACTATATGACGCTCCACAAACACGATCTCTCGCTCCACAAACACGATCTCTCGCTCCACAAACACGATCTCTCGCTCCACAAACACTCTATCTTGCTCCACAAACACTATATCTCGCTCCACAAAACGATCTCTCACTCCACAAACACTATATCTCGGTCCACAAACACGATCTTTCGCTCCACAACACTATATCTCGCTCCACAAACACTATCTCTCGCTCCACAAACACTATATATCGATCGACAAACATTATATCTCGCCCCCCAAACACTATATCTCGCTCCACAAACACTATATCTCGCTCCACAAACACGATCTCTCGCTCCACAAAGATGATCGCTTGCTCCACAAACAATATATCTCGCTTCACAAACACTATATCTCGGACCACAAACACGATCTCTCGCTCCACAAACACTATATCTCGCACCACAAACACGATCTCTCGCTCCACAAAGATGATCGCTCGCTCCACAAACACGATCTCTCGCTCCACAAACACTAAATCTCGCTCCACAAACACTATCTCTCGCTCCACAAACACTATATCTCGATCGACAAACACGATATCTCGCTTCATAAACACTATCTCTCGCTTCACAAACACTATCTCTCGCTCCACAAACACTTTATCTCGCTCCACAAACACTATATCTCGCTCCAGAAACACTATATCTCGCTCCACAAATATGATCTCTTGCTCCACAAACACTATATCTCGCTCCACAAACACTATATCTCGCTCCACAAACACTATCTCTCGCTCCACAAACACTATATCTCGCTCCACAAACACTATCTCTCACTCCACAAACACTATCTCTCGCTCCACAAACACGATCTCTCGCTCCACAAACACTATATCTCGCTCCACAAACACTATATCACGCTCCACAAACACTATATGTCACTCCACAAACACGATATCACGCTCCACAAACACTATATCTCGCTCCGCAAACACTATATCTCGCTCCACAAACACTATATGAATATCTTGCTCCACAAACACTATATCTAGCTCCACAAACACTATATCTCGCTCCACAAACACTATATCTCGCTCCACAAACACTATACCTCGCTTCCCAAACACTATATCTCGCTCCCCAAACACTATATCTCACTCCACAAACACTATATCTCGCTCCAAAAACACGATATCTAGCTCCACAAACACTATATCTCGCTCCACAAACACTATATCTCGCTCCACAAACACTATATCTCGCCCCACAAACACTATATCTCGCTCCACAGACATTATATCTCGCTCCACAAACATTATATCTCGCTTCACCAACATTATATCTCGCTTCAAACACCATCTCTCGCTCCACAAACACTATATCTCGCTCCACAAACACGATATCTCGCTCCACAAACACTATATCTCGCTCCACAAACACTATATCTCGCTCCACAGACACGATATCTCGCTCCACAAACACTATATCTCACTCCACAAACACTAGATCTCGCTCCACAAACACTATATCTCGCTCCACAAACACTATATCTCACTCCACAAACACTATATCTCGCTCCACAAACACTATATCTCGCTCCACAAACACTATATCTCGCTCCACAAACACGATATCTCGCTCCACAAACACTATATCTCACTCCACAAACACTATATCTCGCTCCACAAACACCATATCTCACTCCACAAACACCATATCTCGCTCCACAAACACTATATCTCGCTCCACAAACACGATATCTCGCTCCACAAACACTATATCTCACTCCACAAACACTATATCTAGCTCCACAAACACTATATCTCGCTCCACAAAACACTATATCTCACTCCACAAACACTATATCTAGCTCCACAAACACTATATCTCGCTCCACAAACACTATATCTCGCTCCACAAACACGATATCTCGCTCCACAAACACTATATCTCACTCCACAAACACTATATCTCGCTCCACAAACACCATATCTCACTCCACAAACACTATATCTCGCTCCACAAACACTATATCTCACTCCACAAACACTATATCTCACTCCACAAACACGATACCTCGCTCCACAAACACGATATCTTGCTCCACAAACACTATCTTGCTCCACAAACAGTATATCTCGCTCCACAAACAATATATCTCGCTCCACAAACACTATATTCCGCTCCACAAACACTATATCTCGTTCCACAAACACGATCTCTCGCTCCACAAACACGATATCTCACGACACCAACACTATATCTCGCTCCACAAACAATATATCTCGCTCCCCAAACACTATATCTCGCTCCACAAACACTATATCTCACTCCACAAACACTATATCTAGCTCCACAAACACTATATCTCGCTCCACAAACACTATATCTCGCTCCACAAACACTATATCTCGCCCCACAAACACTATATCTCGCTCCACAAACATTATATCTCGCTCCACAAACATTATATCTCGCTTCACAAACACCATCTCTCGCTCCACAAACACGATCTCCACTCCACAAACACGATCTCTCGCTCCACAAACACTATATCTCACTCCACAAACACTATATCTCGCTCCACAAACACTATATCTCGCTCCACAAACACTATATCTCGCTTCACAAACACTATATCTCGCTCCACAAACACGATATCTCGCTCCACAAACACTATATCTTGCTCCACAAACACGATATCTCGCGACACCAACACTATATCTTGCTCCACAAACAATATATCTCGCTCCCCAAACACTATATCTCGCCCCACAAACACTATATCTCGCTCCACAAACATTATATCTTGCTCCACAAACATTATATCTCGCTTCACAAACACTATATCTCGCCCCACAAACACTATATCTCGCTCCACAAACATTATATCTCACTCCACAAACATTATATCTCGCTTCACAAACATTATATCTCGCTTCACAAACACCATCTCTCGCTCCACAAACACGACATCTCGCTCCCCAAACACTATATCTCGCTCCACAAACACTATATCTCGCTCCCTAAACACTATATCTCGCCCCACAAACACTATATCTCGCTCCACAAACACTATATCTCGATCCCCAAACAATATATCTCGCTCCACAAACACTATATCTCGCTCCACAAACATATATCTCGCTCCCCAAACACGATATCTCGCTCCCCAAACACTATATCTCGCTCCACAAACACTATATCTCGCTCCACCAACACGATCTCTTGCTCAACAAACACTATATCTCGCTCCACAAACACTATATCTCGCTCCACAAACACTATATCTCGCTCCACAAACACTATATCTCGCTCCACAAACACGATATCTCACTCCACAACCAATATATCTCGCTCCATAAACACTATATTCTGCTCCACAAACACGATATCTCGCTTCACAAACACGATATCTCGCTCCACAAACACGATCTCTTGCTCCACAACCAATATATCTCGCTCCATAAACACTATATTCTGCTCCACAAACACGATATCTCGCTTCACAAACACGATATCTCGCTCCACAAACACGATCTCTTGCTCCACAAACACGATATCTCGCTCCACAAACACTATATCTCACTCCACCAACATGATATTTCGCTCCACAAACACTATATCTCGCTCCACAAACACAATATCTCGATCCACCAACACTATATGACGCTCCACAAACACGATCTCTCGCTCCACAAACACGATCTCTCGCTCCACAAACACGATCTCTCGCTCCACAAACACTCTATCTTGCTCCACAAACACTATATCTCGCTCCACAAAACGATCTCTCACTCCACAAACACTATATCTCGGTCCACAAACACGATCTTTCGCTCCACAACACTATATCTCGCTCCACAAACACTATCTCTCGCTCCACAAACACTATATATCGATCGACAAACATTATATCTCGCCCCCCAAACACTATATCTCGCTCCACAAACACTATATCTCGCTCCACAAACACGATCTCTCGCTCCACAAAGATGATCGCTTGCTCCACAAACAATATATCTCGCTTCACAAACACTATATCTCGGACCACAAACACGATCTCTCGCTCCACAAACACTATATCTCGCACCACAAACACGATCTCTCGCTCCACAAAGATGATCGCTCGCTCCACAAACACGATCTCTCGCTCCACAAACACTAAATCTCGCTCCACAAACACTATCTCTCGCTCCACAAACACTATATCTCGATCGACAAACACGATATCTCGCTTCATAAACACTATCTCTCGCTTCACAAACACTATCTCTCGCTCCACAAACACTTTATCTCGCTCCACAAACACTATATCTCGCTCCAGAAACACTATATCTCGCTCCACAAACATGATCTCTTGCTCCACAAACACTATATCTCGCTCCACAAACACTATATCTCGCTCCACAAACACTATCTCTCGCTCCACAAACACTATATCTCGCTCCACAAACACTATCTCTCACTCCACAAACACTATCTCTCGCTCCACAAACACGATCTCTCGCTCCACAAACACTATATCTCGCTCCACAAACACTATATCACGCTCCACAAACACTATATGTCACTCCACAAACACGATATCACGCTCCACAAACACTATATCTCGCTCCGCAAACACTATATCTCGCTCCACAAACACTATATGAATATCTCGCTCCACAAACACTATATCTAGCTCCACAAACACTATATCTCGCTCCACAAACACTATATCTCGCTCCACAAACACTATACCTCGCTTCCCAAACACTATATCTCGCTCCCCAAACACTATATCTCACTCCACAAACACTATATCTCGCTCCAAAAACACTATATCTAGCTCCACAAACACTATATCTCGCTCCACAAACACTATATCTCGCTCCACAAACACTATATCTCGCCCCACAAACACTATATCTCGCTCCACAGACATTATATCTCGCTCCACAAACATTATATCTCGCTTCACCAACATTATATCTCGCTTCAAACACCATCTCTCGCTCCACAAACACTATATCTCGCTCCACAAACACGATATCTCGCTCCACAAACACTATATCTCGCTCCACAAACACTATATCTCGCTCCACAGACACGATATCTCGCTCCACAAACACTATATCTCACTCCACAAACACTAGATCTCGCTCCACAAACACTATATCTCGCTCCACAAACACTATATCTCACTCCACAAACACTATATCTCGCTCCACAAACACTATATCTCGCTCCACAAACACTATATCTCGCTCCACAAACACGATATCTCGCTCCACAAACACTATATCTCACTCCACAAACACTATATCTCGCTCCACAAACACCATATCTCACTCCACAAACACCATATCTCGCTCCACAAACACTATATCTCGCTCCACAAACACGATATCTCGCTCCACAAACACTATATCTCACTCCACAAACACTATATCTAGCTCCACAAACACTATATCTCGCTCCACAAAACACTATATCTCACTCCACAAACACTATATCTAGCTCCACAAACACTATATCTCGCTCCACAAACACTATATCTCGCTCCACAAACACGATATCTCGCTCCACAAACACTATATCTCACTCCACAAACACTATATCTCGCTCCACAAACACCATATCTCACTCCACAAACACTATATCTCGCTCCACAAACACTATATCTCACTCCACAAACACTATATCTCACTCCACAAACACGATACCTCGCTCCACAAACACGATATCTTGCTCCACAAACACTATCTTGCTCCACAAACAGTATATCTCGCTCCACAAACAATATATCTCGCTCCACAAACACTATATTCCGCTCCACAAACACTATATCTCGTTCCACAAACACGATCTCTCGCTCCACAAACACGATATCTCACGACACCAACACTATATCTCGCTCCACAAACAATATATCTCGCTCCCCAAACACTATATCTCGCTCCACAAACACTATATCTCACTCCACAAACACTATATCTAGCTCCACAAACACTATATCTCGCTCCACAAACACTATATCTCGCTCCACAAACACTATATCTCGCCCCACAAACACTATATCTCGCTCCACAAACATTATATCTCGCTCCACAAACATTATATCTCGCTTCACAAACACCATCTCTCTCTCCACAAACACGATCTCCACTCCACAAACACGATCTCTCGCTCCACAAACACTATATCTCACTCCACAAACACTATATCTCGCTCCACAAACACTATATCTCGCTCCACAAACACTATATCTCGCTTCACAAACACTATATCTCGCTCCACAAACACGATATCTCGCTCCACAAACACTATATCTTGCTCCACAAACACGATATCTCGCGACACCAACACTATATCTTGCTCCACAAACAATATATCTCGCTCCCCAAACACTATATCTCGCCCCACAAACACTATATCTCGCTCCACAAACATTATATCTTGCTCCACAAACATTATATCTCGCTTCACAAACACTATATCTCGCCCCACAAACACTATATCTCGCTCCACAAACATTATATCTCACTCCACAAACATTATATCTCGCTTCACAAACATTATATCTCGCTTCACAAACACCATCTCTCGCTCCACAAACACGATCTCCACTCCACAAACACGATCTCTAGCTCCACAAACACTATATGTCGCTCCACAAACACTATATATCGCTCCACAAACACTATATCTCGCTCCACAAACACCATATCTCGCTCCACAAACACTATATCTCGCTCCACAAACACGATCTCTCGCCCCACAAACACGATCTCGCTCTACAAACACTATATATCGCTCCACAAACACGATGCCTTGCTCCACAAACACTATATCTCGCTCCACAAACACTATCTCGCTCCACAAACACTATATCTCGCTCCACAAACACTATCTCTCGCTCCAAAAACACTATATCTCGCTCCACAAACACCATATCTCGCTCCACAAACACGATCTCTCGCTCCACAAACACCATATCTCGCTCCACAAACACGATCTCTCGCTCCACAAACACTATATCTCGCTCCACAAACACTATAACTCGCTCCACAAACACTATATCCCACTCCACAAACACTATATTTCGCTCCACAAACACTATATCTCGCTCCACAAACACTATATCTCGCTCCACAAACACTATATCTCGCTTCACAAACACTATATCTCGCTTCACAAACACGATCTCTCGCTCCTCAAACAAGATCTCTCAATCCACAAACAATACGCCTCGCTCCATAAACACTATATCTCGCTCCACAAACACGATCTCTCGCTCCACAAACACGATCTATCGCTCCACAAACACTATATCTCGCTCCACAAAAAACTATATCTCGATCCACAAACACGATATATCGCTTCGTAAACACTATCTCTCACTTCACAAACACGATCTCTCACTCCACAAACACTATATCTCGCTCCAAAAACACGATATCTCGCTCCACAAACACTATATCTCTCTCCACAAACACGATCTCTTGCTCCACAAACACTATATCTCGCTCCACAAACAATATATCTCGCTCCCCAAACACTATATCTCGCTCCACAAACACTATATCTCGCTCCATAAACACTATCTCTCGCTCCACAAACACTATCTCTCGCTTCACAAACACTATCTCTCGCTCCACAAACACGATATCTCGCTTCGTAAACACTATCTCTCGCTTCACAAACACGATCTCTCACTCCACAAACACTATATCTCGCTCCACAAACACCATATCTCGCTCCACAAACACGATCTCTCGCTCCACAAACACTATATCTCGCTCCACAAACACTATATCTCGCTCCACAAACACTATATCTCTCTCCACAAACACGATCTCTTGCTCCACAAACACTATATCTCGCTCCACAAACACTATATCTCGCTCCACGAACACTATATCTCGCTCCACAAACAATATATCTCGCTCCCCAAACACTATATCTCGCTCCACAAACACTATATCTCGCTCCATAAACACTATCTCTCGCTCCACAAACACTATCTCTCGCTTCACAAACACTATCTCTCGCTCCACAAACACGATATCTCGCTTCGTAAACACTATCTCTCGCTTCACAAACACGATCTCTCACTCCACAAACACTATATCTCGCTCCAAAAACACTATATCTCGCTCCACAAACACTATATCTCTCTCCACAAACACGATCTCTTGCTCCACAAACACGATATCTCGCTTCGTAAACACTATCTCTCGCTTCACAAACACGATCTCTCACTCCACAAACACTATATCTCGCTCCAAAAACACTATATCTCTCCCCACAAACACGATCTCTTGCTCCACAAACACTATATCTCGCTCCACAAACACTATATCTCGCTCCACAAAAAACTATCTCTCGCTCCACAAACACTATATCTCGATCCACAAACACGATATCTCACTCCACAAACACTATATCTCGCTTCACAAACACTATCTCTCACTCCAAAAACACTATATCTCGCTTCACAAACACTATCTCTCACTCCAAAAACACTATATCTCGCTCCACAAACACTGTATCTCTCTCCACAAACACGATCTCTTGCTCCACAAACACGATATCTCGCTTCGTAAACACTATCTCTCGCTTCACAAACACTATCTCTCGCTCCACAAACACTATCTCTCGCTTCACAAACACTATCTCTCACTCCAAAAACACTATATCTCGCTCCACAAACACTGTATCTCTCTCCACAAACACGATCTCTTGCTCCACAAACACGATATCTCGCTTCGTAAACACTATCTCTCGCTTCACAAACACGATCTCTCACTCCACAAACACTATATCTCGCTCCAAAAACACTATATATCTCTCCACAAACACGATCTCTTGCTCCACAAACACTATATCTCGCTCCACAAACACTATATCTCGCTCCACAAAAAACTATCTCTCGCTCCACAAACACTATATCTCGATCCACAAACACGATATCTCACTCCACAAACACTATCTCTCGCTCCATAAACACTATCTCTCGGTCCACAAACACTATCTCTCGCTTCACAAACACTATCTCTCGCTCCACAAACACGATCTCTAGCTCCACAAACACTATATGTCGCTCCACAAACAATATATCTCGCTCCACAAACACTATATCTCGCTCCACAAACACCATATCTCGCTCCACAAACACTATATCTCGCTCCACAAACACGATCTCTCGCCCCACAAACACGATCTCGCTCTACAAACACTATATATCGCTCCACAAACACGATGCCTTGCTCCACAAACACTATATCTCGCTCCACAAACACTATATCTCACTCCACAAACACTATATCTCGCTCCACAAACACTATCTCTAGCTCCACAAACACGATCTCTCGCTCAACAAACACTATATCTCGCTCCACAAACACCATATCTCGCTCCACAAACACGATCTCTCGCTCCACAAACACTATATCTCGCTCCACAAACACTATATCTCGCTCCACAAACACTATATCCCACTCCACAAACACTATATCTCGCTTCACAAACACGATCTCTCGCTCCTCAAACAAGATCTCTCGCTCCACAAACAATACGCCTCGCTCCATAAACACTATATCTCGCTCCACAAACACGATCTCTCGCTCCACAAACACGATCTATCGCTCCACAAACACTATATCTCGCTCCACAAAAAACTATCTCTCGCTCCACAAACACTATATCTCGATCCACAAACACGATATATCGCTTCGTAAACACTATCTCTCGCTTCACAAACACGATCTCTCACTCCACAAACACTATATCTCGCTCCAAAAACATGATATCTCGCTCCACAAACACTATATCTCTCTCCACAAACACGATCTCTTGCTCCACAAACACTATATCTCGCTCCACAAACACTATATCTCGCTCCACAAAAAACTATCTCTCGCTCCACAAACACTATATCTCGATCCACAAACACTATATCTCGCTCCACAAACACGATCTCTCGCTCCATAAACACTATATCTCGCTCCACAAACACTATATCTCGCTCCATAAACACTATCTCTCGCTCCACAAACACTATCTCTCGCTTCACAAACACTATCTCTCGCTCCACAAACACGATATCTCGCTTCGTAAACACTATCTCTCGCTTCACAAACACGATCTCTCGCTCCACAAACACTATATCTCGCTCCACAAACACCATATCTCACTCCACAAACACTATATCTCTCTCCACAAACACGATCTCTTGCTCCACAAACACTATATCTCGCTCCACAAACACTATATCTCGCTCCACGAACACTATATCTCGCTCCACAAACAATATATCTCGCTCCCCAAACACTATATCTCGCTCCACAAACACTATATCTCGCTCCATAAACACTATCTCTCGCTCCACAAACACTATCTCTCGCTTCACAAACACTATCTCTCGCTCCACAAACACGATATCTCGCTTCGTAAACACTATCTCTCGCTTCACAAACACGATCTCTCACTCCACAAACACTATATCTCGCTCCACAAACACCATATCTCGCTCCACAAACACGATCTCTCGCTCCACAAACACTATATCTCGCTCCACAAACACTATATCTCGCTCCACAAACACTATATCTCTCTCCACAAACACGATCTCTTGCTCCACAAACACTATATCTCGCTCCACAAACACTATATCTCGCTCCACGAACACTATATCTCGCTCCACAAACAATATATCTCGCTCCCCAAACACTATATCTCGCTCCACAAACACTATATCTCGCTCCATAAACACTATCTCTCGCTCCACAAACACTATATCTCGCTCCACAAAAAACTATCTCTCGCTCCACAAACACTATATCTCGATCCACAAACACGATATCTCACTCCACAAACACTATATCTCGCTCCACAAACACGATCTCTCGCCCCACAAACACGATCTCGCTCTACAAACACTATATCTCACTCCACAAACACTATATCTCGCTCCACAAACACTATATCTCGCTCCAGAAACACTATATCTCACTAGACAAACACTATATCTCGTTTCACAAACACTAAAACTCGCTTCACAAACACTATACCTCGCTCCACAAACACTATATCTCGCTCCACAAACACTATACCTCGCTCTACAAACACAATATCTCGCTCCACAAACACTATATCTCGCTCCACAAACACTATATCTCGCTCCACAAACACGATATCTCGCTCCACAAACACTATATCTCGTTCCCCAAACACTATATCTCGCTCCACAAACACGATATCTCGCTCCCCAAACACTATATCTCGCTTCACAAACACCATATCTCGCTCCACAAACACCATATCTCGCTCCACAAACACTATATCTCGCTCCACAAACACGATATCTCGCTCCACAAACACGATATCTCGCTCCACAAACACTATATCTCGATCCACAAACACTATATCTCGCTCCACAAACACTAAATCTCGCTCCACAAACACAACATGAATATCTTGCTCCACAAACACTATATCTCGCTTCACAAACACGATCTCTCGCTCCACAAACACGATCTCCACTCCACAAACACGATCTCTCGCTCCACAAACACTATATCTCACTCCACAAACACTATATCTCGCTCCACAAACACTATATCTCGCTCCACAAACACTATATCTCGCTTCACAAACACTATATCTCGCTCCACAAACACGATATCTCGCTCCACAAACACTATATCTTGCTCCACAAACACGATATCTCGCGACACCAACACTATATCTTGCTCCACAAACAATATATCTCGCTCCCCAAACACTATATCTCGCCCCACAAACACTATATCTCGCTCCACAAACATTATATCTTGCTCCACAAACATTATATCTCGCTTCACAAACACTATATCTCTCCCCACAAACACTATATCTCGCTCCACAAACATTATATCTCACTCCACAAACATTATATCTCGCTTCACAAACATTATATCTCGCTTCACAAACACCATCTCTCGCTCCACAAACACGATCTCCACTCCACAAACACGATCTCTAGCTCCACAAACACTATATGTCGCTCCACAAACACTATATATCGCTCCACAAACACTATATCTCGCTCCACAAACACCATATCTCGCTCCACAAACACTATATCTCGCTCCACAAACACGATCTCTCGCCCCACAAACACGATCTCGCTCTACAAACACTATATATCGCTCCACAAACACGATGCCTTGCTCCACAAACACTATATCTCGCTCCACAAACACTATCTCGCTCCACAAACACTATATCTCGCTCCACAAACACTATCTCTCGCTCCAAAAACACTATATCTCGCTCCACAAACACCATATCTCGCTCCACAAACACGATCTCTCGCTCCACAAACACCATATCTCGCTCCACAAACACGATCTCTCGCTCCACAAACACTATATCTCGCTCCACAAACACTATAACTCGCTCCACAAACACTATATCCCACTCCACAAACACTATATTTCGCTCCACAAACACTATATCTCGCTCCACAAACACTATATCTCGCTCCACAAACACTATATCTCGCTTCACAAACACTATATCTCGCTTCACAAACACGATCTCTCGCTCCTCAAACAAGATCTCTCAATCCACAAACAATACGCCTCGCTCCATAAACACTATATCTCGCTCCACAAACACGATCTCTCGCTCCACAAACACGATCTATCGCTCCACAAACACTATATCTCGCTCCACAAAAAACTATATCTCGATCCACAAACACGATATATCGCTTCGTAAACACTATCTCTCGCTTCACAAACACGATCTCTCACTCCACAAACACTATATCTCGCTCCAAAAACACGATATCTCGCTCCACAAACACTATATCTCTCTCCACAAACACGATCTCTTGCTCCACAAACACTATATCTCGCTCCACAAACAATATATCTCGCTCCCCAAACACTATATCTCGCTCCACAAACACTATATCTCGCTCCATAAACACTATCTCTCGCTCCACAAACACTATCTCTCGCTTCACAAACACTATCTCTCGCTCCACAAACACGATATCTCGCTTCGTAAACACTATCTCTCGCTTCACAAACACGATCTCTCACTCCACAAACACTATATCTCGCTCCACAAACACCATATCTCGCTCCACAAACACGATCTCTCGCTCCACAAACACTATATCTCGCTCCACAAACACTATATCTCGCTCCACAAACACTATATCTCTCTCCACAAACACGATCTCTTGCTCCACAAACACTATATCTCGCTCCACAAACACTATATCTCGCTCCACGAACACTATATCTCGCTCCACAAACAATAGATCTCGCTCCCCAAACACTATATCTCGCTCCACAAACACTATATCTCGCTCCATAAACACTATCTCTCGCTCCACAAACACTATCTCTCGCTTCACAAACACTATCTCTCGCTCCACAAACACGATATCTCGCTTCGTAAACACTATCTCTCGCTTCACAAACACGATCTCTCACTCCACAAACACTATATCTCGCTCCAAAAACACTATATCTCGCTCCACAAACACTATATCTCTCTCCACAAACACGATCTCTTGCTCCACAAACACGATATCTCGCTTCGTAAACACTATCTCTCGCTTCACAAACACGATCTCTCACTCCACAAACACTATATCTCGCTCCAAAAACACTATATCTCTCCCCACAAACACGATCTCTTGCTCCACAAACACTATATCTCGCTCCACAAACACTATATCTCGCTCCACAAAAAACTATCTCTCGCTCCACAAACACTATATCTCGATCCACAAACACGATATCTCACTCCACAAACACTATATCTCGCTTCACAAACACTATCTCTCACTCCAAAAACACTATATCTCGCTTCACAAACACTATCTCTCACTCCAAAAACACTATATCTCGCTCCACAAACACTGTATCTCTCTCCACAAACACGATCTCTTGCTCCACAAACACGATATCTCGCTTCGTAAACACTATCTCTCGCTTCACAAACACTATCTCTCGCTCCACAAACACTATCTCTCGCTTCACAAACACTATCTCTCACTCCAAAAACACTATATCTCGCTCCACAAACACTGTATCTCTCTCCACAAACACGATCTCTTGCTCCACAAACACGATATCTCGCTTCGTAAACACTATCTCTCGCTTCACAAACACGATCTCTCACTCCACAAACACTATATCTCGCTCCAAAAACACTATATATCTCTCCACAAACACGATCTCTTGCTCCACAAACACTATATCTCGCTCCACAAACACTATATCTCGCTCCACAAAAAACTATCTCTCGCTCCACAAACACTATATCTCGATCCACAAACACGATATCTCACTCCACAAACACTATCTCTCGCTCCATAAACACTATCTCTCGGTCCACAAACACTATCTCTCGCTTCACAAACACTATCTCTCGCTCCACAAACACGATCTCTAGCTCCACAAACACTATATGTCGCTCCACAAACAATATATCTCGCTCCACAAACACTATATCTCGCTCCACAAACACCATATCTCGCTCCACAAACACTATATCTCGCTCCACAAACACGATCTCTCGCCCCACAAACACGATCTCGCTCTACAAACACTATATATCGCTCCACAAACACGATGCCTTGCTCCACAAACACTATATCTCGCTCCACAAACACTATATCTCACTCCACAAACACTATATCTCGCTCCACAAACACTATCTCTAGCTCCACAAACACGATCTCTCGCTCAACAAACACTATATCTCGCTCCACAAACACCATATCTCGCTCCACAAACACGATCTCTCGCTCCACAAACACTATATCTCGCTCCACAAACACTATATCTCGCTCCACAAACACTATATCCCACTCCACAAACACTATATCTCGCTTCACAAACACGATCTCTCGCTCCTCAAACAAGATCTCTCGCTCCACAAACAATACGCCTCGCTCCATAAACACTATATCTCGCTCCACAAACACGATCTCTCGCTCCACAAACACGATCTATCGCTCCACAAACACTATATCTCGCTCCACAAAAAACTATCTCTCGCTCCACAAACACTATATCTCGATCCACAAACACGATATATCGCTTCGTAAACACTATCTCTCGCTTCACAAACACGATCTCTCACTCCACAAACACTATATCTCGCTCCAAAAACACGATATCTCGCTCCACAAACACTATATCTCTCTCCACAAACACGATCTCTTGCTCCACAAACACTATATCTCGCTCCACAAACACTATATCTCGCTCCACAAAAAACTATCTCTCGCTCCACAAACACTATATCTCGATCCACAAACACTATATCTCGCTCCACAAACACGATCTCTCGCTCCATAAACACTATATCTCGCTCCACAAACACTATATCTCGCTCCATAAACACTATCTCTCGCTCCACAAACACTATCTCTCGCTTCACAAACACTATCTCTCGCTCCACAAACACGATATCTCGCTTCGTAAACACTATCTCTCGCTTCACAAACACGATCTCTCGCTCCACAAACACTATATCTCGCTCCACAAACACCATATCTCACTCCACAAACACTATATCTCTCTCCACAAACACGATCTCTTGCTCCACAAACACTATATCTCGCTCCACAAACACTATATCTCGCTCCACGAACACTATATCTCGCTCCACAAACAATATATCTCGCTCCCCAAACACTATATCTCGCTCCACAAACACTATATCTCGCTCCATAAACACTATCTCTCGCTCCACAAACACTATCTCTCGCTTCACAAACACTATCTCTCGCTCCACAAACACGATATCTCGCTTCGTAAACACTATCTCTCGCTTCACAAACACGATCTCTCACTCCACAAACACTATATCTCGCTCCACAAACACCATATCTCGCTCCACAAACACGATCTCTCGCTCCACAAACACTATATCTCGCTCCACAAACACTATATCTCGCTCCACAAACACTATATCTCTCTCCACAAACACGATCTCTTGCTCCACAAACACTATATCTCGCTCCACAAACACTATATCTCGCTCCACGAACACTATATCTCGCTCCACAAACAATATATCTCGCTCCCCAAACACTATATCTCGCTCCACAAACACTATATCTCGCTCCATAAACACTATCTCTCGCTCCACAAACACTATATCTCGCTCCACAAAAAACTATCTCCCGCTCCACAAACACTATATCTCGATCCACAAACACGATATCTCACTCCACAAACACTATATCTCGCTCCACAAACACGATCTCTCGCCCCACAAACACGATCTCGCTCTACAAACACTATATCTCACTCCACAAACACTATATCTCGCTCCACAAACACTATATCTCGCTCCAGAAACACTATATCTCACTAGACAAACACTATATCTCGTTTCACAAACACTAAAACTCGCTTCACAAACACTATACCTCGCTCCACAAACACTATATCTCGCTCCACAAACACTATACCTCGCTCTACAAACACAATATCTCGCTCCACAAACACTATATCTCGCTCCACAAACACTATATCTCGCTCCACAAACACGATATCTCGCTCCACAAACACTATATCTCGTTCCCCAAACACTATATCTCGCTCCACAAACACGATATCTCGCTCCCCAAACACTATATCTCGCTTCACAAACACCATATCTCGCTCCACAAACACCATATCTCGCTCCACAAACACTATATCTCGCTCCACAAACACGATATCTCGCTCCACAAACACGATATCTCGCTCCACAAACACTATATCTCGATCCACAAACACTATATCTCGCTCCACAAACACTAAATCTCGCTCCACAAACACAACATGAATATCTTGCTCCACAAACACTATATCTCGCTTCACAAACACGATCTCTCGCTCCACAAACACGATCTCTCTCTCCACAATTACGATATCTCGCTCCACAAACACGACATCTCGCTCCACAAACACTACATCTCGCTCCACAAACACTATATCTCGCTTCACAAACACTATATCTCGCTTCACAAACACTATATCTCGCTTCACAAACACTATATCTCGCTCCACAAACACTATATCTCGCTCCAGAAACACTATATATCGCTCCACAAACACCATATCTCACTCCACAAACACGATCTCTCGCTCGACAAACACTATATCTCGCTCCCCAAATACTAAATATCGCTCCACAAACACTATATCTCGCTCCCCAAACACTATATCTCGCTCCACAAACACTACATCTCGCTTCACAAACACTATATCTCGCTCCACAAACACTATATCTCGCTCCACAAACATATATCTCGCTCCCCAAACACGATAGCTCGCTCCCCAAACACTATATCTCGCTCCACAAACACTATATCTCGCTCCACCAACACGATCTCTTGCTCCACAAACACTATATCTCGCTCCACAAACACTATATATCGCTCCACAAACACGATATCTCACTCCACAAACACGACATCTCGCTCCCCAAACACTATATCTCGCTCCACAAACACTATATCTCGCTCCCCAAACACTATATCTCGCCCCACAAACACTATATCTCGCTCCACAAACACTATATCTCGATCCCCAAACAATATATCTCGCTCCACAAACACTATATCTCGCTCCACAAACATATATCTCGCTCCCCAAACACGATATCTCGCTCCCCAAACACTATATCTCGCTCCACAAACACTATATCTCGCTCCACCAACACGATCTCTTGCTCAACAAACACTATATCTCGCTCCACAAACACTATATCTCACTCCACAAACACGATCTCTTGCTCAACAAACACTATATCTCGCTCCACAAACACTATATCTCACTCCACAAACACTATATCTCGCTCCACAAACACTATCTCTAGCTCCACAAACACGATCTCTCGCTCAACAAACACTATATCTCGCTCCACAAACACCATATCTCGCTCCACAAACACGATCTCTCGCTCCACAAACACTATATCTCGCTCCACAAACACTATATCTCGCTCCACAAACACTATATCCCACTCCACAAACACTATATCTCGCTTCACAAACACGATCTCTCGCTCCTCAAACAAGATCTCTCGCTCCACAAACAATACGCCTCGCTCCATAAACACTATATCTCGCTCCACAAACACGATCTCTCGCTCCACAAACACGATCTATCGCTCCACAAACACTATATCTCGCTCCACAAAAAACTATCTCTCGCTCCACAAACACTATATCTCGATCCACAAACACGATATATCGCTTCGTAAACACTATCTCTCGCTTCACAAACACGATCTCTCACTCCACAAACACTATATCTCGCTCCAAAAACACGATATCTCGCTCCACAAACACTATATCTCTCTCCACAAACACGATCTCTTGCTCCACAAACACTATATCTCGCTCCACAAACACTATATCTCGCTCCACAAAAAACTATCTCTCGCTCCACAAACACTATATCTCGATCCACAAACACTATATCTCGCTCCACAAACACGATCTCTCGCTCCATAAACACTATATCTCGCTCCACAAACACTATATCTCGCTCCATAAACACTATCTCTCGCTCCACAAACACTATCTCTCGCTTCACAAACACTATCTCTCGCTCCACAAACACGATATCTCGCTTCGTAAACACTATCTCTCGCTTCACAAACACGATCTCTCGCTCCACAAACACTATATCTCGCTCCACAAACACCATATCTCACTCCACAAACACTATATCTCTCTCCACAAACACGATCTCTTGCTCCACAAACACTATATCTCGCTCCACAAACACTATATCTCGCTCCACGAACACTATATCTCGCTCCACAAACAATATATCTCGCTCCCCAAACACTATATCTCGCTCCACAAACACTATATCTCGCTCCATAAACACTATCTCTCGCTCCACAAACACTATCTCTCGCTTCACAAACACTATCTCTCGCTCCACAAACACGATATCTCGCTTCGTAAACACTATCTCTCGCTTCACAAACACGATCTCTCACTCCACAAACACTATATCTCGCTCCACAAACACCATATCTCGCTCCACAAACACGATCTCTCGCTCCACAAACACTATATCTCGCTCCACAAACACTATATCTCGCTCCACAAACACTATATCTCTCTCCACAAACACGATCTCTTGCTCCACAAACACTATATCTCGCTCCACAAACACTATATCTCGCTCCACGAACACTATATCTCGCTCCACAAACAATATATCTCGCTCCCCAAACACTATATCTCGCTCCACAAACACTATATCTCGCTCCATAAACACTATCTCTCGCTCCACAAACACTATATCTCGCTCCACAAAAAACTATCTCTCGCTCCACAAACACTATATCTCGATCCACAAACACGATATCTCACTCCACAAACACTATATCTCGCTCCACAAACACGATCTCTCGCCCCACAAACACGATCTCGCTCTACAAACACTATATCTCACTCCACAAACACTATATCTCGCTCCACAAACACTATATCTCGCTCCAGAAACACTATATCTCACTAGACAAACACTATATCTCGTTTCACAAACACTAAAACTCGCTTCACAAACACTATACCTCGCTCCACAAACACTATATCTCGCTCCACAAACACTATACCTCGCTCTACAAACACAATATCTCGCTCCACAAACACTATATCTCGCTCCACAAACACTATATCTCGCTCCACAAACACGATATCTCGCTCCACAAACACTATATCTCGTTCCCCAAACACTATATCTCGCTCCACAAACACGATATCTCGCTCCCCAAACACTATATCTCGCTTCACAAACACCATATCTCGCTCCACAAACACCATATCTCGCTCCACAAACACTATATCTCGCTCCACAAACACGATATCTCGCTCCACAAACACGATATCTCGCTCCACAAACACTATATCTCGATCCACAAACACTATATCTCGCTCCACAAACACTAAATCTCGCTCCACAAACACAACATGAATATCTTGCTCCACAAACACTATATCTCGCTTCACAAACACGATCTCTCGCTCCACAAACACGATCTCTCTCTCCACAATTACGATATCTCGCTCCACAAACACGACATCTCGCTCCACAAACACTACATCTCGCTCCACAAACACTATATCTCGTTTCACAAACACTATATCTCGCTTCACAAACACTATATCTCGCTTCACAAACACTATATCTCGCTCCACAAACACTATATCTCGCTCCAGAAACACTATATATCGCTCCACAAACACCATATCTCACTCCACAAACACGATCTCTCGCTCGACAAACACTATATCTCGCTCCCCAAATACTAAATATCGCTCCACAAACACTATATCTCGCTCCCCAAACACTATATCTCGCTCCACAAACACTACATCTCGCTTCACAAACACTATATCTCGCTCCACAAACACTATATCTCGCTCCACAAACATATATCTCGCTCCCCAAACACGATAGCTCGCTCCCCAAACACTATATCTCGCTCCACAAACACTATATCTCGCTCCACCAACACGATCTCTTGCTCCACAAACACTATATCTCGCTCCACAAACACTATATATCGCTCCACAAACACGATATCTCACTCCACAAACACGACATCTCGCTCCCCAAACACTATATCTCGCTCCACAAACACTATATCTCGCTCCCCAAACACTATATCTCGCCCCACAAACACTATATCTCGCTCCACAAACACTATATCTCGATCCCCAAACAATATATCTCGCTCCACAAACACTATATCTCTCTCCACAAACATATATCTCGCTCCCCAAACACGATATCTCGCTCCCCAAACACTATATCTCGCTCCACAAACACTATATCTCGCTCCACCAACACGATCTCTTGCTCAACAAACACTATATCTCGCTCCACAAACACTATATCTCGCTCCACAAACACGATCTCTTGCTCAACAAACACTATATCTCGCTCCACAAACACTATATCTCGCTCCACAAACACTATATCTCGCTCCACAAACACGATATCTCACTCCACAACCAATATATCTCGCTCCATAAACACTATATTCTGCTCCACAAACACGATATCTCGCTTCACAAACACGATATCTCGCTCCACAAACACGATCTCTTGCTCCACAACCAATATATCTCGCTCCATAAACACTATATTCTGCTCCACAAACACGATATCTCGCTTCACAAACACGATATCTCGCTCCACAAACACGATCTCTTGCTCCACAAACACGATATCTCGCTCCACAAACACTATATCTCACTCCACCAACATGATCTTTCGCTCCACAAACACTATATCTCGCTCCACAAACACAATATCTCGATCCACCAACACTATATGACGCTCCACAAACACGATCTCTCGCTCCACAAACACGATCTCTCGCTCCCCAAACACTATATCTCGCTCCACCAACACTATATGACGCTCCACAAACACTATATCTCGCTCCACAAACACTATCTCTCGCTCCACAAACACTATATATCGATCGACAAACATTATATCTCGCTCCCCAAACACTATATCTCGCTCCACAAACACTATATCTCGCTCCACAAACACGATCTCTCGCTCCACAAAGATGATCGCTCGCTCCACAAACAATATATCTCGCTTCACAAACACTATATCTCGGACCACAAACACGATCTCTCGCTCCACAAACACGATATCTCGCACCACAAACACGATCTCTCGCTCCACAAAGATGATCGCTCGCTCCACAAACACGATCTCTCGCTCCACAAACACTAAATCTCGCTCCACAAACACTATCTCTCGCTCCACAAACACTATATCTCTCTCCACAAACACGATCTCTTGCTCCACAAACACTATATCTCGCTCCACAAACACTATATCTCGCTCCACGAACACTATATCTCGCTCCACAAACAATATATCTCGCTCCCCAAACACTATATCTCGCTCCACAAACACTATATCTCGCTCCATAAACACTATCTCTCGCTCCACAAACACTATATCTCGCTCCACAAAAAACTATCTCTCGCTCCACAAACACTATATCTCGATCCACAAACACGATATCTCACTCCACAAACACTATATCTCGCTCCACAAACACGATCTCTCGCCCCACAAACACGATCTCGCTCTACAAACACTATATCTCACTCCACAAACACTATATCTCGCTCCACAAACACTATATCTCGCTCCAGAAACACTATATCTCACTAGACAAACACTATATCTCGTTTCACAAACACTAAAACTCGCTTCACAAACACTATACCTCGCTCCACAAACACTATATCTCGCTCCACAAACACTATACCTCGCTCTACAAACACAATATCTCGCTCCACAAACACTATATCTCGCTCCACAAACACTATATCTCGCTCCACAAACACGATATCTCGCTCCACAAACACTATATCTCGTTCCCCAAACACTATATCTCGCTCCACAAACACGATATCTCGCTCCCCAAACACTATATCTCGCTTCACAAACACCATATCTCGCTCCACAAACACCATATCTCGCTCCACAAACACTATATCTCGCTCCACAAACACGATATCTCGCTCCATAAACACGATATCTCGCTCCACAAACACTATATCTCGATCCACAAACACTATATCTCGCTCCACAAACACTAAATCTCGCTCCACAAACACAACATGAATATCTTGCTCCACAAACACTATATCTCGCTTCACAAACACGATCTCTCGCTCCACAAACACGATCTCTCTCTCCACAATTACGATATCTCGCTCCACAAACACGACATCTCGCTCCACAAACACTACATCTCGCTCCACAAACACTATATCTCGTTTCACAAACACTATATCTCGCTTCACAAACACTATATCTCGCTTCACAAACACTATATCTCGCTCCACAAACACTATATCTCGCTCCAGAAACACTATATATCGCTCCACAAACACCATATCTCACTCCACAAACACGATCTCTCGCTCGACAAACACTATATCTCGCTCCCCAAATACTAAATATCGCTCCACAAACACTATATCTCGCTCCCCAAACACTATATCTCGCTCCACAAACACTACATCTCGCTTCACAAACACTATATCTCGCTCCACAAACACTATATCTCGCTCCACAAACATATATCTCGCTCCCCAAACACGATAGCTCGCTCCCCAAACACTATATCTCGCTCCACAAACACTATATCTCGCTCCACCAACACGATCTCTTGCTCCACAAACACTATATCTCGCTCCACAAACACTATATATCGCTCCACAAACACGATATCTCACTCCACAAACACGACATCTCGCTCCCCAAACACTATATCTCGCTCCACAAACACTATATCTCGCTCCCCAAACACTATATCTCGCCCCACAAACACTATATCTCGCTCCACAAACACTATATCTCGATCCCCAAACAATATATCTCGCTCCACAAACACTATATCTCTCTCCACAAACATATATCTCGCTCCCCAAACACGATATCTCGCTCCCCAAACACTATATCTCGCTCCACAAACACTATATCTCGCTCCACCAACACGATCTCTTGCTCAACAAACACTATATCTCGCTCCACAAACACTATATCTCGCTCCACAAACACGATCTCTTGCTCAACAAACACTATATCTCGCTCCACAAACACTATATCTCGCTCCACAAACACTATATCTCGCTCCACAAACACGATATCTCACTCCACAACCAATATATCTCGCTCCATAAACACTATATTCTGCTCCACAAACACGATATCTCGCTTCACAAACACGATATCTCGCTCCACAAACACGATCTCTTGCTCCACAACCAATATATCTCGCTCCATAAACACTATATTCTGCTCCACAAACACGATATCTCGCTTCACAAACACGATATCTCGCTCCACAAACACGATCTCTTGCTCCACAAACACGATATCTCGCTCCACAAACACTATATCTCACTCCACCAACATGATCTTTCGCTCCACAAACACTATATCTCGCTCCACAAACACAATATCTCGATCCACCAACACTATATGACGCTCCACAAACACGATCTCTCGCTCCACAAACACGATCTCTCGCTCCCCAAACACTATATCTCGCTCCACCAACACTATATGACGCTCCACAAACACTATATCTCGCTCCACAAACACTATCTCTCGCTCCACAAACACTATATATCGATCGACAAACATTATATCTCGCTCCCCAAACACTATATCTCGCTCCACAAACACTATATCTCGCTCCACAAACACGATCTCTCGCTCCACAAAGATGATCGCTCGCTCCACAAACAATATATCTCGCTTCACAAACACTATATCTCGGACCACAAACACGATCTCTCGCTCCACAAACACTATATCTCGCACCACAAACACGATCTCTCGCTCCACAAAGATGATCGCTCGCTCCACAAACACGATCTCTCGCTCCACAAACACTAAATCTCGCTCCACAAACACTATCTCTCGCTCCACAAACACTATATCTCGATCGACAAACACGATATCTCGCTTCATAAACACTATCTCTCGCTTCACAAACACTATCTCTCGCTCCACAAACACTTTATCTCGCTCCACAAACACTATATCTCGCTCCAGAAACACTATATCTCGCTCCACAAACATGATCTCTTGCTCCACAAACACTATATCTCGCTCCACAAACACTATATCTCGCTCCACAAACACTATCTCTCGCTCCACAAACACTATATCTCGCTCCACAAACACTATCTCTCACTCCACAAACACTATCTCTCGCTCCACAAACACGATCTCTCGCTCCACAAACACTATATCTCGCTCCACAAACACTATATCACGCTCCACAAACACTATATGTCACTCCACAAACACGATATCACGCTCCACAAACACTATATCTCGCTCCGCAAACACTATATCTCGCTCCACAAACACTATATGAATATCTCGCTCCACAAACACTATATCTCGCTCCACAAACACTATATCTCGCTCCACAAACACTATATCTCGCTCCACAAACACTATACCTCGCTTCCCAAACACTATATCTCGCTCCCCAAACACTATATCTCACTCCACAAACACTATATCTCGCTCCAAAAACACTATATCTAGCTCCACAAACACTATATCTCGCTCCACAAACACTATATCTCGCTCCACAAACACTATATCTCGCCCCACAAACACTATATCTCGCTCCACAGACATTATATCTCGCTCCACAAACATTATATCTCGCTTCACCAACATTATATCTCGCTTCAAACACCATCTCTCGCTCCACAAACACTATATCTCGCTCCACAAACACGATATCTCGCTCCACAAACACTATATCTCGCTCCACAAACACTATATCTCGCTCCACAGACACGATATCTCGCTCCACAAACACTATATCTCACTCCACAAACACTATATCTCGCTCCACAAACACTGTATCTCGCTCCACAAACACTATATCTCACTCCACAAACACTATATCTCGCTCCACAAACACTATATCTCGCTCCACAAACACTATATCTCGCTCCACAAACACGATATCTCGCTCCACAAACACTATATCTCACTCCACAAACACTATATCTCGCTCCACAAACACCATATCTCACTCCACAAACACCATATCTCGCTCCACAAACACTATATCTCGCTCCACAAACACGATATCTCGCTCCACAAACACTATATCTCGCTTCACAAACACTATATCTCGCTCCACAAACACTATATCTCGCTCCAGAAACACTATATATCGCTCCACAAACACTATATCTCACTCCACAAACACGATCTCTCGCTCGACAAACACTATATCTCGCTCCCCAAATACTAAATATCGCTCCACAAACACTATATCTCGCTCCCCAAACACTATATCTCGCTCCACAAACACTACATCTCGCTTCACAAACACTATATCTCGCTCCACAAACACTATATCTCGCTCCACAAACATATATCTCGCTCCCCAAACACGATAGCTCGCTCCCCAAACACTATATCTCGCTCCACAAACACTATATCTCGCTCCACAAACACTATACCTCGCTTCCCAAACACTATATCTCGCTCCCCAAACACTATATCTCACTCCACAAACACTATATCTCGCTCCAAAAACACGATATCTAGCTCCACAAACACTATATCTCGCTCCACAAACACTATATCTCGCTCCACAAACACTATATCTCGCCCCACAAACACTATATCTCGCTCCACAGACATTATATCTCGCTCCACAAACATTATATCTCGCTTCACCAACATTATATCTCGCTTCAAACACCATCTCTCGCTCCACAAACACTATATCTCGCTCCACAAACACGATATCTCGCTCCACAAACACTATATCTCGCTCCACAAACACTATATCTCGCTCCACAGACACGATATCTCGCTCCACAAACACTATATCTCACTCCACAAACACTAGATCTCGCTCCACAAACACTATATCTCGCTCCACAAACACTATATCTCACTCCACAAACACTATATCTCGCTCCACAAACACTATATCTCGCTCCACAAACACTATATCTCGCTCCACAAACACGATATCTCGCTCCACAAACACTATATCTCACTCCACAAACACTATATCTCGCTCCACAAACACCATATCTCACTCCACAAACACCATATCTCGCTCCACAAACACTATATCTCGCTCCACAAACACGATATCTCGCTCCACAAACACTATATCTCACTCCACAAACACTATATCTAGCTCCACAAACACTATATCTCGCTCCACAAAACACTATATCTCACTCCACAAACACTATATCTAGCTCCACAAACACTATATCTCGCTCCACAAACACTATATCTCGCTCCACAAACACGATATCTCGCTCCACAAACACTATATCTCACTCCACAAACACTATATCTCGCTCCACAAACACCATATCTCACTCCACAAACACTATATCTCGCTCCACAAACACTATATCTCACTCCACAAACACTATATCTCACTCCACAAACACGATACCTCGCTCCACAAACACGATATCTTGCTCCACAAACACTATCTTGCTCCACAAACAGTATATCTCGCTCCACAAACAATATATCTCGCTCCACAAACACTATATTCCGCTCCACAAACACTATATCTCGTTCCACAAACACGATCTCTCGCTCCACAAACACGATATCTCACGACACCAACACTATATCTCGCTCCACAAACAATATATCTCGCTCCCCAAACACTATATCTCGCTCCACAAACACTATATCTCACTCCACAAACACTATATCTAGCTCCACAAACACTATATCTCGCTCCACAAACACTATATCTCGCTCCACAAACACTATATCTCGCCCCACAAACACTATATCTCGCTCCACAAACATTATATCTCGCTCCACAAACATTATATCTCGCTTCACAAACACCATCTCTCGCTCCACAAACACGATCTCCACTCCACAAACACGATCTCTCGCTCCACAAACACTATATCTCACTCCACAAACACTATATCTCGCTCCACAAACACTATATCTCGCTCCACAAACACTATATCTCGCTTCACAAACACTATATCTCGCTCCACAAACACGATATCTCGCTCCACAAACACTATATCTTGCTCCACAAACACGATATCTCGCGACACCAACACTATATCTTGCTCCACAAACAATATATCTCGCTCCCCAAACACTATATCTCGCCCCACAAACACTATATCTCGCTCCACAAACATTATATCTTGCTCCACAAACATTATATCTCGCTTCACAAACACTATATCTCGCCCCACAAACACTATATCTCGCTCCACAAACATTATATCTCACTCCACAAACATTATATCTCGCTTCACAAACATTATATCTCGCTTCACAAACACCATCTCTCGCTCCACAAACACGACATCTCGCTCCCCAAACACTATATCTCGCTCCACAAACACTATATCTCGCTCCCTAAACACTATATCTCGCCCCACAAACACTATATCTCGCTCCACAAACACTATATCTCGATCCCCAAACAATATATCTCGCTCCACAAACACTATATCTCGCTCCACAAACATATATCTCGCTCCCCAAACACGATATCTCGCTCCCCAAACACTATATCTCGCTCCACAAACACTATATCTCGCTCCACCAACACGATCTCTTGCTCAACAAACACTATATCTCGCTCCACAAACACTATATCTCGCTCCACAAACACTATATCTCGCTCCACAAACACTATATCTCGCTCCACAAACACGATATCTCACTCCACAACCAATATATCTCGCTCCATAAACACTATATTCTGCTCCACAAACACGATATCTCGCTTCACAAACACGATATCTCGCTCCACAAACACGATCTCTTGCTCCACAACCAATATATCTCGCTCCATAAACACTATATTCTGCTCCACAAACACGATATCTCGCTTCACAAACACGATATCTCGCTCCACAAACACGATCTCTTGCTCCACAAACACGATATCTCGCTCCACAAACACTATATCTCACTCCACCAACATGATATTTCGCTCCACAAACACTATATCTCGCTCCACAAACACAATATCTCGATCCACCAACACTATATGACGCTCCACAAACACGATCTCTCGCTCCACAAACACGATCTCTCGCTCCACAAACACGATCTCTCGCTCCACAAACACTCTATCTTGCTCCACAAACACTATATCTCGCTCCACAAAACGATCTCTCACTCCACAAACACTATATCTCGGTCCACAAACACGATCTTTCGCTCCACAACACTATATCTCGCTCCACAAACACTATCTCTCGCTCCACAAACACTATATATCGATCGACAAACATTATATCTCGCCCCCCAAACACTATATCTCGCTCCACAAACACTATATCTCGCTCCACAAACACGATCTCTCGCTCCACAAAGATGATCGCTTGCTCCACAAACAATATATCTCGCTTCACAAACACTATATCTCGGACCACAAACACGATCTCTCGCTCCACAAACACTATATCTCGCACCACAAACACGATCTCTCGCTCCACAAAGATGATCGCTCGCTCCACAAACACGATCTCTCGCTCCACAAACACTAAATCTCGCTCCACAAACACTATCTCTCGCTCCACAAACACTATATCTCGATCGACAAACACGATATCTCGCTTCATAAACACTATCTCTCGCTTCACAAACACTATCTCTCGCTCCACAAACACTTTATCTCGCTCCACAAACACTATATCTCGCTCCAGAAACACTATATCTCGCTCCACAAACATGATCTCTTGCTCCACAAACACTATATCTCGCTCCACAAACACTATATCTCGCTCCACAAACACTATCTCTCGCTCCACAAACACTATATCTCGCTCCACAAACACTATCTCTCACTCCACAAACACTATCTCTCGCTCCACAAACACGATCTCTCGCTCCACAAACACTATATCTCGCTCCACAAACACTATATCACGCTCCACAAACACTATATGTCACTCCACAAACACGATATCACGCTCCACAAACACTATATCTCGCTCCGCAAACACTATATCTCGCTCCACAAACACTATATGAATATCTCGCTCCACAAACACTATATCTAGCTCCACAAACACTATATCTCGCTCCACAAACACTATATCTCGCTCCACAAACACTATACCTCGCTTCCCAAACACTATATCTCGCTCCCCAAACACTATATCTCACTCCACAAACACTATATCTCGCTCCAAAAACACTATATCTAGCTCCACAAACACTATATCTCGCTCCACAAACACTATATCTCGCTCCACAAACACTATATCTCGCCCCACAAACACTATATCTCGCTCCACAGACATTATATCTCGCTCCACAAACATTATATCTCGCTTCACCAACATTATATCTCGCTTCAAACACCATCTCTCGCTCCACAAACACTATATCTCGCTCCACAAACACGATATCTCGCTCCACAAACACTATATCTCGCTCCACAAACACTATATCTCGCTCCACAGACACGATATCTCGCTCCACAAACACTATATCTCACTCCACAAACACTAGATCTCGCTCCACAAACACTATATCTCGCTCCACAAACACTATATCTCACTCCACAAACACTATATCTCGCTCCACAAACACTATATCTCGCTCCACAAACACTATATCTCGCTCCACAAACACGATATCTCGCTCCACAAACACTATATCTCACTCCACAAACACTATATCTCGCTCCACAAACACCATATCTCACTCCACAAACACCATATCTCGCTCCACAAACACTATATCTCGCTCCACAAACACGATATCTCGCTCCACAAACACTATATCTCACTCCACAAACACTATATCTAGCTCCACAAACACTATATCTCGCTCCACAAAACACTATATCTCACTCCACAAACACTATATCTAGCTCCACAAACACTATATCTCGCTCCACAAACACTATATCTCGCTCCACAAACACGATATCTCGCTCCACAAACACTATATCTCACTCCACAAACACTATATCTCGCTCCACAAACACCATATCTCACTCCACAAACACTATATCTCGCTCCACAAACACTATATCTCACTCCACAAACACTATATCTCACTCCACAAACACGATACCTCGCTCCACAAACACGATATCTTGCTCCACAAACACTATCTTGCTCCACAAACAGTATATCTCGCTCCACAAACAATATATCTCGCTCCACAAACACTATATTCCGCTCCACAAACACTATATCTCGTTCCACAAACACGATCTCTCGCTCCACAAACACGATATCTCACGACACCAACACTATATCTCGCTCCACAAACAATATATCTCGCTCCCCAAACACTATATCTCGCTCCACAAACACTATATCTCACTCCACAAACACTATATCTAGCTCCACAAACACTATATCTCGCTCCACAAACACTATATCTCGCTCCACAAACACTATATCTCGCCCCACAAACACTATATCTCGCTCCACAAACATTATATCTCGCTCCACAAACATTATATCTCGCTTCACAAACACCATCTCTCTCTCCACAAACACGATCTCCACTCCACAAACACGATCTCTCGCTCCACAAACACTATATCTCACTCCACAAACACTATATCTCGCTCCACAAACACTATATCTCGCTCCACAAACACTATATCTCGCTTCACAAACACTATATCTCGCTCCACAAACACGATATCTCGCTCCACAAACACTATATCTTGCTCCACAAACACGATATCTCGCGACACCAACACTATATCTTGCTCCACAAACAATATATCTCGCTCCCCAAACACTATATCTCGCCCCACAAACACTATATCTCGCTCCACAAACATTATATCTTGCTCCACAAACATTATATCTCGCTTCACAAACACTATATCTCGCCCCACAAACACTATATCTCGCTCCACAAACATTATATCTCACTCCACAAACATTATATCTCGCTTCACAAACATTATATCTCGCTTCACAAACACCATCTCTCGCTCCACAAACACGATCTCCACTCCACAAACACGATCTCTAGCTCCACAAACACTATATGTCGCTCCACAAACACTATATATCGCTCCACAAACACTATATCTCGCTCCACAAACACCATATCTCGCTCCACAAACACTATATCTCGCTCCACAAACACGATCTCTCGCCCCACAAACACGATCTCGCTCTACAAACACTATATATCGCTCCACAAACACGATGCCTTGCTCCACAAACACTATATCTCGCTCCACAAACACTATCTCGCTCCACAAACACTATATCTCGCTCCACAAACACTATCTCTCGCTCCAAAAACACTATATCTCGCTCCACAAACACCATATCTCGCTCCACAAACACGATCTCTCGCTCCACAAACACCATATCTCGCTCCACAAACACGATCTCTCGCTCCACAAACACTATATCTCGCTCCACAAACACTATAACTCGCTCCACAAACACTATATCCCACTCCACAAACACTATATTTCGCTCCACAAACACTATATCTCGCTCCACAAACACTATATCTCGCTCCACAAACACTATATCTCGCTTCACAAACACTATATCTCGCTTCACAAACACGATCTCTCGCTCCTCAAACAAGATCTCTCAATCCACAAACAATACGCCTCGCTCCATAAACACTATATCTCGCTCCACAAACACGATCTCTCGCTCCACAAACACGATCTATCGCTCCACAAACACTATATCTCGCTCCACAAAAAACTATATCTCGATCCACAAACACGATATATCGCTTCGTAAACACTATCTCTCACTTCACAAACACGATCTCTCACTCCACAAACACTATATCTCGCTCCAAAAACACGATATCTCGCTCCACAAACACTATATCTCTCTCCACAAACACGATCTCTTGCTCCACAAACACTATATCTCGCTCCACAAACAATATATCTCGCTCCCCAAACACTATATCTCGCTCCACAAACACTATATCTCGCTCCATAAACACTATCTCTCGCTCCACAAACACTATCTCTCGCTTCACAAACACTATCTCTCGCTCCACAAACACGATATCTCGCTTCGTAAACACTATCTCTCGCTTCACAAACACGATCTCTCACTCCACAAACACTATATCTCGCTCCACAAACACCATATCTCGCTCCACAAACACGATCTCTCGCTCCACAAACACTATATCTCGCTCCACAAACACTATATCTCGCTCCACAAACACTATATCTCTCTCCACAAACACGATCTCTTGCTCCACAAACACTATATCTCGCTCCACAAACACTATATCTCGCTCCACGAACACTATATCTCGCTCCACAAACAATATATCTCGCTCCCCAAACACTATATCTCGCTCCACAAACACTATATCTCGCTCCATAAACACTATCTCTCGCTCCACAAACACTATCTCTCGCTTCACAAACACTATCTCTCGCTCCACAAACACGATATCTCGCTTCGTAAACACTATCTCTCGCTTCACAAACACGATCTCTCACTCCACAAACACTATATCTCGCTCCAAAAACACTATATCTCGCTCCACAAACACTATATCTCTCTCCACAAACACGATCTCTTGCTCCACAAACACGATATCTCGCTTCGTAAACACTATCTCTCGCTTCACAAACACGATCTCTCACTCCACAAACACTATATCTCGCTCCAAAAACACTATATCTCTCCCCACAAACACGATCTCTTGCTCCACAAACACTATATCTCGCTCCACAAACACTATATCTCGCTCCACAAAAAACTATCTCTCGCTCCACAAACACTATATCTCGATCCACAAACACGATATCTCACTCCACAAACACTATATCTCGCTTCACAAACACTATCTCTCACTCCAAAAACACTATATCTCGCTTCACAAACACTATCTCTCACTCCAAAAACACTATATCTCGCTCCACAAACACTGTATCTCTCTCCACAAACACGATCTCTTGCTCCACAAACACGATATCTCGCTTCGTAAACACTATCTCTCGCTTCACAAACACTATCTCTCGCTCCACAAACACTATCTCTCGCTTCACAAACACTATCTCTCACTCCAAAAACACTATATCTCGCTCCACAAACACTGTATCTCTCTCCACAAACACGATCTCTTGCTCCACAAACACGATATCTCGCTTCGTAAACACTATCTCTCGCTTCACAAACACGATCTCTCACTCCACAAACACTATATCTCGCTCCAAAAACACTATATATCTCTCCACAAACACGATCTCTTGCTCCACAAACACTATATCTCGCTCCACAAACACTATATCTCGCTCCACAAAAAACTATCTCTCGCTCCACAAACACTATATCTCGATCCACAAACACGATATCTCACTCCACAAACACTATCTCTCGCTCCATAAACACTATCTCTCGGTCCACAAACACTATCTCTCGCTTCACAAACACTATCTCTCGCTCCACAAACACGATCTCTAGCTCCACAAACACTATATGTCGCTCCACAAACAATATATCTCGCTCCACAAACACTATATCTCGCTCCACAAACACCATATCTCGCTCCACAAACACTATATCTCGCTCCACAAACACGATCTCTCGCCCCACAAACACGATCTCGCTCTACAAACACTATATATCGCTCCACAAACACGATGCCTTGCTCCACAAACACTATATCTCGCTCCACAAACACTATATCTCACTCCACAAACACTATATCTCGCTCCACAAACACTATCTCTAGCTCCACAAACACGATCTCTCGCTCAACAAACACTATATCTCGCTCCACAAACACCATATCTCGCTCCACAAACACGATCTCTCGCTCCACAAACACTATATCTCGCTCCACAAACACTATATCTCGCTCCACAAACACTATATCCCACTCCACAAACACTATATCTCGCTTCACAAACACGATCTCTCGCTCCTCAAACAAGATCTCTCGCTCCACAAACAATACGCCTCGCTCCATAAACACTATATCTCGCTCCACAAACACGATCTCTCGCTCCACAAACACGATCTATCGCTCCACAAACACTATATCTCGCTCCACAAAAAACTATCTCTCGCTCCACAAACACTATATCTCGATCCACAAACACGATATATCGCTTCGTAAACACTATCTCTCGCTTCACAAACACGATCTCTCACTCCACAAACACTATATCTCGCTCCAAAAACATGATATCTCGCTCCACAAACACTATATCTCTCTCCACAAACACGATCTCTTGCTCCACAAACACTATATCTCGCTCCACAAACACTATATCTCGCTCCACAAAAAACTATCTCTCGCTCCACAAACACTATATCTCGATCCACAAACACTATATCTCGCTCCACAAACACGATCTCTCGCTCCATAAACACTATATCTCGCTCCACAAACACTATATCTCGCTCCATAAACACTATCTCTCGCTCCACAAACACTATCTCTCGCTTCACAAACACTATCTCTCGCTCCACAAACACGATATCTCGCTTCGTAAACACTATCTCTCGCTTCACAAACACGATCTCTCGCTCCACAAACACTATATCTCGCTCCACAAACACCATATCTCACTCCACAAACACTATATCTCTCTCCACAAACACGATCTCTTGCTCCACAAACACTATATCTCGCTCCACAAACACTATATCTCGCTCCACGAACACTATATCTCGCTCCACAAACAATATATCTCGCTCCCCAAACACTATATCTCGCTCCACAAACACTATATCTCGCTCCATAAACACTATCTCTCGCTCCACAAACACTATCTCTCGCTTCACAAACACTATCTCTCGCTCCACAAACACGATATCTCGCTTCGTAAACACTATCTCTCGCTTCACAAACACGATCTCTCACTCCACAAACACTATATCTCGCTCCACAAACACCATATCTCGCTCCACAAACACGATCTCTCGCTCCACAAACACTATATCTCGCTCCACAAACACTATATCTCGCTCCACAAACACTATATCTCTCTCCACAAACACGATCTCTTGCTCCACAAACACTATATCTCGCTCCACAAACACTATATCTCGCTCCACGAACACTATATCTCGCTCCACAAACAATATATCTCGCTCCCCAAACACTATATCTCGCTCCACAAACACTATATCTCGCTCCATAAACACTATCTCTCGCTCCACAAACACTATATCTCGCTCCACAAAAAACTATCTCTCGCTCCACAAACACTATATCTCGATCCACAAACACGATATCTCACTCCACAAACACTATATCTCGCTCCACAAACACGATCTCTCGCCCCACAAACACGATCTCGCTCTACAAACACTATATCTCACTCCACAAACACTATATCTCGCTCCACAAACACTATATCTCGCTCCAGAAACACTATATCTCACTAGACAAACACTATATCTCGTTTCACAAACACTAAAACTCGCTTCACAAACACTATACCTCGCTCCACAAACACTATATCTCGCTCCACAAACACTATACCTCGCTCTACAAACACAATATCTCGCTCCACAAACACTATATCTCGCTCCACAAACACTATATCTCGCTCCACAAACACGATATCTCGCTCCACAAACACTATATCTCGTTCCCCAAACACTATATCTCGCTCCACAAACACGATATCTCGCTCCCCAAACACTATATCTCGCTTCACAAACACCATATCTCGCTCCACAAACACCATATCTCGCTCCACAAACACTATATCTCGCTCCACAAACACGATATCTCGCTCCACAAACACGATATCTCGCTCCACAAACACTATATCTCGATCCACAAACACTATATCTCGCTCCACAAACACTAAATCTCGCTCCACAAACACAACATGAATATCTTGCTCCACAAACACTATATCTCGCTTCACAAACACGATCTCTCGCTCCACAAACACGATCTCCACTCCACAAACACGATCTCTCGCTCCACAAACACTATATCTCACTCCACAAACACTATATCTCGCTCCACAAACACTATATCTCGCTCCACAAACACTATATCTCGCTTCACAAACACTATATCTCGCTCCACAAACACGATATCTCGCTCCACAAACACTATATCTTGCTCCACAAACACGATATCTCGCGACACCAACACTATATCTTGCTCCACAAACAATATATCTCGCTCCCCAAACACTATATCTCGCCCCACAAACACTATATCTCGCTCCACAAACATTATATCTTGCTCCACAAACATTATATCTCGCTTCACAAACACTATATCTCTCCCCACAAACACTATATCTCGCTCCACAAACATTATATCTCACTCCACAAACATTATATCTCGCTTCACAAACATTATATCTCGCTTCACAAACACCATCTCTCGCTCCACAAACACGATCTCCACTCCACAAACACGATCTCTAGCTCCACAAACACTATATGTCGCTCCACAAACACTATATATCGCTCCACAAACACTATATCTCGCTCCACAAACACCATATCTCGCTCCACAAACACTATATCTCGCTCCACAAACACGATCTCTCGCCCCACAAACACGATCTCGCTCTACAAACACTATATATCGCTCCACAAACACGATGCCTTGCTCCACAAACACTATATCTCGCTCCACAAACACTATCTCGCTCCACAAACACTATATCTCGCTCCACAAACACTATCTCTCGCTCCAAAAACACTATATCTCGCTCCACAAACACCATATCTCGCTCCACAAACACGATCTCTCGCTCCACAAACACCATATCTCGCTCCACAAACACGATCTCTCGCTCCACAAACACTATATCTCGCTCCACAAACACTATAACTCGCTCCACAAACACTATATCCCACTCCACAAACACTATATTTCGCTCCACAAACACTATATCTCGCTCCACAAACACTATATCTCGCTCCACAAACACTATATCTCGCTTCACAAACACTATATCTCGCTTCACAAACACGATCTCTCGCTCCTCAAACAAGATCTCTCAATCCACAAACAATACGCCTCGCTCCATAAACACTATATCTCGCTCCACAAACACGATCTCTCGCTCCACAAACACGATCTATCGCTCCACAAACACTATATCTCGCTCCACAAAAAACTATATCTCGATCCACAAACACGATATATCGCTTCGTAAACACTATCTCTCGCTTCACAAACACGATCTCTCACTCCACAAACACTATATCTCGCTCCAAAAACACGATATCTCGCTCCACAAACACTATATCTCTCTCCACAAACACGATCTCTTGCTCCACAAACACTATATCTCGCTCCACAAACAATATATCTCGCTCCCCAAACACTATATCTCGCTCCACAAACACTATATCTCGCTCCATAAACACTATCTCTCGCTCCACAAACACTATCTCTCGCTTCACAAACACTATCTCTCGCTCCACAAACACGATATCTCGCTTCGTAAACACTATCTCTCGCTTCACAAACACGATCTCTCACTCCACAAACACTATATCTCGCTCCACAAACACCATATCTCGCTCCACAAACACGATCTCTCGCTCCACAAACACTATATCTCGCTCCACAAACACTATATCTCGCTCCACAAACACTATATCTCTCTCCACAAACACGATCTCTTGCTCCACAAACACTATATCTCGCTCCACAAACACTATATCTCGCTCCACGAACACTATATCTCGCTCCACAAACAATAGATCTCGCTCCCCAAACACTATATCTCGCTCCACAAACACTATATCTCGCTCCATAAACACTATCTCTCGCTCCACAAACACTATCTCTCGCTTCACAAACACTATCTCTCGCTCCACAAACACGATATCTCGCTTCGTAAACACTATCTCTCGCTTCACAAACACGATCTCTCACTCCACAAACACTATATCTCGCTCCAAAAACACTATATCTCGCTCCACAAACACTATATCTCTCTCCACAAACACGATCTCTTGCTCCACAAACACGATATCTCGCTTCGTAAACACTATCTCTCGCTTCACAAACACGATCTCTCACTCCACAAACACTATATCTCGCTCCAAAAACACTATATCTCTCCCCACAAACACGATCTCTTGCTCCACAAACACTATATCTCGCTCCACAAACACTATATCTCGCTCCACAAAAAACTATCTCTCGCTCCACAAACACTATATCTCGATCCACAAACACGATATCTCACTCCACAAACACTATATCTCGCTTCACAAACACTATCTCTCACTCCAAAAACACTATATCTCGCTTCACAAACACTATCTCTCACTCCAAAAACACTATATCTCGCTCCACAAACACTGTATCTCTCTCCACAAACACGATCTCTTGCTCCACAAACACGATATCTCGCTTCGTAAACACTATCTCTCGCTTCACAAACACTATCTCTCGCTCCACAAACACTATCTCTCGCTTCACAAACACTATCTCTCACTCCAAAAACACTATATCTCGCTCCACAAACACTGTATCTCTCTCCACAAACACGATCTCTTGCTCCACAAACACGATATCTCGCTTCGTAAACACTATCTCTCGCTTCACAAACACGATCTCTCACTCCACAAACACTATATCTCGCTCCAAAAACACTATATATCTCTCCACAAACACGATCTCTTGCTCCACAAACACTATATCTCGCTCCACAAACACTATATCTCGCTCCACAAAAAACTATCTCTCGCTCCACAAACACTATATCTCGATCCACAAACACGATATCTCACTCCACAAACACTATCTCTCGCTCCATAAACACTATCTCTCGGTCCACAAACACTATCTCTCGCTTCACAAACACTATCTCTCGCTCCACAAACACGATCTCTAGCTCCACAAACACTATATGTCGCTCCACAAACAATATATCTCGCTCCACAAACACTATATCTCGCTCCACAAACACCATATCTCGCTCCACAAACACTATATCTCGCTCCACAAACACGATCTCTCGCCCCACAAACACGATCTCGCTCTACAAACACTATATATCGCTCCACAAACACGATGCCTTGCTCCACAAACACTATATCTCGCTCCACAAACACTATATCTCACTCCACAAACACTATATCTCGCTCCACAAACACTATCTCTAGCTCCACAAACACGATCTCTCGCTCAACAAACACTATATCTCGCTCCACAAACACCATATCTCGCTCCACAAACACGATCTCTCGCTCCACAAACACTATATCTCGCTCCACAAACACTATATCTCGCTCCACAAACACTATATCCCACTCCACAAACACTATATCTCGCTTCACAAACACGATCTCTCGCTCCTCAAACAAGATCTCTCGCTCCACAAACAATACGCCTCGCTCCATAAACACTATATCTCGCTCCACAAACACGATCTCTCGCTCCACAAACACGATCTATCGCTCCACAAACACTATATCTCGCTCCACAAAAAACTATCTCTCGCTCCACAAACACTATATCTCGATCCACAAACACGATATATCGCTTCGTAAACACTATCTCTCGCTTCACAAACACGATCTCTCACTCCACAAACACTATATCTCGCTCCAAAAACACGATATCTCGCTCCACAAACACTATATCTCTCTCCACAAACACGATCTCTTGCTCCACAAACACTATATCTCGCTCCACAAACACTATATCTCGCTCCACAAAAAACTATCTCTCGCTCCACAAACACTATATCTCGATCCACAAACACTATATCTCGCTCCACAAACACGATCTCTCGCTCCATAAACACTATATCTCGCTCCACAAACACTATATCTCGCTCCATAAACACTATCTCTCGCTCCACAAACACTATCTCTCGCTTCACAAACACTATCTCTCGCTCCACAAACACGATATCTCGCTTCGTAAACACTATCTCTCGCTTCACAAACACGATCTCTCGCTCCACAAACACTATATCTCGCTCCACAAACACCATATCTCACTCCACAAACACTATATCTCTCTCCACAAACACGATCTCTTGCTCCACAAACACTATATCTCGCTCCACAAACACTATATCTCGCTCCACGAACACTATATCTCGCTCCACAAACAATATATCTCGCTCCCCAAACACTATATCTCGCTCCACAAACACTATATCTCGCTCCATAAACACTATCTCTCGCTCCACAAACACTATCTCTCGCTTCACAAACACTATCTCTCGCTCCACAAACACGATATCTCGCTTCGTAAACACTATCTCTCGCTTCACAAACACGATCTCTCACTCCACAAACACTATATCTCGCTCCACAAACACCATATCTCGCTCCACAAACACGATCTCTCGCTCCACAAACACTATATCTCGCTCCACAAACACTATATCTCGCTCCACAAACACTATATCTCTCTCCACAAACACGATCTCTTGCTCCACAAACACTATATCTCGCTCCACAAACACTATATCTCGCTCCACGAACACTATATCTCGCTCCACAAACAATATATCTCGCTCCCCAAACACTATATCTCGCTCCACAAACACTATATCTCGCTCCATAAACACTATCTCTCGCTCCACAAACACTATATCTCGCTCCACAAAAAACTATCTCCCGCTCCACAAACACTATATCTCGATCCACAAACACGATATCTCACTCCACAAACACTATATCTCGCTCCACAAACACGATCTCTCGCCCCACAAACACGATCTCGCTCTACAAACACTATATCTCACTCCACAAACACTATATCTCGCTCCACAAACACTATATCTCGCTCCAGAAACACTATATCTCACTAGACAAACACTATATCTCGTTTCACAAACACTAAAACTCGCTTCACAAACACTATACCTCGCTCCACAAACACTATATCTCGCTCCACAAACACTATACCTCGCTCTACAAACACAATATCTCGCTCCACAAACACTATATCTCGCTCCACAAACACTATATCTCGCTCCACAAACACGATATCTCGCTCCACAAACACTATATCTCGTTCCCCAAACACTATATCTCGCTCCACAAACACGATATCTCGCTCCCCAAACACTATATCTCGCTTCACAAACACCATATCTCGCTCCACAAACACCATATCTCGCTCCACAAACACTATATCTCGCTCCACAAACACGATATCTCGCTCCACAAACACGATATCTCGCTCCACAAACACTATATCTCGATCCACAAACACTATATCTCGCTCCACAAACACTAAATCTCGCTCCACAAACACAACATGAATATCTTGCTCCACAAACACTATATCTCGCTTCACAAACACGATCTCTCGCTCCACAAACACGATCTCTCTCTCCACAATTACGATATCTCGCTCCACAAACACGACATCTCGCTCCACAAACACTACATCTCGCTCCACAAACACTATATCTCGCTTCACAAACACTATATCTCGCTTCACAAACACTATATCTCGCTTCACAAACACTATATCTCGCTCCACAAACACTATATCTCGCTCCAGAAACACTATATATCGCTCCACAAACACCATATCTCACTCCACAAACACGATCTCTCGCTCGACAAACACTATATCTCGCTCCCCAAATACTAAATATCGCTCCACAAACACTATATCTCGCTCCCCAAACACTATATCTCGCTCCACAAACACTACATCTCGCTTCACAAACACTATATCTCGCTCCACAAACACTATATCTCGCTCCACAAACATATATCTCGCTCCCCAAACACGATAGCTCGCTCCCCAAACACTATATCTCGCTCCACAAACACTATATCTCGCTCCACCAACACGATCTCTTGCTCCACAAACACTATATCTCGCTCCACAAACACTATATATCGCTCCACAAACACGATATCTCACTCCACAAACACGACATCTCGCTCCCCAAACACTATATCTCGCTCCACAAACACTATATCTCGCTCCCCAAACACTATATCTCGCCCCACAAACACTATATCTCGCTCCACAAACACTATATCTCGATCCCCAAACAATATATCTCGCTCCACAAACACTATATCTCGCTCCACAAACATATATCTCGCTCCCCAAACACGATATCTCGCTCCCCAAACACTATATCTCGCTCCACAAACACTATATCTCGCTCCACCAACACGATCTCTTGCTCAACAAACACTATATCTCGCTCCACAAACACTATATCTCACTCCACAAACACGATCTCTTGCTCAACAAACACTATATCTCGCTCCACAAACACTATATCTCACTCCACAAACACTATATCTCGCTCCACAAACACTATCTCTAGCTCCACAAACACGATCTCTCGCTCAACAAACACTATATCTCGCTCCACAAACACCATATCTCGCTCCACAAACACGATCTCTCGCTCCACAAACACTATATCTCGCTCCACAAACACTATATCTCGCTCCACAAACACTATATCCCACTCCACAAACACTATATCTCGCTTCACAAACACGATCTCTCGCTCCTCAAACAAGATCTCTCGCTCCACAAACAATACGCCTCGCTCCATAAACACTATATCTCGCTCCACAAACACGATCTCTCGCTCCACAAACACGATCTATCGCTCCACAAACACTATATCTCGCTCCACAAAAAACTATCTCTCGCTCCACAAACACTATATCTCGATCCACAAACACGATATATCGCTTCGTAAACACTATCTCTCGCTTCACAAACACGATCTCTCACTCCACAAACACTATATCTCGCTCCAAAAACACGATATCTCGCTCCACAAACACTATATCTCTCTCCACAAACACGATCTCTTGCTCCACAAACACTATATCTCGCTCCACAAACACTATATCTCGCTCCACAAAAAACTATCTCTCGCTCCACAAACACTATATCTCGATCCACAAACACTATATCTCGCTCCACAAACACGATCTCTCGCTCCATAAACACTATATCTCGCTCCACAAACACTATATCTCGCTCCATAAACACTATCTCTCGCTCCACAAACACTATCTCTCGCTTCACAAACACTATCTCTCGCTCCACAAACACGATATCTCGCTTCGTAAACACTATCTCTCGCTTCACAAACACGATCTCTCGCTCCACAAACACTATATCTCGCTCCACAAACACCATATCTCACTCCACAAACACTATATCTCTCTCCACAAACACGATCTCTTGCTCCACAAACACTATATCTCGCTCCACAAACACTATATCTCGCTCCACGAACACTATATCTCGCTCCACAAACAATATATCTCGCTCCCCAAACACTATATCTCGCTCCACAAACACTATATCTCGCTCCATAAACACTATCTCTCGCTCCACAAACACTATCTCTCGCTTCACAAACACTATCTCTCGCTCCACAAACACGATATCTCGCTTCGTAAACACTATCTCTCGCTTCACAAACACGATCTCTCACTCCACAAACACTATATCTCGCTCCACAAACACCATATCTCGCTCCACAAACACGATCTCTCGCTCCACAAACACTATATCTCGCTCCACAAACACTATATCTCGCTCCACAAACACTATATCTCTCTCCACAAACACGATCTCTTGCTCCACAAACACTATATCTCGCTCCACAAACACTATATCTCGCTCCACGAACACTATATCTCGCTCCACAAACAATATATCTCGCTCCCCAAACACTATATCTCGCTCCACAAACACTATATCTCGCTCCATAAACACTATCTCTCGCTCCACAAACACTATATCTCGCTCCACAAAAAACTATCTCTCGCTCCACAAACACTATATCTCGATCCACAAACACGATATCTCACTCCACAAACACTATATCTCGCTCCACAAACACGATCTCTCGCCCCACAAACACGATCTCGCTCTACAAACACTATATCTCACTCCACAAACACTATATCTCGCTCCACAAACACTATATCTCGCTCCAGAAACACTATATCTCACTAGACAAACACTATATCTCGTTTCACAAACACTAAAACTCGCTTCACAAACACTATACCTCGCTCCACAAACACTATATCTCGCTCCACAAACACTATACCTCGCTCTACAAACACAATATCTCGCTCCACAAACACTATATCTCGCTCCACAAACACTATATCTCGCTCCACAAACACGATATCTCGCTCCACAAACACTATATCTCGTTCCCCAAACACTATATCTCGCTCCACAAACACGATATCTCGCTCCCCAAACACTATATCTCGCTTCACAAACACCATATCTCGCTCCACAAACACCATATCTCGCTCCACAAACACTATATCTCGCTCCACAAACACGATATCTCGCTCCACAAACACGATATCTCGCTCCACAAACACTATATCTCGATCCACAAACACTATATCTCGCTCCACAAACACTAAATCTCGCTCCACAAACACAACATGAATATCTTGCTCCACAAACACTATATCTCGCTTCACAAACACGATCTCTCGCTCCACAAACACGATCTCTCTCTCCACAATTACGATATCTCGCTCCACAAACACGACATCTCGCTCCACAAACACTACATCTCGCTCCACAAACACTATATCTCGTTTCACAAACACTATATCTCGCTTCACAAACACTATATCTCGCTTCACAAACACTATATCTCGCTCCACAAACACTATATCTCGCTCCAGAAACACTATATATCGCTCCACAAACACCATATCTCACTCCACAAACACGATCTCTCGCTCGACAAACACTATATCTCGCTCCCCAAATACTAAATATCGCTCCACAAACACTATATCTCGCTCCCCAAACACTATATCTCGCTCCACAAACACTACATCTCGCTTCACAAACACTATATCTCGCTCCACAAACACTATATCTCGCTCCACAAACATATATCTCGCTCCCCAAACACGATAGCTCGCTCCCCAAACACTATATCTCGCTCCACAAACACTATATCTCGCTCCACCAACACGATCTCTTGCTCCACAAACACTATATCTCGCTCCACAAACACTATATATCGCTCCACAAACACGATATCTCACTCCACAAACACTATATCTCGCCCCACAAACACTATATCTCGCTCCAGAAACACTATATATCGCTCCACAAACACCATATCTCACTCCACAAACACGATCTCTCGCTCGACAAACACTATATCTCGCTCCCCAAATACTAAATATCGCTCCACAAACACTATATCTCGCTCCCCAAACACTATATCTCGCTCCACAAACACTACATCTCGCTTCACAAACACTATATCTCGCTCCACAAACACTATATCTCGCTCCACAAACATATATCTCGCTCCCCAAACACGATAGCTCGCTCCCCAAACACTATATCTCGCTCCACAAACACTATATCTCGCTCCACCAACACGATCTCTTGCTCCACAAACACTATATCTCGCTCCCCAAACACTATATCTCGCTCCACAAACACTATATCTCGCTCCCCAAACACTATATCTCGCCCCACAAACACTATATCTCGCTCCACAAACACTATATCTCGATCCCCAAACAATATATCTCGCTCCACAAACACTATATCTCTCTCCACAAACATATATCTCGCTCCCCAAACACGATATCTCGCTCCCCAAACACTATATCTCGCTCCACAAACACTATATCTCGCTCCACCAACACGATCTCTTGCTCAACAAACACTATATCTCGCTCCACAAACACTATATCTCGCTCCACAAACACGATCTCTTGCTCAACAAACACTATATCTCGCTCCACAAACACTATATCTCGCTCCACAAACACTATATCTCGCTCCACAAACACGATATCTCACTCCACAACCAATATATCTCGCTCCATAAACACTATATTCTGCTCCACAAACACGATATCTCGCTTCACAAACACGATATCTCGCTCCACAAACACGATCTCTTGCTCCACAACCAATATATCTCGCTCCATAAACACTATATTCTGCTCCACAAACACGATATCTCGCTTCACAAACACGATATCTCGCTCCACAAACACGATCTCTTGCTCCACAAACACGATATCTCGCTCCACAAACACTATATCTCACTCCACCAACATGATCTTTCGCTCCACAAACACTATATCTCGCTCCACAAACACAATATCTCGATCCACCAACACTATATGACGCTCCACAAACACGATCTCTCGCTCCACAAACACGATCTCTCGCTCCCCAAACACTATATCTCGCTCCACCAACACTATATGACGCTCCACAAACACTATATCTCGCTCCACAAACACTATCTCTCGCTCCACAAACACTATATATCGATCGACAAACATTATATCTCGCTCCCCAAACACTATATCTCGCTCCACAAACACTATATCTCGCTCCACAAACACGATCTCTCGCTCCACAAAGATGATCGCTCGCTCCACAAACAATATATCTCGCTTCACAAACACTATATCTCGGACCACAAACACGATCTCTCGCTCCACAAACACGATATCTCGCACCACAAACACGATCTCTCGCTCCACAAAGATGATCGCTCGCTCCACAAACACGATCTCTCGCTCCACAAACACTAAATCTCGCTCCACAAACACTATCTCTCGCTCCACAAACACTATATCTCTCTCCACAAACACGATCTCTTGCTCCACAAACACTATATCTCGCTCCACAAACACTATATCTCGCTCCACGAACACTATATCTCGCTCCACAAACAATATATCTCGCTCCCCAAACACTATATCTCGCTCCACAAACACTATATCTCGCTCCATAAACACTATCTCTCGCTCCACAAACACTATATCTCGCTCCACAAAAAACTATCTCTCGCTCCACAAACACTATATCTCGATCCACAAACACGATATCTCACTCCACAAACACTATATCTCGCTCCACAAACACGATCTCTCGCCCCACAAACACGATCTCGCTCTACAAACACTATATCTCACTCCACAAACACTATATCTCGCTCCACAAACACTATATCTCGCTCCAGAAACACTATATCTCACTAGACAAACACTATATCTCGTTTCACAAACACTAAAACTCGCTTCACAAACACTATACCTCGCTCCACAAACACTATATCTCGCTCCACAAACACTATACCTCGCTCTACAAACACAATATCTCGCTCCACAAACACTATATCTCGCTCCACAAACACTATATCTCGCTCCACAAACACGATATCTCGCTCCACAAACACTATATCTCGTTCCCCAAACACTATATCTCGCTCCACAAACACGATATCTCGCTCCCCAAACACTATATCTCGCTTCACAAACACCATATCTCGCTCCACAAACACCATATCTCGCTCCACAAACACTATATCTCGCTCCACAAACACGATATCTCGCTCCATAAACACGATATCTCGCTCCACAAACACTATATCTCGATCCACAAACACTATATCTCGCTCCACAAACACTAAATCTCGCTCCACAAACACAACATGAATATCTTGCTCCACAAACACTATATCTCGCTTCACAAACACGATCTCTCGCTCCACAAACACGATCTCTCTCTCCACAATTACGATATCTCGCTCCACAAACACGACATCTCGCTCCACAAACACTACATCTCGCTCCACAAACACTATATCTCGTTTCACAAACACTATATCTCGCTTCACAAACACTATATCTCGCTTCACAAACACTATATCTCGCTCCACAAACACTATATCTCGCTCCAGAAACACTATATATCGCTCCACAAACACCATATCTCACTCCACAAACACGATCTCTCGCTCGACAAACACTATATCTCGCTCCCCAAATACTAAATATCGCTCCACAAACACTATATCTCGCTCCCCAAACACTATATCTCGCTCCACAAACACTACATCTCGCTTCACAAACACTATATCTCGCTCCACAAACACTATATCTCGCTCCACAAACATATATCTCGCTCCCCAAACACGATAGCTCGCTCCCCAAACACTATATCTCGCTCCACAAACACTATATCTCGCTCCACCAACACGATCTCTTGCTCCACAAACACTATATCTCGCTCCACAAACACTATATATCGCTCCACAAACACGATATCTCACTCCACAAACACGACATCTCGCTCCCCAAACACTATATCTCGCTCCACAAACACTATATCTCGCTCCCCAAACACTATATCTCGCCCCACAAACACTATATCTCGCTCCACAAACACTATATCTCGATCCCCAAACAATATATCTCGCTCCACAAACACTATATCTCTCTCCACAAACATATATCTCGCTCCCCAAACACGATATCTCGCTCCCCAAACACTATATCTCGCTCCACAAACACTATATCTCGCTCCACCAACACGATCTCTTGCTCAACAAACACTATATCTCGCTCCACAAACACTATATCTCGCTCCACAAACACGATCTCTTGCTCAACAAACACTATATCTCGCTCCACAAACACTATATCTCGCTCCACAAACACTATATCTCGCTCCACAAACACGATATCTCACTCCACAACCAATATATCTCGCTCCATAAACACTATATTCTGCTCCACAAACACGATATCTCGCTTCACAAACACGATATCTCGCTCCACAAACACGATCTCTTGCTCCACAACCAATATATCTCGCTCCATAAACACTATATTCTGCTCCACAAACACGATATCTCGCTTCACAAACACGATATCTCGCTCCACAAACACGATCTCTTGCTCCACAAACACGATATCTCGCTCCACAAACACTATATCTCACTCCACCAACATGATCTTTCGCTCCACAAACACTATATCTCGCTCCACAAACACAATATCTCGATCCACCAACACTATATGACGCTCCACAAACACGATCTCTCGCTCCACAAACACGATCTCTCGCTCCCCAAACACTATATCTCGCTCCACCAACACTATATGACGCTCCACAAACACTATATCTCGCTCCACAAACACTATCTCTCGCTCCACAAACACTATATATCGATCGACAAACATTATATCTCGCTCCCCAAACACTATATCTCGCTCCACAAACACTATATCTCGCTCCACAAACACGATCTCTCGCTCCACAAAGATGATCGCTCGCTCCACAAACAATATATCTCGCTTCACAAACACTATATCTCGGACCACAAACACGATCTCTCGCTCCACAAACACTATATCTCGCACCACAAACACGATCTCTCGCTCCACAAAGATGATCGCTCGCTCCACAAACACGATCTCTCGCTCCACAAACACTAAATCTCGCTCCACAAACACTATCTCTCGCTCCACAAACACTATATCTCGATCGACAAACACGATATCTCGCTTCATAAACACTATCTCTCGCTTCACAAACACTATCTCTCGCTCCACAAACACTTTATCTCGCTCCACAAACACTATATCTCGCTCCAGAAACACTATATCTCGCTCCACAAACATGATCTCTTGCTCCACAAACACTATATCTCGCTCCACAAACACTATATCTCGCTCCACAAACACTATCTCTCGCTCCACAAACACTATATCTCGCTCCACAAACACTATCTCTCACTCCACAAACACTATCTCTCGCTCCACAAACACGATCTCTCGCTCCACAAACACTATATCTCGCTCCACAAACACTATATCACGCTCCACAAACACTATATGTCACTCCACAAACACGATATCACGCTCCACAAACACTATATCTCGCTCCGCAAACACTATATCTCGCTCCACAAACACTATATGAATATCTCGCTCCACAAACACTATATCTCGCTCCACAAACACTATATCTCGCTCCACAAACACTATATCTCGCTCCACAAACACTATACCTCGCTTCCCAAACACTATATCTCGCTCCCCAAACACTATATCTCACTCCACAAACACTATATCTCGCTCCAAAAACACTATATCTAGCTCCACAAACACTATATCTCGCTCCACAAACACTATATCTCGCTCCACAAACACTATATCTCGCCCCACAAACACTATATCTCGCTCCACAGACATTATATCTCGCTCCACAAACATTATATCTCGCTTCACCAACATTATATCTCGCTTCAAACACCATCTCTCGCTCCACAAACACTATATCTCGCTCCACAAACACGATATCTCGCTCCACAAACACTATATCTCGCTCCACAAACACTATATCTCGCTCCACAGACACGATATCTCGCTCCACAAACACTATATCTCACTCCACAAACACTATATCTCGCTCCACAAACACTGTATCTCGCTCCACAAACACTATATCTCACTCCACAAACACTATATCTCGCTCCACAAACACTATATCTCGCTCCACAAACACTATATCTCGCTCCACAAACACGATATCTCGCTCCACAAACACTATATCTCACTCCACAAACACTATATCTCGCTCCACAAACACCATATCTCACTCCACAAACACCATATCTCGCTCCACAAACACTATATCTCGCTCCACAAACACGATATCTCGCTCCACAAACACTATATCTCGCTTCACAAACACTATATCTCGCTCCACAAACACTATATCTCGCTCCAGAAACACTATATATCGCTCCACAAACACTATATCTCACTCCACAAACACGATCTCTCGCTCGACAAACACTATATCTCGCTCCCCAAATACTAAATATCGCTCCACAAACACTATATCTCGCTCCCCAAACACTATATCTCGCTCCACAAACACTACATCTCGCTTCACAAACACTATATCTCGCTCCACAAACACTATATCTCGCTCCACAAACATATATCTCGCTCCCCAAACACGATAGCTCGCTCCCCAAACACTATATCTCGCTCCACAAACACTATATCTCGCTCCACCAACACGATCTCTTGCTCCACAAACACTATATCTCGCTCCACAAACACTATATATCGCTCCACAAACACGATATCTCACTCCACAAACACGACATCTCGCTCCCCAAACACTATATCTCGCTCCACAAACACTATATCTCGCTCCCCAAACACTATATCTCGCCCCACAAACACTATATCTCGCTCCACAAACACTATATCTCGATCCCCAAACAATATATCTCGCTCCACAAACACTATATCTCGCTCCACAAACATATATCTCGCTCCCCAAACACGATATCTCGCTCCCCAAACACTATATCTCGCTCCACAAACACTATATCTCGCTCCACCAACACGATCTCTTGCTCAACAAACACTATATCTCGCTCCACAAACACTATATCTCGCTCCACAAACACTATATCTCGCTCCACAAACACTATATCTCGCTCCACAAACACGATATCTCACTCCACAACCAATATATCTCGCTCCATAAACACTATATTCTGCTCCACAAACACGATATCTCGCTTCACAAACACGATATCTCGCTCCACAAACACGATCTCTTGCTCCACAACCAATATATCTCGCTCCATAAACACTATATTCTGCTCCACAAACACGATATCTCGCTTCACAAACACGATATCTCGCTCCACAAACACGATCTCTTGCTCCACAAACACGATATCTCACTCCACAAACACTATATCTCACTCCACCAACATGATCTTTCGCTCCACAAACACTATATCTCGCTCCACAAACACAATATCTCGATCCACCAACACTATATGACGCTCCACAAACACGATCTCTCGCTCCACAAACACGATCTCTCGCTCCACAAACACGATCTCTCGCTCCACAAACACTCTATCTTGCTCCACAAACACTATATCTCGCTCCACAAAACGATCTCTCACTCCACAAACACTATATCTCGGTCCACAAACACGATCTTTCGCTCCACAACACTATATCTCGCTCCACAAACACTATCTCTCGCTCCACAAACACTATATATCGATCGACAAACATTATATCTCGCCCCCCAAACACTATATCTCGCTCCACAAACACTATATCTCGCTCCACAAACACGATCTCTCGCTCCACAAAGATGATCGCTTGCTCCACAAACAATATATCTCGCTTCACAAACACTATATCTCGGACCACAAACACGATCTCTCGCTCCACAAACACTATATCTCGCACCACAAACACGATCTCTCGCTCCACAAAGATGATCGCTCGCTCCACAAACACGATCTCTCGCTCCACAAACACTAAATCTCGCTCCACAAACACTATATCTCGCTCCACAAACACTATATCTCGATCGACAAACACGATATCTCGCTTCATAAACACTATCTCTCGCTTCACAAACACTATCTCTCGCTCCACAAACACTTTATCTCGCTCCACAAACACTATATCTCGCTCCAGAAACACTATATCTCGCTCCACAAACATGATCTCTTGCTCCACAAACACTATATCTCGCTCCACAAACACTATATCTCGCTCCACAAACACTATCTCTCGCTCCACAAACACTATATCTCGCTCCACAAACACTATCTCTCACTCCACAAACACTATCTCTCGCTCCAAAAACACGATCTCTCGCTCCACAAACACTATATCTCGCTCCACAAACACTATATCACGCTCCACAAACACTATATGTCACTCCACAAACACGATATCACGCTCCACAAACACTATATCTCGCTCCGCAAACACTATATCTCGCTCCACAAACACTATATGAATATCTCGCTCCACAAACACTATATCTCGCTCCACAAACACTATATCTCGCTCCACAAACACTATATCTCGCTCCACAAACACTATACCTCGCTTCCCAAACACTATATCTCGCTCCCCAAACACTATATCTCACTCCACAAACACTATATCTCGCTCCAAAAACACTATATCTAGCTCCACAAACACTATATCTCGCTCCACAAACACTATATCTCGCTCCACAAACACTATATCTCGCCCCACAAACACTATATCTCGCTCCACAGACATTATATCTCGCTCCACAAACATTATATCTCGCTTCACCAACATTATATCTCGCTTCAAACACCATCTCTCGCTCCACAAACACTATATCTCGCTCCACAAACACGATATCTCGCTCCACAAACACTATATCTCGCTCCACAAACACTATATCTCGCTCCACAGACACGATATCTCGCTCCACAAACACTATATCTCACTCCACAAACACTAGATCTCGCTCCACAAACACTATATCTCGCTCCACAAACACTATATCTCGCTCCACAAACACTATATCTCGCTCCACAAACACTATATCTCGCTCCACAAACACGATATCTCGCTCCACAAACACTATATCTCGCTCCACAAACACGATATCTCGCTCCACAAACACTATATCTCACTCCACAAACACTATATCTCGCTCCACAAACACCATATCTCACTCCACAAACACCATATCTCGCTCCACAAACACTATATCTCGCTCCACAAACACGATATCTCGCTCCACAAACACTATATCTCACTCCACAAACACTATATCTAGCTCCACAAACACTATATCTCGCTCCACAAAACACTATATCTCACTCCACAAACACTATATCTAGCTCCACAAACACTATATCTCGCTCCACAAACACTATATCTCGCTCCACAAACACGATATCTCGCTCCACAAACACTATATCTCACTCCACAAACACTATATCTCGCTCCACAAACACCATATCTCACTCCACAAACACTATATCTCGCTCCACAAACACTATATCTCACTCCACAAACACTATATCTCACTCCACAAACACGATACCTCGCTCCACAAACACGATATCTTGCTCCACAAACACTATCTTGCTCCACAAACAGTATATCTCGCTCCACAAACAATATATCTCGCTCCACAAACACTATATTCCGCTCCACAAACACTATATCTCGTTCCACAAACACGATCTCTCGCTCCACAAACACGATATCTCACGACACCAACACTATATCTCGCTCCACAAACAATATATCTCGCTCCCCAAACACTATATCTCGCTCCACAAACACTATATCTCACTCCACAAACACTATATCTAGCTCCACAAACACTATATCTCGCTCCACAAACACTATATCTCGCTCCACAAACACTATATCTCGCCCCACAAACACTATATCTCGCTCCACAAACATTATATCTCGCTCCACAAACATTATATCTCGCTTCACAAACACCATCTCTCGCTCCACAAACACGATCTCCACTCCACAAACACGATCTCTCGCTCCACAAACACTATATCTCACTCCACAAACACTATATCTCGCTCCACAAACACTATATCTCGCTCCACAAACACTATATCTCGCTTCACAAACACTATATCTCGCTCCACAAACACGATATCTCGCTCCACAAACACTATATCTTGCTCCACAAACACGATATCTCGCGACATCAACACTATATCTTGCTCCACAAACAATATATCTCGCTCCCCAAACACTATATCTCGCCCCACAAACACTATATCTCGCTCCACAAACATTATATCTTGCTCCACAAACATTATATCTCGCTTCACAAACACTATATCTCGCCCCACAAACACTATATCTCGCTCCATAAACATTATATCTCACTCCACAAACATTATATCTCGCTTCACAAACATTATATCTCGCTTCACAAACACCATCTCTCGCTCCACAAACACGATCTCCACTCCACAAACACGATCTCTAGCTCCACAAACACTATATGTCGCTCCACAAACACTATATATCGCTCCACAAACACTATATCTCGCTCCACAAACACCATATCTCACTCCACAAACACTATATCTCGCTCCACAAACACGATCTCTCGCCCCACAAACACGATCTCGCTCTACAAACACTATATATCGCTCCACAAACACGATGCCTTGCTCCACAAACACTATATCTCGCTCCACAAACACTATCTCGCTCCACAAACACTATATCTCGCTCCACAAACACTATCTCTCGCTCCAAAAACACTATATCTCGCTCCACAAACACCATATCTCGCTCCACAAACACGATCTCTCGCTCCACAAACACCATATCTCGCTCCACAAACACGATCTCTCGCTCCACAAACACTATATCTCGCTCCACAAACACTATATCTCGCTCCACAAACACTATATCCCACTCCACAAACACTATATTTCGCTCCACAAACACTATATCTCGCTCCACAAACACTATATCTCGCTCCACAAACACTATATCTCGCTTCACAAACACTATATCTCGCTTCACAAACACGATCTCTCGCTCCTCAAACAAGATCTCTCAATCCACAAACAATACGCCTCGCTCCATAAACACTATATCTCGCTCCACAAACACGATCTCTCGCTCCACAAACACGATCTATCGCTCCACAAACACTATATCTCGCTCCACAAAAAACTATATCTCGATCCACAAACACGATATATCGCTTCGTAAACACTATCTCTCGCTTCACAAACACGATCTCTCACTCCACAAACACTATATCTCGCTCCAAAAACACGATATCTCGCTCCACAAACACTATATCTCTCTCCACAAACACGATCTCTTGCTCCACAAACACTATATCTCGCTCCACAAACAATATATCTCGCTCCCCAAACACTATAACTCGCTCCACAAACACTATATCTCGCTCCATAAACACTATCTCTCGCTCCACAAACACTATCTCTCGCTTCACAAACACTATCTCTCGCTCCACAAACACGATATCTCGCTTCGTAAACACTATCTCTCGCTTCACAAACACGATCTCTCACTCCACAAACACTATATCTCGCTCCACAAACACCATATCTCGCTCCACAAACACGATCTCTCGCTCCACAAACACTATATCTCGCTCCACAAACACTATATCTCGCTCCACAAACACTATATCTCTCTCCACAAACACGATCTCTTGCTCCACAAACACTATATCTCGCTCCACAAACACTATATCTCGCTCCACGAACACTATATCTCGCTCCACAAACAATATATCTCGCTCCCCAAACACTATATCTCGCTCCACAAACACTATATCTCGCTCCATAAACACTATCTCTCGCTCCACAAACACTATCTCTCGCTTCACAAACACTATCTCTCGCTCCACAAACACGATATCTCGCTTCGTAAACACTATCTCTCGCTTCACAAACACGATCTCTCACTCCACAAACACTATATCTCGCTCCAAAAACACTATATCTCGCTCCACAAACACTATATCTCTCTCCACAAACACGATCTCTTGCTCCACAAACACGATATCTCGCTTCGTAAACACTATCTCTCGCTTCACAAACACGATCTCTCACTCCACAAACACTATATCTCGCTCCAAAAACACTATATCTCTCCCCACAAACACGATCTCTTGCTCCACAAACACTATATCTCGCTCCACAAACACTATATCTCGCTCCACAAAAAACTATCTCTCGCTCCACAAACACTATATCTCGATCCACAAACACGATATCTCACTCCACAAACACTATCTCTCGCTTCACAAACACTATCTCTCACTCCAAAAACACTATATCTCGCTTCACAAACACTATCTCTCACTCCAAAAACACTATATCTCGCTCCACAAACACTGTATCTCTCTCCACAAACACGATCTCTTGCTCCACAAACACGATATCTCGCTTCGTAAACACTATCTCTTGCTTCACAAACACTATCTCTCGCTCCACAAACACTATCTCTCGCTTCACAAACACTATATCTCACTCCAAAAACACTATATCTCGCTCCACAAACACTGTATCTCTCTCCACAAACACGATCTCTTGCTCCACAAACACGATATCTCGCTTCGTAAACACTATCTCTCGCTTCACAAACACGATCTCTCACTCCACAAACACTATATCTCGCTCCAAAAACACTATATATCTCTCCACAAACACGATCTCTTGCTCCACAAACACTATATCTCGCTCCACAAACACTATATCTCGCTCCACAAAAAACTATCTCTCGCTCCACAAACACTATATCTCGATCCACAAACACGATATCTCACTCCACAAACACTATCTCTCGCTCCATAAACACTATCTCTCGGTCCACAAACACTATCTCTCGCTTCACAAACACTATCTCTCGCTCCACAAACACGATCTCTAGCTCCACAAACACTATATGTCGCTCCACAAACAATATATCTCGCTCCACAAACACTATATCTCGCTCCACAAACACCATATCTCGCTCCACAAACACTATATCTCGCTCCACAAACACGATCTCTCGCCCCACAAACACGATCTCGCTCTACAAACACTATATATCGCTCCACAAACACGATGCCTTGCTCCACAAACACTATATCTCGCTCCACAAACACTATATCTCACTCCACAAACACTATATCTCGCTCCACAAACACTATCTCTAGCTCCACAAACACGATCTCTCGCTCAACAAACACTATATCTCGCTCCACAAACACCATATCTCGCTCCACAAACACGATCTCTCGCTCCACAAACACTATATCTCGCTCCACAAACACTATATCTCGCTCCACAAACACTATATCCCACTCCACAAACACTATATCTCGCTTCACAAACACGATCTCTCGCTCCTCAAACAAGATCTCTCGCTCCACAAACAATACGCCTCGCTCCATAAACACTATATCTCGCTCCACAAACACGATCTCTCGCTCCACAAACACGATCTATCGCTCCACAAACACTATATCTCGCTCCACAAAAAACTATCTCTCGCTCCACAAACACTATATCTCGATCCACAAACACGATATATCGCTTCGTAAACACTATCTCTCGCTTCACAAACACGATCTCTCACTCCACAAACACTATATCTCGCTCCAAAAACACGATATCTCGCTCCACAAACACTATATCTCTCTCCACAAACACGATCTCTTGCTCCACAAACACTATATCTCGCTCCACAAACACTATATCTCGCTCCAAAAAAAACTATCTCTCGCTCCACAAACACTATATCTCGATCCACAAACACTATATCTCGCTCCACAAACACGATCTCTCGCTCCATAAACACTATATCTCGCTCCACAAACACTATATCTCGCTCCATAAACACTATCTCTCGCTCCACAAACACTATCTCTCGCTTCACAAACACTATCTCTCGCTCCACAAACACGATATCTCGCTTCGTAAACACTATCTCTCGCTTCACAAACACGATCTCTCGCTCCACAAACACTATATCTCGCTCCACAAACACCATATCTCGCTCCACAAACACTATATCTCTCTCCACAAACACGATCTCTTGCTCCACAAACACTATATCTCGCTCCACAAACACTATATCTCGCTCCACGAACACTATATCTCGCTCCACAAACAATATATCTCGCTCCCCAAACACTATATCTCGCTCCACAAACACTATATCTCGCTCCATAAACACTATCTCTCGCTCCACAAACACTATCTCTCGCTTCACAAACACTATCTCTCGCTCCACAAACACGATATCTCGCTTCGTAAACACTATCTCTCGCTTCACAAACACGATCTCTCACTCCACAAACACTATATCTCGCTCCACAAACACCATATCTCGCTCCACAAACACGATCTCTCGCTCCACAAACACTATATCTCGCTCCACAAACACTATATCTCGCTCCACAAACACTATATCTCTCTCCACAAACACGATCTCTTGCTCCACAAACACTATATCTCGCTCCACAAACACTATATCTCGCTCCACGAACACTATATCTCGCTCCACAAACAATATATCTCGCTCCCCAAACACTATATCTCGCTCCACAAACACTATATCTCGCTCCATAAACACTATCTCTCGCTCCACAAACACTATATCTCGCTCCACAAAAAACTATCTCTCGCTCCACAAACACTATATCTCGATCCACAAACACGATATCTCACTCCACAAACACTATCTCTCGCTTCACAAACACTATCTCTCACTCCAAAAACACTATATCTCGCTTCACAAACACTATCTCTCACTCCAAAAACACTATATCTCGCTCCACAAACACTGTATCTCTCTCCACAAACACGATCTCTTGCTCCACAAACACGATATCTCGCTTCGTAAACACTATCTCTCGCTTCACAAACACTATCTCTCGCTCCACAAACACTATCTCTCGCTTCACAAACACTATCTCTCACTCCAAAAACACTATATCTCGCTCCACAAACACTGTATCTCTCTCCACAAACACGATCTCTTGCTCCACAAACACGATATCTCGCTTCGTAAACACTATCTCTCGCTTCACAAACACGATCTCTCACTCCACAAACACTGTATCTCGCTCCAAAAACACTATATATCTCTCCACAAACACGATCTCTTGCTCCACAAACACTATATCTCGCTCCACAAACACTATATCTCGCTCCACAAAAAACGATCTCTCGCTCCACAAACACTATATCTCGATCCACAAACACGATATCTCACTCCACAAACACTATCTCTCGCTCCATAAACACTATCTCTCGGTCCACAAACACTATCTCTCGCTTCACAAACACTATCTCTCGCTCCACAAACACGATCTCTAGCTCCACAAACACTATATGTCGCTCCACAAACAATATATCTCGCTCCACAAACACTATATCTCGCTCCACAAACACCATATCTCGCTCCACAAACACTATATCTCGCTCCACAAACACGATCTCTCGCCCCACAAACACGATCTCGCTCTACAAACACTATATATCGCTCCACAAACACGATGCCTTGCTCCACAAACACTATATCTCGCTCCACAAACACTATATCTCACTCCACAAACACTATATCTCGCTCCACAAACACTATCTCTAGCTCCACAAACACGATCTCTCGCTCAACAAACACTATATCTCGCTCCACAAACACCATATCTCGCTCCACAAACACGATCTCTCGCTCCACAAACACTATATCTCGCTCCACAAACACTATATCTCGCTCCACAAACACTATATCCCACTCCACAAACACTATATTTCGCTCCACAAACACTATATCTCGCTCCACAAACACTATATCTCGCTCCACAAACACTATATCTCGCTTCACAAACACTATATCTCGCTTCACAAACACGATCTCTCGCTCCTCAAACAAGATCTCTCGCTCCACAAACAATACGCCTCGCTCCATAAACACTATATCTCGCTCCACAAACACGATCTCTCGCTCCACAAACACGATCTATCGCTCCACAAACACTATATCTCGCTCCACAAAAAACTATCTCTCGCTCCACAAACACTATATCTCGATCCACAAACACGATATATCGCTTCGTAAACACTATCTCTCGCTTCACAAACACGATCTCTCACTCCACAAACACTATATCTCGCTCCAAAAACACGATATCTCGCTCCACAAACACTATATCTCTCTCCACAAACACGATCTCTTGCTCCACAAACACTATATCTCGCTCCACAAACACTATATCTCGCTCCACAAAAAACTATCTCTCGCTCCACAAACACTATATCTCGATCCACAAACACGATATCTCTCTCCACAAACACGATCTCTTGCTCCACAAACACTATATCTCGCTCCACAAACACTATAGCTCGCTCCACAAACACTATATCTCGCTTCACAAACACTATATCTCGCTTCACAAACACGATCTCTCGCTCCTCAAACAAGATCTTTCGCTCCACAAACACTATATCTCGCTCCACAAACACTATATCTCGCTTTCCAAACACTATATCTCGCTCCACAAACAATACGTCTCGCTCCATAAATACTATATCTCGCTCCACAAACACGATCTCTCGCTCCACAAACACGATCTCTCGCTCCATAAACACTATATCTCGCTCCACAAAAAACTATCTCTCGCTCCACAAACACTATATCTCGATCCACAAACACGATATCTCGCTTCGTAAACACTATCTCTCGCTTCACAAACACGATCTCTCACTCCACAAACACTATATCGCGCTCCAAAAACACTATATATCTCTCCACAAACACGATCTCTTGCTCCACAAACACTATATCTCGCTCCACAAACACTATATCTCGCTCCACAAAAAACTATCTCTCGCTCCACAAACACTATATCTCGATCCACAAACACGATATCTCACTCCACAAACACTATCTCTCGCTCCATAAACACTATCTCTCGGTCCACAAACACTATCTCTCGCTTCACAAACACTATCTCTCGCTCCACAAACACGATCTCTAGCTCCACAAACACTATATGTCGCTCCACAAACAATATATCTCGCTCCACAAACACTATATCTCGCTCCACAAACACCATATCTCGCTCCACAAACACTATATCTCGCTCCACAAACACGATCTCTCGCCCCACAAACACGATCTCGCTCTACAAACACTATATATCGCTCCACAAACACGATGCCTTGCTCCACAAACACTATATATCGCTCCACAAACACTATATCTCACTCCACAAACACTATATCTCGCTCCACAAACACTATCTCTAGCTCCACAAACACGATCTCTCGCTCAACAAACACTATATCTCGCTCCACAAACACCATATCTCGCTCCACAAACACGATCTCTCGCTCCACAAACACTATATCTCGCTCCACAAACACTATATCTCGCTCCACAAACACTATATCCCACTCCACAAACACTATATCTCGCTTCACAAACACGATCTCTCGCTCCTCAAACAAGATCTCTCGCTCCACAAACAATACGCCTCGCTCCATAAACACTATATCTCGCTCCACAAACACGATCTCTCGCTCCACAAACACGATCTATCGCTCCACAAACACTATATCTCGCTCCACAAAAAACTATCTCTCGCTCCACAAACACTATATCTCGATCCACAAACACGATATATCGCTTCGTAAACACTATCTCTCGCTTCACAAACACGATCTCTCACTCCACAAACACTATATCTCGCTCCAAAAACACGATATCTCGCTCCACAAACACTATATCTCTCTCCACAAACACGATCTCTTGCTCCACAAACACTATATCTCGCTCCACAAACACTATATCTCGCTCCACAAAAAACTATCTCTCGCTCCACAAACACTATATCTCGATCCACAAAAACTATATCTCGCTCCACAAACACGATCTCTCGCTCCATAAACACTATATCTCGCTCCACAAACACTATATCTCGCTCCATAAACACTATCTCTCGCTCCACAAACACTATCTCTCGCTTCACAAACACTATCTCTCGCTCCACAAACACGATATCTCGCTTCGTAAACACTATCTCTCGCTTCACAAACACGATCTCTCGCTCCACAAACACTATATCTCGCTCCACAAACACCATATCTCGCTCCACAAACACTATATCTCTCTCCACAAACACGATCTCTTGCTCCACAAACACTATATCTCGCTCCACAAACACTATATCTCGCTCCACGAACACTATATCTCGCTCCACAAACAATATATCTCGCTCCCCAAACACTATATCTCGCTCCACAAACACTATATCTCGCTCCATAAACACTATCTCTCGCTCCACAAACACTATCTCTCGCTTCACAAACACTATCTCTCGCTCCACAAACACGATATCTCGCTTCGTAAACACTATCTCTCGCTTCACAAACACGATCTCTCACTCCACAAACACTATATCTCGCTCCACAAACACCATATCTCGCTCCACAAACACGATCTCTCGCTCCACAAACACTATATCTCGCTCCACAAACACTATATCTCGCTCCACAAACACTATATCTCTCTCCACAAACACGATCTCTTGCTCCACAAACACTATATCTCGCTCCACAAACACTATATCTCGCTCCACGAACACTATATCTCGCTCCACAAACAATATATCTCGCTCCCCAAACACTATATCTCGCTCCACAAACACTATATCTCGCTCCATAAACACTATCTCTCGCTCCACAAACACTATATCTCGCTCCACAAAAAACTATCTCTCGCTCCACAAACACTATATCTCGATCCACAAACACGATATCTCACTCCACAAACACTATCTCTCGCTTCACAAACACTATCTCTCACTCCAAAAACACTATATCTCGCTTCACAAACACTATCTCTCACTCCAAAAACACTATATCTCGCTCCACAAATACTGTATCTCTCTCCACAAACACGATCTCTTGCTCCACAAACACGATATCTCGCTTCGTAAACACTATCTCTCGCTTCACAAACACTATCTCTCGCTCCACAAACACTATCTCTCGCTTCACAAACACTATCTCTCACTCCAAAAACACTATATCTCGCTCCACAAACACTGTATCTCTCTCCACAAACACGATCTCTTGCTCCACAAACACGATATCTCGCTTCGTAAACACTATCTCTCGCTTCACAAACACGATCTCTCACTCCACAAACACTGTATCTCGCTCCAAAAACACTATATATCTCTCCACAAACACGATCTCTTGCTCCACAAACACTATATCTCGCTCCACAAACACTATATCTCGCTCCACAAAAAACGATCTCTCGCTCCACAAACACTATATCTCGATCCACAAACACGATATCTCACTCCACAAACACTATCTCTCGCTCCATAAACACTATCTCTCGGTCCACAAACACTATCTCTCGCTTCACAAACACTATCTCTCGCTCCACAAACACGATCTCTAGCTCCACAAACACTATATGTCGCTCCACAAACAATATATCTCGCTCCACAAACACTATATCTCGCTCCACAAACACCATATCTCGCTCCACAAACACTATATCTCGCTCCACAAACACGATCTCTCGCCCCCCAAACACGATCTCGCTCTACAAACACTATATATCGCTCCACAAACACGATGCCTTGCTCCACAAACACTATATCTCGCTCCACAAACACTATATCTCACTCCACAAACACTATATCTCGCTCCACAAACACTATCTCTAGCTCCACAAACACGATCTCTCGCTCAACAAACACTATATCTCGCTCCACAAACACCATATCTCGCTCCACAAACACGATCTCTCGCTCCACAAACACTATATCTCGCTCCACAAACACTATATCTCGCTCCACAAACACTATATCCCACTCCACAAACACTATATTTCGCTCCACAAACACTATATCTCGCTCCACAAACACTATATCTCGCTCCACAAACACTATATCTCGCTTCACAAACACTATATCTCGCTTCACTAACACGATCTCTCGCTCCTCAAACAAGATCTCTCGCTCCACAAACAATACGCCTCGCTCCATAAACACTATATCTCGCTCCACAAACACGATCTCTCGCTCCACAAACACGATCTATCGCTCCACAAACACTATATCTCGCTCCACAAAAAACTATCTCTCGCTCCACAAACACTATATCTCGATCCACAAACACGATATATCGCTTCGTAAACACTATCTCTCGCTTCACAAACACGATCTCTCACTCCACAAACACTATATCTCGCTCCAAAAACACGATATCTCGCTCCACAAACACTATATCTCTCTCCACAAACACGATCTCTTGCTCCACAAACACTATATCTCGCTCCACAAACACTATATCTCGCTCCACAAAAAACTATCTCTCGCTCCACAAACACTATATCTCGATCCACAAACACGATATCTCTCTCCACAAACACGATCTCTTGCTCCACAAACACTATATCTCGCTCCACAAACACTATAGCTCGCTCCACAAACACTATATCTCGCTTCACAAACACTATATCTCGCTTCACAAACACGATCTCTCGCTCCTCAAACAAGATCTCTCGCTCCACAAACACTATATCTCGCTCCACAAACACTATATCTCGCTTTCCAAACACTATATCTCGCTCCACAAACAATACGTCTCGCTCCATAAATACTATATCTCGCTCCACAAACACGATCTCTCGCTCCACAAACACGATCTCTCGCTCCATAAACACTATATCTCGCTCCACAAAAAACTATCTCTCACTCCACAAACACTATATCTCGATCCACAAACACGATATCTCGCTTCGTAAACACTATCTCTCGCTTCACAAACACGATCTCTCACTCCACAAACACTATATCTCGCTCCAAAAACACTATATCTCGCTCCACAAACACTATATCTCTCTCCACAAACACGATCTCTTGCTCCACAAACACTATATCTCGCTCCACAAACACTATATCTCGCTCCACAAAAAACTATCTCTCGCTCCACAAACACTATATCTCGCTCCACAGACACTATATCTCGCTCCACAGACACTATATCTCGCTCCACAAACACTATATCTCTCTCCACAAACACGATCTTTTGCTCCACAAACACTATATCTCGCTCCACAAACACTATATCTCGCTCCACAAAAAACTATATCTCGCTCCCCAAACACTATATCTCGCTCCACAAACAATACGTCTCGCTCCATAAACACTATATCTCGCTCCACGAACACTATATCTCGCTCCACAAACACTATACCTCGCTCCACAAAAAACTATCTCTCGCTCCACAAACACTATATCTCGATCCACAAACACGATATCTCGCTTCGTAAACACTATCTCTCACTCCACAAACACTATATCTCGCTCCACAAACACTATATCTCGCTCCACGAACACTATATCTCGCTCCACAAACAATATATCTCGCTCCCCAAACACTATATCTCGCTCCACAAACACTATATCTCGCTCCACAAAAAACTATCTCTCGCTCCACAAACACTATATCTCGCTCCACAGACACTATATCTCGCTCCACAGACACTATATCTCGCTCCACAAACACTATATCTCTCTCCACAAACACGATCTTTTGCTCCACAAACACTATATCTCGCTCCACAAACACTATATCTCGCTCCACAAAAAACTATATCTCGCTCCCCAAACACTATATCTCGCTCCACAAACAATACGTCTCGCTCCATAAACACTATATCTCGTTCCACAAACACGATCTCTCGCTCCACAAACACGATCTCTCGCTCCACAAACACTATACCTCGCTCCACAAAAAACTATCTCTCGCTCCACAAACACTATATCTCGATCCACAAACACGATACCTCGCTTCGTAAACACTATCTCTCGCTTCACAAACACGATCTCTTGCTCCACAAACACTATATCTCGCTCCACAAACACTATATCTCGCTCCACGAACACTATATCTCGCTCCACAAACAATATATCTCGCTCCCCAAACACTATATCTCGCTCCACAAACACTATATCTCGCTCCATAAACACTATCTCTCGCTCCACAAACACTATATCTCGCTCCACAAAAAACTATCTCTCGCTCCACAAACACTATATCTCGATCCACAAACACGATATCTCACTCCACAAACACTATCTCTCGCTTCACAAACACTATCTCTCACTCCAAAAACACTATATCTCGCTTCACAAACACTATCTCTCACTCCAAAAACACTATATCTCGCTCCACAAACACTGTATCTCTCTCCACAAACACGATCTCTTGCTCCACAAACACGATATCTCGCTTCGTAAACACTATCTCTCGCTTCACAAACACTATCTCTCGCTCCACAAACACTATCTCTCGCTTCACAAACACTATCTCTCACTCCAAAAACACTATATCTCGCTCCACAAACACTGTATCTCTCTCCACAAACACGATCTCTTGCTCCACAAACACGATATCTCGCTTCGTAAACACTATCTCTCGCTTCACAAACACGATCTCTCACTCCACAAACACTATATCTCGCTCCAAAAACACTATATATCTCTCCACAAACACGATCTCTTGCTCCACAAACACTATATCTCGCTCCACAAACACTATATCTCGCTCCACAAAAAACTATCTCTCGCTCCACAAACACTATATCTCGATCCACAAACACGATATCTCACTCCACAAACACTATCTCTCGCTCCATAAACACTATCTCTCGGTCCACAAACACTATCTCTCGCTTCACAAACACTATCTCTCGCTCCACAAACACGATCTCTAGCTCCACAAACACTATATGTCGCTCCACAAACAATATATCTCGCTCCACAAACACTATATCTCGCTCCACAAACACCATATCTCGCTCCACAAACACTATATCTCGCTCCACAAACACGATCTCTCGCCCCACAAACACGATCTCGCTCTACAAACACTATATATCGCTCCACAAACACGATGCCTTGCTCCACAAACACTATATCTCGCTCCACAAACACTATATCTCACTCCACAAACACTATATCTCGCTCCACAAACACTATCTCTAGCTCCACAAACACGATCTCTCGCTCAACAAACACTATATCTCGCTCCACAAACACCATATCTCGCTCCACAAACACGATCTCTCGCTCCACAAACACTATATCTCGCTCCACAAACACTATATCTCGCTCCACAAACACTATATCCCACTCCACAAACACTATATTTCGCTCCACAAACACTATATCTCGCTCCACAAACACTATATCTCGCTCCACAAACACTATATCTCGCTTCACAAACACTATATCTCGCTTCACAAACACGATCTCTCGCTCCTCAAACAAGATCTCTCGCTCCACAAACAATACGCCTCGCTCCATAAACACTATATCTCGCTCCACAAACACGATCTCTCGCTCCACAAACACGATCTATCGCTCCACAAACACTATATCTCGCTCCACAAAAAACTATCTCTCGCTCCACAAACACTATATCTCGATCCACAAACACGATATATCGCTTCGTAAACACTATCTCTCGCTTCACAAACACGATCTCTCACTCCACAAACACTATATCTCGCTCCAAAAACACGATATCTCGCTCCACAAACACTATATCTCTCTCCACAAACACGATCTCTTGCTCCACAAACACTATATCTCGCTCCACAAACACTATATCTCGCTCCACAAAAAACTATCTCTCGCTCCACAAACACTATATCTCGATCCACAAACACGATATCTCTCTCCACAAACACGATCTCTTGCTCCACAAACACTATATCTCGCTCCACAAACACTATAGCTCGCTTCGTAAACACTATCTCTCGCTTCACAAACACGATCTCTCACTCCACAAACACTATATCTCGCTCCAAAAACACGATATCTCGCTCCACAAACACTATATCTCTCTCCACAAACACGATCTCTTGCTCCACAAACACTATATCTCGCTCCACAAACACTATATCTCGCTCCACAAAAAACTATCTCTCGCTCCACAAACACTATATCTCGATCCACAAACACGATATCTCTCTCCACAAACACGATCTCTTGCTCCACAAACACTGTATCTCGCTCCACAAACACTATAGCTCGCTTCACAAACAATACGTCTCGCTCCATAAATACTATATCTCGCTCCACAAACACGATCTCTCGCTCCACAAACACGATCTCTCGCTCCATAAACACTATATCTCGCTCCACAAAAAACTATCTCTCGCTCCACAAACACTATATCTCGATCCACAAACACGATATCTCGCTTCGTAAACACTATCTCTCGCTTCACAAACACGATCTCTCACTCCACAAACACTATATCTCGCTCCAAAAACACTATATCTCGCTCCACAAACACTATATCTCTCTCCACAAACACGATCTCTTGCTCCACAAACACTATATCTCGCTCCACAAACACTATATCTCGCTCCACAAAAAAACTATCTCTCGCTCCACAAACACTATATCTCGCTCCACAGACACTATATCTCGCTCCACAGACACTATATCTCGCTCCACAAACACTATATCTCTCTCCACAAACACGATCTTTTGCTCCACAAACACTATATCTCGCTCCACAAACACTATATCTCGCTCCACAAAAAACTATATCTCGCTCCCCAAACACTATATCTCGCTCCACAAACAATACGTCTCGCTCCATAAACACTATATCTCGTTCCACAAACACGATCTCTCGCTCCACAAACACGATCTCTCGCTCCACAAACACTATACCTCGCTCCACAAAAAACTATCTCTCGCTCCACAAACACTATATCTCGATCCACAAACACGATATCTCGCTTCGTAAACACTATCTCTCGCTTCACAAACACGATAGCTCGCTCCCCAAACACTATATCTCGCTCCACAAACACTATATCTCGCTCCACCAACACGATCTCTTGCTCCACAAACACTATATCTCGCTCCACAAACACTATATATCGCTCCACAAACACGATATCTCACTCCACAAAAACGACATCTCGCTCCCCAAACACTATATCTCGCTCCACAAACACTATATCTCGCTCCCCAAACACTATATCTCGCCCCACAAACACTATATCTCGCTCCACAAACACTATATCTCGATCCCCAAACAATATATCTCGCTCCACAAACACTATATCTCGCTCCACAAACATATATCTCGCTCCCCAAACACGATATCTCGCTCCCCAAACACTATATCTCTCTCCACAAACACTATATCTCGCTCCACCAACACGATCTCTTGCTCAACAAACACTATATAGTCCGGCAGATATGTGAAGAATTGTGGTAGAATTGTGCCTTTGATGATACAAGCATGAAACTTGGCACACAGTTAGGGCATACCCTTACAGTGAAATTTGGATGTAGGGGCATTCCAGATTTCTCCTTGGCCCAAAATGGCGGCCATTTTACAAAATGGCGGCTAAGAAGGACATATTTACCTATTATTTCAGACTTGTCATTTGTGCTGCTATTGAAACACAATGTAATGAGCATATTATAAATTGTCATGTACATGCTATGCAATACCTTCATACTGGGTTCAAAATTGGAATCTACGGTGGCCTATAAGGGGCAGAACAAATGGTTTACCATTGCAATAGACAGGACTGGTCTAGCGGTTTAATTATTTAACTTTGCATGACTATCTGATTTCTCCTGGGTGTAATTTTGGTTCAATACCTTTATATGAACAACTTTGATGTAGCTTTATGAACTTTCCTATCATAGACTAGGTGACTATAAGGAACAATGCAAGGCTAGTGAAAAGTTACGAAAGCGAATTACTATATTTATGATAATAATGTATGTATTTCTTTTTCAGATGATAACTCGACTGCACTGCACCTTCGCTCATTGACTGTAGTAGCTACCTAGATTTGGTTCCCAATTTGTATATTGATTGGATGGTGGTGGTGGATAATGCTTAATTGACAATGGCCAACAAAAATTTCAAGCTATTAGACCCCCAAAGCCCTAGTACATCTGGAACAAACATGCCTTATCTGACAGATTGGGAGAAGTGTGTGTTATGTCAGGAGGTCACCGATGAGGCCCTTGCCTGTCCAGCTGATTCCAAGCGAACCACAGGGTCCGGATACCAAACTCTTGCAGATTATCTCCTCACCTTCAGCCAGATGGGCTGCCTGCCAAAATCTCTAGAACTGTCCCGCCTGGACGGTGAAGGTATCCAGTCAACCTTCCAGAGCCACAAGGCTAAGTGGCATGATTCATGCAGACTGAAATACAACAAAACTGAACTGCATCGGGCACAAAAAAGAGAAACGTCTAGTGAAGAAACCGCAAGTGTCTCAAGAAAGTACACCCGTCACAGAGTACATGTAGACCACACACAGCCACAGCCTGAAAAGTGTTTCTTTTGTGACAAACCAGCGGGTACTAATTCTCTGCGAAAAGCTTCCACCTTCGACCTCGATAAACATGTCAGGACAGCTGCCCTGAAACTAGGAGATCAGGCACTTCTTGCTAAACTGAGTGCAGGTGACCTTATAGCACAAGATGCACAGTACCACGTGAAGTGTCTGGTGTCACTTTATAACAAAGCAAGGGCCACAAGCACAACACTGAATGAACAAGATGATATCAATCACGGTATAGCACTTGGAGAGCTAGTGTCCTACATCGATGATGCCCGCACAGATGCTCTTGTGACACCAGTGTTCAAGCTGGTAGACCTAGCAAGACTATACACCACCAGGCTGGAATAGCTTGGAACAGTCTTGACCAGGCGTGTCCACTCCACCAAACTCAAAGATCGAATCATGACATATTTTCCAGACCTAGAGGAGCACATGTCCGGTCGAGATATTCTGCTTGCTTTCAACCAGGATGTTGGCTCAGCCCTTCAGAAGGCATGTGATCACGACACTGACAGTGATGGAGTTTGTCTTGCGAGAGCCGCAAATATAGTTCGTAGAGACATGTTGAAAATGAACTCAACATTTAGTGGTTCATTTGAAGCCCACTGCCAAGAACATTCGGTACCTAATTCGCTTGTATCACTAGTTTCTATGATCTTGAATGGTCCTAACATCCAAGAGCAGTCAAGCCACTCGTCGGTATCAACACCTACTCTCACAATCTCACAACTCCTTATGTTCAACAGTTACTCACGCCGCAGAGAGAGTAGCAGTACTACCACGTCCACGAGGCACAGTCACAATCGGGAGACTCCCCTGCCTGTGTACCTGGGCACCCTTATCCACACAAAGACTCGAAAAAGAGACCTGGTTGATACTATGTTCAACCTGGGTCTCTCGATCTCCTATGACAGGGTGCTTAGCATCTCCACGGACTTGGGGAACAGAATCTGCCGTTTCTTCCAAAATGAGGGTACAGTTTGCCCCCCTGAGCTAAAAAGTGACCTCTTCACAACTGGGGCAGTGGATAACATTGATCATAACCCCAGTTCAACAAGTGCCCACGACTCCTTCCATGGCACTGGCATTTCACTTTTCCATCACCCAAATAGCGATAGCCGTGGAGTTCAACGGGTAAACCCAGATGACACATCAACAACAGATGCACACCTGCCACAGTCATACACCATCGTACCTCCTGTTGTTCTGGGTAAATGTGACCCACCTGTACCCAAGCTAGCGGGTCCCAACAAAAGCAACTGCCAACTCATCCCTGAAGCAATGCAGATTGAGTACAGGTAACTGATTATTGTGTTTGAACTGTGGACAGTTATATGTGTACCTAAATAATCAAGACTTGTTAAACTTGTGTGGACTTGTTTGTTCTTAATTGTGTTCATTATCTTGTATTTTGACAGGTGGCTGGAGCAGATGGAGAAGACAGTGCTATCTGACACACCACTTAAGGGAGACGAGACAGTATCATGGGCTGGATACCATGCCAGCAAGCAGTCTATTCCAGAAGAACCAGAGTGTAGTGTGGCCTTAACTTCATTGCTGCCTCTCTTCTATGACCAGGCAAAATCTGTGGCAATGATTCGTCACTCCATGGATGTCATCAAGAAAGCAATCGATATTCTGAATCCAGGTCAGATCCCTGTAATCACACTTGATCAGCCACTGTACACACTTGCCAAACAGATCCAATGGAGATGGCCAGAAACACACGGAGAAGATCACTTCGTCATGGTCTTTGGTGGACTCCATATTGAGATGGCAGCATGGAAAACCCTCGGTGACCTTCTGGATAGCAGTGGGTGGACAGGCGTTCTGATGCTTGCAGGGGTTGCTACAAGTGGTACTGCTGATTCCTTCCTGAAAGTGACCCATGTGACACGCACACGACGAGCACACCAAGTCACAGCCAGTACTCTCTATCTTCTCCTGAAGGAAGCCTACAGCCAGTACACCAGTGGACTAGATGAGGGACAGGATACGATACCACTAGATGACTGGTGCGGTGAACAAGCCAATGCAAGTCCACAGTTTCAGTTCTGGTTCCTAATTATGCAGCTAGAACTGGCAGTCCTGATCTATGTGAGATCCGTCCGTGAAGGAAACTTCCAACTGTACACTGATGCTCTGACCAAGCTTGTACCATGGTTCTTCGCCTTGGGACATACAAACTATGCCAGGTGGATCCCAGTTCACTTGCGCGACATGGTGACACTTGCAACAAAGCATCCAACTGTATACGCACAGTTTCTGGCAGGAAACTTCACCATGAAGAAGACTACACGTGCATTCTCTGCCATAGCCTTAGACCAGGCACACGAGCAAAATAATGCATTGGTGAAAGGTGATGGAGGGGCTGTAGGTCTTACGGAGAATGCTGCAGCTTTGCGCCGATGGATGGTGTCTGGTCCAGAGATGGCCAAACTGATCTATAAGTTTGAGGCCACAACAGAAAAAAGAATTAGGAAAACTGAACTAAAACACCATGAACAGACAAAGCACACGCAGGTAGCCTTTGCTCGAGATGTGAGAGCACTCACCCGTGTCATAGGAGAGATGGGGAACCCATTCTGTGACGACAGCAAAGATCTCTTGGTGCTAGACAGCAGAGACCTGGCAGACCCAGCAGTCATCAACACCCTTTACCAGATCGAGAAGCTGGGAAAAGAACAGTATGACACATATGTGAACGAGAGGCTTGTACATCAGACAAAGCCTATCACTGACCCAATAAAAAGAAACAATCTCCCTCTCTTCAGCCGACCCCCAGTCAGAGAGAAGTCAAGAACAGAGTTGAAGGTGGTATCTCTGAAGAATGACTGCGTTCTGTTCTCCAGGCTGTTTATTGCATCCCAGACACGGAATGGAGATCTTGATGAATTCTTTGCACATGAAAACCAAGCTTGTCCCCCTGCATTGTCACAAATGGGCAAAATCCGGCTTGGAACCAAGTCTGATCTGGTTGGGTGCTTAGAAGATCTGATCACCTCACGGGAAAATGATGATGTAAGCCCCCCTGTTGAAGTCATGATCCTGGATGGAGCAGCCATCGTGAACATGCTGGCACCTCGTAATGCGAAGACCTTCTCTGAGTATGCATCACTAGTATTCTTGCCATACATCACATCTCAGATACAAAATAAGAGCAGGGTTGATATTATCTGGGATGAATATTTCCCAGACAGTTTGAAAGCCGACACCAGGAAGACGAGGGGTAAAGGCACCAGGAGACGAGTTGAGCCATCTAGTTCCATCCCTCGAAACTGGCAGGCCTTCCTTCGCATAGACAAGAACAAGGTGGAGTTGTTTGACTTTCTAGCAACGAGGATAGCAAACATTGAGACTGACAAGCAAATCGTCACCACAAACCACAAAGAAGTTTTTTGTACACAGCCACGAGATGTTACTGGTCTTTCCCCGTGTAGTCACGAGGAGGCAGATACAAGGATACTACTCCATGTCCAAGATGCAGTCAGACAGGGCTATACCAAGGTGTCAATCCGCACAGTGGACACAGATGTTTTGATCCTTGCAGTGGCAGCAACTGGATATCTTGACATCGATGAACTCTGGGTTGCTTTTGGCACAGGGAAGAATTTCAGGCACTTGGCAGCTCACGAGATGGCTGTGGCACTGGGACCAAACAAGTGCCGATGGTTGCCATTCTTCCACGCCTTCACTGGGTGTGACACCGTGTCCTGCTTCGGCGGAAGGGGGAAGAAAACAGCATGGGAAACATGGAAAGCCTATGATGAGGTCACCTCAGCTTTCTGCGCACTGGCTGCCACACCAACCATTTCAACTGCAAATGACAACATGGATCCACTGGAGCGTTTTGTTGTTCTGCTCTACGATCGAACAAGCAGCCAGGAACATGTTAACGATGCCCGCAAGCATCTCTTCACCCAGACTGGTAGATCAATAGAGGCTATCCCACCAACGCAAGAAGCCCTCAGACAACACATCAAGAGAGCTGCCTACCAAGCCGGCTTTTGTTGGGGCCAGATGATGATTTGCGCACCTGAGCTCCCATCGCCAAGTGAATGGGGTTGGAAACAGAGTAATAACGGCTGGGGGATATATTGGACAACCCTCACAGAGGCAACTGAGGCATGCCGACAATTGATTAGATGTGGATGCAAGAAGGGTTGCAGGAAACAGTGCAAGTGTGTTAAGGCCGCACTCCAGTGCTCAGCTCTGTGTCACTGTGCAGGGGAGTGCACACGATAGTATACAGGAGGAATAACACACCTGTTACATATACACAAGCATGTGGAAGACTGTTTTGTAGACTGTTTTATAGTGAAAGTCACTTCCACAGGGTTAATGTGGCATTTTCACTTCATTTCCATTGTGTTTCTGGAGTTTGCTCAAAATAGCTCAAAAAGTAATTATTTTTGTAAAGAATAAGGACCAAATAAATGTTATGTGAGTTTGTTGACATTTAATTAGGATCTTACAACCTGTTTACGTGAAAAAAACATCATAGGTGTGCTTGAGCAATAAGTAAATCTAGTTTTATAGACATCGGTACTGTGTATCTTATTATCCGTAAACGGCCATTTTTTAAATGGCCGCCATTTTGTCCCTAGGAAAAGATTTGAATGCCCCTATATCCAAAAATCTTCCTAGTAGTATGCTCTATCAGTGTTCAAAATTTCATGCTTGTATCACCAAAAGCACAATTTTTTCACATATCTGCTGGGCTATCTCGCTCCACAAACACTATATCTCGCTCCACAAACACTATATCTCGCTCCACAAACACTATATCTCGCTCCACAAACACGATATCTCGCTCCACAAACACGATATCTCGCTCCACAAACACGATATCTCGCTCCACAAACACGATCTCTTGCTCCACAAACACTATATCTCGCTCCACAAACACGATATCTCACTCCACAACCAATATATCTCGCTCCATAAACACTATATTCTGCTCCACAAACACGATATCTCGCTTCACAAACACGATATCTCGCTCCACAAACACGATCTCTTGCTCCACAAACACGATATCTCGCTCCACAAACACTATATCTCACTCCACAAACATGATCTTTCGCTCCACAAACACTATATCTCGCTCCACAAACACAATATCTCGATCCACCAACACTATATGACGCTCCACAAACACGATCTCTCACTCCACAAACACGATCTCTCGCTCCACAAACACGATCTCTCGCTCCACAAACACGATCTCTCGCTCCACAAACACTCTATCTTGCTCCACAAACACTATATCTCGCTCCACAAAACGATCTCTCACTCCACAAACACTATATCTCGGTCCACAAACACGATCTTTCGCACCACAACACTATATCTCGCTCCACAAACACTATCTCTCGCTCCACAAACACTATATCTCGATCGACAAACATTATATCTCGCTCCCCAAACACTATATCTCGCTCCACAAACACTATATCTCGCTCCACAAACACGATCTCTCGCTCCACAAAGATGATCGCTCGCTCCACAAACAATATATCTCGCTTCACAAACACTATATCTCGCACCACAAACACGATCTCTCGCTCCACAAACACTATATCTCGCACCACAAACACGATCTCTCGCTCCACAAAGATGATCGCTCGCTCCACAAACACTATATGTCGCTTCACAAACACGATCTCTCGCTACACAAACACTATATGTCGCCCCACAAACACTATCTCTCGCTCCACAAACAAGATATCTCGATCCACAAACACGATATCTCGCTTCATAAACACTATCTCTCGCTTCTCAAACACTATCTCTCGCTCTACAAACACTATATCTCGCTCCACAAACACTATATCTCGCTCCACAAACACTATATCTCGCTCCCCAAACACTATATCTCGCTCCACAAACACTATGTCTCTCTCCATAAACACTATATCTCGTTCCACAAACACGATCTCTCGCTCCACAAACACTAAATCTCGCTCCACAAACACTATCTCTCGCTCCACAAACACTATATCTCGATCGACAAACACGATATCTCGCTTCATAAACACTATCTCTCGCTTCACAAACACTATCTCTCGCTCCACAAACACTTTATCTCGCTCCACAAACACTATATCTCGCTCCAGAAACACTATATCTCGCTCCACAAACATGATCTCTTGCTCCACAAACACTATATCTCGCTCCACAAACACTATATCTCGCTCCACAAACACTATCTCTCGCTCCACAAACACTATATCTCGCTCCACAAACACTATCTCTCACTCCACAAACACTATCTCTCGCTCCACAAACACGATCTCTCGCTCCACAAACACTATATCTCGCTCCACAGACACTATATCTCGCTCCACAGACACTATATCTCGCTCCACAAACACTATATCTCTCTCCACAAACACGATCTCTTGCTCCACAAACACTATATCTCGCTCCACAAACAGTATATCTCGCTCCACAAAAAACTATATCTCGCTCCCCAAACACTATATCTCGCTCCACAAACAATACGTCTCGCTCCATAAACACTATATCTCGTTCCACAAACACGATCTCTCGCTCCACAAACACGATCTCTCGCTCCACAAACACTATACCTCGCTCCACAAAAAACTATCTCTCGCTCCACAAACACTATATCTCGATCCACAAACACGATATCTCGCTTCGTAAACACTATCTCTCGCTTCACAAACACGATCTCTCACTCCACAAACACTATATCTCGCTCCAAAAACACTATATCTCGCTCCACAAACACTATATCTCCCTCCACAAACACGATCTCTTGCTCCACAAACACTATATCTCGCTCCACAAACACTATATCTCGCTCAACGAACACTATATCTCGCTCCACAAACAATATATCTCGCTCCCCAAACACTATATCTCGCTTCACAAACACTATATCTCGCTTCACAAACACTATATCTCGCTCCACAAACACGATCTCTCACTCCACAAACACTATATCTCGCTCCACAAACACTATATCTCGCTCCAGAAACACTATATCTCACTAGACAAACACTATATCTCGTTTCACAAACACTAAAACTCGCTTCACAAACACTATACCTCGCTCCACAAACACTATATCTCGCTCCACAAACACTATACCTCGCTCTACAAACACAATATCTCGCTCCACAAACACTATATCTCGCTCCACAAACACTATATCTCGCTCCACAAACACGATATCTCGCTCCACAAACACTATATCTCGTTCCCCAAACACTATATCTCGCTCCACAAACATGATATCTCGCTCCCCAAACACTATATCTCGCTTCACAAACACCATATCTCGCTCCACAAACACTATATCTCGCTCCACAAACACTATATCTCGCTCCACAAACACGATATCTCGCTCCACAAACACGATATCTCGCTCCACAAACACTATATCTCGATCCACAAACACTATATCTCGCTCCACAAACACTAAATCTCGCTCCACAAACACAACATGAATATCTTGCTCCACAAACACTATATCTCGCTTCACAAACACGATCTCTCGCTCCACAAACACGATCTCTCTCTCCACAATTACGATATCTCGCTCCACAAACACTACATCTCGCTCCACAAACACTACCTCTCGCTCCACAAACACTATATCTCGCTTCACAAACACTATATCTCGCTTCACAAACACTATATCTCGCTTCACAAACACTATATCTCGCTCCACAAACACTATATCTCGCTCCACAAACACTATATATCGCTCCACAAACACTATATCTCACTCCACAAACACGATCTCTCGCTCGACAAACACTATATCTCGCTCCCCAAATACTAAATATCGCTCCACAAACACTATATCTCGCTCCCCAAACACTATATCTCGCTCCACAAACACTACATCTCGCTTCACAAACACTATATCTCGCTCCACAAACACTATATCTCGCTCCACAAACATATATCTCGCTCCCCAAACACGATAGCTCGCTCCCCAAACACTATATCTCGCTCCACAAACACTATATCTCGCTCCACCAACACGATCTCTTGCTCCACAAACACGATATCTCGCTCCACAAACACTATATATCGCTCCACAAACACGATATCTCACTCCACAAACACGACATCTCGCTCCCCAAACACTATATCTCGCTCCACAAACACTATATCTCGCTCCCCAAACACCATATCTCGCCCCACAAACACTATATCTCGCTCCACAAACACTATATCTCGATCCCCAAACAATATATCTCGCTCCACAAACACTATATCTCGCTCCACAAACATATATCTCGCTCCCCAAACACGATATCTCGCTCCCCAAACACTATATCTCTCTCCACAAACACTATATCTCGCTCCACCAACACGATCTCTTGCTCAACAAACACTATATCTCGCTCCACAAACACTATATCTCGCTCCACAAACACTATATCTCGCTCCACAAACACTATATCTCGCTCCACAAACACGATATCTCGCTCCACAAACACGATATCTCGCTCCACAAACACGATATCTCGCTCCACAAACACGATCTCTTGCTCCACAAACACTATATCTCGCTCCACAAACACGATATCTCACTCCACAACCAATATATCTCGCTCCATAAACACTATATTCTGCTCCACAAACACGATATCTCGCTTCACAAACACGATATCTCGCTCCACAAACACGATCTCTTGCTCCACAAACACGATATCTCGCTCCACAAACACTATATCTCACTCCACCAACATGATCTTTCGCTCCACAAACACTATATCTCGCTCCACAAACACAATATCTCGATCCACCAACACTATATGACGCTCCACAAACACGATCTCTCACTCCACAAACACGATCTCTCGCTCCACAAACACGATCTCTCGCTCCACAAACACTCTATCTTGCTCCACAAACACTATATCTCGCTCCACAAAACGATCTCTCACTCCACAAACACTATATATCGGTCCACAAACACGATCTTTCGCTCCACAACACTATATCTCGCTCCACAAACACTATCTCTCGCTCCACAAACACTATATCTCGATCGACAAACATTATATCTCGCTCCCCAAACACTATATCTCGCTCCACAAACACTATATCTCGCTCCACAAACACGATCTCTCGCTCCACAAAGATGATCGCTCGCTCCACAAACAATATATCTCGCTTCACAAACACTATATCTCGCACCACAAACACGATCTCTCGCTCCACAAACACTATATCTCGCACCACAAACACGATCTCTCGCTCCACAAAGATGATCGCTCGCTCCACAAACACTATATGTCGCTTCACAAACACGATCTCTCGCTACACAAACACTATATGTCGCCCCACAAACACTATCTCTCGCTCCACAAACAAGATATCTCGATCCACAAACACGATATCTCGCTTCATAAACACTATCTCTCGCTTCTCAAACACTATCTCTCGCTCTACAAACACTATATCTCGCTCCACAAACACTATATCTCGCTCCACAAACACTATATCTCGCTCCCCAAACACTATATCTCGCTCCACAAACACTATGTCTCTCTCCATAAACACTATATCTCGTTCCACAAACACAATATCTCGATCCACCAACACTATATGACGCTCCACAAACACGATCTCTCGCTCCACAAACACGATCTCTCGCTCCACAAACACGATCTCTCGCTCCACAAACACTCTATCTTGCTCCACAAACACTATATCTCGCTCCACAAAACGATCTCTCACTCCACAAACACTATATCTCGGTCCACAAACACGATCTTTCGCTCCACAACACTATATCTCGCTCCACAAACACTATCTCTCGCTCCACAAACACTATATATCGATCGACAAACATTATATCTCGCTCCCCAAACACTATATCTCGCTCCACAAACACTATATCTCGCTCCACAAACACGATCTCTCGCTCCACAAAGATGATCGCTCGCTCCACAAACAATATATCTCGCTTCACAAACACTATATCTCGGACCACAAACACGATCTCTCGCTCCACAAACACTATATCTCGCACCACAAACACGATCTCTCGCTCCACAAAGATGATCGCTCGCTCCACAAACACGATCTCTCGCTCCACAAACACTAAATCTCGCTCCACAAACACTATCTCTCGCTCCACAAACACTATATCTCGATCGACAAACACGATATCTCGCTTCATAAACACTATCTCTCGCTTCACAAACACTATCTCTCGCTCCACAAACACTTTATCTCGCTCCACAAACACTATATCTCGCTCCAGAAACACTATATCTCGCTCCACAAACATTATCTCTTGCTCCACAAACACTATATCTCGCTCCACAAACACTATATCTCGCTCCACAAACACTATCTCTCGCTCCACAAACACTATCTCTCGCTCCACAAACACTATATCTCGCTCCACAAACACTATCTCTCACTCCACAAACACTATCTCTCGCTCCACAAACACGATCTCTCGCTCCACAAACACTATATCTCGCTCCACAAACACTATATCACGCTCCACAAACACTATATGTCGCTCCACAAACACGATATCACGCTCCACAAACACTATATCTCGCTCCGCAAACACTATATCTCCTTCCACAAACACTATATGAATATCTCGCTCCACAAACACTATATCTCGCTCCACAAACACTATATCTCGCTCCACAAACACTATATCTCGCTCCACAAACACTATACCTCGCTTCCCAAACACTATATCTCGCTCCCCAAACACTATATCTCACTCCACAAACACTATATCTCGCTCCAAAAACACTATATCTCGCTCCACAAACACTATATCTCGCTCCACAAACACTATATCTCACTCCACAAACACTATATCTAGCTCCACAAACACTATATCTCGCTCCACAAACACTATATCTCGCTCCACAAACACTATATCTCGCCCCACAAACACTATATCTCGCTCCACAGACATTATATCTCGCTCTACAAACATTATATCTCGCTTCACAAACATTATATCTCGCTTCACAAACACCATCTCTCGCTCCACAAACACTATATCTCGCTCCACAAACACGATATCTCGCTCCACAAACACTATATCTCGCTCCACAAACACTATATCTCGCTCCACAAACACGATATCTCGCTCCACAAACACTATATCTCACTCCACAAACACTATATCTCGCTCCACAAACACTATATCTCACTCCACAAACACTATATCTCACTCCACAAACACTATATCTAGCTCCACAAACACTATATCTCGCTCCACAAACACTATATCTCGCTCCACAAACACGATATCTCGCTCCACAAACACTATATCTCACTCCACAAACACTATATCTCGCTCCACAAACACCATATCTCACTCCACAAACACTATATCTTGCTCCACAAACACTATATCTCGCTCCACAAACACGATATCTCGCTCCACAAACACTATATCTCACTCCACAAACACTATATCTAGCTCCACAAGCACTATATCTCGCTCCACAAACACTATATCTCACTCCACAAACACTATATCTAGCTCCACAAACACTATATCTCGCTCCACAAACACTATATCTCGCTCCACAAACACGATATCTCGCTCCACAAACACTATATCTCACTCCACAAACACTATATCTCGCTCCACAAACACCATATCTCACTCCACAAACACTATATCTCGCTCCACAAACACTATATCTCACTCCACAAACACTATATCTCACTCCACAAACACGATACCTCGCTCCACAAACACGATATCTTGCTCCACAAACACTATCTTGCTCCACAAACAGTATATCTCGCTCCACAAACAATATATCTCGCTCCACAAACACTATATTCCGCTCCACAAACACTATATCTCGTTCCACAAACACGATCTTTCGCTCCACAAACACGATATCTCACGACACCAACACTATATCTCGCTCCACAAACAATATATCTCGCTCCCCAAACACTATATCTCGCTCCACAAACACTATATCTCACTCCACAAACACTATATCTAGCTCCACAAACACTATATCTCGCTCCACAAACACTATATCTCGCTCCACAAACACTATATCTCGCCCCACAAACACTATATCTCGCTCCACAAACATTATATCTCGCTCCACAAACATTATATCTCGCTTCACAAACACCATCTCTCGCTCCACAAACACGATCTCCACTCCACAAACACGATCTCTCGCTCCACAAACACTCTATCTCACTCCACAAACACTATATCTCGCTCCACAAACACTATATCTCGCTCCACAAACACTATATCTCGCTTCACAAACACTATATCTCACTCCACAAACACGATATCTCGCTCCACAAACACTATATCTTGCTCCACAAACACGATATCTCGCGACACCAACACTATATCTTGCTCCACAAACAATATATCTCGCTCCACAAACATTATATCTTGCTCCACAAACATTATATCTCGCTTCACAAACACCATAGCTCGCTCCACAAACACTATATCTCGCCCCACAAACACTATATCTCGCTCCACAAACATTATATCTCACTCCACAAACATTATATCTCGCTTCACAAACATTATATCTCGCTTCACAAACACCATCTCTCGCTCCACAAACACGATCTCCACTCCACAAACACGATCTCTAGCTCCACAAACACTATATGTCGCTCCACAAACACTATATATCGCTCCACAAACACTATATCTCGCTCCACAAACACCATATCTCGCTCCACAAACACTATATCTCGCTCCACAAACACGATCTCTCGCCCCACAAACACGATCTCGCTCTACAAACACTATATATCGCTCCACAAACACGATGCCTTGCTCCACAAACACTATATCTCGCTCCACAAACACTATATCTCGCTCCACAAACACTATATCTCGCTCCACAAACACTATCTCTCGCTCCAAAAACACTATATCTCGCTCCACAAACACCATATCTCGCTCCACAAACACGATCTCTCGCTCCACAAACACTATATCTCGCTCCACAAACACTATATCCCACTCCACAAACACTATATCTCGCTCCACAAACAATACGTCTCGCTCCATAAACACTATATCTCGTTCCACAAACACGATCTCTCGCTCCACAAACATGATCTCTCGCTCCACAAACACTATCTCTCGCTCCAAAAACACTATATCTCGCTCCACAAACACCATATCTCGCTCCACAAACACGATCTCTCGCTCCACAAACACTATATCTCGCTCCACAAAAAACTATATCTCGCTCCCCAAACACTATATCTCGCTCCACAAACAATACGTCTCGCTCCATAAACACTACATCTCGTTCCACAAACACGATCTCTCGCTTCACAAACACGATCTCTCGCTCCACAAACACTATATCTCGCTCCACAAAAAACTATCTCTCGCTCCACAAACACTATATCTCGATCCACAAACACGATATCTCGCTTCGTAAACACAATCTCTTGCTTCACAAACACGATCTCTCACTCCACAAACACTATATCTCGCTCCAAAAACACTATATCTCGCTCCAAAAACACTATATCTCTCTCCACAAACACGATCTCTTGCTCCACAAACACTATATCTCGCTCCACAAACACTATATCTCGCTCCACGAACACTATATCTCGCTCCACAAACAATATATCTCGCTCCCCAAACACTATATCTCGCTCCACAAACACTATATCTCGCTCCATAAACACTATCTCTCGCTCCACAAACACTATCTCTCGCTTCACAAACACTATCTCTCGCTTCACAAACACTATCTCTCGCTCCACAAACACGATATCTCGCTTCGTAAACACTATCTCTCGCTTCACAAACACGATCTCTCACTCCACAAACACTATATCTCGCTCCAAAAACACTATATCTCGCTCCACAAACACTATATCTCTCTCCACAAACACGATCTCTTGCTCCACAAACACGATATCTCGCTTCGTAAACACTATCTCTCGCTTCACAAACACGATCTCTCACTCCACAAACACTATATCTCGCTCCAAAAACACTATATCTCGCTCCACAAAAAACTATCTCTCGCTCCACAAACACTATATCTCGATCCACAAACACGATATCTCACTCCACAAACACTATCTCTCGCTCCATAAACACTATCTCTCGCTCCACAAACACTATCTCTCGCTTCACAAACACTATCTCTCGCTCCAAAAACACTATATCTCGCTCCACAAACACTGTATCTCTCTCCACAAACACGATCTCTTGCTCCACAAACACGATATCTCGCTTCGTAAACACTATCTCTCGCTTCACAAACACGATCTCTCACTCCACAAACACTATATCTCGCTCCAAAAACACTATATATCTCTCCACAAACACGATCTCTTGCTCCACAAACACTATATCTCGCTCCACAAACACTATATCTCGCTCCACAAAAAACTATCTCTCACTCCACAAACACTATATCTCGATCCACAAACACGATATCTCACTCCACAAACACTATCTCTCGCTCCATAAACACTATCTCTCGGTCCACAAACACTATCTCTCGCTTCACAAACACTATCTCTCGCTCCACAAACACGATCTCTAGCTCCACAAACACTATATGTCGCTCCACAAACAATATATCTCGCTCCACAAACACTATATCTCGCTCCACAAACACCATATCTCGCTCCACAAACACTATATCTCGCTCCACAAACACGATCTCTCGCCCCACAAACACGATCTCGCTCTACAAACACTATATATCGCTCCACAAACACGATGCCTTGCTCCACAAACACTATATCTCGCTCCACAAACACTATATCTCACTCCACAAACACTATATCTCGCTCCACAAACACTATCTCTAGCTCCACAAACACTATCTCTCGCTCAACAAACACTATATCTCGCTCCACAAACACCATATCTCGCTCCACAAACACGATCTCTCGCTCCACAAACACTATATCTCGCTCCACAAACACTATATCTCGCTCCACAAACACTATATCCCACTCCACAAACACTATATTTCGCTCCACAAACACTATATCTCGCTCCACAAACACTATATCTCGCTCCACAAACACTATATCTCGCTTCACAAACACTATATCTCGCTTCACAAACACGATCTCTCGCTCCTCAAACAAGATCTCTCGCTCCACAAACAATACGCCTCGCTCCATAAACACTATATCTCGCTCCACAAACACGATCTCTCGCTCCACAAACACGATCTATCGCTCCACAAACACTATATCTCGCTCCACAAAAAACTATCTCTCGCTCCACAAACACTATATCTCGATCCACAAACACGATATCTCGCTTCGTAAACACTATCTCTCGCTTCACAAACATGATCTCTCACTCCACAAACACTATATCTCGCTCCAAAAACACTATATCTCGCTCCACAAACACTATATCTCTCTCCACAAACACGATCTCTTGCTCCACAAACACTATATCTCGCTCCACAAACACTATATCTCGCTCCACAAAAAACTATCTCTCGCTCCACAAACACTATATCTCGATCCACAAACACGATATCTCTCTCCACAAACACGATCTCTTGCTCCACAAACACTATATCTCGCTCCACAAACACTATAGCTCGCTCCACAAACACTATATCTCGCTTCACAAACACTATATCTCGCTTCACAAACACGATCTCTCGCTCCTCAAACAAGATCTCTCGCTCCACAAACACTATATCTCGCTCCACAAACACTAAATCTCGCTTTCCAAACACTATATCTCGCTCCACAAACAATACGTCTCGCTCCATAAATACTATATCTCGCTCCACAAACACGATCTCTCGCTCCACAAACACGATCTCTCGCTCCACAAACACTATATCTCGCTACACAAAAAACTATCTCTCGCTCCACAAACACTATATCTCGATCCACAAACACGATATCTCGCTTTGTAAACACTATCTCTCGCTTCACAAACACTATATCTCGCTCCAAAAACACTATATCTCGCTCCACAAACACTATATCTCTCTCCACAAACACGATCTCTTGCTCCACAAACAGTATATCTCGCTCCACAAACACTATATCTCGCTCCACAAAAAACTATCTCTCGCTCCACAAACACTATATCTCGCTCCACAGACACTATATCTCGCTCCACAGACACTATATCTCGCTCCACAAACACTATATCTCTCTCCACAAACACGATCTCTTGCTCCACAAACACTATATCTCGCTCCACAAACACTATATCTCGCTCCACAAACACTATATCTCGCTCCACAAACAATACGTCTCGCTCCATAAACACTATATCTCGTTCCACAAACACGATCTCTCGCTCCACAAACACGATCTCTCGCTCCACAAACACTATACCTCGCTCCACAAAAAACAATCTCTCGCTCCACAAACACTATATCTCGATCCACAAACACGATATCTCGCTTCGTAAACACTATCTCTCGCTTCACAAACACGATCTCTCACTCCACAAACACTATATCTCGCTCCAAAAACACTATATCTCGCTCCACAAACACTATATCTCTCTCCACAAACACGATCTCTTGCTCCACAAACACTATATCTCGCTCCACAAACACTATATCTCGCTCCACGAACACTATATCTCGCTCCACAAACAATATATCTCGCTCCCCAAACACTATATCTCGCTTCACAAACACTATATCTCGCTTCACAAACACTATATCTCGCTTCACAAACACGATCTCTCGCTCCACAAACACGATCTCTCACTCCACAAACACTATATCTCGCTCCACAAACACTATATCTCGCTCCAGAAACACTATATCTCACTAGACAAACACTATATCTCGTTTCACAAACACTAAAACTCGCTTCACAAACACTATACCTCGCTCCACAAACACTATATCTCGCTCCACAAACACTATACCTCGCTCTACAAACACAATATCTCGCTCCACAAACACTATATCTCGCTCCACAAACACTATATCTCGCTCCACAAACACGATATCTCGCTCCACAAACACTATATCTCGTTCCCCAAACACTATATCTCGCTCCACAAACACGATATCTCGCTCCCCAAACACTATATCTCGCTTCACAAACACCATATCTCGCTCCACAAACACTATATCTCGCTCCACAAACACAATATCTCGCTCCACAAACACGATATCTCGCTCCACAAACACGATATCTCGCTCCACAAACACTATATCTCGATCCACAAACACTATATCTCGCTCCACAAACACTAAATCTCGCTCCACAAACACAACATGAATATCTCGCTCCACAAACACTACATCTCGCTCCACAAACACTACCTCTCGCTCCACAAACACTATATCTCGCTTCACAAACACTATATCTCGCTTCACAAACACTATATCTCGCTTCACAAACACTATATCTCGCTCCACAAACACTATATCTCGCTCCACAAACACTATATATCGCTCCACAAACACTATATCTCACTCCACAAACACGATCTCTCGCTCGACAAACACTATATCTCGCTCCCCAAATACTAAATATCGCTCCACAAACACTATATCTCGCTCCCCAAACACTATATCTCGCTCCACAAACACTACATCTCGCTTCACAAACACTATATCTCGCTCCACAAACACTATATCTCGCTCCACAAACATATATCTCGCTCCCCAAACACGATAGCTCGCTCCCCAAACACTATATCTCGCTCCACAAACACTATATCTCGCTCCACCAACACGATCTCTTGCTCCACAAACACTATATCTCGCTCCACAAACACTATATATCGCTCCACAAACACGATATCTCACTCCACAAAAACGACATCTCGCTCCCCAAACACTATATCTCGCTCCACAAACACTATATCTCGCTCCCCAAACACTATATCTCGCCCCACAAACACTATATCTCGCTCCACAAACACTATATCTCGATCCCCAAACAATATATCTCGCTCCACAAACACTATATCTCGCTCCACAAACATATATCTCGCTCCCCAAACACGATATCTCGCTCCCCAAACACTATATCTCTCTCCACAAACACTATATCTCGCTCCACCAACACGATCTCTTGCTCAACAAACACTATATCTCGCTCCACAAACACTATATCTCGCTCCACAAACACTATATCTCGCTCCACAAACACTATATCTCGCTCCACAAACACGATATCTCGCTCCACAAACACGATATCTCGCTCCACAAACACGATATCTCGCTCCACAAACACGATCTCTTGCTCCACAAACACTATATCTCGCTCCACAAACACGATATCTCACTCCACAACCAATATATCTCGCTCCATAAACACTATATTCTGCTCCACAAACACGATATCTCGCTTCACAAACACGATATCTCGCTCCACAAACACGATCTCTTGCTCCACAAACACGATATCTCGCTCCACAAACACTATATCTCACTCCACAAACATGATCTTTCGCTCCACAAACACTATATCTCGCTCCACAAACACAATATCTCGATCCACCAACACTATATGACGCTCCACAAACACGATCTCTCACTCCACAAACACGATCTCTCGATCCACAAACACGATCTCTCGCTCCACAAACACGATCTCTCGCTCCACAAACACTCTATCTTGCTCCACAAACACTATATCTCGCTCCACAAAACGATCTCTCACTCCACAAACACTATATCTCGGTCCACAAACACGATCTTTCGCACCACAACACTATATCTCGCTCCACAAACACTATCTCTCGCTCCACAAACACTATATCTCGATCGACAAACATTATATCTCGCTCCCCAAACACTATATCTCGCTCCACAAACACTATATCTCGCTCCACAAACACGATCTCTCGCTCCACAAAGATGATCGCTCGCTCCACAAACAATATATCTCGCTTCACAAACACTATATCTCGCACCACAAACACGATCTCTCGCTCCACAAACACTATATCTCGCACCACAAACACCATATCTCGCTCCACAAACACTATATCTCGCTCCACAAACACTATATCTCGCTCCACAAACACGATATCTCGCTCCACAAACACGATATCTCGCTCCACAAACACTATATCTCGATCCACAAACACTATATCTCGCTCCACAAACACTAAATCTCGCTCCACAAACACAACATGAATATCTTGCTCTACAAACACTATATCTCGCTTCACAAACACGATCTCTCGCTCCACAAACACGATCTCTCTCTCCACAATTACGATATCTCGCTCCACAAACACTACATCTCGCTCCACAAACACTACCTCTCGCTCCACAAACACTATATCTCGCTTCACAAACACTATATCTCGCTTCACAAACACTATATCTCGCTTCACAAACACTATATCTCGCTCCACAAACACTATATCTCGCTCCACAAACACTATATATCGCTCCACAAACACTATATCTCACTCCACAAACACGATCTCTCGCTCGACAAACACTATATCTCGCTCCCCAAATACTAAATATCGCTCCACAAACACTATATCTCGCTCCCCAAACACTATATCTCGCTCCACAAACACTACATCTCGCTTCACAAACACTATATCTCGCTCCACAAACACTATATCTCGCTCCACAAACATATATCTCGCTCCCCAAACACGATAGCTCGCTCCCCAAACACTATATCTCGCTCCACAAACACTATATCTCGCTCCACCAACACGATCTCTTGCTCCACAAACACTATTTCTCGCTCCACAAACACTATATATCGCTCCACAAACACGATATCTCACTCCACAAAAACGACATCTCGCTCCCCAAACACTATATCTCGCTCCACAAACACTATATCTCGCTCCCCAAACACTATATCTCGCCCCACAAACACTATATCTCGCTCCACAAACACTATATCTCGATCCCCAAACAATATATCTCGCTCCACAAACACTATATCTCGCTCCACAAACATATATCTCGCTCCCCAAACACGATATCTCGCTCCCCAAACACTATATCTCTCTCCACAAACACTATATCTCGCTCCACCAACACGATCTCTTGCTCAACAAACACTATATCTCGCTCCACAAACACTATATCTCGCTCCACAAACACTATATCTCGCTCCACAAACACTATATCTCGCTCCACAAACACGATATCTCGCTCCACAAACACGATATCTCGCTCCACAAACACGATATCTCGCTCCACAAACACGATCTCTTGCTCCACAAACACTATATCTCGCTCCACAAACACGATATCTCACTCCACAACCAATATATCTCGCTCCATAAACACTATATTCTGCTCCACAAACACGATATCTCGCTTCACAAACACGATATCTCGCTCCACAAACACGATCTCTTGCTCCACAAACACGATATCTCGCTCCACAAACACTATATCTCACTCCACAAACATGATCTTTCGCTCCACAAACACTATATCTCGCTCCACAAACACAATATCTCGATCCACCAACACTATATGACGCTCCACAAACACGATCTCTCACTCCACAAACACGATCTCTCGCTCCACAAACACGATCTCTCGCTCCACAAACACGATCTCTCGCTCCACAAACACTCTATCTTGCTCCACAAACACTATATCTCGCTCCACAAAACGATCTCTCACTCCACAAACACTATATCTCGGTCCACAAACACGATCTTTCGCTCCACAACACTATATCTCGCTCCACAAACACTATCTCTCGCTCCACAAACACTATATCTCGATCGACAAACATTATATCTCGCTCCCCAAACACTATATCTCGCTCCACAAACACTATATCTCGCTCCACAAACACGATCTCTCGCTCCACAAAGATGATCGCTCGCTCCACAAACAATATATCTCGCTTCACAAACACTATATCTCGCACCACAAACACGATCTCTCGCTCCACAAACACTATATCTCGCACCACAAACACGATCTCTCGCTCCACAAAGATGATCGCTCGCTCCACAAACACTATATGTCGCTTCACAAACACGATCTCTCGCTACACAAACACTATATGTCGCCCCACAAACACTATCTCTCGCTCCACAAACAAGATATCTCGATCCACAAACACGATATCTCGCTTCATAAACACTATCTCTCGCTTCTCAAACACTATCTCTCGCTCTACAAACACTATATCTCGCTCCACAAACACTATATCTCGCTCCACAAACACTATATCTCGCTCCCCAAACACTATATCTCGCTCCACAAACACTATGTCTCTCTCCATAAACACTATATCTCGTTCCACAAACACGATCTCTCGCTCCACAAACACTAAATCTCGCTCCACAAACACTATCTCTCGCTCCACAAACACTATATCTCGATCGACAAACACGATATCTCGCTTCATAAACACTATCTCTCGCTTCACAAACACTATCTCTCGCTCCACAAACACTTTATCTCGCTCCACAAACACTATATCTCGCTCCAGAAACACTATATCTCGCTCCACAAACATGATCTCTTGCTCCACAAACACTATATCTCGCTCCACAAACACTATATCTCGCTCCACAAACACTATCTCTCGCTCCACAAACACTATATCTCGCTCCACAAACACTATCTCTCACTCCACAAACACTATCTCTCGCTCTACAAACACGATCTCTCGCTCCACAAACACTATATCTCGCTCCACAAACACTATATCACGCTCCACAAACACTATATGTCACTCCACAAACACGATATCACGCTCCACAAACACGATATCTCGCTCCGCAAACACTATATCTCGCTCCACAAACACTATATGAATATCTCGCTCCACAAACACTATATCTCGCTCCACAAACACTATATCTCGCTCCACAAACACTATACCTCGCTTCCCAAACACTATATCTCGCTCCCCAAACACTATATCTCACTCCACAAACACTATATCTCGCTCCAAAAACACTATATCTCGCTCCACAAACACTATATCTCGCTCCACAAACACTATATCTCACTCCACAAACACTATATCTAGCTCCACAAACACTATATCTCGCTCCACAAACACTATATCTCGCTCCACAAACACTATATCTCGACCCACAAACACTATATCTCGCTCCACAGACATTATATCTCGCTCCACAAACATTATATCTCGCTTCACAAACATTATATCTCGCTTCACAAACACCATCTCTCGCTCCACAAACACGATCTCCACTCCACAAACTCGATATCTCGCTCCACAAACACTATATCTCACTCCACAAACACTATATCTCGCTCCACAAACACCATATCTCACTCCACAAACACTATATCTCGCTCCACAAACACTATATCTCACTCCACAAACACTACATCTCACTCCACAAACACGATATCTCGCTCCACAAACACGATATCTTGCTCCACAAACACTATCTTGCTCCACAAACAGTATATCTCGCTCCACAAACAATATATCTCGCTCCACAAACACTATATTCCGCTCCACAAACACTATATCTCGTTCCACAAACACGATCTCTCGCTCCACAAACACGATATCTCACGACACCAACACTATATCTCGCTCCACAAACAATATATCTCGCTCCCCAAACACTATATCTCGCTCCACAAACACTATATCTCACTCCACAAACACTATATCTAGCTCCACAAACACTATATCTCGCTCCACAAACACTATATCTCGCTCCACAAACACTATATCTCGCCCCACAAACACTATATCTCGCTCCACAAACATTATATCTCGCTCCACAAACATTATATCTCGCTTCACAAACATTATATCTCGCTTCACAAACACCATCTCTCGCTCCACAAACACGATCTCCACTCCACAAACACGATCTCTCGCTCCACAAACACTATATCTCACTCCACAAACACTATATCTCGCTCCACAAACACTATATCTCGCTCCACAAACACTATATCTCGCTTCACAAACACTATATCTCACTCCACAAACACGATATCTCGCTCCACAAACACTATATCTTGCTCCACAAACACGATATCTCGCGACACCAACACTATATCTTGCTCCACAAACAATATATCTCGCTCCCCAAACACTATATCTCGCCCCACAAACACTATATCTCGCTCGACAAACATTATATCTTGCTCCACAAACATTATATCTCGCTTCACAAACACCATAGCTCGCTCCACAAACACTATATCTCGCCCCACAAACACTATATCTCGCTCCACAAACATTATATCTCGCTCCACAAACATTATATCTCGCTTCACAAACATTATATCTCGTTTCACAAACACCATCTCTCGCTCCACAAACACGATCTCAACTCCACAAACACGATCTCTAGCTCCACAAACACTCTATGTCGCTCCACAAACACTATATCTCGCTCCACAAACACTATATCTCGCTCCACAAACACTATATCTCGCTCCACAAACACCATATCTCGCTCCACAAACACTATATCTCGCTCCACAAACACGATCTCTCGCCCCACAAACACGATCTCGCTCTACAAACACTATATATCGCTCCACAAACACGATGCCTTGCTCCACAAACACTATATCTCGCTCCACAAACACTATATCTCGCTCCACAAACACTATATCTCGCTCCACAAACACTATCTCTCGCTCCACAAACACTATCTCTCGCTCCAAAAACACTATATCTCGCTCCACAAACACCATATCTCGCTCCACAAACACGATCTCTCGCCCCACAAACACTATCTCTCGCTCCACAAACAAGATATCTCGATCCACAAACACGATATCTCGCTTCATAAACACTATCTCTCGCTTCTCAAACACTATCTCTCGCTCTACAAACACTATATCTCGCTCCACAAACACTATATCTCGCTCCACAAACACTATATCTCGCTCCCCAAACACTATATCTCGCTCCACAAACACTATGTCTCTCTCCATAAACACTATATCTCGTTCCACAAACACAATATCTCGATCCACCAACACTATATGACGCTCCACAAACACGATCTCTCGCTCCACAAACACGATCTCTCGCTCCACAAACACGATCTCTCGCTCCACAAACACTCTATCTTGCTCCACAAACACTATATCTCGCTCCACAAAACGATCTCTCACTCCACAAACACTATATCTCGGTCCACAAACACGATCTTTCGCTCCACAACACTATATCTCGCTCCACAAACACTATCTCTCGCTCCACAAACACTATATATCGATCGACAAACATTATATCTCGCTCCCCAAACACTATATCTCGCTCCACAAACACTATATCTCGCTCCACAAACACGATCTCTCGCTCCACAAAGATGATCGCTCGCTCCACAAACAATATATCTCGCTTCACAAACACTATATCTCGGACCACAAACACGATCTCTCGCTCCACAAACACTATATCTCGCACCACAAACACGATCTCTCGCTCCACAAAGATGATCGCTCGCTCCACAAACACGATCTCTCGCTCCACAAACACTAAATCTCGCTCCACAAACACTATCTCTCGCTCCACAAACACTATATCTCGATCGACAAACACGATATCTCGCTTCATAAACACTATCTCTCGCTTCACAAACACTATCTCTCGCTCCACAAACACTTTATCTCGCTCCACAAACACTATATCTCGCTCCAGAAACACTATATCTCGCTCCACAAACATGATCTCTTGCTCCACAAACACTATATCTCGCTCCACAAACACTATATCTCGCTCCACAAACACTATCTCTCGCTCCACAAACACTATATCTCGCTCCACAAACACTATCTCTCACTCCACAAACACTATCTCTCGCTCCACAAACACGATCTCTCGCTCCACAAACACTATATCTCGCTCCACAAACACTATATCACGCTCCACAAACACTATATGTCGCTCCACAAACACTATATCACGCTCCACAAACACTATATCTCACTCCGCAAACACTATATCTCGCTCCACAAACACTATATGAATATCTCGCTCCACAAACACTATATCTCGCTCCACAAACACTATATCTCGCTCCACAAACACTATATCTCGCTCCACAAACACTATACCTCGCTTCCCAAACACTATATCTCGCTCCCCAAACACTATATCTCACTCCACAAACACTATATCTCGCTCCAAAAACACTATATCTCGCTCCACAAACACTATATCTCGCTCCACAAACACTATATCTCACTCCACAAACACTATATCTAGCTCCACAAACACTATATCTCGCTCCACAAACACTATATCTCGCTCCACAAACACTATATCTCGCCCCACAAACACTATATCTCGCTCCACAGACATTATATCTCGCTCCACAAACATTATATCTCGCTTCACCAACATTATATCTCGCTTCAAACACCATCTCTCGCTCCACAAACACTATATCTCGCTCCACAAACACGATATCTCGCTCCACAAACACTATATCTCGCTCCACAAACACTATATCTCGCTCCACAGACACGATATCTCGCTCCACAAACACTATATCTCACTCCACAAACACTATATCTCGCTCCACAAACACTATATCTCGCTCCACAAACACTATATCTCACTCCACAAACACTATATCTCGCTCCACAAACACTATATCTCGCTCCACAAACACTATATCTCGCTCCACAAACACGATATCTCGCTCCACAAACACTATATTTCACTCCACAAACACTATATCTCGCTCCACAAACACCATATCTCACTCCACAAACACCATATCTCGCTCCACAAACACTATATCTCGCTCCACAAACACGATATCTCGCTCCACAAACACTATATCTCACTCCACAAACACTATATCTAGCTCCACAAACACTATATCTCGCTCCACAAAACACTATATCTCACTCCACAAACACTATATCTAGCTCCACAAACACTATATCTCGCTCCACAAACACTATATCTCGCTCCACAAACACGATATCTCGCTCCACAAACACTATATCTCACTCCACAAACACTATATCTCGCTCCACAAACACCATATCTCACTCCACAAACACTATATCTCACTCCACAAACACTATATCTCACTCCACAAACACTATATCTCACTCCACAAACACGATACCTCGCTCCATAAACACGATATCTTGCTCCACAAACACTATCTTGCTCCACAAACAGTATATCTCGCTCCACAAACAATATATCTCGCTCCACAAACACTATATTCCGCTCCACAAACACTATATCTCGTTCCACAAACACGATCTCTCGCTCCACAAACACGATATCTCACGACACCAACACTATATCTCGCTCCACAAACAATATATCTCGCTCCCCAAACACTATATCTCGCTCCACAAACACTATATCTCACTCCACAAACACTATATCTCGCTCCACAAACACTATATCTCGCTCCACAAACACTATATCTCGCTCCACAAACACTATATCTCGCCCCACAAACACTATATCTCGCTCCACAAACATTATATCTCGCTCCACAAACATTATATCTCGCTTCACAAACACCATCTCTCGCTCCACAAACACGATCTCCACTCCACAAACACAATCTCTCGCTCCACAAACACTATATCTCACTCCACAAACACGATATCTCGCTCCACAAACACTATATCTCGCTCCACAAACACTATATCTCGCTTCACAAACACTATATCTCGCTCCACAAACACGATATCTCGCTCCACAAACACTATATCTTGCTCCACAAACACGATATCTCGCGACACCAACACTATATCTTGCTCCACAAACAATATATCTCGCTCCCCAAACACTATATCTCGCCCCACAAACACTATATCTCGCTCCACAAACATTATATCTTGCTCCACAAACATTATATCTCGCTTCACAAACACTATATCTCGCCCCACAAACACTATATCTCGCTCCACTAACATTATATCTCACTCCACAAACATTATATCTCGTTTCACAAACATTATATCTCGCTTCACAAACACCATCTCTCGCTCCACAAACACGATCTCCACTCCACAAACACGATCTCTAGCTCCACAAACACTATATGTCGCTCCACAAACACTATATATCGCTCCACAAACACTATATCTCGCTCCACAAACACCATATCTCGCTCCACAAACACTATATCTCGCTCCACAAACACGATCTCTCGCCCCACAAACACGATCTCGCTCTAAAAACACTATATATCGCTCCACAAACACGATGCCTTGCTCCACAAACACTATATCTCGCTCCACAAACACTATCTCGCTCCACAAACACTATATCTCGCTCCACAAACACTATCTCTCGCTCCAAAAACACTATATCTCGCTCCACAAACACCATATCTCGCTCCACAAACACGATCTCTCGCTCCACAAACACTATATCTCGCTCCACAAACACTATATCCCACTCCACAAACACTATATCTCGCTCCACAAACAATACGTCTCGCTCCATAAACACTATATCTCGTTCCACAAACACGATCTCTCGCTCCACAAACATGATCTCTCGCTCCACAAACACTATCTCTCGCTCCAAAAACACTATATCTCGCTCCACAAACGCCATATCTCGCTCCACAAACACGATCTCTCGCTCCACAAACACTATATCTCGCTCCACAAAAAACTATATCTCGCTCCCCAAACACTATATCTCGCTCCACAAACAATACGTCTCGCTCCATAAACACTACATCTCGTTCCACAAACACGATCTCTCGCTCCACAAACACGATCTCTCGCTCCACAAACACTATATCTCGCTCCACAAAAAACTATCTCTCGCTCCACAAACACTATATCTCGATCCACAAACACGATATCTCGCTTCGTAAACACAATCTCTCGCTTCACAAACACGATCTCTCACTCCACAAACACTATATCTCGCTCCAAAAACACTATATCTCGCTCCACAAACACTATATCTCTCTCCACAAACACGATCTCTTGCTCCACAAACACTATATCTCGCTCCACAAACACTATATCTCGCTCCACGAACACTATATCTCGCTCCACAAACAATATATCTCGCTCCCCAAACACTATATCTCGCTCCACAAACACTATATCTCGCCCCATAAACACTATCTCTCGCTCCACAAACACTATCTCTCGCTTCACAAACACTATCTCTCGCTCCACAAACACGATATCTCGCTTCGTAAACACTATCTCTCGCTTCACAAACACGATCTCTCACTCCACAAACACTATATCTCGCTCCAAAAACACTATATCTCGCTCCACAAACACTATATCTCTCTCCACAAACACGATCTCTTGCTCCACAAACACGATATCTCGCTTCGTAAACACTATCTCTCGCTTCACAAACACGATCTCTCACTCCACAAACACTATATCTCGCTCCAAAAACACTATATCTCTCCCCACAAACACGATCTCTTGCTCCACAAACACTATATCTCGCTCCACAAACACTATATCTCGCTCCACAAAAAACTATCTCTCGCTCCACAAACACTATATCTCGATCCACAAACACGATATCTCACTCCACAAACACTATCTCTCGCTCCATAAACACTATCTCTCGCTCCACAAACACTATCTCTCGCTTCACAAACACTATCTCTCACTCCAAAAACACTATATCTCGCTCCACAAACACTGTATCTCTCTCCACAAACACGATCTCTTGCTCCACAAACACGATATGTCGCTTCGTAAACACTATCTCTCGCTTCACAAACACGATCTCTCACTCCACAAACACTATATCTCGCTCCAAAAACACTATATATCTCTCCACAAACACGATCTCTTGCTCCACAAACACTATATCTCGCTCCACAAACACTATATCTCGCTCCACAAAAAACTATCTCTCGCTCCACAAACACTATATCTCGATCCACAAACACGATATCTCACTCCACAAACACTATCTCTCGCTCCATAAACACTATCTCTCGGTCCACAAACACTATCTCTCGCTTCACAAACACTATCTCTCGCTCCACAAACACGATCTCTAGCTCCACAAACACTATATGTCGCTCCACAAACAATATATCTCGCTCCACAAACACTATATCTCGCTCCACAAACACCATATCTCGCTCCACAAACACTATATCTCGCTCCACAAACACGATCTCTCGCCCCACAAACACGATCTCGCTCTACAAACACTATATATCGCTCCACAAACACGATGCCTTGCTCCACAAACACTATATCTCGCTCCACAAACACTATATCTCACTCCACAAACACTATATCTCGCTCCACAAACACTATCTCTAGCTCCACAAACACTATCTCTCGCTCAACAAACACTATATCTCGCTCCACAAACACCATATCTCGCTCCACAAACACGATCTCTCGCTCCACAAACACTATATCTCGCTCCACAAACACTATATCTCGCTCCACAAACACTATATCCCACTCCACAAACACTATATTTCGCTCCACAAACACTATATCTCGCTCCACAAACACTATATCTCGCTCCACAAACACTATATCTCGCTTCACAAACACTATATCTCGCTTCACAAACACGATCTCTCGCTCCTCAAACAAGATCTCTCGCTCCACAAACAATACGCCTCGCTCCATAAACACTATATCTCGCTCCACAAACACGATCTCTCGCTCCACAAACACGATCTATCGCTCCACAAACACTATATCTCGCTCCACAAAAAACTATCTCTCGCTCCACAAACACTATATCTCGATCCACAAACACGATATATCGCTTCGTAAACACTATCTCTCGCTTCACAAACACGATCTCTCACTCCACAAACACTATATCTCGCTCCAAAAACACGATATCTCGCTCCACAAACACTATATCTCTCTCCACAAACACGATCTCTTGCTCCACAAACACTATATCTCGCTCCACAAACACTATATCTCGCTCCACAAAAAACTATCTCTCGCTCCACAAACACTATATCTCGATCCACAAACACGATATCTCTCTCCACAAACACGATCTCTTGCTCCACAAACACTATATCTCGCTCCACAAACACTATAGCTCGCTCCACAAACACTATATCTCGCTTCACAAACACTATATCTCGCTTCACAAACACGATCTCTCGCTCCTCAAACAAGATCTCTCGCTCCACAAACACTATATCTCGCTCCACAAACACTATATCTCGCTTTCCAAACACTATATCTCGCTCCACAAACAATACGTCTCGCTCCATAAATACTATATCTCGCTCCACAAACACGATCTCTCGCTCCACAAACACGATCTCTCGCTCCACAAACACTATATCTCGCTCCACAAAAAACTATCTCTCGCTCCACAAACACTATATCTCGATCCACAAACACGATATCTCGCTTCGTAAACACTATCTCTCGCTTCACAAACACGATCTCTCACTCCACAAACACTATATCTCGCTCCAAAAACACTATATCTCGCTCCACAAACACTATATCTCTCTCCACAAACACTATCTCTTGCTCCACAAACACTATATCTCGCTCCACAAACACTATATCTCGCTCCACAAAAAACTATCTCTCGCTCCACAAACACTATATCTCGCTCCACAGACACTATATCTCGCTCCACAGACACTATATCTCGCTCCACAAACACTATATCTCTCTCCACAAACACGATCTCTTGCTCCACAAACACTATATCTCGCTCCACAAACACTATATCTCGCTCCACAAAAAACTATATCTCGCTCCCCAAACACTATATCTCGCTCCACAAACAATACGTCTCGCTCCAAAAACACTATATCTCGTTCCACAAACACGATCTCTCGCTCCACAAACACGATCTCTCGCTCCACAAACACTATACCTCGCTCCACAAAAAACTATCTCTCGCTCCACAAACACTATATCTCGATCCACAAACACGATATCTCGCTTCGTAAACACTATCTCTCGCTTCACAAACACGATCTCTCACTCCACAAACACTATATCTCGCTCCAAAAACACTATATCTCGCTCCACAAACACTATATCTCTCTCCACAAACACGATCTCTTGCTCCACAAACACTATATCTCGCTCCACAAACACTATATCTCGCTCCACAAACACGATATCTCGCTCCACAAACACGATATCTCGCTCCACAAACACTATATCTCGATCCACAAACACTATATCTCGCTCCACAAACACTAAATCTCGCTCCACAAACACAACATGAATATCTTGCTCCACAAACACTATATCTCGCTTCACAAACACGATCTCTCGCTCCACAAACACGATCTCTCTCTCCACAATTACGATATCTCGCTCCACAAACACTACATCTCGCTCCACAAACACTACCTCTCGCTCCACAAACACTATATCTCGCTTCACAAACACTATATCTCGCTTCACAAACACTATATTTCGCTTCACAAACACTATATCTCGCTCCACAAACACTATATCTCGCTCCACAAACACTATATATCGCTCCACAAACACTATATCTCACTCCACAAACACGATCTCTCGCTCGACAAACACTATATCTCGCTCCCCAAATACTAAATATCGCTCCACAAACACTATATCTCGCTCCCCAAATACTATATCTCGCTCCACAAACACTACATCTCGCTTCACAAACACTATATCTCGCTCCACAAACACTATATCTCGCTCCACAAACATATATCTCGCTCCCCAAACACGATAGCTCGCTCCCCAAACACTATATCTCGCTCCACAAACACTATATCTCGCTCCACCAACACGATCTCTTGCTCCACAAACACGATATCTCACTCCACAAACACTATATATCGCTCCACAAACACGATATCTCACTCCACAAACACGACATCTCGCTCCCCAAACACTATATCTCGCTCCACAAACACTATATCTCGCTCCCCAAACACCATATCTCGCCCCACAAACACTATATCTCGCTCCACAAACACTATATCTCGATCCCCAAACAATATATCTCGCTCCACAAACACTATATCTCGCTCCACAAACATATATCTCGCTCCCCACACACGATATCTCGCTCCCCAAACACTATATCTCTCTCCACAAACACTATATCTCGCTCCACCAACACGATCTCTTGCTCAACAAACACTATATCTCGCTCCACAAACACTATATCTCGCTCCACAAACACTATATCTCGCTCCACAAACACTATATCTCGCTCCACAAACACGATATCTCGCTCCACAAACACGATATCTCGCTCCACAAACACGATATCTCGCTCCACAAACACGATCTCTTGCTCCACAAACACTATATCTCGCTCCACAAACACGATATCTCGCTCCACAAACATTATATCTCGCTCCACAAACACTATATCTCGCTCCACAAACACGATATCTCGCTCCACAAACACGATATCTCGCTCCACAAACACGATATCTTGCTCCACAAACACTATATCTCACTCCACAAATACTATATCTCGCTCCACAAACACTATATCTCACTCCACAAACACTATATCTCGCTCCACAAACACGATATCTCGCTCCACAAACACTATATCTCACTCCACAAACACTATATCTCGCTCCACAAACACCATATCTCACTCCACAAACACCATATCTCGCTCCACAAACACTATATCTCGCTCCACAAACACGATATCTCGCTCCACAAACACTATATCTCACTCCACAAACACTATATCTAGCTCCACAAACACTATATCTCGCTCCACAAAACACTATATCTCACTCCACAAACACTATATCTAGCTCCACAAACACTATATCTCGCTCCACAAACACTATATCTCGCTCCACAAACACGATATCTCGCTCCACAAACACTATATCTCACTCCACAAACACTATATCTCGCTCCACAAACACCATATCTCACTCCACAAACACTATATCTCGCTCCACAAACACTATATCTCACTCCACAAACACTATATCTCACTCCACAAACACGATACCTCGCTCCACAAACACGATATCTTGCTCCACAAACACTATCTTGCTCCACAAACAGTATATCTCGCTCCACAAACAATATATCTCGCTCCACAAACACTATATTCCGCTCCACAAACACTATATCTCGTTCCACAAACACGATCTCTCGCTCCACAAACACGATATCTCACGACACCAACACTATATCTCGCTCCACAAACAATATATCTCGCTCCCCAAACACTATATCTCGCTCCACAAACACTATATCTCACTCCACAAACACTATATCTAGCTCCACAAACACTATATCTCGCTCCACAAACACTATATCTCGCTCCACAAACACTATATCTCGCCCCACAAACACTATATCTCGCTCCACAAACATTATATCTCGCTCCACAAACATTATATCTCGCTTCACAAACACCATCTCTCGCTCCACAAACACGATCTCCACTCCACAAACACGATCTCTCGCTCCACAAACACTATATCTCACTCCACAAACACTATATCTCGCTCCACAAACACTATATCTCGCTCCACAAACACTATATCTCGCTTCACAAACACTATATCTCGCTCCACAAACACGATATCTCGCTCCACAAACACTATATCTTGCTCCACAAACACGATATCTCGCGACACCAACACTATATCTTGCTCCACAAACAATATATCTCGCTCCCCAAACACTATATCTCGCCCCACAAACACTATATCTCGCTCCACAAACATTATATCTTGCTCCACAAACATTATATCTCGCTTCACAAACACTATATCTCGCCCCACAAACACTATATCTCGCTCCACAAACATTATATCTCACTCCACAAACATTATATCTCGCTTCACAAACATTATATCTCGCTTCACAAACACCATCTCTCGCTCCACAAACACGATCTCCACTCCACAAACACGATCTCTAGCTCCACAAACACTATATGTCGCTCCACAAACACTATATATCGCTCCACAAACACTATATCTCGCTCCACAAACACCATATCTCGCTCCACAAACACTATATCTCGCTCCACAAACACGATCTCTCGCCCCACAAACACGATCTCGCTCTACAAACACTATATATCGCTCCACAAACACGATGCCTTGCTCCACAAACACTATATCTCGCTCCACAAACACTATATCTCGCTCCACAAACACTATATCTCGCTCCACAAACACTATCTCTCGCTCCAAAAACACTATATCTCGCTCCACAAACACCATATCTCGCTCCACAAACACGATCTCTCGCTCCACAAACACTATATCTCGCTCCACAAACAATACGTCTCGCTCCATAAACACTATATCTCGTTCCACAAACACGATCTCTCGCTCCACAAACATGATCTCTCGCTCCACAAACACTATCTCTCGCTCCAAAAACACTATATCTCGCTCCACAAACGCCATATCTCGCTCCACAAACACGATCTCTCGCTCCACAAACACTATATCTCGATCCACAAACACTATATCTCGCTCCACAAACACTAAATCTCGCTCCACAAACACAACATGAATATCTTGCTCCACAAACACTATATCTCGCTTCACAAACACGATCTCTCGCTCCACAAACACGATCTCTCTCTCCACAATTACGATATCTCGCTCCACAAACACTACATCTCGCTCCACAAACACTACCTCTCGCTCCACAAACACTATATCTCGCTTCACAAATACTATATCTCGCTTCACAAACACTATATTTCGCTTCACAAACACTATATCTCGCTCCACAAACACTATATCTCGCTCCACAAACACTATATATCGCTCCACAAACACTATATCTCACTCCACAAACACGATCTCTCGCTCGACAAACACTATATCTCGCTCCCCAAATACTATATCTCGCTCCACAAACACTACATCTCGCTTCACAAACACTATATCTCGCTCCACAAACACTATATCTCGCTCCACAAACATATATCTCGCTCCCCAAACACGATAGCTCGCTCGCCAAACACTATATCTCGCTCCACAAACACTATATCTCGCTCCACCAACACGATCTCTTGCTCCACAAACACGATATCTCGCTCCACAAACACTATATATCGCTCCACAAACACGATATCTCACTCCACAAACACGACATCTCGCTCCCCAAACACTATATCTCGCTCCACAAACACTATATCTCGCTACCCAAACACCATATCTCGCCCCCACAAACACTATATCTCGATCCCCAAACAATATATCTCGCTCCACAAACACTATATCTCGCTCCACAAACATATATCTCGCTCCCCAAACACGATATCTCGCTCCCCAAACACTATATCTCTCTCCACAAACACTATATCTCGCTCCACCAACACGATCTCTTGCTCAACAAACACAATATCTCGCTCCACAAACACTATATCTCGCTCCACAAACACTATATCTCGCTCCACAAACACTATATCTCGCTCCACAAACACGATATCTCGCTCCACAAACACGATATCTCGCTCCACAAACACGATATCTCGCTCCACAAACACGATCTCTTGCTCCACAAACACTATATCTCGCTCCACAAACACGATATCTCGCTCCACAAACACTATATCTCGCTCCACAAACACTATATCTCGCTCCACAAACACGATATCTCGCTCCACAAACACGATATCTCGCTCCACAAACACGATATCTTGCTCCACAAACACTATATCTCACTCCACAAACACTATATCTCGCTCCACAAACACTATATCTCGCTCCACAAACACTATATCTCGCTCCACAAACACGATATCTCGCTCCACAAACACTATATCTCACTCCACAAACACTATATCTCGCTCCACAAACACCATATCTCACTCCACAAACACCATATCTCGCTCCACAAACACTATATCTCGCTCCACAAACACGATATCTCGCTCCACAAACACTATATCTCACTCCACAAACACTATATCTAGCTCCACAAACACTATATCTCGCTCCACAAAACACTATATCTCACTCCACAAACACTATATCTAGCTCCACAAACACTATATCTCGCTCCACAAACACTATATCTCGCTCCACAAACACGATATCTCGCTCCACAAACACTATATCTCACTCCACAAACACTATATCTCGCTCCACAAACACCATATCTCACTCCACAAACACTATATCTCGCTCCACAAACACTATATCTCACTCCACAAACACTATATCTCACTCCACAAACACGATACCTCGCTCCACAAACACGATATCTTGCTCCACAAACACTATCTTGCTCCACAAACAGTATATCTCGCTCCACAAACAATATATCTCGCTCCACAAACACTATATTCCGCTCCACAAACACTATATCTCGTTCCACAAACACGATCTCTCGCTCCACAAACACGATATCTCACGACACCAACACTATATCTCGCTCCACAAACAATATATCTCGCTCCCCAAACACTATATCTCGCTCCACAAACACTATATCTCACTCCACAAACATTATATCTAGCTCCACAAACACTATATCTCGCTCCACAAACACTATATCTCGCTCCACAAACACTATATCTCGCCCCACAAACACTATATCTCGCTCCACAAACATTATATCTCGCTCCACAAACATTATATCTCGCTTCACAAACACCATCTCTCGCTCCACAAACACGATCTCCACTCCACAAACACGATCTCTCGCTCCACAAACACTATATCTCACTCCACAAACACTATATCTCGCTCCACAAACACTATATCTCGCTCCACAAACACTATATCTCGCTTCACAAACACTATATCTCGCTCCACAAACACGATATCTCGCTCCACAAACACTATATCTTGCTCCACAAACACGATATCTCGCGACACCAACACTATATCTTGCTCCACAAACAATATATCTCGCTCCCCAAACACTATATCTCGCCCCACAAACACTATATCTCGCTCCACAAACATTATATCTTGCTCCACAAACATTATATCTCGCTTCACAAACACTATATCTCGCCCCACAAACACTATATCTCGCTCCACAAACATTATATCTCACTCCACAAACATTATATCTCGCTTCACAAACATTATATCTCGCTTCACAAACACCATCTCTCGCTCCACAAACACGATCTCCACTCCACAAACACGATCTCTAGCTCCACAAACACTAAATGTCGCTCCACAAACACTATATATCGCTCCACAAACACTAAATCTCGCTCCACAAACACCATATCTCGCTCCACAAACACTATATCTCGCTCCACAAACACGATCTCTCGCCCCACAAACACGATCTCGCTCTACAAACACTATATATCGCTCCACAAACACGATGCCTTGCTCCACAAACACTATATCTCGCTCCACAAACACTATATCTCGCTCCACAAACACTATATCTCGCTCCACAAACACTATCTCTCGCTCCAAAAACACTATATCTCGCTCCACAAACACCATATCTCGCTCCACAAACACGATCTCTCGCTCCACAAACACTATATCTCGCTCCACAAACACTATATCCCACTCCACAAACACTATATCTCGCTCCACAAACAATACGTCTCGCTCCATAAACACTATATCTCGTTCCACAAACACGATCTCTCGCTCCACAAACATGATCTCTCGCTCCACAAACACTATCTCTCGCTCCAAAAACACTATATCTCGCTCCACAAACGCCATATCTCGCTCCACAAACACGATCTCTCGCTCCACAAACACTATATCTCGCTCCACAAAAAACTATATCTCGCTCCCCAAACACTATATCTCGCTCCACAAACAATACGTCTCGCTCCATAAACACTACATCTCGTTCCACAAACACGATCTCTCGCTCCACAAACACGATCTCTCGCTCCACAAACACTATATCTCGCTCCACAAAAAACTATCTCTCGCTCCACAAACACTATATCTCGATCCACAAACACGATATCTCGCTTCGTAAACACAATCTCTCGCTTCACAAACACGATCTCTCACTCCACAAACACTATATCTCGCTCCAAAAACACTATATCTCGCTCCACAAACACTATATCTCTCTCCACAAACACGATCTCTTGCTCCACAAACACTATATCTCGCTCCACAAACACTATATCTCGCTCCACGAACACTATATCTCGCTCCACGAACACTATATCTCGCTCCACAAACAATATATCTCGCTCCCCAAACACTATATCTCGCTCCACAAACACTATATCTCGCTCCATAAACACTATCTCTCGCTCCACAAACACTATCTCTCGCTCCACAAACGCGATATCTCGCTTCGTAAACACTATCTCTCGCTTCACAAACACGATCTCTCACTCCACAAACACTATATCTCGCTCCAAAAACACTATATCTCGCTCCACAAACACTATATCTCTCTCCACAAACACGATCTCTTGCTCCACAAACACGATATCTCGCTTCGTAAACACTATCTCTCGCTTCACAAACACGATCTCTCACTCCACAAACACTATATCTCGCTCCAAAAACACTATATCTCTCCCCACAAACACGATCTCTTGCTCCACAAACACGATCTCTTGCTCCACAAACACGATATCTCGCTTCGTAAACACTATCTCTCGCTTCACAAACACGATCTCTCACTCCACAAACACTATATCTCGCTCCAAAAACACTATATCTCTCCCCACAAACACTATCTCTTGCTCCACAAACACTATATCTCGCTCCACAAACACTATATCTCGCTCCACAAAAAACTATCTCTCGCTCCACAAACACTATATCTCGATCCACAAACACGATATCTCACTCCACAAACACTATCTCTCGCTCCATAAACACTATCTCTCGCTCCACAAACACTATCTCTCGCTTCACAAACACTATCTCTCACTCCAAAAACACTATATCTCGCTCACCAAACACTGTATCTCTCTCCACAAACACGATCTCTTGCTCCACAAACACGATATCTCGCTTCGTAAACACTATCTCTCGCTTCACAAACACGATCTCTCACTCCACAAACACTATATCTCGCTCCAAAAACACTATATATCTCTCCACAAACACGATCTCTTGCTCCACAAACACTATATCTCGCTCCACAAACACTATATCTCGCTCCACAAAAAACTATCTCTCGCTCCACAAACACTATATCTCGATCCACAAACACGATATCTCACTCCACAAACACTATCTCTCGCTCCATAAACACTATCTCTCGGTCCACAAACACTATCTCTCGCTTCACAAACACTATCTCTCGCTCCACAAACACGATCTCTAGCTCCACAAACACTATATGTCGCTCCACAAACAATATATCTCGCTCCACAAACACTATATCTCGCTCCACAAACACCATATCTCGCTCCACAAACACTATATCTCGCTCCACAAACACGATCTCTCGCCCCACAAACACGATCTCGCTCTACAAACACTATATATCGCTCCACAAACACGATGCCTTGCTCCACAAACACTATATCTCGCTCCACAAACACTATATCTCACTCCACAAACACTATATCTCGCTCCACAAACACTATCTCTCGCTCCACAAACACTATCTCTCGCTCAACAAACACTATATCTCGCTCCACAAACACCATATCTCGCTCCACAAACACGATCTCTCGCTCCACAAACACTATATCTCGCTCCACAAACACTATATCTCGCTCCACAAACACTATATCCCACTCCACAAACACTATATTTCGCTCCACAAACACTATATCTCGCTCCACAAACACTATATCTCGCTCCACAAACACTATATATCTCGCTTCACAAACACTATATCTCGCTTCACAAACACGATCTCTCGCTCCTCAAACAAGATCTCTCGCTCCACAAACAATACGCCTCGCTCCATAAACACTATATCTCGCTCCACAAACACGATCTCTCGCTCCACAAACACGATCTATCGCTCCACAAACACTATATCTCGCTCCACAAAAAACTATCTCTCGCTCCACAAACACTATATCTCGATCCACAAACACGATATATCGCTTCGTAAACACTATCTCTCGCTTCACAAACACGATCTCTCACTCCACAAACACTATATCTCGCTCCAAAAACACGATATCTCGCTCCACAAACACTATATCTCTCTCCACAAACACGATCTCTTGCTCCACAAACACTATATCTCGCTCCACAAACACTATATCTCGCTCCACAAAAAACTATCTCTCGCTCCACAAACACTATATCTCGATCCACAAACACGATATCTCTCTCCACAAACACGATCTCTTGCTCCACAAACACTATATCTCGCTCCACAAACACTATAGCTCGCTCCACAAACACTATATCTCGCTTCACAAACACTATATCTCGCTTCACAAACACGATCTCTCGCTCCTCAAACAAGATCTCTCGCTCCACAAACACTATATCTCGCTCCACAAACACTATATCTCGCTTTCCAAACACTATATCTCGCTCCACAAACAATACGTCTCGCTCCATAAATACTATATCTCGCTCCACAAACACGATCTCTCGCTCCACAAACACGATCTCTCGCTCCACAAACACTATATCTCGCTCCACAAAAAACTATCTCTCGCTCCACAAACACTATATCTCGATCCACAAACACGATATCTCGCTTCGTAAACACTATCTCTCGCTTCACAAACACGATCTCTCACTCCACAAACACTATATCTCGCTCCAAAAACACTATATCTCGCTCCACAAACACTATATCTCTCTCCACAAACACTATCTCTTGCTCCACAAACACTATATCTCGCTCCACAAACACTATATCTCGCTCCACAAAAAACTATCTCTCGCTCCACAAACACTATATCTCGCTCCACAGACACTATATCTCGCTCCACAGACACTATATCTCGCTCCACAAACACTATATCTCTCTCCACAAACACGATCTCTTGCTCCACAAACACTATATCTCGCTCCACAAACACTATATCTCGCTCCACAAAAAACTATATCTCGCTCCCCAAACACTATATCTCGCTCCACAAACAATACGTCTCGCTCCATAAACACTATATCTCGTTCCACAAACACGATCTCTCGCTCCACAAACACGATCTCTCGCTCCACAAACACTATACCTCGCTCCACAAAAAACTATCTCTCGCTCCACAAACACTATATCTCGATCCACAAACACGATATCTCGCTTCGTAAACACTATCTCTCGCTTCACAAACACGATCTCTCACTCCACAAACACTATATCTCGCTCCAAAAACATTATATCTCGCTCCACAAACACTATATCTCTCTCCACAAACACGATCTCTTGCTCCACAAACACTATATCTCGCTCCACAAACACTATATCTCGCTCCACAAACACGATATCTCGCTCCACAAACACGATATCTCGCTCCACAAACACTATATCTCGATCCACAAACACTATATCTCGCTCCACAAACACTAAATCTCGCTCCACAAACACAACATGAATATCTTGCTCCACAAACACTATATCTCGCTTCACAAACACGATCTCTCGCTCCACAAACACGATCTCTCTCTCCACAATTACGATATCTCGCTCCACAAACACTACATCTCGCTCCACAAACACTACCTCTCGCTCCACAAACACTATATCTCGCTTCACAAACACTATATCTCGCTTCACAAACACTATATTTCGCTTCACAAACACTATATCTCGCTCCACAAACACTATATCTCGCTCCACAAACACTATATATCGCTCCACAAACACTATATCTCACTCCACAAACACGATCTCTCGCTCGACAAACACTATATCTCGCTCCCCAAATACTAAATATCGCTCCACAAACACTATATCTCGCTCCCCAAATACTATATCTCGCTCCACAAACACTACATCTCGCTTCACAAACACTATATCTCGCTCCACAAACACTATATCTCGCTCCACAAACATATATCTCGCTCCCCAAACACGATAGCTCGCTCCCCAAACACTATATCTCGCTCCACAAACACTATATCTCGCTCCACCAACACGATCTCTTGCTCCACAAACACGATATCTCACTCCACAAACACTATATATCGCTCCACAAACACGATATCTCACTCCACAAACACGACATCTCGCTCCCCAAACACTATATCTCGCTCCACAAACACTATATCTCGCTCCCCAAACACCATATCTCGCCCCACAAACACTATATCTCGCTCCACAAACACTATATCTCGATCCCCAAACAATATATCTCGCTCCACAAACACTATATCTCGCTCCACAAACATATATCTCGCTCCCCAAACACGATATCTCGCTCCCCAAACACTATATCTCTCTCCACAAACACTATATCTCGCTCCACCAACACGATCTCTTGCTCAACAAACACTATATCTCGCTCCACAAACACTATATCTCGCTCCACAAACACTATATCTCGCTCCACAAACACTATATCTCGCTCCACAAACACGATATCTCGCTCCACAAACACGATATCTCGCTCCACAAACACGATATCTCGCTCCACAAACACGATCTCTTGCTCCACAAACACTATATCTCGCTCCACAAACACGATATCTCGCTCCACAAACACTATATCTCGCTCCACAAACACTATATCTCGCTCCACAAACACGATATCTCGCTCCACAAACACGATATCTCGCTCCACAAACACGATATCTTGCTCCACAAACACTATATCTCACTCCACAAATACTATATCTCGCTCCACAAACACTATATCTCACTCCACAAACACTATATCTCGCTCCACAAACACGATATCTCGCTCCACAAACACTATATCTCACTCCACAAACACTATATCTCGCTCCACAAACACCATATCTCACTCCACAAACACCATATCTCGCTCCACAAACACTATATCTCGCTCCACAAACACGATATCTCGCTCCACAAACACTATATCTCACTCCACAAACACTATATCTAGCTCCACAAACACTATATCTCGCTCCACAAAACACTATATCTCACTCCACAAACACTATATCTAGCTCCACAAACACTATATCTCGCTCCACAAACACTATATCTCGCTCCACAAACACGATATCTCGCTCCACAAACACTATATCTCACTCCACAAACACTATATCTCGCTCCACAAACACCATATCTCACTCCACAAACACTATATCTCGCTCCACAAACACTATATCTCACTCCACAAACACTATATCTCACTCCACAAACACGATACCTCGCTCCACAAACACGATATCTTGCTCCACAAACACTATCTTGCTCCACAAACAGTATATCTCGCTCCACAAACAATATATCTCGCTCCACAAACACTATATTCCGCTCCACAAACACTATATCTCGTTCCACAAACACGATCTCTCGCTCCACAAACACGATATCTCACGACACCAACACTATATCTCGCTCCACAAACAATATATCTCGCTCCCCAAACACTATATCTCGCTCCACAAACACTATATCTCACTCCACAAACACTATATCTAGCTCCACAAACACTATATCTCGCTCCACAAACACTATATCTCGCTCCACAAACACTATATCTCGCCCCACAAACACTATATCTCGCTCCACAAACATTATATCTCGCTCCACAAACATTATATCTCGCTTCACAAACACCATCTCTCGCTCCACAAACACGATCTCCACTCCACAAACACGATCTCTCGCTCCACAAACACTATATCTCACTCCACAAACACTATATCTCGCTCCACAAACACTATATCTCGCTCCACAAACACTATATCTCGCTTCACAAACACTATATCTCGCTCCACAAACACGATATCTCGCTCCACAAACACTATATCTTGCTCCACAAACACGATATCTCGCGACACCAACACTATATCTTGCTCCACAAACAATATATCTCGCTCCCCAAACACTATATCTCGCCCCACAAACACTATATCTCGCTCCACAAACATTATATCTTGCTCCACAAACATTATATCTCGCTTCACAAACACTATATCTCGCCCCACAAACACTATATCTCGCTCCACAAACAATACGTCTCGCTCCATAAACACTACATCTCGTTCCACAAACACGATCTCTCGCTCCACAAACACGATCTCTCGCTCCACAAACACTATATCTCGCTCCACAAAAAACTATCTCTCGCTCCACAAACACTATATCTCGATCCACAAACAGGATATCTCGCTTCGTAAACACAATCTCTCGCTTCACAAACACGATCTCTCACTCCACAAACACTATATCTCGCTCCAAAAACACTATATCTCGCTCCACAAACACTATATCTCTCTCCACAAACACGATCTCTTGCTCCACAAACACTATATCTCGCTCCACAAACACTATATCTCGCTCCACGAACACTATATCTCGCTCCACGAACACTATATCTCGCTCCACAAACAATATATCTCGCTCCCCAAACACTATATCTCGCTCCACAAACACTATATCTCGCTCCATAAACACTATCTCTCGCTCCACAAACACTATCTCTCGCTCCACAAACGCGATATCTCGCTTCGTAAACACTATCTCTCGCTTCACAAACACGATCTCTCACTCCACAAACACTATATCTCGCTCCAAAAACACTATATCTCGCTCCACAAACACTATATCTCTCTCCACAAACACGATCTCTTGCTCCACAAACACGATATCTCGCTTCGTAAACACTATCTCTCGCTTCACAAACACGATCTCTCACTCCACAAACACTATATCTCGCTCCAAAAACACTATATCTCTCCCCACAAACACGATCTCTTGCTCCACAAACACGATCTCTTGCTCCACAAACACGATATCTCGCTTCGTAAACACTATCTCTCGCTTCACAAACACGATCTCTCACTCCACAAACACTATATCTCGCTCCAAAAACACTATATCTCTCCCCACAAACACGATCTCTTGCTCCACAAACACTATATCTCGCTCCACAAACACTATATCTCGCTCCACAAAAAACTATCTCTCGCTCCACAAACACTATATCTCGATCCACAAACACGATATCTCACTCCACAAACACTATCTCTCGCTCCATAAACACTATCTCTCGCTCCACAAACACTATCTCTCGCTTCACAAACACTATCTCTCACTCCAAAAACACTATATCTCGCTCACCAAACACTGTATCTCTCTCCACAAACACGATCTCTTGCTCCACAAACACGATATCTCGCTTCGTAAACACTATCTCTCGCTTCACAAACACGATCTCTCACTCCACAAACACTATATCTCGCTCCAAAAACACTATATATCTCTCCACAAACACGATCTCTTGCTCCACAAACACTATATCTCGCTCCACAAACACTATATCTCGCTCCACAAAAAACTATCTCTCGCTCCACAAACACTATATCTCGATCCACAAACACGATATCTCACTCCACAAACACTATCTCTCGCTCCATAAACACTATCTCTCGGTCCACAAACACTATCTCTCGCTTCACAAACACTATCTCTCGCTCCACAAACACGATCTCTAGCTCCACAAACACTATATGTCGCTCCACAAACAATATATCTCGCTCCACAAACACTATATCTCGCTCCACAAACACCATATCTCGCTCCACAAACACTATATCTCGCTCCACAAACACGATCTCTCGCCCCACAAACACGATCTCGCTCTACAAACACTATATATCGCTCCACAAACACGATGCCTTGCTCCACAAACACTATATCTCGCTCCACAAACACTATATCTCACTCCACAAACACTATATCTCGCTCCACAAACACTATCTCTAGCTCCACAAACACTATCTCTCGCTCAACAAACACTATATCTCGCTCCACAAACACCATATCTCGCTCCACAAACACGATCTCTCGCTCCACAAACACTATATCTCGCTCCACAAACACTATATCTCGCTCCACAAACACTATATCCCACTCCACAAACACTATATTTCGCTCCACAAACACTATATCTCGCTCCACAAACACTATATCTCGCTCCACAAACACTATATATCTCGCTTCACAAACACTATATCTCGCTTCACAAACACGATCTCTCGCTCCTCAAACAAGATCTCTCGCTCCACAAACAATACGCCTCGCTCCATAAACACTATATCTCGCTCCACAAACACGATCTCTCGCTCCACAAACACGATCTATCGCTCCACAAACACTATATCTCGCTCCACAAAAAACTATCTCTCGCTCCACAAACACTATATCTCGATCCACAAACACGATATATCGCTTCGTAAACACTATCTCTCGCTTCACAAACACGATCTCTCACTCCACAAACACTATATCTCGCTCCAAAAACACGATATCTCGCTCCACAAACACTATATCTCTCTCCACAAACACGATCTCTTGCTCCACAAACACTATATCTCGCTCCACAAACACTATATCTCGCTCCACAAAAAACTATCTCTCGCTCCACAAACACTATATCTCGATCCACAAACACGATATCTCTCTCCACAAACACGATCTCTTGCTCCACAAACACTATATCTCGCTCCACAAACACTATAGCTCGCTCCACAAACACTATATCTCGCTTCACAAACACTATATCTCGCTTCACAAACACGATCTCTCGCTCCTCAAACAAGATCTCTCGCTCCACAAACACTATATCTCGCTCCACAAACACTATATCTCGCTTTCCAAACACTATATCTCGCTCCACAAACAATACGTCTCGCTCCATAAATACTATATCTCGCTCCACAAACACGATCTCTCGCTCCACAAACACGATCTCTCGCTCCACAAACACTATATCTCGCTCCACAAAAAACTATCTCTCGCTCCACAAACACTATATCTCGATCCACAAACACGATATCTCGCTTCGTAAACACTATCTCTCGCTTCACAAACACGATCTCTCACTCCACAAACACTATATCTCGCTCCAAAAACACTATATCTCGCTCCACAAACACTATATCTCTCTCCACAAACACTATCTCTTGCTCCACAAACACTATATCTCGCTCCACAAACACTATATCTCGCTCCACAAAAAACTATCTCTCGCTCCACAAACACTATATCTCGCTCCACAGACACTATATCTCGCTCCACAGACACTATATCTCGCTCCACAAACACTATATCTCTCTCCACAAACACGATCTCTTGCTCCACAAACACTATATCTCGCTCCACAAACACTATATCTCGCTCCACAAAAAACTATATCTCGCTCCCCAAACACTATATCTCGCTCCACAAACAATACGTCTCGCTCCATAAACACTATATCTCGTTCCACAAACACGATCTCTCGCTCCACAAACACGATCTCTCGCTCCACAAACACTATACCTCGCTCCACAAAAAACTATCTCTCGCTCCACAAACACTATATCTCGATCCACAAACACGATATCTCGCTTCGTAAACACTATCTCTCGCTTCACAAACACGATCTCTCACTCCACAAACACTATATCTCGCTCCAAAAACACTATATCTCGCTCCACAAACACTATATCTCTCTCCACAAACACGATCTCTTGCTCCACAAACACTATATCTCGCTCCACAAACACTATATCTCGCTCCACAAACACGATATCTCGCTCCACAAACACGATATCTCGCTCCACAAACACTATATCTCGATCCACAAACACTATATCTCGCTCCACAAACACTAAATCTCGCTCCACAAACACAACATGAATATCTTGCTCCACAAACACTATATCTCGCTTCACAAACACGATCTCTCGCTCCACAAACACGATCTCTCTCTCCACAATTACGATATCTCGCTCCACAAACACTACATCTCGCTCCACAAACACTACCTCTCGCTCCACAAACACTATATCTCGCTTCACAAACACTATATCTCGCTTCACAAACACTATATTTCGCTTCACAAACACTATATCTCGCTCCACAAACACTATATCTCGCTCCACAAACACTATATCTCGCTCCACAAACACTATATATCGCTCCACAAACACTATATCTCACTCCACAAACACGATCTCTCGCTCGACAAACACTATATCTCGCTCCCCAAATACTAAATATCGCTCCACAAACACTATATCTCGCTCCCCAAATACTATATCTCGCTCCACAAACACTACATCTCGCTTCACAAACACTATATCTCGCTCCACAAACACTATATCTCGCTCCACAAACATATATCTCGCTCCCCAAACACGATAGCTCGCTCCCCAAACACTATATCTCGCTCCACAAACACTATATCTCGCTCCACCAACACGATCTCTTGCTCCACAAACACGATATCTCACTCCACAAACACTATATATCGCTCCACAAACACGATATCTCACTCCACAAACACGACATCTCGCTCCCCAAACACTATATCTCGCTCCACAAACACTATATCTCGCTCCCCAAACACCATATCTCGCCCCACAAACACTATATCTCGCTCCACAAACACTATATCTCGATCCCCAAACAATATATCTCGCTCCACAAACACTATATCTCGCTCCACAAACATATATCTCGCTCCCCAAACACGATATCTCGCTCCCCAAACACTATATCTCTCTCCACAAACACTATATCTCGCTCCACCAACACGATCTCTTGCTCAACAAACACTATATCTCGCTCCACAAACACTATATCTCGCTCCACAAACACTATATCTCGCTCCACAAACACTATATCTCGCTCCACAAACACGATATCTCGCTCCACAAACACGATATCTCGCTCCACAAACACGATATCTCGCTCCACAAACACGATCTCTTGCTCCACAAACACTATATCTCGCTCCACAAACACGATATCTCGCTCCACAAACACTATATCTCGCTCCACAAACACTATATCTCGCTCCACAAACACGATATCTCGCTCCACAAACACGATATCTCGCTCCACAAACACGATATCTTGCTCCACAAACACTATATCTCACTCCACAAATACTATATCTCGCTCCACAAACACTATATCTCACTCCACAAACACTATATCTCGCTCCACAAACACGATATCTCGCTCCACAAACACTATATCTCACTCCACAAACACTATATCTCGCTCCACAAACACCATATCTCACTCCACAAACACCATATCTCGCTCCACAAACACTATATCTCGCTCCACAAACACGATATCTCGCTCCACAAACACTATATCTCACTCCACAAACACTATATCTAGCTCCACAAACACTATATCTCGCTCCACAAAACACTATATCTCACTCCACAAACACTATATCTAGCTCCACAAACACTATATCTCGCTCCACAAACACTATATCTCGCTCCACAAACACGATATCTCGCTCCACAAACACTATATCTCACTCCACAAACACTATATCTCGCTCCACAAACACCATATCTCACTCCACAAACACTATATCTCGCTCCACAAACACTATATCTCACTCCACAAACACTATATCTCACTCCACAAACACGATACCTCGCTCCACAAACACGATATCTTGCTCCACAAACACTATCTTGCTCCACAAACAGTATATCTCGCTCCACAAACAATATATCTCGCTCCACAACATGAATATCTTGCTCCACAAACACTATATCTCGCTTCACAAACACGATCTCTCGCTCCACAAACACGATCTCTCTCTCCACAATTACGATATCTCGCTCCACAAACACTACATCTCGCTCCACAAACACTACCTCTCGCTCCACAAACACTATATCTCGCTTCACAAATACTATATCTCGCTTCACAAACACTATATTTCGCTTCACAAACACTATATCTCGCTCCACAAACACTATATCTCGCTCCACAAACACTATATATCGCTCCACAAACACTATATCTCACTCCACAAACACGATCTCTCGCTCGACAAACACTATATCTCGCTCCCCAAATACTATATCTCGCTCCACAAACACTACATCTCGCTTCACAAACACTATATCTCGCTCCACAAACACTATATCTCGCTCCACAAACATATATCTCGCTCCCCAAACACGATAGCTCGCTCGCCAAACACTATATCTCGCTCCACAAACACTATATCTCGCTCCACCAACACGATCTCTTGCTCCACAAACACGATATCTCGCTCCACAAACACTATATATCGCTCCACAAACACGATATCTCACTCCACAAACACGACATCTCGCTCCCCAAACACTATATCTCGCTCCACAAACACTATATCTCGCTACCCAAACACCATATCTCGCCCCCACAAACACTATATCTCGATCCCCAAACAATATATCTCGCTCCACAAACACTATATCTCGCTCCACAAACATATATCTCGCTCCCCAAACACGATATCTCGCTCCCCAAACACTATATCTCTCTCCACAAACACTATATCTCGCTCCACCAACACGATCTCTTGCTCAACAAACACAATATCTCGCTCCACAAACACTATATCTCGCTCCACAAACACTATATCTCGCTCCACAAACACTATATCTCGCTCCACAAACACGATATCTCGCTCCACAAACACGATATCTCGCTCCACAAACACGATATCTCGCTCCACAAACACGATCTCTTGCTCCACAAACACTATATCTCGCTCCACAAACACGATATCTCGCTCCACAAACACTATATCTCGCTCCACAAACACTATATCTCGCTCCACAAACACGATATCTCGCTCCACAAACACGATATCTCGCTCCACAAACACGATATCTTGCTCCACAAACACTATATCTCACTCCACAAACACTATATCTCGCTCCACAAACACTATATCTCGCTCCACAAACACTATATCTCGCTCCACAAACACGATATCTCGCTCCACAAACACTATATCTCACTCCACAAACACTATATCTCGCTCCACAAACACCATATCTCACTCCACAAACACCATATCTCGCTCCACAAACACTATATCTCGCTCCACAAACACGATATCTCGCTCCACAAACACTATATCTCACTCCACAAACACTATATCTAGCTCCACAAACACTATATCTCGCTCCACAAAACACTATATCTCACTCCACAAACACTATATCTAGCTCCACAAACACTATATCTCGCTCCACAAACACTATATCTCGCTCCACAAACACGATATCTCGCTCCACAAACACTATATCTCACTCCACAAACACTATATCTCGCTCCACAAACACCATATCTCACTCCACAAACACTATATCTCGCTCCACAAACACTATATCTCACTCCACAAACACTATATCTCACTCCACAAACACGATACCTCGCTCCACAAACACGATATCTTGCTCCACAAACACTATCTTGCTCCACAAACAGTATATCTCGCTCCACAAACAATATATCTCGCTCCACAAACACTATATTCCGCTCCACAAACACTATATCTCGTTCCACAAACACGATCTCTCGCTCCACAAACACGATATCTCACGACACCAACACTATATCTCGCTCCACAAACAATATATCTCGCTCCCCAAACACTATATCTCGCTCCACAAACACTATATCTCACTCCACAAACATTATATCTAGCTCCACAAACACTATATCTCGCTCCACAAACACTATATCTCGCTCCACAAACACTATATCTCGCCCCACAAACACTATATCTCGCTCCACAAACATTATATCTCGCTCCACAAACATTATATCTCGCTTCACAAACACCATCTCTCGCTCCACAAACACGATCTCCACTCCACAAACACGATCTCTCGCTCCACAAACACTATATCTCACTCCACAAACACTATATCTCGCTCCACAAACACTATATCTCGCTCCACAAACACTATATCTCGCTTCACAAACACTATATCTCGCTCCACAAACACGATATCTCGCTCCACAAACACTATATCTTGCTCCACAAACACGATATCTCGCGACACCAACACTATATCTTGCTCCACAAACAATATATCTCGCTCCCCAAACACTATATCTCGCCCCACAAACACTATATCTCGCTCCACAAACATTATATCTTGCTCCACAAACATTATATCTCGCTTCACAAACACTATATCTCGCCCCACAAACACTATATCTCGCTCCACAAACATTATATCTCACTCCACAAACATTATATCTCGCTTCACAAACATTATATCTCGCTTCACAAACACCATCTCTCGCTCCACAAACACGATCTCCACTCCACAAACACGATCTCTAGCTCCACAAACACTAAATGTCGCTCCACAAACACTATATATCGCTCCACAAACACTAAATCTCGCTCCACAAACACCATATCTCGCTCCACAAACACTATATCTCGCTCCACAAACACGATCTCTCGCCCCACAAACACGATCTCGCTCTACAAACACTATATATCGCTCCACAAACACGATGCCTTGCTCCACAAACACTATATCTCGCTCCACAAACACTATATCTCGCTCCACAAACACTATATCTCGCTCCACAAACACTATCTCTCGCTCCAAAAACACTATATCTCGCTCCACAAACACCATATCTCGCTCCACAAACACGATCTCTCGCTCCACAAACACTATATCTCGCTCCACAAACACTATATCCCACTCCACAAACACTATATCTCGCTCCACAAACAATACGTCTCGCTCCATAAACACTATATCTCGTTCCACAAACACGATCTCTCGCTCCACAAACATGATCTCTCGCTCCACAAACACTATCTCTCGCTCCAAAAACACTATATCTCGCTCCACAAACGCCATATCTCGCTCCACAAACACGATCTCTCGCTCCACAAACACTATATCTCGCTCCACAAAAAACTATATCTCGCTCCCCAAACACTATATCTCGCTCCACAAACAATACGTCTCGCTCCATAAACACTACATCTCGTTCCACAAACACGATCTCTCGCTCCACAAACACGATCTCTCGCTCCACAAACACTATATCTCGCTCCACAAAAAACTATCTCTCGCTCCACAAACACTATATCTCGATCCACAAACACGATATCTCGCTTCGTAAACACAATCTCTCGCTTCACAAACACGATCTCTCACTCCACAAACACTATATCTCGCTCCAAAAACACTATATCTCGCTCCACAAACACTATATCTCTCTCCACAAACACGATCTCTTGCTCCACAAACACTATATCTCGCTCCACAAACACTATATCTCGCTCCACGAACACTATATCTCGCTCCACGAACACTATATCTCGCTCCACAAACAATATATCTCGCTCCCCAAACACTATATCTCGCTCCACAAACACTATATCTCGCTCCATAAACACTATCTCTCGCTCCACAAACACTATCTCTCGCTCCACAAACGCGATATCTCGCTTCGTAAACACTATCTCTCGCTTCACAAACACGATCTCTCACTCCACAAACACTATATCTCGCTCCAAAAACACTATATCTCGCTCCACAAACACTATATCTCTCTCCACAAACACGATCTCTTGCTCCACAAACACGATATCTCGCTTCGTAAACACTATCTCTCGCTTCACAAACACGATCTCTCACTCCACAAACACTATATCTCGCTCCAAAAACACTATATCTCTCCCCACAAACACGATCTCTTGCTCCACAAACACGATCTCTTGCTCCACAAACACGATATCTCGCTTCGTAAACACTATCTCTCGCTTCACAAACACGATCTCTCACTCCACAAACACTATATCTCGCTCCAAAAACACTATATCTCTCCCCACAAACACTATCTCTTGCTCCACAAACACTATATCTCGCTCCACAAACACTATATCTCGCTCCACAAAAAACTATCTCTCGCTCCACAAACACTATATCTCGATCCACAAACACGATATCTCACTCCACAAACACTATCTCTCGCTCCATAAACACTATCTCTCGCTCCACAAACACTATCTCTCGCTTCACAAACACTATCTCTCACTCCAAAAACACTATATCTCGCTCACCAAACACTGTATCTCTCTCCACAAACACGATCTCTTGCTCCACAAACACGATATCTCGCTTCGTAAACACTATCTCTCGCTTCACAAACACGATCTCTCACTCCACAAACACTATATCTCGCTCCAAAAACACTATATATCTCTCCACAAACACGATCTCTTGCTCCACAAACACTATATCTCGCTCCACAAACACTATATCTCGCTCCACAAAAAACTATCTCTCGCTCCACAAACACTATATCTCGATCCACAAACACGATATCTCACTCCACAAACACTATCTCTCGCTCCATAAACACTATCTCTCGGTCCACAAACACTATCTCTCGCTTCACAAACACTATCTCTCGCTCCACAAACACGATCTCTAGCTCCACAAACACTATATGTCGCTCCACAAACAATATATCTCGCTCCACAAACACTATATCTCGCTCCACAAACACCATATCTCGCTCCACAAACACTATATCTCGCTCCACAAACACGATCTCTCGCCCCACAAACACGATCTCGCTCTACAAACACTATATATCGCTCCACAAACACGATGCCTTGCTCCACAAACACTATATCTCGCTCCACAAACACTATATCTCACTCCACAAACACTATATCTCGCTCCACAAACACTATCTCTCGCTCCACAAACACTATCTCTCGCTCAACAAACACTATATCTCGCTCCACAAACACCATATCTCGCTCCACAAACACGATCTCTCGCTCCACAAACACTATATCTCGCTCCACAAACACTATATCTCGCTCCACAAACACTATATCCCACTCCACAAACACTATATTTCGCTCCACAAACACTATATCTCGCTCCACAAACACTATATCTCGCTCCACAAACACTATATATCTCGCTTCACAAACACTATATCTCGCTTCACAAACACGATCTCTCGCTCCTCAAACAAGATCTCTCGCTCCACAAACAATACGCCTCGCTCCATAAACACTATATCTCGCTCCACAAACACGATCTCTCGCTCCACAAACACGATCTATCGCTCCACAAACACTATATCTCGCTCCACAAAAAACTATCTCTCGCTCCACAAACACTATATCTCGATCCACAAACACGATATATCGCTTCGTAAACACTATCTCTCGCTTCACAAACACGATCTCTCACTCCACAAACACTATATCTCGCTCCAAAAACACGATATCTCGCTCCACAAACACTATATCTCTCTCCACAAACACGATCTCTTGCTCCACAAACACTATATCTCGCTCCACAAACACTATATCTCGCTCCACAAAAAACTATCTCTCGCTCCACAAACACTATATCTCGATCCACAAACACGATATCTCTCTCCACAAACACGATCTCTTGCTCCACAAACACTATATCTCGCTCCACAAACACTATAGCTCGCTCCACAAACACTATATCTCGCTTCACAAACACTATATCTCGCTTCACAAACACGATCTCTCGCTCCTCAAACAAGATCTCTCGCTCCACAAACACTATATCTCGCTCCACAAACACTATATCTCGCTTTCCAAACACTATATCTCGCTCCACAAACAATACGTCTCGCTCCATAAATACTATATCTCGCTCCACAAACACGATCTCTCGCTCCACAAACACGATCTCTCGCTCCACAAACACTATATCTCGCTCCACAAAAAACTATCTCTCGCTCCACAAACACTATATCTCGATCCACAAACACGATATCTCGCTTCGTAAACACTATCTCTCGCTTCACAAACACGATCTCTCACTCCACAAACACTATATCTCGCTCCAAAAACACTATATCTCGCTCCACAAACACTATATCTCTCTCCACAAACACTATCTCTTGCTCCACAAACACTATATCTCGCTCCACAAACACTATATCTCGCTCCACAAAAAACTATCTCTCGCTCCACAAACACTATATCTCGCTCCACAGACACTATATCTCGCTCCACAGACACTATATCTCGCTCCACAAACACTATATCTCTCTCCACAAACACGATCTCTTGCTCCACAAACACTATATCTCGCTCCACAAACACTATATCTCGCTCCACAAAAAACTATATCTCGCTCCCCAAACACTATATCTCGCTCCACAAACAATACGTCTCGCTCCATAAACACTATATCTCGTTCCACAAACACGATCTCTCGCTCCACAAACACGATCTCTCGCTCCACAAACACTATACCTCGCTCCACAAAAAACTATCTCTCGCTCCACAAACACTATATCTCGATCCACAAACACGATATCTCGCTTCGTAAACACTATCTCTCGCTTCACAAACACGATCTCTCACTCCACAAACACTATATCTCGCTCCAAAAACATTATATCTCGCTCCACAAACACTATATCTCTCTCCACAAACACGATCTCTTGCTCCACAAACACTATATCTCGCTCCACAAACACTATATCTCGCTCCACAAACACGATATCTCGCTCCACAAACACGATATCTCGCTCCACAAACACTATATCTCGATCCACAAACACTATATCTCGCTCCACAAACACTAAATCTCGCTCCACAAACACAACATGAATATCTTGCTCCACAAACACTATATCTCGCTTCACAAACACGATCTCTCGCTCCACAAACACGATCTCTCTCTCCACAATTACGATATCTCGCTCCACAAACACTACATCTCGCTCCACAAACACTACCTCTCGCTCCACAAACACTATATCTCGCTTCACAAACACTATATCTCGCTTCACAAACACTATATTTCGCTTCACAAACACTATATCTCGCTCCACAAACACTATATCTCGCTCCACAAACACTATATATCGCTCCACAAACACTATATCTCACTCCACAAACACGATCTCTCGCTCGACAAACACTATATCTCGCTCCCCAAATACTAAATATCGCTCCACAAACACTATATCTCGCTCCCCAAATACTATATCTCGCTCCACAAACACTACATCTCGCTTCACAAACACTATATCTCGCTCCACAAACACTATATCTCGCTCCACAAACATATATCTCGCTCCCCAAACACGATAGCTCGCTCCCCAAACACTATATCTCGCTCCACAAACACTATATCTCGCTCCACCAACACGATCTCTTGCTCCACAAACACGATATCTCACTCCACAAACACTATATATCGCTCCACAAACACGATATCTCACTCCACAAACACGACATCTCGCTCCCCAAACACTATATCTCGCTCCACAAACACTATATCTCGCTCCCCAAACACCATATCTCGCCCCACAAACACTATATCTCGCTCCACAAACACTATATCTCGATCCCCAAACAATATATCTCGCTCCACAAACACTATATCTCGCTCCACAAACATATATCTCGCTCCCCAAACACGATATCTCGCTCCCCAAACACTATATCTCTCTCCACAAACACTATATCTCGCTCCACCAACACGATCTCTTGCTCAACAAACACTATATCTCGCTCCACAAACACTATATCTCGCTCCACAAACACTATATCTCGCTCCACAAACACTATATCTCGCTCCACAAACACGATATCTCGCTCCACAAACACGATATCTCGCTCCACAAACACGATATCTCGCTCCACAAACACGATCTCTTGCTCCACAAACACTATATCTCGCTCCACAAACACGATATCTCGCTCCACAAACACTATATCTCGCTCCACAAACACTATATCTCGCTCCACAAACACGATATCTCGCTCCACAAACACGATATCTCGCTCCACAAACACGATATCTTGCTCCACAAACACTATATCTCACTCCACAAATACTATATCTCGCTCCACAAACACTATATCTCACTCCACAAACACTATATCTCGCTCCACAAACACGATATCTCGCTCCACAAACACTATATCTCACTCCACAAACACTATATCTCGCTCCACAAACACCATATCTCACTCCACAAACACCATATCTCGCTCCACAAACACTATATCTCGCTCCACAAACACGATATCTCGCTCCACAAACACTATATCTCACTCCACAAACACTATATCTAGCTCCACAAACACTATATCTCGCTCCACAAAACACTATATCTCACTCCACAAACACTATATCTAGCTCCACAAACACTATATCTCGCTCCACAAACACTATATCTCGCTCCACAAACACGATATCTCGCTCCACAAACACTATATCTCACTCCACAAACACTATATCTCGCTCCACAAACACCATATCTCACTCCACAAACACTATATCTCGCTCCACAAACACTATATCTCACTCCACAAACACTATATCTCACTCCACAAACACGATACCTCGCTCCACAAACACGATATCTTGCTCCACAAACACTATCTTGCTCCACAAACAGTATATCTCGCTCCACAAACAATATATCTCGCTCCACAAACACTATATTCCGCTCCACAAACACTATATCTCGTTCCACAAACACGATCTCTCGCTCCACAAACACGATATCTCACGACACCAACACTATATCTCGCTCCACAAACAATATATCTCGCTCCCCAAACACTATATCTCGCTCCACAAACACTATATCTCACTCCACAAACACTATATCTAGCTCCACAAACACTATATCTCGCTCCACAAACACTATATCTCGCTCCACAAACACTATATCTCGCCCCACAAACACTATATCTCGCTCCACAAACATTATATCTCGCTCCACAAACATTATATCTCGCTTCACAAACACCATCTCTCGCTCCACAAACACGATCTCCACTCCACAAACACGATCTCTCGCTCCACAAACACTATATCTCACTCCACAAACACTATATCTCGCTCCACAAACACTATATCTCGCTCCACAAACACTATATCTCGCTTCACAAACACTATATCTCGCTCCACAAACACGATATCTCGCTCCACAAACACTATATCTTGCTCCACAAACACGATATCTCGCGACACCAACACTATATCTTGCTCCACAAACAATATATCTCGCTCCCCAAACACTATATCTCGCCCCACAAACACTATATCTCGCTCCACAAACATTATATCTTGCTCCACAAACATTATATCTCGCTTCACAAACACTATATCTCGCCCCACAAACACTATATCTCGCTCCACAAACAATACGTCTCGCTCCATAAACACTACATCTCGTTCCACAAACACGATCTCTCGCTCCACAAACACGATCTCTCGCTCCACAAACACTATATCTCGCTCCACAAAAAACTATCTCTCGCTCCACAAACACTATATCTCGATCCACAAACAGGATATCTCGCTTCGTAAACACAATCTCTCGCTTCACAAACACGATCTCTCACTCCACAAACACTATATCTCGCTCCAAAAACACTATATCTCGCTCCACAAACACTATATCTCTCTCCACAAACACGATCTCTTGCTCCACAAACACTATATCTCGCTCCACAAACACTATATCTCGCTCCACGAACACTATATCTCGCTCCACGAACACTATATCTCGCTCCACAAACAATATATCTCGCTCCCCAAACACTATATCTCGCTCCACAAACACTATATCTCGCTCCATAAACACTATCTCTCGCTCCACAAACACTATCTCTCGCTCCACAAACGCGATATCTCGCTTCGTAAACACTATCTCTCGCTTCACAAACACGATCTCTCACTCCACAAACACTATATCTCGCTCCAAAAACACTATATCTCGCTCCACAAACACTATATCTCTCTCCACAAACACGATCTCTTGCTCCACAAACACGATATCTCGCTTCGTAAACACTATCTCTCGCTTCACAAACACGATCTCTCACTCCACAAACACTATATCTCGCTCCAAAAACACTATATCTCTCCCCACAAACACGATCTCTTGCTCCACAAACACGATCTCTTGCTCCACAAACACGATATCTCGCTTCGTAAACACTATCTCTCGCTTCACAAACACGATCTCTCACTCCACAAACACTATATCTCGCTCCAAAAACACTATATCTCTCCCCACAAACACGATCTCTTGCTCCACAAACACTATATCTCGCTCCACAAACACTATATCTCGCTCCACAAAAAACTATCTCTCGCTCCACAAACACTATATCTCGATCCACAAACACGATATCTCACTCCACAAACACTATCTCTCGCTCCATAAACACTATCTCTCGCTCCACAAACACTATCTCTCGCTTCACAAACACTATCTCTCACTCCAAAAACACTATATCTCGCTCACCAAACACTGTATCTCTCTCCACAAACACGATCTCTTGCTCCACAAACACGATATCTCGCTTCGTAAACACTATCTCTCGCTTCACAAACACGATCTCTCACTCCACAAACACTATATCTCGCTCCAAAAACACTATATATCTCTCCACAAACACGATCTCTTGCTCCACAAACACTATATCTCGCTCCACAAACACTATATCTCGCTCCACAAAAAACTATCTCTCGCTCCACAAACACTATATCTCGATCCACAAACACGATATCTCACTCCACAAACACTATCTCTCGCTCCATAAACACTATCTCTCGGTCCACAAACACTATCTCTCGCTTCACAAACACTATCTCTCGCTCCACAAACACGATCTCTAGCTCCACAAACACTATATGTCGCTCCACAAACAATATATCTCGCTCCACAAACACTATATCTCGCTCCACAAACACCATATCTCGCTCCACAAACACTATATCTCGCTCCACAAACACGATCTCTCGCCCCACAAACACGATCTCGCTCTACAAACACTATATATCGCTCCACAAACACGATGCCTTGCTCCACAAACACTATATCTCGCTCCACAAACACTATATCTCACTCCACAAACACTATATCTCGCTCCACAAACACTATCTCTAGCTCCACAAACACTATCTCTCGCTCAACAAACACTATATCTCGCTCCACAAACACCATATCTCGCTCCACAAACACGATCTCTCGCTCCACAAACACTATATCTCGCTCCACAAACACTATATCTCGCTCCACAAACACTATATCCCACTCCACAAACACTATATTTCGCTCCACAAACACTATATCTCGCTCCACAAACACTATATCTCGCTCCACAAACACTATATATCTCGCTTCACAAACACTATATCTCGCTTCACAAACACGATCTCTCGCTCCTCAAACAAGATCTCTCGCTCCACAAACAATACGCCTCGCTCCATAAACACTATATCTCGCTCCACAAACACGATCTCTCGCTCCACAAACACGATCTATCGCTCCACAAACACTATATCTCGCTCCACAAAAAACTATCTCTCGCTCCACAAACACTATATCTCGATCCACAAACACGATATATCGCTTCGTAAACACTATCTCTCGCTTCACAAACACGATCTCTCACTCCACAAACACTATATCTCGCTCCAAAAACACGATATCTCGCTCCACAAACACTATATCTCTCTCCACAAACACGATCTCTTGCTCCACAAACACTATATCTCGCTCCACAAACACTATATCTCGCTCCACAAAAAACTATCTCTCGCTCCACAAACACTATATCTCGATCCACAAACACGATATCTCTCTCCACAAACACGATCTCTTGCTCCACAAACACTATATCTCGCTCCACAAACACTATAGCTCGCTCCACAAACACTATATCTCGCTTCACAAACACTATATCTCGCTTCACAAACACGATCTCTCGCTCCTCAAACAAGATCTCTCGCTCCACAAACACTATATCTCGCTCCACAAACACTATATCTCGCTTTCCAAACACTATATCTCGCTCCACAAACAATACGTCTCGCTCCATAAATACTATATCTCGCTCCACAAACACGATCTCTCGCTCCACAAACACGATCTCTCGCTCCACAAACACTATATCTCGCTCCACAAAAAACTATCTCTCGCTCCACAAACACTATATCTCGATCCACAAACACGATATCTCGCTTCGTAAACACTATCTCTCGCTTCACAAACACGATCTCTCACTCCACAAACACTATATCTCGCTCCAAAAACACTATATCTCGCTCCACAAACACTATATCTCTCTCCACAAACACTATCTCTTGCTCCACAAACACTATATCTCGCTCCACAAACACTATATCTCGCTCCACAAAAAACTATCTCTCGCTCCACAAACACTATATCTCGCTCCACAGACACTATATCTCGCTCCACAGACACTATATCTCGCTCCACAAACACTATATCTCTCTCCACAAACACGATCTCTTGCTCCACAAACACTATATCTCGCTCCACAAACACTATATCTCGCTCCACAAAAAACTATATCTCGCTCCCCAAACACTATATCTCGCTCCACAAACAATACGTCTCGCTCCATAAACACTATATCTCGTTCCACAAACACGATCTCTCGCTCCACAAACACGATCTCTCGCTCCACAAACACTATACCTCGCTCCACAAAAAACTATCTCTCGCTCCACAAACACTATATCTCGATCCACAAACACGATATCTCGCTTCGTAAACACTATCTCTCGCTTCACAAACACGATCTCTCACTCCACAAACACTATATCTCGCTCCAAAAACACTATATCTCGCTCCACAAACACTATATCTCTCTCCACAAACACGATCTCTTGCTCCACAAACACTATATCTCGCTCCACAAACACTATATCTCGCTCCACAAACACGATATCTCGCTCCACAAACACGATATCTCGCTCCACAAACACTATATCTCGATCCACAAACACTATATCTCGCTCCACAAACACTAAATCTCGCTCCACAAACACAACATGAATATCTTGCTCCACAAACACTATATCTCGCTTCACAAACACGATCTCTCGCTCCACAAACACGATCTCTCTCTCCACAATTACGATATCTCGCTCCACAAACACTACATCTCGCTCCACAAACACTACCTCTCGCTCCACAAACACTATATCTCGCTTCACAAACACTATATCTCGCTTCACAAACACTATATTTCGCTTCACAAACACTATATCTCGCTCCACAAACACTATATCTCGCTCCACAAACACTATATCTCGCTCCACAAACACTATATATCGCTCCACAAACACTATATCTCACTCCACAAACACGATCTCTCGCTCGACAAACACTATATCTCGCTCCCCAAATACTAAATATCGCTCCACAAACACTATATCTCGCTCCCCAAATACTATATCTCGCTCCACAAACACTACATCTCGCTTCACAAACACTATATCTCGCTCCACAAACACTATATCTCGCTCCACAAACATATATCTCGCTCCCCAAACACGATAGCTCGCTCCCCAAACACTATATCTCGCTCCACAAACACTATATCTCGCTCCACCAACACGATCTCTTGCTCCACAAACACGATATCTCACTCCACAAACACTATATATCGCTCCACAAACACGATATCTCACTCCACAAACACGACATCTCGCTCCCCAAACACTATATCTCGCTCCACAAACACTATATCTCGCTCCCCAAACACCATATCTCGCCCCACAAACACTATATCTCGCTCCACAAACACTATATCTCGATCCCCAAACAATATATCTCGCTCCACAAACACTATATCTCGCTCCACAAACATATATCTCGCTCCCCAAACACGATATCTCGCTCCCCAAACACTATATCTCTCTCCACAAACACTATATCTCGCTCCACCAACACGATCTCTTGCTCAACAAACACTATATCTCGCTCCACAAACACTATATCTCGCTCCACAAACACTATATCTCGCTCCACAAACACTATATCTCGCTCCACAAACACGATATCTCGCTCCACAAACACGATATCTCGCTCCACAAACACGATATCTCGCTCCACAAACACGATCTCTTGCTCCACAAACACTATATCTCGCTCCACAAACACGATATCTCGCTCCACAAACACTATATCTCGCTCCACAAACACTATATCTCGCTCCACAAACACGATATCTCGCTCCACAAACACGATATCTCGCTCCACAAACACGATATCTTGCTCCACAAACACTATATCTCACTCCACAAATACTATATCTCGCTCCACAAACACTATATCTCACTCCACAAACACTATATCTCGCTCCACAAACACGATATCTCGCTCCACAAACACTATATCTCACTCCACAAACACTATATCTCGCTCCACAAACACCATATCTCACTCCACAAACACCATATCTCGCTCCACAAACACTATATCTCGCTCCACAAACACGATATCTCGCTCCACAAACACTATATCTCACTCCACAAACACTATATCTAGCTCCACAAACACTATATCTCGCTCCACAAAACACTATATCTCACTCCACAAACACTATATCTAGCTCCACAAACACTATATCTCGCTCCACAAACACTATATCTCGCTCCACAAACACGATATCTCGCTCCACAAACACTATATCTCACTCCACAAACACTATATCTCGCTCCACAAACACCATATCTCACTCCACAAACACTATATCTCGCTCCACAAACACTATATCTCACTCCACAAACACTATATCTCACTCCACAAACACGATACCTCGCTCCACAAACACGATATCTTGCTCCACAAACACTATCTTGCTCCACAAACAGTATATCTCGCTCCACAAACAATATATCTCGCTCCACAAACACTATATTCCGCTCCACAAACACTATATCTCGTTCCACAAACACGATCTCTCGCTCCACAAACACGATATCTCACGACACCAACACTATATCTCGCTCCACAAACAATATATCTCGCTCCCCAAACACTATATCTCGCTCCACAAACACTATATCTCACTCCACAAACACTATATCTAGCTCCACAAACACTATATCTCGCTCCACAAACACTATATCTCGCTCCACAAACACTATATCTCGCCCCACAAACACTATATCTCGCTCCACAAACATTATATCTCGCTCCACAAACATTATATCTCGCTTCACAAACACCATCTCTCGCTCCACAAACACGATCTCCACTCCACAAACACGATCTCTCGCTCCACAAACACTATATCTCACTCCACAAACACTATATCTCGCTCCACAAACACTATATCTCGCTCCACAAACACTATATCTCGCTTCACAAACACTATATCTCGCTCCACAAACACGATATCTCGCTCCACAAACACTATATCTTGCTCCACAAACACGATATCTCGCGACACCAACACTATATCTTGCTCCACAAACAATATATCTCGCTCCCCAAACACTATATCTCGCCCCACAAACACTATATCTCGCTCCACAAACATTATATCTTGCTCCACAAACATTATATCTCGCTTCACAAACACTATATCTCGCCCCACAAACACTATATCTCGCTCCACAAACATTATATCTCACTCCACAAACATTATATCTCGCTTCACAAACATTATATCTCGCTTCACAAACACCATCTCTCGCTCCACAAACACGATCTCCACTCCACAAACACGATCTCTAGCTCCACAAACACTATATGTCGCTCCACAAACACTATATATCGCTCCACAAACACTATATCTCGCTCCACAAACACCATATCTCGCTCCACAAACACTATATCTCGCTCCACAAACACGATCTCTCGCCCCACAAACACGATCTCGCTCTACAAACACTATATATCGCTCCACAAACACGATGCCTTGCTCCACAAACACTATATCTCGCTCCACAAACACTATATCTCGCTCCACAAACACTATATCTCGCTCCACAAACACTATCTCTCGCTCCAAAAACACTATATCTCGCTCCACAAACACCATATCTCGCTCCACAAACACGATCTCTCGCTCCACAAACACTATATCTCGCTCCACAAACACTATATCCCACTCCACAAACACTATATCTCGCTCCACAAACAATACGTCTCGCTCCATAAACACTATATCTCGTTCCACAAACACGATCTCTCGCTCCACAAACATGATCTCTCGCTCCACAAACACTATCTCTCGCTCCAAAAACACTATATCTCGCTCCACAAACGCCATATCTCGCTCCACAAACACGATCTCTCGCTCCACAAACACTATATCTCGATCCACAAACACTATATCTCGCTCCACAAACACTAAATCTCGCTCCACAAACACAACATGAATATCTTGCTCCACAAACACTATATCTCGCTTCACAAACACGATCTCTCGCTCCACAAACACGATCTCTCTCTCCACAATTACGATATCTCGCTCCACAAACACTACATCTCGCTCCACAAACACTACCTCTCGCTCCACAAACACTATATCTCGCTTCACAAACACTATATCTCGCTTCACAAACACTATATTTCGCTTCACAAACACTATATCTCGCTCCACAAACACTATATCTCGCTCCACAAACACTATATATCGCTCCACAAACACTATATCTCACTCCACAAACACGATCTCTCGCTCGACAAACACGATATCTCGCTCCCCAAATACTAAATATCGCTCCACAAACACTATATCTCGCTCCCCAAATACTATATCTCGCTCCACAAACACTACATCTCGCTTCACAAACACTATATCTCGCTCCACAAACACTATATCTCGCTCCACAAACATATATCTCGCTCCCCAAACACGATAGCTCGCTCGCCAAACACTATATCTCGCTCCACAAACACTATATCTCGCTCCACCAACACGATCTCTTGCTCCACAAACACGATATCTCGCTCCACAAACACTATATATCGCTCCACAAACACGATATCTCACTCCACAAACACGACATCTCGCTCCCCAAACACTATATCTCGCTCCACAAACACTATATCTCGCTACCCAAACACCATATCTCGCCCCCACAAACACTATATCTCGATCCCCAAACAATATATCTCGCTCCCCAAACACGATATCTCGCTCCACAAACACTATATCTCGCTCCACAAACACTATATCTCGCTCCACAAACACTATATCTCGCTCCACAAACACGATATCTCGCTCCACAAACACGATATCTCGCTCCACAAACACGATATCTCGCTCCACAAACACGATCTCTTGCTCCACAAACACTATATCTCGCTCCACAAACACGATATCTCGCTCCACAAACACTATATCTCGCTCCACAAACACTATATCTCGCTCCACAAACACGATATCTCGCTCCACAAACACGATATCTCGCTCCACAAACACGATATCTTGCTCCACAAACACTATATCTCACTCCACAAACACTATATCTCGCTCCACAAACACTATATCTCGCTCCACAAACACTATATCTCGCTCCACAAACACGATATCTCGCTCCACAAACACTATATCTCACTCCACAAACACTATATCTCGCTCCACAAACACCATATCTCACTCCACAAACACCATATCTCGCTCCACAAACACTATATCTCGCTCCACAAACACGATATCTCGCTCCACAAACACTATATCTCACTCCACAAACACTATATCTAGCTCCACAAACACTATATCTCGCTCCACAAAACACTATATCTCACTCCACAAACACTATATCTAGCTCCACAAACACTATATCTCGCTCCACAAACACTATATCTCGCTCCACAAACACGATATCTCGCTCCACAAACACTATATCTCACTCCACAAACACTATATCTCGCTCCACAAACACCATATCTCACTCCACAAACACTATATCTCGCTCCACAAACACTATATCTCACTCCACAAACACTATATCTCACTCCACAAACACGATACCTCGCTCCACAAACACGATATCTTGCTCCACAAACACTATCTTGCTCCACAAACAGTATATCTCGCTCCACAAACAATATATCTCGCTCCACAAACACTATATTCCGCTCCACAAACACTATATCTCGTTCCACAAACACGATCTCTCGCTCCACAAACACGATATCTCACGACACCAACACTATATCTCGCTCCACAAACAATATATCTCGCTCCCCAAACACTATATCTCGCTCCACAAACACTATATCTCACTCCACAAACATTATATCTAGCTCCACAAACACTATATCTCGCTCCACAAACACTATATCTCGCTCCACAAACACTATATCTCGCCCCACAAACACTATATCTCGCTCCACAAACATTATATCTCGCTCCACAAACATTATATCTCGCTTCACAAACACCATCTCTCGCTCCACAAACACGATCTCCACTCCACAAACACGATCTCTCGCTCCACAAACACTATATCTCACTCCACAAACACTATATCTCGCTCCACAAACACTATATCTCGCTCCACAAACACTATATCTCGCTTCACAAACACTATATCTCGCTCCACAAACACGATATCTCGCTCCACAAACACTATATCTTGCTCCACAAACACGATATCTCGCGACACCAACACTATATCTTGCTCCACAAACAATATATCTCGCTCCCCAAACACTATATCTCGCCCCACAAACACTATATCTCGCTCCACAAACATTATATCTTGCTCCACAAACATTATATCTCGCTTCACAAACACTATATCTCGCCCCACAAACACTATATCTCGCTCCACAAACATTATATCTCACTCCACAAACATTATATCTCGCTTCACAAACATTATATCTCGCTTCACAAACACCATCTCTCGCTCCACAAACACGATCTCCACTCCACAAACACGATCTCTAGCTCCACAAACACTAAATGTCGCTCCACAAACACTATATATCGCTCCACAAACACTAAATCTCGCTCCACAAACACCATATCTCGCTCCACAAACACTATATCTCGCTCCACAAACACGATCTCTCGCCCCACAAACACGATCTCGCTCTACAAACACTATATATCGCTCCACAAACACGATGCCTTGCTCCACAAACACTATATCTCGCTCCACAAACACTATATCTCGCTCCACAAACACTATATCTCGCTCCACAAACACTATCTCTCGCTCCAAAAACACTATATCTCGCTCCACAAACACCATATCTCGCTCCACAAACACGATCTCTCGCTCCACAAACACTATATCTCGCTCCACAAACACTATATCCCACTCCACAAACACTATATCTCGCTCCACAAACAATACGTCTCGCTCCATAAACACTATATCTCGTTCCACAAACACGATCTCTCGCTCCACAAACATGATCTCTCGCTCCACAAACACTATCTCTCGCTCCAAAAACACTATATCTCGCTCCACAAACGCCATATCTCGCTCCACAAACACGATCTCTCGCTCCACAAACACTATATCTCGCTCCACAAAAAACTATATCTCGCTCCCCAAACACTATATCTCGCTCCACAAACAATACGTCTCGCTCCATAAACACTACATCTCGTTCCACAAACACGATCTCTCGCTCCACAAACACGATCTCTCGCTCCACAAACACTATATCTCGCTCCACAAACACTATATCTCGATCCACAAACACGATATCTCGCTTCGTAAACACAATCTCTCGCTTCACAAACACGATCTCTCACTCCACAAACACTATATCTCGCTCCAAAAACACTATATCTCGCTCCACAAACACTATATCTCTCTCCACAAACACGATCTCTTGCTCCACAAACACTATATCTCGCTCCACAAACACTATATCTCGCTCCACGAACACTATATCTCGCTCCACGAACACTATATCTCGCTCCACAAACAATATATCTCGCTCCCCAAACACTATATCTCGCTCCACAAACACTATATCTCGCTCCATAAACACTATCTCTCGCTCCACAAACACTATCTCTCGCTCCACAAACGCGATATCTCGCTTCGTAAACACTATCTCTCGCTTCACAAACACGATCTCTCACTCCACAAACACTATATCTCGCTCCAAAAACACTATATCTCGCTCCACAAACACTATATCTCTCTCCACAAACACGATCTCTTGCTCCACAAACACGATATCTCGCTTCGTAAACACTATCTCTCGCTTCACAAACACGATCTCTCACTCCACAAACACTATATCTCGCTCCAAAAACACTATATCTCTCCCCACAAACACGATCTCTTGCTCCACAAACACGATCTCTTGCTCCACAAACACGATATCTCGCTTCGTAAACACTATCTCTCGCTTCACAAACACGATCTCTCACTCCACAAACACTATATCTCGCTCCAAAAACACTATATCTCTCCCCACAAACACGATCTCTTGCTCCACAAACACTATATCTCGCTCCACAAACACTATATCTCGCTCCACAAAAAACTATCTCTCGCTCCACAAACACTGTATCTCGATCCACAAACACGATATCTCACTCCACAAACACTATCTCTCGCTCCATAAACACTATCTCTCGCTCCACAAACACTATCTCTCGCTTCACAAACACTATCTCTCACTCCAAAAACACTATATCTCGCTCACCAAACACTGTATCTCTCTCCACAAACACGATCTCTTGCTCCACAAACACGATATCTCGCTTCGTAAACACTATCTCTCGCTTCACAAACACGATCTCTCACTCCACAAACACTATATCTCGCTCCAAAAACACTATATATCTCTCCACAAACACGATCTCTTGCTCCACAAACACTATATCTCGCTCCACAAACACTATATCTCGCTCCACAAAAAACTATCTCTCGCTCCACAAACACTATATCTCGATCCACAAACACGATATCTCACTCCACAAACACTATCTCTCGCTCCATAAACACTATCTCTCGGTCCACAAACACTATCTCTCGCTTCACAAACACTATCTCTCGCTCCACAAACACGATCTCTAGCTCCACAAACACTATATGTCGCTCCACAAACAATATATCTCGCTCCACAAACACTATATCTCGCTCCACAAACACCATATCTCGCTCCACAAACACTATATCTCGCTCCACAAACACGATCTCTCGCCCCACAAACACGATCTCGCTCTACAAACACTATATATCGCTCCACAAACACGATGCCTTGCTCCACAAACACTATATCTCGCTCCACAAACACTATATCTCACTCCACAAACACTATATCTCGCTCCACAAACACTATCTCTAGCTCCACAAACACTATCTCTCGCTCAACAAACACTATATCTCGCTCCACAAACACCATATCTCGCTCCACAAACACGATCTCTCGCTCCACAAACACTATATCTCGCTCCACAAACACTATATCTCGCTCCACAAACACTATATCCCACTCCACAAACACTATATTTCGCTCCACAAACACTATATCTCGCTCCACAAACACTATATCTCGCTCCACAAACACTATATATCTCGCTTCACAAACACTATATCTCGCTTCACAAACACGATCTCTCGCTCCTCAAACAAGATCTCTCGCTCCACAAACAATACGCCTCGCTCCATAAACACTATATCTCGCTCCACAAACACGATCTCTCGCTCCACAAACACGATCTATCGCTCCACAAACACTATATCTCGCTCCACAAAAAACTATCTCTCGCTCCACAAACACTATATCTCGATCCACAAACACGATATATCGCTTCGTAAACACTATCTCTCGCTTCACAAACACGATCTCTCACTCCACAAACACTATATCTCGCTCCAAAAACACGATATCTCGCTCCACAAACACTATATCTCTCTCCACAAACACGATCTCTTGCTCCACAAACACTATATCTCGCTCCACAAACACTATATCTCGCTCCACAAAAAACTATCTCTCGCTCCACAAACACTATATCTCGATCCACAAACACGATATCTCTCTCCACAAACACGATCTCTTGCTCCACAAACACTATATCTCGCTCCACAAACACTATAGCTCGCTCCACAAACACTATATCTCGCTTCACAAACACTATATCTCGCTTCACAAACACGATCTCTCGCTCCTCAAACAAGATCTCTCGCTCCACAAACACTATATCTCGCTCCACAAACACTATATCTCGCTTTCCAAACACTATATCTCGCTCCACAAACAATACGTCTCGCTCCATAAATACTATATCTCGCTCCACAAACACGATCTCTCGCTCCACAAACACGATCTCTCGCTCCACAAACACTATATCTCGCTCCACAAAAAACTATCGCTCGCTCCACAAACACTATATCTCGATCCACAAACACGATATCTCGCTTCGTAAACACTATCTCTCGCTTCACAAACACGATCTCTCACTCCACAAACACTATATCTCGCTCCAAAAACACTATATCTCGCTCCACAAACACTATATCTCTCTCCACAAACACTATCTCTTGCTCCACAAACACTATATCTCGCTCCACAAACACTATATCTCGCTCCACAAAAAACTATCTCTCGCTCCACAAACACTATATCTCGCTCCACAGACACTATATCTCGCTCCACAGACACTATATCTCGCTCCACAAACACTATATCTCTCTCCACAAACACGATCTCTTGCTCCACAAACACTATATCTCGCTCCACAAACACTATATCTCGCTCCACAAAAAACTATATCTCGCTCCCCAAACACTATATCTCGCTCCACAAACAATACGTCTCGCTCCATAAACACTATATCTCGTTCCACAAACACGATCTCTCGCTCCACAAACACGATCTCTCGCTCCACAAACACTATACCTCGCTCCACAAAAAACTATCTCTCGCTCCACAAACACTATATCTCGATCCACAAACACGATATCTCGCTTCGTAAACACTATCTCTCGCTTCACAAACACGATCTCTCACTCCACAAACACTATATCTCGCTCCAAAAACACTATATCTCGCTCCACAAACACTATATCTCTCTCCACAAACACGATCTCTTGCTCCACAAACACTATATCTCGCTCCACAAACACTATATCTCGCTCCACGAACACTATATCTCGCTCCACAAACAATATATCTCGCTCCCCAAACACTATATCTCGCTTCACAAACACTATATCTCGCTTCACAAACACTATATCTCGCTTCACAAACACGATCCCTCGCTCCACAAACACGATCTCTCACTCCACAAACACTATATCTCGCTCCACAAACACTATATCTCGCTCCAGAAACACTATATCTCACTAGACAAACACTATATCTCGTTTCACAAACACTAAAACTCGCTTCACAAACACTATACCTCGCTCCACAAATATTATATCTCGCTCCACAAACACTATACCTCGCTCTACAAACACAATATCTCGCTCCACAAACACTATATCTCGCTCCACAAACACTATATCTCGCTCCACAAACACGATATCTCGCTCCACAAACACTATATCTCGTTCCCCAAACACTATATCTCGCTCCACAAACACGATATCTCGCTCCCCAAACACTATATCTCGCTTCACAAACACCATATCTCGCTCCACAAACACTATATCTCGCTCCACAAACACTATATCTCGCTCCACAAACACGATATCTCGCTCCACAAACACGATATCTCGCTCCACAAACACTATATCTCGATCCACAAACACTATATCTCGCTCCACAAACACTAAATCTCGCTCCACAAACACAACATGAATATCTTGCTCCACAAACACTATATCTCGCTTCACAAACACGATCTCTCGCTCCACAAACACGATCTCTCTCTCCACAATTACGATATCTCGCTCCACAAACACTACATCTCGCTCCACAAACACTACCTCTCGCTCCACAAACACTATATCTCGCTTCACAAACACTATATCTCGCTTCACAAACACTATATTTCGCTTCACAAACACTATATCTCGCTCCACAAACACTATATCTCGCTCCACAAACACTATATATCGCTCCACAAACACTATATCTCACTCCACAAACACGATCTCTCGCTCGACAAACACTATATCTCGCTCCCCAAATACTAAATATCGCTCCACAAACACTATATCTCGCTCCCCAAATACTATATCTCGCTCCACAAACACTACATCTCGCTTCACAAACACTATATCTCGCTCCACAAACACTATATCTCGCTCTACAAACATATATCTCGCTCCCCAAACACGATAGCTCGCTCCCCAAACACTATATCTCGCTCCACAAACACTATATCTCGCTCCACCAACACGATCTCTTGCTCCACAAACACGATATCTCGCTCCACAAACACTATATATCGCTCCACAAACACGATATCTCACTCCACAAACACGACATCTCGCTCCCCAAACACTATATCTCGCTCCACAAACACTATATCTCGCTCCCCAAACACCATATCTCGCCCCACAAACACTATATCTCGCTCCACAAACACTATATCTCGATCCCCAAACAATATATCTCGCTCCACAAACACTATATCTCGCTCCACAAACATATATCTCGCTCCCCAAACACGATATCTCGCTCCCCAAACACTATATCTCTCTCCACAAACACTATATCTCGCTCCACCAACACGATCTCTTGCTCAACAAACACTATATCTCGCTCCACAAACACTATATCTCGCTCCACAAACACTATATCTCGCTCCACAAACACTATATCTCGCTCCACAAACACGATATCTCGCTCCACAAACACGATATCTCGCTCCACAAACACGATATCTCGCTCCACAAACACGATCTCTTGCTCCACAAACACTATATCTCGCTCCACAAACACGATATCTCGCTCCACAAACACTATATCTCGCTCCACAAACACTATATCTCGCTCCACAAACACGATATCTCGCTCCACAAACACGATATCTCGCTCCACAAACACGATATCTTGCTCCACAAACACTATATCTCACTCCACAAACACTATATCTCGCTCCACAAACACTATATCTCGCTCCACAAACACTATATCTCGCTCCACAAACACGATATCTCGCTCCACAAACACTATATCTCACTCCACAAACACTATATCTCGCTCCACAAACACCATATCTCACTCCACAAACACCATATCTCGCTCCACAAACACTATATCTCGCTCCACAAACACGATATCTCGCTCCACAAACACTATATCTCACTCCACAAACACTATATCTAGCTCCACAAACACTATATCTCGCTCCACAAAACACTATATCTCACTCCACAAACACTATATCTAGCTCCACAAACACTATATCTCGCTCCACAAACACTATATCTCACTCCACAAACACTATATCTCACTCCACAAACACCATATCTCACTCCACAAACACTATATCTCGCTCCACAAACACTATATCTCACTCCACAAACACTATATCTCACTCCACAAACACGATATCTTGCTCCACAAACACTATCTTGCTCCACAAACAGTATATCTCGCTCCACAAACAATATATCTCGCTCCACAAACACTATATTCCGCTCCACAAACACTATATCTCGTTCCACAAACACGATCTCTCGCTCCACAAACACGATATCTCACGACACCAACACTATATCTCGCTCCACAAACAATATATCTCGCTCCCCAAACACTATATCTCGCTCCACAAACACTATATCTCACTCCACAAACACTATATCTAGCTCCACAAACACTATATCTCGCTCCACAAACACTATATCTCGCTCCACAAACACTATATCTCGCCCCACAAACACTATATCTCGCTCCACAAACATTATATCTCGCTCCACAAACATTATATCTCGCTTCACAAACACCATCTCTCGCTCCACAAACACGATCTCCACTCCACAAACACGATCTCTCGCTCCACAAACACTATATCTCACTCCACAAACACTATATCTCGCTCCACAAACACTATATCTCGCTCCACAAACACTATATCTCGCTTCACAAACACTATATCTCGCTCCACAAACACGATATCTCGCTCCACAAACACTATATCTTGCTCCACAAACACGATATCTCGCGACACCAACACTATATCTTGCTCCACAAACAATATATCTCGCTCCCCAAACACTATATCTCGCCCCACAAACACTATATCTCGCTCCACAAACATTATATCTTGCTCCACAAACATTATATCTCGCTTCACAAACACTATATCTCGCCCCACAAACACTATATCTCGCTCCACAAACATTATATCTCACTCCACAAACATTATATCTCGCTTCACAAATATTATATCTCGCTTCACAAACACCATCTCTCGCTCCACAAACACGATCTCCACTCCACAAACACGATCTCTAGCTCCACAAACACTATATGTCGCTCCACAAACACTATATATCGCTCCACAAACACTATATCTCGCTCCACAAACACCATATCTCGCTCCACAAACACTATATCTCGCTCCACAAACACGATCTCTCGCCCCAGAAACACGATCTCGCTCTACAAACACTATATATCGCTCCACAAACACGATGCCTTGCTCCACAAACACTATATCTCGCTCCACAAACACTATATCTCGCTCCACAAACACTATATCTCGCTCCAACAAACACTATCTCTCGCTCCAAAAACACTATATCTCGCTCCACAAACACCATATCTCGCTCCACAAACACGATCTCTCGCTCCACAAACACTATATCTCGCTCCACAAACACTATATCCCACTCCACAAACACTATATCTCGCTCCACAAACAATACGTCTCGCTCCATAAACACTATATCTCGTTCCACAAACACGATCTCTCGCTCCACAAACATGATCTCTCGCTCCACAAACACTATCTCTCGCTCCAAAAACACTATATCTCGCTCCACAAACGCCATATCTCGCTCCACAAACACGATCTCTCGCTCCACAAACACTATATCTCGCTCCACAAAAAACTATATCTCGCTCCCCAAACACTATATCTCGCTCCACAAACAATACGTCTCGCTCCATAAACACTACATCTCGTTCCACAAACACGATCTCTCGCTCCACAAACACGATCTCTCGCTCCACAAACACTATATCTCGCTCCACAAAAAACTATCTCTCGCTCCACAAACACTATATCTCGATCCACAAACACGATATCTCGCTTCGTAAACACAATCTCTCGCTTCACAAACACGATCTCTCACTCCACAAACACTATATCTCGCTCCAAAAACACTATATCTCGCTCCACAAACACTATATCTCTCTCCACAAACACGATCTCTTGCTCCACAAACACTATATCTCGCTCCACAAACACTATATCTCGCTCCACGAACACTATATCTCGCTCCACGAACACTATATCTCGCTCCACAAACAATATATCTCGCTCCCCAAACACTATATCTCGCTCCACAAACACTATATCTCGCTCCATAAACACTATCTCTCGCTCCACAAACACTATCTCTCGCTTCACAAACACTATCTCTCGCTCCACAAACACGATATCTCGCTTCGTAAACACTATCTCTCGCTTCACAAACACGATCTCTCACTCCACAAACACTATATCTCGCTCCAAAAACACTATATCTCGCTCCACAAACACTATATCTCTCTCCACAAACACGATCTCTTGCTCCACAAACACGATATCTCGCTTCGTAAACACTATCTCTCGCTTCACAAACACGATCTCTCACTCCACAAACACTATATCTCGCTCCAAAAACACTATATCTCTCCCCACAAACACGATCTCTTGCTCCACAAACACTATATCTCGCTCCACAAACACTATATCTCGCTCCACAAAAAACTATCTCTCGCTCCACAAACACTATATCTCGATCCACAAACACGATATCTCACTCCACAAACACTATCTCTCGCTCCATAAACACTATCTCTCGCTCCACAAACACTATCTCTCGCTTCACAAACACTATCTCTCACTCCAAAAACACTATATCTCGCTCCACAAACACTGTATCTCTCTCCACAAACACGATCTCTTGCTCCACAAACATGATATCTCGCTTCGTAAACACTATCTCTCGCTTCACAAACACGATCTCTCACTCCACAAACACTATATCTCGCTCCAAAAACACTATATATCTCTCCACAAACACGATCTCTTGCTCCACAAACACTATATCTCGCTCCACAAACACCATATCTCGCTCCACAAAAAACTATCTCTCGCTCCACAAACACTATATCTCGATCCACAAACACGATATCTCACTCCACAAACACTATCTCTCGCTCCATAAACACTATCTCTCGGTCCACAAACACTATCTCTCGCTTCACAAACACTATCTCTCGCTCCACAAACACGATCTCTAGCTCCACAAACACTATATGTCGCTCCACAAACAATATATCTCGCTCCACAAACACTATATCTCGCTCCACAAACACCATATCTCGCTCCACAAACACTATATCTCGCTCCACAAACACGATCTCTCGCCCCACAAACACGATCTCGCTCTACAAACACTATATATCGCTTCACAAACACGATGCCTTGCTCCACAAACACTATATCTCGCTCCACAAACACTATATCTCACTCCACAAACACTATATCTCGCTCCACAAACACTATCTCTAGCTCCACAAACACTATCTCTCGCTCAACAAACACTATATCTCGCTCCACAAACACCATATCTCGCTCCACAAACACGATCTCTCGCTCCACAAACACTATATCTCGCTCCACAAACACTATATCTCGCTCCACAAACACTATATCCCACTCCACAAACACTATATCTCGCTCCACAAACACGATATCTCGCTCCACAAACACTATATCTTGCTCCACAAACACGATATCTCGCGACACCAACACTATATCTTGCTCCACAAACAATATATCTCGCTCCCCAAACACTATATCTCGCCCCACAAACACTATATCTCGCTCCACAAACATTATATCTTGCTCCACAAACATTATATCTCGCTTCACAAACACTATATCTCGCCCCACAAACACTATATCTCGCTCCACAAACATTATATCTCACTCCACAAACATTATATCTCGCTTCACAAACATTATATCTCGCTTCACAAACACCATCTCTCGCTCCACAAACACGATCTCCACTCCACAAACACGATCTCTAGCTCCACAAACAATATATGTCGCTCCACAAACACTATATATCGCTCCACAAACACTATATCTCGCTCCACAAACACCATATCTCGCTCCACAAACACTATATCTCGCTCCACAAACACGATCTCTCGCCCCACAAACACGATCTCGCTCTACAAACACTATATATCGCTCCACAAACACGATGCCTTGCTCCACAAACACTATATCTCGCTCCACAAACACTATATCTCGCTCCACAAACACTATATCTCGCTCCACAAACACTATATCTCGCTCCACAAACACTATCTCTCGCTCCAAAAACACTATATCTCGCTCCACAAACACCATATCTCGCTCCACAAACACGATCTCTCGCTCCACAAACACTATATCTCGCTCCACAAACACTATATCCCACTCCACAAACACTATATCTCGCTCCACAAACAATACGTCTCGCTCCATAAACACTATATCTCGTTCCACAAACACGATCTCTCGCTCCACAAACATGATCTCTCGCTCCACAAACACTATCTCTCGCTCCAAAAACACTATATCTCGCTCCACAAACGCCATATCTCGCTCCACAAACACGATCTCTCGCTCCACAAACACTATATCTCGCTCCACAAAAAACTATATCTCGCTCCCAAACACTATATCTCGCTCCACAAACAATACGTCTCGCTCCATAAACACTACATCTCGTTCCACAAACACGATCTCTCGCTCCACAAACACGATCTCTCGCTCCACAAACACTATATCTCGCTCCACAAAAAACTATCTCTCGCTCCACAAACACTATATCTCGATCCACAAACACGATATCTCGCTTCGTAAACACAATCTCTCGCTTCACAAACACGATCTCTCACTCCACAAACACTATATCTCGCTCCAAAAACACTATATCTCGCTCCACAAACACTATATCTCTCTCCACAAACACGATCTCTTGCTCCACAAACACTATATCTCGCTCCACAAACACTATATCTCGCTCCACGAACACTATATCTCGCTCCACAAACAATATATCTCGCTCCCCAAACACTATATCTCGCTCCACAAACACTATATCTCGCTCCATAAACACTATCTCTCGCTCCACAAACACTATCTCTCGCTTCACAAACACTATCTCTCGCTCCACAAACACGATATCTCGCTTCGTAAACACTATCTCTCGCTTCACAAACACGATCTCTCACTCCACAAACACTATATCTCGCTCCAAAAACACTATATCTCGCTCCACAAACACTATATCTCTCTCCACAAACACGATCTCTTGCTCCACAAACACGATATCTCGCTTCGTAAACACTATCTCTCGCTTCACAAACACGATCTCTCACTCCACAAACACTATATCTCGCTCCAAAAACACTATATCTCTCCCCACAAACACGATCTCTTGCTCCACAAACACTATATCTCGCTCCACAAACACTATATCTCGCTCCACAAAAAACTATCTCTCGCTCCACAAACACTATATCTCGATCCACAAACACGATATCTCACTCCACAAACACTATCTCTCGCTCCATAAGCACTATCTCTCGCTCCACAAACACTATCTCTCGCTTCACAAACACTATCTCTCACTCCAAAAACACTATATCTCGCTCCACAAACACTGTATCTCTCTCCACAAACACGATCTCTTGCTCCACAAACACGATATCTCGCTTCGTAAACACTATCTCTCGCTTCACAAACACGATCTCTCACTCCACAAACACTATATCTCGCTCCAAAAACACTATATATCTCTCCACAAACACGATCTCTTGCTCCACAAACACTATATCTCGCTCCACAAACACTATATCTCGCTCCACAAAAAACTATCTCTCGCTCCACAAACACTATATCTCGATCCACAAACACGATATCTCACTCCACAAACACTATCTCTCGCTCCATAAACACTATCTCTCGGTCCACAAACACTATCTCTCGCTTCACAAACACTATCTCTCGCTCCACAAACACGATCTCTAGCTCCACAAACACTATATGTCGCTCCACAAACAATATATCTCGCTCCACAAACACTATATCTCGCTCCACAAACACCATATCTCGCTCCAACAAACACTATATCTCGCTCCACAAACACGATCTCTCGCCCCACAAACACGATCTCGCTTCACAAACACCATCTATCGCTCCACAAACACGATGCCTTGCTCCACAAACACTATATCTCGCTCCACAAACACTATATCTCACTCCACAAACACTATATCTCGCTCCACAAACACTATCTCTAGCTCCACAAACACTATCTCTCGCTCAACAAACACTATATCTCGCTCCACAAACACCATATCTCGCTCCACAAACACGATCTCTCGCTCCACAAACACTATATCTCGCTCCACAAACACTATATCTCGCTCCACAAACACTATATCCCACTCCACAAACACTATATTTCGCTCCACAAACACTATATCTCGCTCCACAAACACTATATCTCGCTCCACAAACACTATATCTCGCTTCACAAACACTATATCTCGCTTCACAAACACGATCTCTCGCTCCTCAAACAAGATCTCTCGCTCCACAAACAATACGCCTCGCTCCATAAACACTTTCTCTCGCTCCACAAACACGATCTCTCGCTCCACAAACACGATCTATCGCTCCACAAACACTATATCTCGCTCCACAAAAAACTATCTCTCGCTCCACAAACACTATATCTCGATCCACAAACACGATATATCGCTTCGTAAACACTATCTCTCGCTTCACAAACACGATCTCTCACTCCACAAACACTATATCTCGCTCCAAAAACACGATATCTCGCTCCACAAACACTATATCTCTCTCCACAAACACGATCTCTTGCTCCACAAACACTATATCTCGCTCCACAAACACTATATCTCGCTCCACAAAAAACTATCTCTCGCTCCACAAACACTATATCTCGATCCACAAACACGATATCTCTCTCCACAAACACGATCTCTTGCTCCACAAACACTATATCTCGCTCCACAAACACTATAGCTCGCTCCACAAACACTATATCTCGCTTCACAAACACTATATCTCGCTTCACAAACACGATCTCTCGCTCCTCAAACAAGATATCTCGCTCCACAAACACTATATCTCGCTTCACAAACACCATCTCTCGCTCCACAAACACGATCTCCACTCCACAAACACGATCTCTAGCTCCAGAAACACTATATGTCGCTCCACAAACACTATATATCGCTCCACAAACACTATATCTCGCTCCACAAACACCATATCTCGCTCCACAAACACTATATCTCGCTCCACAAACACGATCTCTCGCCCCACAAACACGATCTCGCTCTACAAACACTATATATCGCTCCACAAACACGATGCCTTGCTCCACAAACACTATATCTCGCTCCACAAACACTATATCTCGCTCCACAAACACTATATCTCGCTCCACAAACACTATATCTCGCTCCACAAACACTATCTCTCGCTCCAAAAACACTATATCTCGCTCCACAAACACCATATCTCGCTCCACAAACACGATCTCTCGCTCCACAAACACTATATCTCGCTCCACAAACACTATATCCCACTCCACAAACACTATATCTCGCTCCACAAACAATACGTCTCGCTCCATAAACACTATATCTCGTTCCACAAACACGATCTCTCGCTCCACAAACATGATCTCTCGCTCCACAAACACTATCTCTCGCTCCAAAAACACTATATCTCGCTCCACAAACGCCATATCTCGCTCCACAAACACGATCTCTAGCTCCACAAACACTATATCTCGCTCCACAAAAAACTATATCTCGCTCCCCAAACACTATATCTCGCTCCACAAACAATACGTCTCGCTCCATAAACACTACATCTCGTTCCACAAACACGATCTCTCGCTCCACAAACACGATCTCTCGCTCCACAAACACTATATCTCGCTCCACAAAAAACTATCTCTCGCTCCACAAACACTATATCTCGATCCACAAACACGATATCTCGCTTCGTAAACACAATCTCTCGCTTCACAAACACGATCTCTCACTCCACAAACACTATATCTCGCTCCAAAAACACTATATCTCGCTCCACAAACACTATATCTCTCTCCACAAACACGATCTCTTGCTCCACAAACACTATATCTCGCTCCACAAACACTATATCTCGCTCCACGAACACTATATCTTGCTCCACAAACAATATATCTCGCTCCCCAAACACTATATCTCGCTCCACAAACACTATATCTCGCTCCATAAACACTATCTCTCGCTCCACAAACACTATCTCTCGCTTCACAAACACTATCTCTCGCTCCACAAACACGATATCTCGCTTCGTAAACACTATCTCTCGCTTCACAAACACGATCTCTCACTCCACAAACACTATATCTCGCTCCAAAAACACTATATCTCGCTCCACAAACACTATATCTCTCTCCACAAACACGATCTCTTGCTCCACAAACACGATATCTCGCTTCGTAAACACTATCTCTCGCTTCACAAACACGATCTCTCACTCCACAAACACTATATCTCGCTCCAAAAACACTATATCTCTCCCCACAAACACGATCTCTTGCTCCACAAACACGATATCTCGCTCCACAAACACGATATCTCGCTCCACAAAAAACTATCTCTCGCTCCACAAACACTATATCTCGATCCACAAACACGATATCTCACTCCACAAACACTATCTCTCGCTCCATAAGCACTATCTCTCGCTCCACAAACACTATCTCTCGCTTCACAAACACTATCTCTCACTCCAAAAACACTATATCTCGCTCCACAAACACTGTATCTCTCTCCACAAACACGATCTCTTGCTCCACAAACACGATATCTCGCTTCGTAAACACTATCTCTCGCTTCACAAACACGATCTCTCACTCCACAAACACTATATCTCGCTCCAAAAACATTATATATCTCTCCACAAACACGATCTCTTGCTCCACAAACACTATATCTCGCTCCACAAACACTATATCTCGCTCCACAAAAAACTATCTCTCGCTCCACAAACACTATATCTCGATCCACAAACACGATATCTCACTCCACAAACACTATCTCTCGCTCCATAAACACTATCTCTCGGTCCACAAACACTATCTCTCGCTTCACAAACACTATCTCTCGCTCCACAAACACGATCTCTAGCTCCACAAACACTATATGTCGCTCCACAAACAATATATCTCGCTCCACAAACACTATATCTCGCTCCACAAACACCATATCTCGCTCCAACAAACACTATATCTCGCTCCACAAACACGATCTCTCGCCCCACAAACACGATCTCGCTCTACAAACACTATATATCGCTCCACAAACACGATGCCTTGCTCCACAAACACTATATCTCGCTCCACAAACACTATATCTCACTCCACAAACACTATATCTCGCTCCACAAACACTATCTCTAGCTCCACAAACACTACCTCTCGCTCAACAAACACTATATCTCGCTCCACAAACACCATATCTCGCTCCACAAACACGATCTCTCGCTCCACAAACACTATATCTCGCTCCACAAACACTATATCTCGCTCCACAAACACTATATCCCACTCCACAAACACTATATTTCGCTCCACAAACACTATATCTCGCTCCACAAACACTATATCTCGCTCCACAAACACTATATCTCGCTTCACAAACACTATATCTCGCTTCACAAACACGATCTCTCGCTCCTCAAACAAGATCTCTCGCTCCACAAACAATACGCCTCGCTCCGTAAACACTTTCTCTCGCTCCACAAACACGATCTCTCGCTCCACAAACACGATCTATCGCTCCACAAACACTATATCTCGCTCCACAAAAAACTATCTCTCGCTCCACAAACACTATATCTCGATCCACAAACACGATATATCGCTTCGTAAACACTATCTCTCGCTTCACAAACACGATCTCTCACTCCACAAACACTATATCTCGCTCCAAAAACACGATATCTCGCTCCACAAACACTATATCTCTCTCCACAAACACGATCTCTTGCTCCACAAACACTATATCTCGCTCCACAAACACTATATCTCGCTCCACAAAAAACAATCTCTCGCTCCACAAACACTATATCTCGATCCACAAACACGATATCTCTCTCCACAAACACGATCTCTTGCTCCACAAACACTATATCTCGCTCCACAAACACTATAGCTCGCTCCACAAACACTATATCTCGCTTCACAAACACTATATCTCGCTTCACAAACACGATCTCTCGCTCCTCAAACAAGATCTCTCGCACCACAAACACTATATCTCGCTCCACAAACACTATATCTCGCTTTCCAAACACTATATCTCGCTCCACAAACAATACGTCTCGCTCCATAAATACTATATCTCGCTCCACAAACACGATCTCTCGCTCCACAAACACGATCTCTCGCTCCACAAACACTATATCTCGCTCCACAAAAAACTATCTCTCGCTCCACAAACACTATATCTCGATCCACAAACACGATATCTCGCTTCGTAAACACTATCTCTCGCTTCACAAACACGATCTCTCACTCCACAAACACTATATCTCGCTCCAAAAACACTATATCTCGCTCCACAAACACTATATCTCTCTCCACAAACACGATCTCTTGCTCCACAAACACTATATCTCGCTCCACAAACACTATATCTCGCTCCACAAAAAACTATCTCTCGCTCCACAAACACTATATCTCGCTCCACAGACACTATATCTCGCTCCACAGACACTATATCTCGCTCCACAAACACTATATCTCTCTCCACAAACACGATCTCTTGCTCCACAAACACTATATCTCGCTCCACAAAAAACTATATCTCGCTCCCCAAACACTATATCTCGCTCCACAAACAATACGTCTCGCTCCATAAACACTATATCTCGTTCCACAAACACGATCTCTCGCTCCACAAACACGATCTCTCGCTCCACAAACACTATACCTCGCTCCACAAAAAACTATCTCTCGCTCCACAAACACTATATCTCGATCCACAAACACGATATCTCGCTTCGTAAACACTATCTCTCGCTTCACAAACACGATCTCTCACTCCACAAACACTATATCTCGCTCCAAAAACACGATATCTCGCTCCACAAACACTATATCTCTCTCCACAAACACGATCTCTTGCTCCACAAACACTATATCTCGCTCCACAAACACTATATCTCGCTCCACGAACACTATATCTCGCTCCACAAACAATATATCTCGCTCCCCAAACACTATATCTCGCTTCACAAACACTATATCTCGCTTCACAAACACTATATCTCGCTTCACAAACACGATCTCTCGCTCCACAAACACGATCTCTCACTCCACAAACACTATATCTCGCTCCACAAACACTATATCTCGCTCCAGAAACACTATATCTCACTAGACAAACACTATATCTCGTTTCACAAACACTAAAACTCGCTTCACAAACACTATACCTCGCTCCACAAACACTATATCTCGCTCCACAAACACTATACCTCGCTCTACAAACACAATATCTCGCTCCACAAACACTATATCTCGCTCCACAAACACTATATCTCGCTCCACAAACACGATATCTCGCTCCACAAACACTATATCTCGTTCCCCAAACACTATATCTCGCTCCACAAACACGATATCTCACTCCCCAAACACTATATCTCGCTTCACAAACACCATATCTCGCTCCACAAACACTATATCTCGCTCCACAAACACTATATCTCGCTCCACAAACACGATATCTCGCTCCACAAACACGATATCTCGCTCCACAAACACTATATCTCGATCCACAAACACTATATCTCGCTCCACAAACACTAAATCTCGCTCCACAAACACAACATGAATATCTTGCTCCACAAACACTATATCTCGCTTCACAAACACGATCTCTCGCTCCACAAACACGATCTCTCTCTCCACAATTACGATATCTCGCTCCACAAACACTACATCTCGCCCCACAAACACTACCTCTCGCTCCACAAACACTATATCTCGCTTCACAAACACTATATCTCGCTTCACAAACACTATATCTCGCTCCACAAACACTATATCTCGCTCCACAAACACTATATATCGCTCCACAAACACTATATCTCACTCCACAAACACGATCTCTCGCTCGACAAACACTATATCTCGCTCCCCAAATACTAAATATCGCTCCACAAACACTATATCTCGCTCCCCAAACACTATATCTCGCTCCACAAACACTACATCTCGCTTCACAAACACTATATCTCGCTCCACAAACACTATATCTCGCTCCACAAACATATATCTCGCTCCCCAAACACGATAGCTCGCTCCCCAAACACTATATCTCGCTCCACAAACACTATATCTCGCTCCACCAACACGATCTCTTGCTCCACAAACACGATATCTCGCTCCACAAACACTATATATCGCTCCACAAACACGATATCTCACTCCACAAACACGACATCTCGCTCCCCAAACACTATATCTCGCTCCACAAACACTATATCTCGCTCCCCAAACACCATATCTCGCCCCACAAACACTATATCTCGCTCCACAAACACTATATCTCGATCCCCAAACAATATATCTCGCTCCACAAACACTATATCTCGCTCCACAAACATATATCTCGCTCCCCAAACACGATATCTCGCTCCCCAAACACTATATCTCTCTCCACAAACACTATATCTCGCTCCACCAACACGATCTCTTGCTCAACAAACACTATATCTCGCTCCACAAACACTATATCTCGCTCCACAAACACTATATCTCGCTCCACAAACACTATATCTCGCTCCACAAACACGATATCTCGCTCCACAAACACGATATCTCGCTCCACAAACACGATATCTCGCTCCACAAACACGATCTCTTGCTCCACAAACACTATATCTCGCTCCACAAACACGATATCTCACTCCACAACCAATATATCTCGCTCCATAAACACTATATTCTGCTCCACAAACACGATATCTCGCTTCACAAACACGATATCTCGCTCCACAAACACGATCTCTTGCTCCACAAACACGATATCTCGCTCCACAAACACTATATCTCACTCCACCAACATGATCTTTCGCTCCACAAACACTATATCTCGCTCCACAAACACAATATCTCGATCCACCAACACTATATGACGCTCCACAAACACGATCTCTCACTCCACAAACACGATCTCTCGCTTCACAAACACGATCTCTCACTCCACAAACACTATATCTCGCTCCAAAAACACTATATCTCGCTCCACAAACACTATATCTCTCTCCACAAACACGATCTCTTGCTCCACAAACACTATATCTCGCTCCACAAACACTATATCTCGCTCCACGAACACTATATCTCGCTCCACAACAATATATCTCGCTCCCCAAACACTATATCTCGCTCCACAAACACTATATCTCGCTCCATAAACACTATCTCTCGCTCCACAAACACTATCTCTCGCTTCACAAACACTATCTCTCGCTCCACAAACACGATATCTCGCTTCGTAAACACTATCTCTCGCTTCACAAACACGATCTCTCACTCCACAAACACTATATCTCGCTCCAAAAACACTATATCTCGCTCCACAAACACTATATCTCTCTCCACAAACACGATCTCTTGCTCCACAAACACGATATCTCGCTTCGTAAACACTATCTCTCGCTTCACAAACACGATCTCTCACTCCACAAACACTATATCTCGCTCCAAAAACACTATATCTCTCCCCACAAACACGATCTCTTGCTCCACAAACACTATATCTCGCTCCACAAACACTATATCTCGCTCCACAAAAAACTATCTCTCGCTCCACAAACACTATATCTCGATCCACAAACACGATATCTCACTCCACAAACACTATCTCTCGCTCCATAAACACTATCTCTCGCTCCACAAACACTATCTCTCGTTTCACAAACACTATCTCTCACTCCAAAAACACTATATCTCGCTCCACAAACACTGTATCTCTCTCCACAAACACGATCTCTTGCTCCACAAACACGATATCTCGCTTCGTAAACACTATCTCTCGCTTCACAAACACGATCTCTCACTCCACAAACACTATATCTCGCTCCAAAAACACTATATATCTCTCCACAAACACGATCTCTTGCTCCACAAACACTATATCTCGCTCCACAAACACTATATCTCGCTCCACAAAAAACTATCTCTCGCTCCACAAACACTATATCTCGATCCACAAACACGATATCTCACTCCACAAACACTATCTCTCGCTCCATAAACACTATCTCTCGGTCCACAAACACTATCTCTCGCTTCACAAACACTATCTCTCGCTCCACAAACACGATCTCTAGCTCCACAAACACTATATGTCGCTCCACAAACAATATATCTCGCTCCACAAACACTATATCTCGCTCCACAAACACCATATCTCGCTCCACAAACACTATATCTCGCTCCACAAACACGATCTCTCGCCCCACAAACACGATCTCGCTCTACAAACACTATATATCGCTCCACAAACACGATGCCTTGCTCCACAAACACTATATCTCGCTCCACAAACACTATATCTCACTCCACAAACACTATATCTCGCTCCACAAACACTATATCTAGCTCCACAAACACTATCTCTCGCTCAACAAACACTATATCTCGCTCCACAAACACCATATCTCGCTCCACAAACACGATCTCTCGCTCCACAAACACTATATCTCGCTCCACAAACACTATATCTCGCTCCACAAACACTATATCCCACTCCACAAACACTATATTTCGCTCCACAAACACTATATCTCGCTCCACAAACACTATATCTCGCTCCACAAACACTATATCTCGCTTCACAAACACTATATCTCGCTTCACAAACACGATCTCTCGCTCCTCAAACAAGATCTCTCGCTCCATAAACAATACGCCTCGCTCCATAAACACTTTCTCTCGCTCCACAAACACGATCTCTCGCTCCACAAACACGATCTATCGCTCCACAAACACAATATCTCGCTCCACAAAAAACTATCTCTCGCTCCACAAACACTATATCTCGATCCACAAACACGATATATCGCTTCGTAAACACTATCTCTCGCTTCACAAACACGATCTCTCACTCCACAAACACTATATCTCGCTCCAAAAACACGATATCTCGCTCCACAAACACTATATCTCTCTCCACAAACACGATCTCTTGCTCCACAAACACTATATCTCGCTCCACAAACACTATATCTCGCTCCACAAAAAACTATCTCTCGCTCCACAAACACTATATCTCGATCCACAAACACGATATCTCTCTCCACAAACACGATCTCTTGCTCCACAAACACTATATCTCGCTCCACAAACACTATAGCTCGCTCCACAAACACTATATCTCGCTTCACAAACACTATATCTCGCTTCACAAACACGATCTCTCGCTCCTCAAACAAGATCTCTCGCTCCACAAACACTATATCTCGCTCCACAAACACTATATCTCGCTTTCCAAACACTATATCTCGCTCCACAAACAATACGTCTCGCTCCATAAATACTATATCTCGCTCCACAAACACGATCTCTCGCTCCACAAACACGATCTCTCGCTCCACAAACACTATATCTCGCTCCACAAAAAACTATCTCTCGCTCCACAAACACTATATCTCGATCCACAAACACGATATCTCGCTTCGTAAACACTATCTCTCGCTTCACAAACACGATCTCTCACTCCACAAACACTATATCTCGCTCCAAAAACACTATATCTCGCTCCACAAACACTATATCTCTCTCCACAAACACGATCTCTTGCTCCACAAACACTATATCTCGCTCCACAAACACTATATCTCGCTCCACAAAAAACTATCTCTCGCTCCACAAACACTATATCTCGCTCCACAGACACTATATCTCGCTCCACAAACACTATATCTCTCTCCACAAACGCGATCTCTTGCTCCACAAACACTATATCTCGCTCCACAAACACTATATCTCGCTCCACAAAAAACTATCTCTCGCTCCACAAACACTATATCTCGCTCCAAAAACACTATATCTCGCTCCAAAAACACTATATCTCGCTCCACAAACACTATATCTCTCTCCACAAACACGATCTCTTGCTCCACAAACACTATATCTCGCTCCACAAACACTATATCTCGCTCCACGAACACTATATCTCGCTCCACAAACAATATATCTCGCTCCCCAAACACTATATCTCGCTCCACAAACACTATATCTCGCTCCATAAACACTATCTCTCGCTCCACAAACACTATCTCTCGCTTCACAAACACTATCTCTCGCTCCACAAACACGATATCTCGCTTCGTAAATACTATCTCTCGCTTCACAAACACGATCTCTCACTCCACAAACACTATATCTCGCTCCAAAAACACTATATCTCGCTCCACAAACACTATATCTCTCTCCACAAACACGATCTCTTGCTCCACAAACACGATATCTCGCTTCGTAAACACTATCTCTCGCTTCACAAACACGATCTCTCACTCCACAAACACTATATCTCGCTCCAAAAACACTATATCTCTCCCCACAAACACGATCTCTTGCTCCACAAACACTATATCTCGCTCCACAAACACTATATCTCGCTCCACAAAAAACTATCTCTCGCTCCACAAACACTATATCTCGATCCACAAACACGATATCTCACTCCACAAACACTATCTCTCGCTCCATAAACACTATCTCTCGCTCCACAAACACTATCTCTCGCTTCACAAACACTATCTCTCACTCCAAAAACACTATATCTCGCTCCACAAACACTGTATCTCTCTCCACAAACACGATCTCTTGCTCCACAAACACGATATCTCGCTTCGTAAACACTATCTCTCGCTTCACAAACACGATCTCTCACTCCACAAACACTATATCTCGCTCCAAAAACACTATATATCTCTCCACAAACACGATCTCTTGCTCCACAAACACTATATCTCGCTCCACAAACACTATATCTCGCTCCACAAAAAACTATCTCTCGCTCCACAAACACTATATCTCGATCCACAAACACGATATCTCACTCCACAAACACTATCTCTCGCTCCATAAACACTATCTCTCGTTCCACAAACACTATCTCTCGCTTCACAAACACTATCTCTCGCTCCACAAACACGATCTCTAGCTCCACAAACACTATATGTCGCTCCACAAACAATATATCTCGCTCCACAAACACTATATCTCGCTCCACAAACACCATATCTCGCTCCACAAACACTATATCTCGCTCCACAAACACGATCTCTCGCCCCACAAACACGATCTCGCTCTACAAACACTATATATCGCTCCACAAACACGATGCCTTGCTCCACAAACACTATATCTCGCTCCACAAACACTATATCTCACTCCACAAACACTATATCTCGCTCCACAAACACTATATCTAGCTCCACAAACACTATCTCTCGCTCAACAAACACTATATCTCGCTCCACAAACACCATATCTCGCTCCACAAACACGATCTCTCGCTCCACAAACACTATATCTCGCTCCACAAACACTATATCTCGCTCCACAAACACTATATCCCACTCCACAAACACTATATTTCGCTCCACAAACACTATATCTCGCTCCACAAACACTATATCTCGCTCCACAAACACTATATCTCGCTTCACAAACACTATATCTCGCTTCACAAACACGATCTCTCGCTCCTCAAACAAGATCTCTCGCTCCACAAACAATACGCCTCGCTCCATAAACACTTTCTCTCGCTCCACAAACACGATCTCTCGCTCCACAAACACGATCTATCGCTCCACAAACACTATATCTCGCTCCACAAAAAACTATCTCTCGCTCCACAAACACTATATCTCGATCCACAAACATGATATATCGCTTCGTAAACACTATCTCTCGCTTCACAAACACGATCTCTCACTCCACAAACACTATATCTCGCTCCAAAAACACGATATCTCGCTCCACAAACACTATATCTCTCTCCACAAACACGATCTCTTGCTCCACAAGCACTATATCTCGCTCCACAAACACTATATCTCGCTCCACAAAAAACTATCTCTCGCTCCACAAACACTATATCTCGATCCACAAACACGATATCTCTCTCCACAAACACGATCTCTTGCTCCACAAACACTATATCTCGCTCCACAAACACTATAGCTCGCTCCACAAACACTATATCTCGCTTCACAAACACTATATCTCGCTTCACAAACACGATCTCTCGCTCCTCAAACAAGATCTCTCGCTCCACAAACACTATATCTCGCTCCACAAACACTATATCTCGCTTTCCAAACACTATATCTCGCTCCACAAACAATACGTCTCGCTCCATAAATACTATATCTCGCTCCACAAACACGATCTCTCGCTCCACAAACACGATCTCTCGCTCCACAAACACTATATCTCGCTCCACAAAAAACTATCTCTCGCTCCACAAACACTATATCTCGATCCACAAACACGATATCTCGCTTCGTAAACACTATCTCTCGCTTCACAAACACGATCTCTCACTCCACAAACACTATATCTCGCTCCAAAAACACTATATCTCGCTCCACAAACACTATATCTCTCTCCACAAACACGATCTCTTGCTCCACAAACACTATATCTCGCTCCACAAACACTATATCTCGCTCCACAAAAAACTATCTCTCGCTCCACAAACACTATATCTCGCTCCACAGACACTATATCTCGCTCCACAGACACTATATCTCGCTCCACAAACACTATATCTCTCTCCACAAACACGATCTCTTGCTCCACAAACACTATATCTCGCTCCACAAACACTATATCTCGCTCCACAAAAAACTATATCTCGCTCCCCAAACACTATATCTCGCTCCACAAACAATACGTCTCGCTCCATAAACACTATATCTCGTTCCACAAACACGATCTCTCGCTCCACAAACACGATCTCTCGCTCCACAAACACTATACCTCGCTCCACAAAAAACTATCTCTCGCTCCACAAACACTATATCTCGATCCACAAACACGATATCTCGCTTCGTAAACACTATCTCTCGCTTCACAAACACGATCTCTCACTCCACAAACACTATATCTCGCTCCAAAAACACTATATCTCGCTCCACAAACACTATATCTCTCTCCACAAACACGATCTCTTGCTCCACAAACACTATATCTCGCTCCACAAACACTATATCTCGCTCCACGAACACTATATCTCGCTCCACAAACAATATATCTCGCTCCCCAAACACTATATCTCGCTTCACAAACACTATATCTCACTTCACAAACACTATATCTCGTTCCCCAAACACTATATCTCGCTCCACAAACACGATATCTCGCTCCCCAAACACTATATCTCGCTTCACAAACACCATATCTCGCTCCACAAACACTATATCTCGCTCCACAAACACTATATCTCGCTCCACAAACACGATATCTCGCTCCACAAACACGATATCTCGCTCCACAAACACTATATCTCGATCCACAAACACTATATCTCGCTCCACAAACACTAAATCTCGCTCCACAAACACAACATGATTATCTTGCTCCACAAACACTATATCTCGCTTCACAAACACGATCTCTCGCTCCACAAACACGATCTCTCTCTCCACAATTACGATATCTCGCTCCACAAACACTACATCTCGCTCCACAAACACTACCTCTCGCTCCACAAACACTATATCTCGCTTCACAAACACTATATCTCGCTTCACAAACACTATATCTCGCTTCACAAACACTATATCTCGCTCCACAAACACTATATCTCGCTCCACAAACACTATATATCGCTCCACAAACACTATATCTCACTCCACAAACACGATCTCTCGCTCGACAAACACTATATCTCGCTCCCCAAATACTAAATATCGCTCCACAAACACTATATCTCGCTCCCCAAACACTATATCTCGCTCCACAAACACTACATCTCGCTTCACAAACACTATATCTCGCTCCACAAACACTATATCTCGCTCCACAAACATATATCTCGCTCCCCAAACACGATAGCTCGCTCCCCAAACACTATATCTCGCTCCACAAACACTATATCTCGCTCCACCAACACGATCTCTTGCTCCACAAACACGATATCTCGCTCCACAAACACTATATATCGCTCCACAAACACGATATCTCACTCCACAAACACGACATCTCGCTCCCCAAACACTATATCTCGCTCCACAAACACTATATCTCGCTCCCCAAACACCATATCTCGCCCCACAAACACTATATCTCGCTCCACAAACACTATATCTCGATCCCCAAACAATATAGCTCGCTCCACAAACACTATATCTCGCTCCACAAACATATATCTCGCTCCCCAAACACGATATCTCGCTTCACAAACACGATATCTCGCTCCACAAACACGATCTCTTGCTCCACAAACACGATATCTCGCTCCACAAACACGATATCTCGCTCCACAAACACTATATCTCACTCCACCAACATGATCTTTCGCTCCACAAACACTATATCTCGCTCCACAAACACAATATCTCGATCCACCAACACTATATGACGCTCCACAAACACGATCTCTCACTCCACAAACACGATCTCTCGCTCCACAAACACGATCTCTCGCTCCACAAACACGATCTCTCGCTCCACAAACACTCTATCTTGCTCCACAAACACTATATCTCGCTCCACAAAACGATCTCTCACTCCACAAACACTATATATCGGTCCACAAACACGATCTTTCGCTCCACAACACTATATCTCGCTCCACAAACACTATCTCTCGCTCCACAAACACTATATCTCGATCGACAAACATTATATCTCGCTCCCCAAACACTATATCTCGCTCCACAAACACTATATCTCGCTCCACAAACACGATCTCTCGCTCCACAAAGATGATCGCTCGCTCCACAAACAATATATCTCGCTTCACAAACACTATATCTCGCACCACAAACACGATCTCTCGCTCCACAAACACTATATCTCGCACCACAAACACGATCTCTCGCTCCACAAAGATGATCGCTCGCTCCACAAACACTATATGTCGCTTCACAAACACGATCTCTCGCTACACAAACACTATATGTCGCCCCACAAACACTATCTCTCGCTCCACAAACAAGATATCTCGATCCACAAACACGATATCTCGCTTCATAAACACTATCTCTCGCTTCTCAAACACTATCTCTCGCTCTACAAACACTATATCTCGCTCCACAAACACTATATCTCACTCCACAAACACTATATCTCGCTCCCCAAACACTATATCTCGCTCCACAAACACTATGTCTCTCTCCATAAACACTATATCTCGTTCCACAAACACAATATCTCGATCCACCAACACTATATGACGCTCCACAAACACGATCTCTCGCTCCACAAACACGATCTCTCGCTCCACAAACACGATCTCTCGCTCCACAAACACTCTATCTTGCTCCACAAACACTATATCTCGCTCCACAAAACGATCTCTCACTCCACAAACACTATATCTCGGTCCACAAACACGATCTTTCGCTCCACAACACTATATCTCGCTCCACAAACACTATCTCTCGCTCCACAAACACTATATATCGATCGACAAACATTATATCTCGCTCCCCAAACACTATATCTCGCTCCACAAACACTATATCTCGCTCCACAAACACGATCTCTCGCTCCACAAAGATGATCGCTCGCTCCACAAACAATATATCTCGCTTCACAAACACTATATCTCGGACCACAAACACGATCTCTCGCTCCATAAACACTATATCTCGCACCACAAACACGATCTCTCGCTCCACAAAGATGATCGCTCGCTCCACAAACACGATCTCTCGCTCCACAAACACTAAATCTCGCTCCACAAACACTATCTCTCGCTCCACAAACACTATATCTCGATCGACAAACACGATATCTCGCTTCATAAACACTATCTCTCGCTTCACAAACACTATCTCTCGCTCCACAAACACTTTATCTCGCTCCACAAACACTATATCTCGCTCCAGAAACACTATATCTCGCTCCACAAACATGATCTCTTGCTCCACAAACACTATATCTCGCTCCACAAACACTATATCTCGCTCCACAAACACTATCTCTCGCTCCACAAACACTATCTCTCGCTCCACAAACACTATATCTCGCTCCACAAACACTATCTCTCACTCCACAAACACTATCTCTCGCTCCACAAACACGATCTCTCGCTCCACAAACACTATATCTCGCTCCACAAACACTATATCACGCTCCACAAACACTATATGTCGCTCCACAAACACGATATCACGCTCCACAAACACTATATCTCGCTCCGCAAACACTATATCTCCTTCCACAAACACTATATGAATATCTCGCTCCACAAACACTATATCTCGCTCCACAAACACTATATCTCACTCCACAAACACTATATCTCGCTCCACAAACACTATACCTCGCTTCCCAAACACTATATCTCGCTCCCCAAACACTATATCTCACTCCACAAACACTATATCTCGCTCCAAAAACACTATATCTCGCTCCACAAACACTATATCTCGCTCCACAAACACTATATCTCACTCCACAAACACTATATCTAGCTCCACAAACACTATATCTCGCTCCACAAACACTATATCTCGCTACACAAACACTATATCTCGCCCCACAAACACTATATCTCGCTCCACAGACATTATATCTCGCTCCACAAACATTATATCTCGCTTCACAAACATTATATCTCGCTTCACAAACACCATCTCTCGCTCCACAAACACTATATCTCGCTCCACAAACACGATATCTCGCTCCACAAACACTATATCTCGCTCCACAAACACTATATCTCGCTCCACAAACACGATATCTCGCTCCACAAACACTATATCTCACTCCACAAACACTATATCTCGCTCCACAAACACTATATCTCACTCCACAAACACTATATCTCACTCCACAAACACTATATCTAGCTCCACAAACACTATATCTCGCTCCACAAACACTATATCTCGCTCCACAAACACGATATCTCGCTCCACAAACACTATATCTCACTCCACAAACACTATATCTCGCTCCACAAACACCATATCTCACTCCACAAACACTATATCTTGCTCCACAAACACTATATCTCGCTCCACAAACACGATATCTCGCTCCACAAACACGATATCTCACTCCACAAACACTATATCTAGCTCCACAAACACTATATCTCGCTCCACAAACACTATATCTCACTCCACAAACACTATATCTAGCTCCACAAACACTATATCTCGCTCCACAAACACTATATCTCGCTCCACAAACACGATATCTCGCTCCACAAACACTATATCTCACTCCACAAACACTATATCTCGCTCCACAAACACCATATCTCACTCCACAAACACTAGATCTCGCTCCACAAACACTATATCTCACTCCACAAACACTATATCTCACTCCACAAACACGATACCTCACTCCACAAACACGATATCTTGCTCCACAAACACTATCTTGCTCCACAAACAGTATATCTCGCTCCACAAACAATATATCTCGCTCCACAAACACTATATTCCGCTCCACAAACACTATATCTCGTTCCACAAACACGATCTTTCGCTCCACAAACACGATATCTCACGACACCAACACTATATCTCGCTCCACAAACAATATATCTCGCTCCCCAAACACTATATCTCGCTCCACAAACACTATATCTCACTCCACAAACACTATATCTAGCTCCACAAACACTATATCTCGCTCCACAAACACTATATCTCGCTCCACAAACACTATATCTCGCCCCACAAACACTATATCTCGCTCCACAAACATTATATCTCGCTCCACAAACATTATATCTCGCTTCACAAACACCATCTCTCGCTCCACAAACACGATCTCCACTCCACAAACACGATCTCTCGCTCCACAAACACTATATCTCACTCCACAAACACTATATCTCGCTCCACAAACACTATATCTCGCTCCACAAACACTATATCTCGCTTCACAAACACTATATCTCACTCCACAAACACGATATCTCGCTCCACAAACACTATATCTTGCTCCACAAACACGATATCTCGCGACACCAACACTATATCTTGCTCCACAAACAATATATCTCGCTCCCCAAACACTATATCTCGCCCCACAAACACTATATCTCGCTCCACAAACATTATATCTTGCTCCACAAACATTATATCTCGCTTCACAAACACCATAGCTCGCTCCACAAACACTATATCTCGCCCCACAAACACTATATCTCGCTCCACAAACATTATATCTCACTCCACAAACATTATATCTCGCTTCACAAACATTATATCTCGCTTCACAAACACCATCTCTCGCTCCACAAACACGATCTCCACTCCACAAACACGATCTCTAGCTCCACAAACACTATATGTCGCTCCACAAACACTATATATCGCTCCACAAACACTATATCTCGCTCCACAAACACCATATCTCGCTCCACAAACACTATATCTCGCTCCACAAACACGATCTCTCGCCCCACAAACACGATCTCGCTCTACAAACACTATATATCGCTCCACAAACACGATGCCTTGCTCCACAAACACTATATCTCGCTCCACAAACACTATATCTCGCTCCACAAACACTATATCTCGCTCCACAAACACTATCTCTCGCTCCAAAAACACTATATCTCGCTCCACAAACACCATATCTCGCTCCACAAACACGATCTCTCGCTCCACAAACACTATATCTCGCTCCACAAACACTATATCCCACTCCACAAACACTATATCTCGCTCCACAAACAATACGTCTCGCTCCATAAACACTATATCTCGTTCCACAAACACGATCTCTCGCTCCACAAACATGATCTCTCGCTCCACAAACACTATCTCTCGCTCCAAAAACACTATATCTCGCTCCACAAACACCATATCTCGCTCCACAAACACGATCTCTCGCTCCACAAACACTATATCTCGCTCCACAAAAAACTATATCTCGCTCCCCAAACACTATATCTCGCTCCACAAACAATACGTCTCGCTCCATAAACACTACATCTCGTTCCACAAACACGATCTCTCGCTCCACAAACACGATCTCTCGCTCCACAAACACTATATCTCGCTCCACAAAAAACTATATCTCGCTCCCCAAACACTATATCTCGCTCCACAAACAATACGTCTCGCTCCATAAAGACTACATCTCGTTCCACAAACACGATCTCTTGCTCCACAAACACTATATCTCGCTCCACAAACACTATATCTCGCTCCACAAAAAACTATCTCTCGCTCCACAAACACTATATCTCGATCCACAAACACGATATCTCACTCCACAAACACTATCTCTCGCTCCATAAACACTATCTCTCGGTCCACAAACACTATCTCTCGCTTCACAAACACTATCTCTCGCTCCACAAACACGATATCTAGCTCCACAAACACTATATGTCGCTCCACAAACAATATATCTCGCTCCACAAACACTATATCTCGCTCCACAAACACCATATCTCGCTCCACAAACACTATATCTCGCTCCACAAACACGATCTCTCGCCCCACAAACACGATCTCGCTCTACAAACACTATATATCGCTCCACAAACACGATTCCTTGCTCCACAAACACTATATCTCGCTCCACAAACACTATATCTCACTCCACAAACACTATATCTCGCTCCACAAACACTATCTCTAGCTCCACAAACACTATCTCTCGCTCAACAAACACTATATCTCGCTCCACAAACACCATATCTCGCTCCACAAACACGATCTCTCGCTCCACAAACACTATATCTCGCTCCACAAACACTATATCTCGCTCCACAAACACTATATCCCACTCCACAAACACTATATTTCGCTCCACAAACACTATATCTCGCTCCACAAACACTATATCTCGCTCCACAAACACTATATCTCGCTTCACAAACACTATATCTCGCTTCACAAACACGATCTCTCGCTCCTCAAACAAGATCTCTCGCTCCACAAACAATACGCCTCGCTCCATAAACACTATATCTCGCTCCACAAACACGATCTCTCGCTCCACAAACACGATCTATCGCTCCACAAACACTATATCTCGCTCCACAAAAAACTATCTCTCGCTCCACAAACACTATATCTCGATCCACAAACACGATATCTCGCTTCGTAAACACTATCTCTCGCTTCACAAACACGATCTCTCACTCCACAAACACTATATCTCGCTCCAAAAACACTATATCTCGCTCCACAAACACTATATCTCTCTCCACAAACACGATCTCTTGCTCCACAAACACTATATCTCGCTCCACAAACACTATATCTCGCTCCACAAAAAACTATCTCTCGCTCCACAAACACTATATCTCGATCCACAAACACGATATCTCTCTCCACAAACACGATCTCTTGCTCCACAAACACTATATCTCGCTCCACAAACACTATAGCTCGCTCCACAAACACTATATCTCGCTTCACAAACACTATATCTCGCTTCACAAACACGATCTCTCGCTCCTCAAACAAGATCTCTCGCTCCACAAACACTATATCTCGCTCCACAAACACTATATCTCGCTCCACAAACAATACGTCTCGCTCCATAAATACTATATCTCGCTCCACAAACACGATCTCTCGCTCCACAAACACGATCTCTCGCTCCACAAACACTATATCTCGCTACACAAAAAACTATCTCTCGCTCCACAAACACTATATCTCGATCCACAAACACGATATCTCGCTTTGTAAACACTATCTCTCGCTTCACAAACACTATATCTCGCTCCAAAAACACTATATCTCGCTCCACAAACACTATATCTCTCTCCACAAACACGATCTCTTGCTCCATAAACACTATATCTCGCTCCACAAACACTATATCTCGCTCCACAAAAAACTATCTCGCTCCACAAACACTATATCTCGCTCCACAGACACTATATCTCGCTCCACAGACACTATATCTCGCTCCACAAACACTATATCTCTCTCCACAAACACGATCTCTTGCTCCACAAACACTATATCTCGCTCCACAAACACTATATCTCGCTCCACAAAAAACTATATCTCGCTCCCCAAACACTATATCTCGCTCCACAAACAATACGTCTCGCTCCATAAACACTATATCTCGTTCCACAAACACGATCTCTCGCTCCACAAACACGATCTCTCGCTCCACAAACACTATACCTCGCTCCACAAAAAACTATCTCTCGCTCCACAAACACTATATCTCGATCCACACCACGATATCTCGCTTCGTAAACACTATCTCTCGCTTCACAAACACGATCTCTCACTCCACAAACACTATATCTCGCTCCAAAAACACTTTCTCTCGCTCCACAAACACTATATCTCTCTCCACAAACACGATCTCTTGCTCCACAAACACTATATCTCGCTCCACAAACACTATATCTCGCTCCACGAACACTATATCTCGCTTCACAAACACTATATCTCGCTTCACAAACACTATATCTCGCTTCACAAACACGATCTCTCGCTCCACAAACACGATCTCTCACTCCACAAACACTATATCTCGCTCCACAAACACTATATCTCGCTCCAGAAACACCATATCTCACTAGACAAACACTATACCTCGCTCTACAAACACAATATCTCGCTCCACAAACACTATATCTCGCTCCACAAACACTATATCTCGCTCCACAAACACGATATCTCGCTCCACAAACACTATATCTCGTTCCCCAAACACTATATCTCGCTCTACAAACACAATATCTCGCTCCACAAACACTATATCTCGCTCCACAAACACTATATCTCGCTCCACAAACACGATATCTCGCTCCACAAACACTATATCTCGTTCCCCAAACACTATATCTCGCTCCACAAACACGATATCTCGCTCCCCAAACACTATATCTCGCTCCACAAAAAACTATCTCTCGCTCCACAAACACTATATCTCGATCCACAAACACGATATCTCGCTTCGTAAACACAATCTCTCGCTTCACAAACACGATCTCTCACTCCACAAACACTATATCTCGCTCCAAAAACACTATATCTCGCTCCACAAACACTATATCTCTCTCCACAAACACGATCTCTTGCTCCACAAACACTATATCTCGCTCCACAAACACTATATCTCGCTCCACGAACACTATATCTCGCTCCACAAACAATATATCTCGCTCCCCAAACACTATATCTCGCTCCACAAACACTATATCTCGCTCCATAAACACTATCTCTCGCTCCACAAACACTATCTCTCGCTTCACAAACACTATCTCTCGCTCCACAAACACGATATCTCGCTTCGTAAACACTATCTCTCGCTTCACAAACACGATCTCTCACTCCACAAACACTATATCTCGCTCCAAAAACACTATATCTCGCTCCACAAACACTATATCTCTCTCCACAAACACGATCTCTTGCTCCACAAACACGATATCTCGCTTCGTAAACACTATCTCTCGCTTCACAAACACGATCTCTCACTCCACAAACACTATATCTCGCTCCAAAAACACTATATCTCTCCCCACAAACACGATCTCTTGCTCCACAAACACTATATCTCGCTCCACAAACACTATATCTCGCTCCACAAAAAACTATCTCTCGCTCCACAAACACTATATCTCGATCCACAAACACGATATCTCACTCCACAAACACTATCTCTCGCTCCATAAACACTATCTCTCGCTCCACAAACACTATCTCTCGCTTCACAAACACTATCTCTCGCTCCAAAAACACTATATCTCGCTCAACAAACACTGTATCTCTCTCCACAAACACGATCTCTTGCTCCACAAACACGATATCTCGCTTCGTAAACACTATCTCTCGCTTCACAAACACGATCTCTCACTCCACAAACACTATATCTCGCTCCAAAAACACTATATATCTCTCCACAAACACGATCTCTTGCTCCACAAACACTATATCTCGCTCCACAAACACTATATCTCGCTCCACAAAAAACTATCTCTCGCTCCACAAACACTATATCTCGATCCACAAACACGATATCTCACTCCACAAACACTATCTCTCGCTCCATAAACACTATCTCTCGGTCCACAAACACTATCTCTCGCTTCACAAACACTATCTCTCGCTCCACAAACACGATATCTAGCTCCACAAACACTATATGTCGCTCCACAAACAATATATCTCGCTCCACAAACACTATATCTCGCTCCACAAACACCATATCTCGCTCCACAAACACTATATCTCGCTCCACAAACACGATCTCTCGCCCCACAAACACGATCTCGCTCTACAAACACTATATATCGCTCCACAAACACGATGCCTTGCTCCACAAACACTATATCTCGCTCCACAAACACTATATCTCACTCCACAAACACTATATCTCGCTCCACAAACACTATCTCTAGCTCCACAAACACTATCTCTCGCTCAACAAACACTATATCTCGCTCCACAAACACCATATCTCGCTCCACAAACACGATCTCTCGCTCCACAAACACTATATCTCGCTCCACAAACACTATATCTCGCTCCACAAACACTATATCCCACTCCACAAACACTATATTTCGCTCCACAAACACTATATCTCGCTCCACAAACACTATATCTCGCTCCACAAACACTATATCTCGCTTCACAAACACTATATCTCGCTTCACAAACACGATCTCTCGCTCCTCAAACAAGATCTCTCGCTCCACAAACAATACGCCTCGCTCCATAAACACTATATCTCGCTCCACAAACACGATCTCTCGCTCCACAAACACGATCTATCGCTCCACAAACACTATATCTCGCTCCACAAAAAACTATCTCTCGCTCCACAAACACTATATCTCGATCCACAAACACGATATCTCGCTTCGTAAACACTATCTCTCGCTTCACAAACACGATCTCTCACTCCACAAACACTATATCTCGCTCCAAAAACACTATATCTCGCTCCACAAACACTATATCTCTCCCCACAAACACGATCTCTTGCTCCACAAACACTATATCTCGCTCCACAAACACTATATCTCGCTCCACAAAAAACTATCTCTCGCTCCACAAACACTATATCTCGATCCACAAACACGATATCTCTCTCCACAAACACGATCTCTTGCTCCACAAACACTATATCTCGCTCCACAAACACTATAGCTAGCTCCACAAACACTATATCTCGCTTCACAAACACTATATCTCGCTTCACAAACACGATCTCTCGCTCCTCAAACAAGATCTCTCGCTCCACAAACACTATATCTCGCTCCACAAACACTATATCTCGCTTTCCAAACACTATATCTCGCTCCACAAACAATACGTCTCGCTCCATAAATACTATATCTCGCTCCACAAACACGATCTCTCGCTCCACAAACACGATCTCTCGCTCCACAAACACTATATCTCGCTACACAAAAAACTATCTCTCGCTCCACAAACACTATATCTCGATCCACAAACACGATATCTCGCTTTGTAAACACTATCTCTCGCTTCACAAACACTATATCTCGCTCCAAAAACACTATATCTCGCTCCACAAACACTATATCTCTCTCCACAAACACGATCTCTTGCTCCACAAACACTATATCTCGCTCCACAAACACTATATCTCGCTCCACAAAAAACTATCTCGCTCCACAAACACTATATCTCGCTCCACAGACACTATATCTCGCTCCACAGACACTATATCTCGCTCCACAAACACTATATCTCTCTCCACAAACACGATCTCTTGCTCCACAAACACTATATCTCGCTCCACAAACACTATATCTCGCTCCACAAAAAACTATATCTCGCTCCCCAAACACTATATCTCGCTCCACAAACAATACGTCTCGCTCCATAAACACTATATCTCGTTCCACAAACACGATCTCTCGCTCCACAAACACGATCTCTCGCTCCACAAACACTATTCCTCGCTCCACAAAAAACTATATCTCGCTCCACAAACACTATATCTCGATCCACACCACGATATCTCGCTTCGTAAACACTATCTCTCGCTTCACAAACACGATCTCTCACTCCACAAACACTATATCTCGCTCCAAAAACACTTTCTCTCGCTCCACAAACACTATATCTCTCTCCACAAACACGATCTCTTGCTCCACAAACACTATATCTCGCTCCACAAACACTATATCTCGCTCCACGAACACTATGTCTCGCTCCACAAACAATATATCTCGCTCCCCAAACACTATATCTCGCTTCACAAACACTATATCTCGCTTCACAAACACTATATCTCGCTTCACAAACACGATCTCTCGCTCCACAAACACGATCTCTCACTCCACAAACACTATATCTCGCTCCACAAACACTATATCTCGCTCCAGAAACACTATATCTCACTAGACAAACACTATACCTCGCTCTACAAACACAATATCTCGCTCCACAAACACTATATCTCGCTCCACAAACACTATATCTCGCTCCACAAACACGATATCTCGCTCCACAAACACTATATCTCGTTCCCCAAACACTATATCTCGCTCTACAAACACAATATCTCGCTCCACAAACACTATATCTCGCTCCACAAACACTATATCTCGCTCCACAAACACGATATCTCGCTCCACAAACACTATATCTCGTTCCCCAAACACTATATCTCGCTCCACAAACACGATATCTCGCTCCCCAAACACTATATCTCGCTTCACAAACACCATATCTCGCTCCACAAACACTATATCTCGCTCCACAAACACTATATCTCGCTCCACAAACACGATATCTCGCTCCACAAACACGATATCTCGCTCCACAAACACTATATCTCGATCCACAAACACTATATCTCGCTCCACAAACACTAAATCTCGCTCCACAAACACAACATGAATATCTTGCTCCACAAACACTATATCTCGCTTCACAAACACGATCTCTCGCTCCACAAACACGATCTCTCTCTCCACAATTACGATATCTCGCTCCACAAACACTACATCTCGCTCCATAAACACTACCTCTCGCTCCACAAACACTATATCTCGCTTCACAAACACTATATCTCGCTTCACAAACACTATATCTCGCTTCACAAACACTATATCTCGCTCCACAAACACTATATCTCGCTCCACAAACACTATATATCGCTCCACAAACACTATATCTCGCTTCACAAACACGATCTCTCGCTCCTCAAACAAGATCTCTCGCTCCACAAACACTATATCTCGCTCCACAAACACTATATCTCGCTTTCCAAACACTATATCTCGCTCCACAAACAATACGTCTCGCTCCATAAATACTATATCTCGCTCCACAAACACGATCTCTCGCTCCACAAACACGATCTCTCGCTCCACAAACACTATATCTCGCTACACAAAAAACTATCTCTCGCTCCACAAACACTATATCTCGATCCACAAACACGATATCTCGCTTTGTAAACACTATCTCTCGCTTCACAAACACTATATCTCGCTCCAAAAACACTATATCTCGCTCCACAAACACTATATCTCTCTCCACAAACACGATCTCTTGCTCCACAAACACTATATCTCGCTCCACAAACACTATATCTCGCTCCACAAAAAACTATCTCGCTCCACAAACACTATATCTCGCTCCACAGACACTATATCTCGCTCCACAGACACTATATCTCGCTCCACAAACACTATATCTCTCTCCACAAACACGATCTCTTGCTCCACAAACACTATATCTCGCTCCACAAACACTATATCTCGCTCCACAAAAAACTATATCTCGCTCCCCAAACACTATATCTCGCTCCACAAACAATACGTCTCGCTCCATAAACACTATATCTCGTTCCACAAACACGATCTCTCGCTCCACAAACACGATCTCTCGCTCCACAAACACTATTCCTCGCTCCACAAAAAACTATCTCTCGCTCCACAAACACTATATCTCGATCCACACCACGATATCTCGCTTCGTAAACACTATCTCTCGCTTCACAAACACGATCTCTCACTCCACAAACACTATATCTCGCTCCAAAAACACTTTCTCTCGCTCCACAAACACTATATCTCTCTCCACAAACACGATCTCTTGCTCCACAAACACTATATCTCGCTCCACAAACACTATATCTCGCTCCACGAACACTATGTCTCGCTCCACAAACAATATATCTCGCTCCCCAAACACTATATCTCGCTTCACAAACACTATATCTCGCTTCACAAACACTATATCTCGCTTCACAAACACGATCTCTCGCTCCACAAACACGATCTCTCACTCCACAAACACTATATCTCGCTCCACAAACACTATATCTCGCTCCAGAAACACTATATCTCACTAGACAAACACTATACCTCGCTCTACAAACACAATATCTCGCTCCACAAACACTATATCTCGCTCCACAAACACTATATCTCGCTCCACAAACACGATATCTCGCTCCACAAACACTATATCTCGTTCCCCAAACACTATATCTCGCTCTACAAACACAATATCTCGCTCCACAAACACTATATCTCGCTCCACAAACACTATATCTCGCTCCACAAACACGATATCTCGCTCCACAAACACTATATCTCGTTCCCCAAACACTATATCTCGCTCCACAAACACGATATCTCGCTCCCCAAACACTATATCTCGCTTCACAAACACCATATCTCGCTCCACAAACACTATATCTCGCTCCACAAACACTATATCTCGCTCCACAAACACGATATCTCGCTCCACAAACACGATATCTCGCTCCACAAACACTATATCTCGATCCACAAACACTATATCTCGCTCCACAAACACTAAATCTCGCTCCACAAACACAACATGAATATCTTGCTCCACAAACACTATATCTCGCTTCACAAACACGATCTCTCGCTCCACAAACACGATCTCTCTCTCCACAATTATGATATCTCGCTCCACAAACACTACATCTCGCTCCACAAACACTACCTCTCGCTCCACAAACACTATATCTCGCTTCACAAACACTATATCTCGCTTCACAAACACTATATCTCGCTTCACAAACACTATATCTCGCTCCACAAACACTATATCTCGCTCCACAAACACTATATATCGCTCCACAAACACTATATCTCACTCCACAAACACGATCTCTCGCTCGACAAACACTATATCTCGCTCCCCAAATACTAAATATCGCTCCACAAACACTATATCTCGCTCCCCAAACACTATATCTCGCTCCACAAACACTACATCTCGCTTCACAAACACTATATCTCGCTCCACAAACACTATATCTCGCTCCACAAACATATATCTCGCTCCCCAAACACGATAGCTCGCTCCCCAAACACTATATCTCGCTCCACAAACACTATATCTCGCTCCACCAACACGATCTCTTGCTCCACAAACACTATATCTCGCTCCACAAACACTATATATCGCTCCACAAACACGATATCTCACTCCACAAAAACGACATCTCGCTCCCCAAACACTATATCTCGCTCCACAAACACTATATCTCGCTCCCCAAACACTATATCTCGCCCCACAAACACTATATCTCGCTCCACAAACACTATATCTCGATCCCCAAACAATATATCTCGCTCCACAAACACTATATCTCGCTCCACAAACATATATCTCGCTCCCCAAACACGATATCTCGCTCCCCAAACACTATATCTCTCTCCACAAACACTATATCTCGCTCCACCAACACGATCTCTTGCTCAACAAACACTATATCTCGCTCCACAAACACTATATCTCGCTCCACAAACACTATATCTCGCTCCACAAACACTATATCTCGCTCCACAAACACGATATCTCGCTCCACAAACACGATATCTCGCTCCACAAACACGATATCTCGCTCCACAAACACGATCTCTTGCTCCACAAACACTATATCTCGCTCCACAAACACGATATCTCACTCCACAACCAATATATCTCGCTCCATAAACACTATATTCTGCTCCACAAACACGATATCTCGCTTCACAAACACGATATCTCGCTCCACAAACACGATCTCTTGCTCCACAAACACGATATCTCGCTCCACAAACACTATATCTCACTCCACCAACATGATCTTTCGCTCCACAAACACTATATCTCGCTCCACAAACACAATATCTCGATCCACCAACACTATATGACGCTCCACAAACACGATCTCTCACTCCACAAACACGATCTCTCGCTCCACAAACACGATCTCTCGCTCCACAAACACGATCTCTCGCTCCACAAACACTCTATCTTGCTCCACAAACACTATATCTCGCTCCACAAAACGATCTCTCGCTCCACAAACACTATATCTCGGTCCACAAACACGATCTTTCGCTCCACAACACTATATCTCGCTCCACAAACACTATCTCTCGCTCCACAAACACTATATCTCGATCGACAAACATTATATCTCGCTCCCCAAACACTATATCTCGCTCCACAAACACTATATCTCGCTCCACAAACACGATCTCTCGCTCCACAAAGATGATCGCTCGCTCCACAAACAATATATCTCGCTTCACAAACACTATATCTCGCACCACAAACACGATCTCTCGCTCCACAAACACTATATCTCGCACCACAAACACGATCTCTCGCTCCACAAAGATGATCGCTCGCTCCACAAACACTATATGTCGCTTCACAAACACGATCTCTCGCTACACAAACACTATATGTCGCCCCACAAACACTATCTCTCGCTCCACAAACAAGATATCTCGATCCACAAACACGATATCTCGCTTCATAAACACTATCTCTCGCTTCTCAAACACTATCTCTCGCTCTACAAACACTATATCTCGCTCCACAAACACTATATCTCGCTCCACAAACACTATATCTCGCTCCCCAAACACTATATCTCGCTCCACAAACACTATGTCTCTCTCCATAAACACTCTATCTCGTTCCACAAACACGATCTCTCGCTCCACAAACACTAAATCTCGCTCCACAAACACTATCTCTCGCTCCACAAACACTATATCTCGATCGACAAACACGATATCTCGCTTCATAAACACTATCTCTCGCTTCACAAACACTATCTCTCGCTCCACAAACACTTTATCTCGCTCCACAAACACTATATCTCGCTCCAGAAACACTATATCTCGCTCCACAAACATGATCTCTTGCTCCACAAACACTATATCTCGCTCCACAAACACTATATCTCGCTCCACAAACACTATCTCTCGCTCCACAAACACTATATCTCGCTCCACAAACACTATCTCTCACTCCACAAACACTATCTCTCGCTCCACAAACACGATCTCTCGCTCCACAAACACTATATCTCGCTCCACAAACACTATATCACGCTCCACAAACACTATATGTCGCTCCACAAACACGATATCACGCTCCACAAACACTATATCTCGCTCCGCAAACACTATATCTCGCTCCACAAACACTATATGAATATCTCGCTCCACAAACACTATATCTCGCTCCACAAACACTATATCTCGCTCCACAAACACTATACCTCGCTTCCCAAACACTATATCTCGCTCCCCAAACACTATATCTCACTCCACAAACACTATATCTCGCTCCAAAAACACTATATCTCGCTCCACAAACACTATATCTCGCTCCACAAACACTATATCTCACTCCACAAACACTATATCTAGCTCCACAAACACTATATCTCGCTCCACAAACACTATATCTCGCTCCACAAACACTATATCTCGACCCACAAACACTATATCTCGCTCCACAGACATTATATCTCGCTCCACAAACATTATATCTCGCTTCACAAACATTATATCTCGCTTCACAAACACCATCTCTCGCTCCACAAACACGATCTCCACTCCACAAACACGATATCTCGCTCCACAAACACTATATCTCACTCCACAAACACTATATTCTGCTCCACAAACACCATATCTCACTCCACAAACACTATAATCTCGCTCCACAAACACTATATCTCACTCCACAAACACTACATCTCACTCCACAAACACGATATCTCGCTCCACAAACACGATATCTTGCTCCACAAACACTATCTTGCTCCACAAACAGTATATCTCGCTCCACAAACAATATATCTCGCTCCATAAACAATATATTCCGCTCCACAAACACTATATCTCGTTCCACAAACACGATCTCTCGCTCCACAAACACGATATCTCACGACACCAACACTATATCTCGCTCCACAAACAATATATCTCGCTCCCCAAACACTATATCTCGCTCCACAAACACTATATCTCACTCCACAAACACTATATCTAGCTCCACAAACACTATATCTCACTCCACAAACACTATATCTCGCTCCACAAACACTATATCTCGCCCCACAAACACTATATCTCGCTCCACAAACATTATATCTCGCTCCACAAACATTATATCTCGCTTCACAAACATTATATCTCGCTTCACAAACACCATCTCTCGCTCCACAAACACGATCTCCACTCCACAAACACGATCTCTCGCTCCACAAACACTATATCTCACTCCACAAACACTATATCTCGCTCCACAAACACTATATCTCGCTTCACAAACACTATATCTCACTCCACAAACACGATATCTCGCTCCACAAACACTATATCTTGCGCCACAAACACGATATCTCGCGACACCAACACTATATCTTGCTCCACAAACAATATATCTCGCTCCCCAAACACTATATCTCGCCCCACAAACACTATATCTCGCTCGACAAACATTATATCTTGCTCCACAAACATTATATCTCGCTTCACAAACACCATAGCTCGCTCCACAAACACTATATCTCGCCCCACAAACACTATATCTCGCTCCACAAACATTATATCTCGCTCCACAAACATTATATCTCGCTTCACAAACATTATATCTCGCTTCACAAACACCATCTCTCGCTCCACAAACACGATCTCAACTCCACAAACACGATCTCTAGCTCCACAAACACTATATGTCGCTCCACAAACACTATATCTCGCTCCACAAACACTATATCTCGCTCCACAAACACTATATCTCGCTCCACAAACACCATATCTCGCTCCACAAACACTATATCTCGCTCCACAAACACGATCTCTCGCCCCACAAACACGATCTCGCTCTACAAACACTATATATCGCTCCACAAACGCGATGCCTTGCTCCACAAACACTATATCTCGCTCCACAAACACTATATCTCGCTCCACAAACACTATATCTCGCTCCACAAACACTATCTCTCGCTCCACAAACACTATCTCTCGCTCCAAAAACACTATATCTCGCTCCACAAACACCATATCTCGCTCCACAAACACGATCTCTCGCCCCACAAACACTATCTCTCGCTCCACAAACAAGATATCTCGATCCACAAACACGATATCTCGCTTCATAAACACTATCTCTCGCTTCTCAAACACTATCTCTCGCTCTACAAACACTATATCTCGCTCCACAAACACTATATCTCGCTCCACAAACACTATATCTCGCTCCCCAAACACTATATCTCGCTCCACAAACACTATGTCTCTCTCCATAAACACTATATCTCGTTCCACAAACACAATATCTCGATCCACCAACACTATATGACGCTCCACAAACACGATCTCTCGCTCCACAAACACGATCTCTCGCTCCACAAACACGATCTCTCGCTCCACAAACACTCTATCTTGCTCCACAAACACTATATCTCGCTCCACAAAACGATCTCTCACTCCACAAACACTATATCTCGGTCCACAAACACGATCTTTCGCTCCACAACACTATATCTCGCTCCACAAACACTATCTCTCGCTCCACAAACACTATATATCGATCGACAAACATTATATCTCGCTCCCCAAACACTATATCTCGCTCCACAAACACTATATCTCGCTCCACAAACACGATCTCTCGCTCCACAAAGATGATCGCTCGCTCCACAAACAATATATCTCGCTTCACAAACACTATATCTCGGACCACAAACACGATCTCTCGCTCCACAAACACTATATCTCGCACCACAAACACGATCTCTCGCTCCACAAAGATGATCGCTCGCTCCACAAACACGATCTCTCGCTCCACAAACACTAAATCTCGCTCCACAAACACTATCTCTCGCTCCACAAACACTATATCTCGATCGACAAACACGATATCTCGCTTCATAAACACTATCTCTCGCTTCACAAACACTATCTCTCGCTCCACAAACACTTTATCTCGCTCCACAAACACTATATCTCGCTCCAGAAACACTATATCTCGCTCCACAAACATGATCTCTTGCTCCACAAACACTATATCTCGCTCCACAAACACTATATCTCGCTCCACAAACACTATCTCTCGCTCCACAAACACTATCTCTCGCTCCACAAACACTATATCTCGCTCCACAAACACTATCTCTCACTCCACAAACACTATCTCTCGCTCCACAAACACGATCTCTCGCTCCACAAACACTATATCTCGCTCCACAAACACTATATCACGCTCCACAAACACTATATGTCGCTCCACAAACACGATATCACGCTCCACAAACACTATATCTCGCTCCGCAAACACTATATCTCCTTCCACAAACACTATATGAATATCTCGCTCCACAAACACTATATCTCGCTCCACAAACACTATATCTCGCTCCACAAACACTATATCTCGCTCCACAAACACTATACCTCGCTTCCCAAACACTATATCTCGCTCCCCAAACACTATATCTCACTCCACAAACACTATATCTCGCTCCAAAAACACTATATCTCGCTCCACAAACACTATATCTCGCTCCACAAACACTATATCTCACTCCACAAACACTATATCTAGCTCCACAAACACTATATCTCGCTCCACAAACACTATATCTCGCTCCACAAACACTATATCTCGCCCCACAAACACTATATCTCGCTCCACAGACATTATATCTCGCTCCACAAACATTATATCTCGCTTCAAAAACATTATATCTCGCTTCACAAACACCATCTCTCGCTCCACAAACACTATATCTCGCTCCACAAACACGATATCTCGCTCCACAAACACTATATCTCGCTCCACAAACACTATATCTCGCTCCACAAACACGATATCTCGCTCCACAAACACTATATCTCACTCCACAAACACTATATCTCGCTCCACAAACACTATATCTCACTCCACAAACACTATATCTCACTCCACAAACACTATATCTAGCTCCACAAACACTATATCTCGCTCCACAAACACTATATCTCGCTCCACAAACACGATATCTCGCTCCACAAACACTATATCTCACTCCACAAACACTATATCTCGCTCCACAAACACCATATCTCACTCCACAAACACTATATCTTGCTCCACAAACACTATATCTCGCTCCACAAACACGATATCTCACTCCACAAACACTATATCTCACTCCACAAACACTATATCTAGCTCCACAAACACTATATCTCGCTCCACAAACACTATATCTCACTCCACAAACACTATATCTAGCTCCACAAACACTATATCTCGCTCCACAAACACTATATCTCGCTCCACAAACACGATATCTCGCTCCACAAACACTATATCTCACTCCACAAACACTATATCTCGCTCCACAAACACCATATCTCACTCCACAAACACTATATCTCGCTCCACAAACACTATATCTCACTCCACAAACACTATATCTCACTCCACAAACACGATACCTCGCTCCACAAACATGATATCTTGCTCCACAAACACTATCTTGCTCCACAAACAGTATATCTCGCTCCACAAACAATATATCTCGCTCCACAAACACTATATTCCGCTCCACAAACACTATATCTCGTTCCACAAACACGATCTTTCGCTCCACAAACACGATATCTCACGACACCAACACTATATCTCGCTCCACAAACAATATATCTCGCTCCCCAAACACTATATCTCGCTCCACAAACACTATATCTCACTCCACAAACACTATATCTAGCTCCACAAACACTATATCTCGCTCCACAAACACTATATCTCGCTCCACAAACACTATATCTCGCCCCACAAACACTATATCTCGCTCCACAAACATTATATCTCGCTCCACAAATATTATATCTCGCTTCACAAACACCATCTCTCGCTCCACAAACACGATCTCCACTCCACAAACACGATCTCTCGCTCCACAAACACTATATCTCACTCCACAAACACTATATCTCGCTCCACAAACACTATATCTCGCTCCACAAACACTATATCTCGCTTCACAAACACTATATCTCACTCCACAAACACGATATCTCGCTCCACAAACACTATATCTTGCTCCACACACACGATATCTCGCGACACCAACACTATATCTTGCTCCACAAACAATATATCTCGCTCCCCAAACACTATATCTCGCCCCACAAACACTATATCTCGCTCCACAAACATTATATCTTGCTCCACAAACATTATATCTCGCTTCACAAACACCATAGCTCGCTCCACAAACACTATATCTCGCCCCACAAACACTATATCTCGCTCCACAAACATTATATCTCACTCCACAAACATTATATCTCGCTTCACAAACATTATATCTCGCTTCACAAACACCATCTCTCGCTCCACAAACACGATCTCCACTCCACAAACACGATCTCTAGCTCCACAAACACTATATGTCGCTCCACAAACACTATATATCGCTCCACAAACACTATATCTCGCTCCACAAACACCATATCTCGCTCCACAAACACTATATCTCGCTCCACAAACACGATCTCTCGCCCCACAAACACGATCTCGCTCTACAAACACTATATATCGCTCCACAAACACGATGCCTTGCTCCACAAACACTATATCTCGCTCCACAAACACTATATCTCGCTCCACAAACACTATATCTCGCTCCACAAACACTATCTCTCGCTCCAAAAACACTATATCTCGCTCCACAAACACCATATCTCGCTCCACAAACACGATCTCTCGCTCCACAAACACTATATCTCGCTCCACAAACACTATATCCCACTCCACAAACACTATATCTCGCTCCACAAACAATACGTCTCGCTCCATAAACACTATATCTCGTTCCACAAACACGATCTCTCGCTCCACAAACATGATCTCTCGCTCCACAAACACTATCTCTCGCTCCAAAAACACTATATCTCGCTCCACAAACACCATATCTCGCTCCACAAACACGATCTCTCGCTCCACAAACACTATATCTCGCTCCACAAAAAACTATATCTCGCTCCCCAAACACTATATCTCGCTCCACAAACAATACGTCTCGCTCCATAAACACTACATCTCGTTCCACAAACACGATCTCTCGCTCCACAAACACGATCTCTCGCTCCACAAACACTATATCTCGCTCCACAAAAAACTATCTCTCGCTCCACAAACACTATATCTCGATCCACAAACACGATATCTCGCTTCGTAAACACAATCTCTCGCTTCACAAACACGATCTCTCACTCCACAAACACTATATCTCGCTCCAAAAACACTATATCTCGCTCCACAAACACTATATCTCTCTCCACAAACACGATCTCTTGCTCCACAAACACTATATCTCGCTCCACAAACACTATATCTCGCTCCACGAACACTATATCTCGCTCCACAAACAATATATCTCGCTCCCCAAACACTATATCTCGCTCCACAAACACTATATCTCGCTCCATAAACACTATCTCTCGCTCCACAAACACTATCTCTCGCTTCACAAACACTATCTCTCGCTCCACAAACACGATATCTCGCTTCGTAAACACTATCTCTCGCTTCACAAACACGATCTCTCACTCCACAAACACTATATCTCGCTCCAAAAACACTATATCTCGCTCCACAAACACTATATCTCTCTCCACAAACACGATCTCTTGCTCCACAAACACGATATCTCGCTTCGTAAACACTATCTCTCGCTTCACAAACACGATCTCTCACTCCACAAACACTATATCTCGCTCCAAAAACACTATATCTCTCCCCACAAACACGATCTCTTGCTCCACAAACACTATATCTCGCTCCACAAACACTATATCTCACTCCACAAAAAACTATCTCTCGCTCCACAAACACTATATCTCGATCCACAAACACGATATCTCACTCCACAAACACTATCTCTCGCTCCATAAACACTATCTCTCGCTCCACAAACACTATCTCTCGCTTCACAAACACTATCTCTCGCTCCAAAAACACTATATCTCGCTCCACAAACACTGTATCTCTCTTCACAAACACGATCTCTTGCTCCACAAACACGATATCTCGCTTCGTAAACACTATCTCTCGCTTCACAAACACGATCTCTCACTCCACAAACACTATATCTCGCTCCAAAAACACTATATATCTCTCCACAAACACGATCTCTTGCTCCACAAACACTATATCTCGCTCCACAAACACTATATCTCGCTCCACAAAAAACTATCTCTCGCTCCACAAACACTATATCTCGATCCACAAACACGATATCTCACTCCACAAACACTATCTCTCGCTCCATAAACACTATCTCTCGGTCCACAAACACTATCTCTCGCTTCACAAACACTATCTCTCGCTCCACAAACACGATCTCTAGCTCCACAAACACTATATGTCGCTCCACAAACAATATATCTCGCTCCACAAACACTATATCTCGCTCCACAAACACCATATCTCGCTCCACAAACACTATATCTCGCTCCACAAACACGATCTCTCGCCCCACAAACACGATCTCGCTCTACAAACACTATATATCGCTCCACAAACACGATGCCTTGCTCCACAAACACAAAATCTCGCTCCACAAACACTATATCTCACTCCACAAACACTATATCTCGCTCCACAAACACTATCTCTAGCTCCACAAACACTATCTCTCGCTCAACAAACACTATATCTCGCTCCACAAACACCATATCTCGCTCCACAAACACGATCTCTCGCTCCACAAACACTATATCTCGCTCCACAAACACTATATCTCGCTCCACAAACACTATATCCCACTCCACAAACACTATATTTCGCTCCACAAACACTATATCTCGCTCCACAAACACTATATCTCGCTCCACAAACACTATATCTCGCTTCACAAACACTATATCTCGCTTCACAAACACGATCTCTCGCTCCTCAAACAAGATCTCTCGCTCCACAAACAATACGCCTCGCTCCATAAACACTATATCTCGCTCCACAAACACGATCTCTCGCTCCACAAACACGATCTATCGCTCCACAAACACTATATCTCGCTCCACAAAAAACTATGTCTCGCTCCACAAACACTATATCTCGATCCACAAACACGATATCTCGCTTCGTAAACACTATCTCTCGCTTCACAAACACGATCTCTCACTCCACAAACACTATATCTCGCTCCAAAAACACTATATCTCGCTCCACAAACACTATATCTCTCTCCACAAACACGATCTCTTGCTCCACAAACACTATATCTCGCTCCACAAACACTATATCTCGCTCCACAAAAAACTATCTCTCGCTCCACAAACACTATATCTCGATCCACAAACACGATATCTCTCTCCACAAACACGATCTCTTGCTCCACAAACACTTTATCTCGCTCCACAAACACTATAGCTCGCTCCACAAACACTATATCTCGCTTCACAAACACTATATCTCGCTTCACAAACACGATCTCTCGCTCCTCAAACAAGATCTCTCGCTCCACAAACACTATATCTCGCTCCACAAACACTATATCTCGCTTTCCAAACACTATATCTCGCTCCACAAACAATACGTCTCGCTCCATAAATACTATATCTCGCTCCACAAACACGATCTCTCGCTCCACAAACACGATCTCTCGCTCCACAAACACTATATCTCGCTACACAAAAAACTATCTCTCGCTCCACAAACACTATATCTCGATCCACAAACACGATATCTCGCTTTGTAAACACTATCTCTCACTTCACAAACACTATATCTCGCTCCAAAAACACTATATCTCGCTCCACAAACACTATATCTCTCTCCACAAACACGATCTCTTGCTCCACAAACACTATATCTCGCTCCACAAACACTATATCTCGCTCCACAAAAAACTATCTCTCGCTCCACAAACACTATATCTCGCTCCACAGACACTATATCTCGCTCCACAGACACTATATCTCGCTCCACAAACACTATATCTCTCTCCACAAACACGATCTCTTGCTCCACAAACACTATATCTCGCTCCACAAACAGTATATCTCGCTCCACAAAAAACTATATCTCGCTCCCCAAACACTATATCTCGCTCCACAAACAATACGTCTCGCTCCATAAACACTATATCTCGTTCCACAAACACGATCTCTCGCTCCACAAACACGATCTCTCGCTCCACAAACACTATACCTCGCTCCACAAAAAACTATCTCTCGCTCCACAAACACTATATCTCGATCCACAAACACGATATCTCGCTTCGTAAACACTATCTCTCGCTTCACAAACACGATCTCTCACTCCACAAACACTATATCTCGCTCCAAAAACACTATATCTCGCCCCACAAACACTATCTCTCGCTCCACAAACAAGATATCTCGATCCACAAACACGATCTCTCGCCCCACAAACACTATCTCTCGCTCCACAAACAAGATATCTCGATCCACAAACACGATATCTCGCTTCATAAACACTATCTCTCGCTTCTCAAACACTATCTCTCGCTCTACAAACACTATATCTCGCTCCACAAACACTATATCTCGCTCCACAAACACTATATCTCGCTCCCCAAACACTATATCTCGCTCCACAAACACTATGTCTCTCTCCATAAACACTATATCTCGTTCCACAAACACAATATCTCGATCCACCAACACTATATGACGCTCCACAAACACGATCTCTCGCTCCACAAACACGATCTCTCGCTCCACAAACACGATCTCTCGCTCCACAAACACTCTATCTTGCTCCACAAACACTATATCTCGCTCCACAAAACGATCTCTCACTCCACAAACACTATATCTCGGTCCACAAACACGATCTTTCGCTCCACAACACTATATCTCGCTCCACAAACACTATCTCTCGCTCCACAAACACTATATATCGATCGACAAACATTATATCTCGCTCCCCAAACACTATATCTCGCTCCACAAACACTATATCTCGCTCCACAAACACGATCTCTCGCTCCACAAAGATGATCGCTCGCTCCACAAACAATATATCTCGCTTCACAAACACTATATCTCGGACCACAAACACGATCTCTCGCTCCACAAACACTATATCTCGCACCACAAACACGATCTCTCGCTCCACAAAGATGATCGCTCGCTCCACAAACACGATCTCTCGCTCCACAAACACTAAATCTCGCTCCACAAACACTATCTCTCGCTCCACAAACACTATATCTCGATCGACAAACACGATATCTCGCTTCATAAACACTATCTCTCGCTTCACAAACACTATCTCTCGCTCCACAAACACTTTATCTCGCTCCACAAACACTATATCTCGCTCCAGAAACACTATATCTCGCTCCACAAACATGATCTCTTGCTCCACAAACACTATATCTCGCTCCACAAACACTATATCTCGCTCCACAAACACTATCTCTCGCTCCACAAACACTATCTCTCGCTCCACAAACACTATATCTCGCTCCACAAACACTATCTCTCACTCCACAAACACTATCTCTCGCTCCACAAACACGATCTCTCGCTCCACAAACACTATATCTCGCTCCACAAACACTATATCACGCTCCACAAACACTATATGTCGCTCCACAAACACGATATCACGCTCCACAAACACTATATCTCGCTCCGCAAACACTATATCTCCTTCCACAAACACTATATGAATATCTCGCTCCACAAACACTATATCTCGCTCCACAAACACTATATCTCGCTCCACAAACACTATATCTCGCTCCACAAACACTATACCTCGCTTCCCAAACACTATATCTCGCTCCCCAAACACTATATCTCACTCCACAAACACTATATCTCGCTCCAAAAACACTATATCTCGCTCCACAAACACTATATCTCGCTCCACAAACACTATATCTCACTGCACAAACACTATATCTAGCTCCACAAACACTATATCTCGCTCCACAAACACTATATCTCGCTCCACAAACACTATATCTCGCCCCACAAACACTATATCTCGCTCCACAGACATTATATCTCGCTCCACAAACATTATATCTCGCTTCACAAACATTATATCTCGCTTCACAAACACCATCTCTCGCTCCACAAACACTATATCTCGCTCCACAAACACGATATCTCGCTCCACAAACACTATATCTCGCTCCACAAACACTATATCTCGCTCCACAAACACGATATCTCGCTCCACAAACACTATATCTCACTCCACAAACACTATATCTCGCTCCACAAACACTATATCTCACTCCACAAACACTATATCTCACTCCACAAACACTATATCTAGCTCCACAAACACTATATCTCGCTCCACAAACACTATATCTCGCTCCACAAACACGATATCTCGCTCCACAAACACTATATCTCACTCCACAAACACTATATCTCGCTCCACAAACACCATATCTCACTCCACAAACACTATATCTTGCTCCACAAACACTATATCTCGCTCCACAAACACGATATCTCACTCCACAAACACCATATCTCACTCCACAAACACTATATCTAGCTCCACAAACACTATATCTCGCTCCACAAACACTATATCTCACTCCACAAACACTATATCTAGCTCCACAAACACTATATCTCGCTCCACAAACACTATATCTCGCTCCACAAACACGATATCTCGCTCCACAAACACTATATCTCACTCCACAAACACTATATCTCGCTCCACAAACACCATATCTCACTCCACAAACACTATATCTCGCTCCACAAACACTATATCTCACTCCACAAACACTATATCTCACTCCACAAACACGATACCTCGCTCCACAAACACGATATCTTGCTCCACAAACACTATCTTGCTCCACAAACAGTATATCTCGCTCCACAAACAATATATCTCGCTCCACAAACACTATATTCCGCTCCACAAACACTATATCTCGTTCCACAAACACGATCTTTCGCTCCACAAACACGATATCTCACGACACCAACACTATATCTCGCTCCACAAACAATATATCTCGCTCCCCAAACACTATATCTCGCTCCACAAACACTATATCTCACTCCACAAACACTATATCTAGCTCCACAAACACTATATCTCGCTCCACAAACACTATATCTCGCTCCACAAACACTATATCTCGCCCCACAAACACTATATCTCGCTCCACAAACATTATATCTCGCTCCACAAACATTATATCTCGCTTCACAAACACCATCTCTCGCTCCACAAACACGATCTCCACTCCACAAACACGATCTCTCGCTCCACAAACACTATATCTCACTCCACAAACACTATATCTCGCTCCACAAACACTATATCTCGCTCCACAAACACTATATCTCGCTTCACAAACACTATATCTCACTCCACAAACACGATATCTCGCTCCACAAACACTATATCTTGCTCCACAAACACGATATCTCGCGACACCAACACTATATCTTGCTCCACAAACAATATATCTCGCTCCCCAAACACTATATCTCGCCCCACAAACACTATATCTCGCTCCACAAACATTATATCTTGCTCCACAAACATTATATCTCGCTTCACAAACACCATAGCTCGCTCCACAAACACTATATCTCGCCCCACAAACACTATATCTCGCTCCACAAACATTATATCTCACTCCACAAACATTATATCTCGCTTCACAAACATTATATCTCGCTTCACAAACACCATCTCTCGCTCCACAAACACGATCTCCACTCCACAAACACGATCTCTAGCTCCACAAACACTATATGTCGCTCCACAAACACGATCTCGCTCTACAAACACTATATATCGCTCCACAAACACGATGCCTTGCTCCACAAACACTATATCTCGCTCCAAAAACACTATATCTCGCTCCACAAACACCATATCTCGCTCCACAAACACGATCTCTCGCTCCACAAACACTATATGTCGCTCCACAAACACTATATCCCACTCCACAAACACTATATCTCGCTCCACAAACAATACGTCTCGCTCCATAAACACCATATCTCGCTCCACAAACACGATCTCTCGCTTCACAAACACGATCTCTCACTCCACAAACACTATATCTCGCTCCAAAAACACTATATCTCGCCCCACAAACACTATCTCTCGCTCCACAAACAAGATATCTCGATCCACAAACACGATCTCTCGCCCCACAAACACTATCTCTCGCTCCACAAACAAGATATCTCGATCCACAAACACGATATCTCGCTTCATAAACACTATCTCTCGCTTCTCAAACACTATCTCTCGCTCTACAAACACTATATCTCGCTCCACAAACACTATATCTCGCTCCACAAACACTATATCTCGCTCCCCAAACACTATATCTCGCTCCACAAACACTATGTCTCTCTCCATAAACACTATATCTCGTTCCACAAACACAATATCTCGATCCACCAACACTATATGACGCTCCACAAACACGATCTCTCGCTCCACAAACACGATCTCTCGCTCCACAAACACGATCTCTCGCTCCACAAACACTCTATCTTGCTCCACAAACACTATATCTCGCTCCACAAAACGATCTCTCACTCCACAAACACTATATCTCGGTCCACAAACACGATCTTTCGCTCCACAACACTATATCTCGCTCCACAAACACTATCTCTCGCTCCACAAACACTATATATCGATCGACAAACATTATATCTCGCTCCCCAAACACTATATCTCGCTCCACAAACACTATATCTCGCTCCACAAACACGATCTCTCGCTCCACAAAGATGATCGCTCGCTCCACAAACAATATATCTCGCTTCACAAACACTATATCTCGGACCACAAACACGATCTCTCGCTCCACAAACACTATATCTCGCACCACAAACACGATCTCTCGCTCCACAAAGATGATCGCTCGCTCCACAAACACGATCTCTCGCTCCACAAACACTAAATCTCGCTCCACAAACACTATCTCTCGCTCCACAAACACTATATCTCGATCGACAAACACGATATCTCGCTTCATAAACACTATCTCTCGCTTCACAAACACTATCTCTCGCTCCACAAACACTTTATCTCGCTCCACAAACACTATATCTCGCTCCAGAAACACTATATCTCGCTCCACAAACATGATCTCTTGCTCCACAAACACTATATCTCGCTCCACAAACACTATATCTCGCTCCACAAACACTATCTCTCGCTCCACAAACACTATCTCTCGCTCCACAAACACTATATCTCGCTCCACAAACACTATCTCTCACTCCACAAACACTATCTCTCGCTCCACAAACACGATCTCTCGCTCCACAAACACTATATCTCGCTCCACAAACACTATATCACGCTCCACAAACACTATATGTCGCTCCACAAACACGATATCACGCTCCACAAACACTATATCTCGCTCCGCAAACACTATATCTCCTTCCACAAACACTATATGAATATCTCGCTCCACAAACACTATATCTCGCTCCACAAACACTATATCTCGCTCCACAAACACTATATCTCGCTCCACAAACACTATACCTCGCTTCCCAAACACTATATCTCGCTCCCCAAACACTATATCTCACTCCACAAACACTATATCTCGCTCCAAAAACACTATATCTCGCTCCACAAACACTATATCTCGCTCCACAAACACTATATCTCACTGCACAAACACTATATCTAGCTCCACAAACACTATATCTCGCTCCACAAACACTATATCTCGCTCCACAAACACTATATCTCGCCCCACAAACACTATATCTCGCTCCACAGACATTATATCTCGCTCCACAAACATTATATCTCGCTTCACAAACATTATATCTCGCTTCACAAACACCATCTCTCGCTCCACAAACACTATATCTCGCTCCACAAACACGATATCTCGCTCCACAAACACTATATCTCGCTCCACAAACACTATATCTCGCTCCACAAACACGATATCTCGCTCCACAAACACTATATCTCACTCCACAAACACTATATCTCGCTCCACAAACACTATATCTCACTCCACAAACACTATATCTCACTCCACAAACACTATATCTAGCTCCACAAACACTATATCTCGCTCCACAAACACTATATCTCGCTCCACAAACACGATATCTCGCTCCACAAACACTATATCTCACTCCACAAACACTATATCTCGCTCCACAAACACCATATCTCACTCCACAAACACTATATCTTGCTCCACAAACACTATATCTCGCTCCACAAACACGATATCTCACTCCACAAACACTATATCTCACTCCACAAACACTATATCTAGCTCCACAAACACTATATCTCGCTCCACAAACAATATATCTCACTCCACAAACACTATATCTAGCTCCACAAACACTATATCTCGCTCCACAAACACTATATCTCGCTCCACAAACACGATATCTCGCTCCACAAACACTATATCTCACTCCACAAACACTATATCTCGCTCCACAAACACCATATCTCACTCCACAAACACTATATCTCGCTCCACAAACACTATATCTCACTCCACAAACACTATATCTCACTCCACAAACACGATACCTCGCTCCACAAACACGATATCTTGCTCCACAAACACTATCTTGCTCCACAAACAGTATATCTCGCTCCACAAACAATATATCTCGCTCCACAAACACTATATTCCGCTCCACAAACACTATATCTCGTTCCACAAACACGATCTTTCGCTCCACAAACACGATATCTCACGACACCAACACTATATCTCGCTCCACAAACAATATATCTCGCTCCCCAAACACTATATCTCGCTCCACAAACACTATATCTCACTCCACAAACACTATATCTAGCTCCACAAACACTATATCTCGCTCCACAAACACTATATCTCGCTCCACAAACACTATATCTCGCCCCACAAACACTATATCTCGCTCCACAAACATTATATCTCGCTCCACAAACATTATATCTCGCTTCACAAACACCATCTCTCGCTCCACAAACACGATCTCCACTCCACAAACACGATCTCTCGCTCCACAAACACTATATCTCACTCCACAAACACTATATCTCGCTCCACAAACACTATATCTCGCTCCACAAACACTATATCTCGCTTCACAAACACTATATCTCACTCCACAAACACGATATCTCGCTCCACAAACACTATATCTTGCTCCACAAACACGATATCTCGCGACACCAACACTATATCTTGCTCCACAAACAATATATCTCGCTCCCCAAACACTATATCTCGCCCCACAAACACTATATCTCGCTCCACAAACATTATATCTTGCTCCACAAACATTATATCTCGCTTCACAAACACCATAGCTCGCTCCACAAACACTATATCTCGCCCCACAAACACTATATCTCGCTCCACAAACATTATATCTCACTCCACAAACATTATATCTCGCTTCACAAACATTATATCTCGCTTCACAAACACCATCTCTCGCTCCACAAACACGATCTCCACTCCACAAACACGATCTCTAGCTCCACAAACACTATATGTCGCTCCACAAACACTATATATCGCTCCACAAACACTATATCTCGCTCCACAAACACCATATCTCGCTCCACAAACACTATATCTCGCTCCACAAACACGATCTCTCGCCCCACAAACACGATCTCGCTCTACAAACACTATATATCGCTCCACAAACACGATGCCTTGCTCCACAAACACTATATCTCGCTCCACAAACACTATATCTCGCTCCACAAACACTATATCTCGCTCCACAAACACTATCTCTCGCTCCAAAAACACTATAACTCGCTCCACAAACACCATATCTCGCTCCACAAACACGATCTCTCGCTCCACAAACACTATATCTCGCTCCACAAACACTATATCCCACTCCACAAACACTATATCTCGCTCCACAAACAATACGTCTCGCTCCATAAACACTATATCTCGTTCCACAAACACGATCTCTCGCTCCACAAACATGATCTCTCGCTCCACAAACACTATCTCTCGCTCCAAAAACACTATATCTCGCTCCACAAACACCATATCTCGCTCCACAAACACGATCTCTCGCTCCACAAACACTATATCTCGCTCCACAAAAAACTATATCTCGCTCCCCAAACACTATATCTCGCTCCACAAACAATACGTCTCGCTCCATAAACACTACATCTCGTTCCACAAACACGATCTCTCGCTCCACAAACACGATCTCTCGCTCCACAAACACTATATCTCGCTCCACAAAAAACTATCTCTCGCTCCACAAACACTATATCTCGATCCACAAACACGATATCTCGCTTCGTAAACACAATCTCTCGCTTCACAAACACGATCTCTCACTCCACAAACACTATATCTCACTCCAAAAACACTATATCTCGCTCCACAAACACTATATCTCTCTCCACAAACACGATCTCTTGCTCCACAAACACTATATCTCGCTCCACAAACACTATATCTCGCTCCACGAACACTATATCTCGCTCCACAAACAATATATCTCGCTCCCCAAACACTATATCTCGCTCCACAAACACTATATCTCGCTCCATAAACACTATCTCTCGCTCCACAAACACTATCTCTCGCTTCACAAACACTATCTCTCGCTCCACAAACACGATATCTCGCTTCGTAAACACTATCTCTCGCTTCACAAACACGATCTCTCACTCCACAAACACTATATCTCGCTCCAAAAACACTATATCTCTCCCCACAAACACGATCTCTTGCTCCACAAACACTATATCTCGCTCCACAAACACTATATCTCGCTCCACAAAAAACTATCTCTCGCTCCACAAACACTATATCTCGATCCACAAACACGATATCTCACTCCACAAACACTATCTCTCGCTCCATAAACACTATCTCTCGCTCCACAAACACTATCTCTCGCTTCACAAACACTATCTCTCGCTCCAAAAACACTATATCTCGCTCCACAAACACTGTATCTCTCTCCACAAACACGATCTCTTGCTCCACAAACACGATATCTCGCTTCGTAAACACTATCTCTCGCTTCACAAACACGATCTCTCACTCCACAAACACTATATCTCGCTCCAAAAACACTATATATCTCTCCACAAACACGATCTCTTGCTCCACAAACACTATATCTCGCTCCACAAACACTATATCTCGCTCCACAAAAAACTATCTCTCGCTCCACAAACACTATATCTCGATCCACAAACACGATATCTCACTCCACAAACACTATCTCTCGCTCCATAAACACTATCTCTCGGTCCACAAACACTATCTCTCGCTTCACAAACACTATCTCTCGCTCCACAAACACGATCTCTAGCTCCACAAACACTATATGTCGCTCCACAAACAATATATCTCGCTCCACAAGCACTATATCTCGCTCCACAAACACCATATCTCGCTCCACAAACACTATATCTCGCTCCACAAACACGATCTCTCGCCCCACAAACACGATCTCGCTCTACAAACACTATATATCGCTCCACAAACACGATGCCTTGCTCCACAAACACAAAATCTCGCTCCACAAACACTATATCTCACTCCACAAACACTATATCTCGCTCCACAAACACTATCTCTAGCTCCACAAACACTATCTCTCGCTCAACAAACACTATATCTCGCTCCACAAACACCATATCTCGCTCCACAAACACGATCTCTCGCTCCACAAACACTATATCTCGCTCCACAAACACTATATCTCGCTCCACAAACACTATATCCCACTCCACAAACACTATATTTCGCTCCACAAACACTATATCTCGCTCCACAAACACTATATCTCGCTCCACAAACACTATATCTCGCTTCACAAACACTATATCTCGCTTCACAAACACGATCTCTCGCTCCTCAAACAAGATCTCTCGCTCCACAAACAATACGCCTCGCTCCATAAACACTATATCTCGCTCCACAAACACGATCTCTCGCTCCACAAACACGATCTATCGCTCCACAAACACTATATCTCGCTCCACAAAAAACTATGTCTCGCTCCACAAACACTATATCTCGATCCACAAACACGATATCTCGCTTCGTAAACACTATCTCTCGCTTCACAAACACGATCTCTCACTCCACAAACACTATATCTCGCTCCCAAAACACTATATCTCGCTCCACAAACACTATATCTCTCTCCACAAACACGATCTCTTGCTCCACAAACACTATATCTCGCTCCACAAACACTATATCTCGCTCCACAAAAAACTATCTCTCGCTCCACAAACACTATATCTCGATCCACAAACACGATATCTCTCTCCACAAACACGATCTCTTGCTCCACAAACACTTTATCTCGCTCCACAAACACTATAGCTCGCTCCACAAACACTATATCTCGCTTCACAAACACTATATCTCGCTTCACAAACACTATATCTCGCTTCACAAACACGATCTCTCGCTCCTCAAACAAGATCTCTCGCTCCACAAACACTATATCTCGCTCCACAAACACTATATCTCGCTTTCCAAACACTATATCTCGCTCCACAAACAATACGTCTCGCTCCATAAATACTATATCTCGCTCCACAAACACGATCTCTCGCTCCACAAACACGATCTCTCGCTCCACAAACACTATATCTCGCTACACAAAAAACTATCTCTCGCTCCACAAACACTATATCTCGATCCACAAACACGATATCTCGCTTTGTAAACACTATCTCTCACTTCACAAACACTATATCTCGCTCCAAAAACACTATATCTCGCTCCACAAACACTATATCTCTCTCCACAAACACGATCTCTTGCTCCACAAACACTATATCTCGCTCCACAAACACTATATCTCGCTCCACAAAAAACTATCTCTCGCTCCACAAACACTATATCTCGCTCCACAGACACTATATCTCGCTCCACAGACACTATATCTCGCTCCACAAACACTATATCTCTCTCCACAAACACGATCTCTTGCTCCACAACCACTATATCTCGCTCCACAAACACTATATCTCGCTCCACAAAAAACTATATCTCGCTCCCCAAACACTATATCTCGCTCCACAAACAATACGTCTCGCTCCATAAACACTATATCTCGTTCCACAAACACGATCTCTCGCTCCACAAACACGATCTCTCGCTCCACAAACACTATACCTCGCTCCACAAAAAACTATCTCTCGCTCCACAAACACTATATCTCGATCCACAAACACGATATCTCGCTTCGTAAACACTATCTCTCGCTTCACAAACACGATCTCGCACTCCACAAACACTATATCTCGCTCCAAAAACACTATATCTCGCTCCACAAACACTATATCTCTCTCCACAAACACGATCTCTTGCTCCACAAACACTATATCTCGCTCCACAGACACTATATCTCGCTCCACGAACACTATATCTCGCTCCACAAACAATATATCTCGCTCCCCAAACACTATATCTCGCTTCACAAACACGATATCTCGCTTCACAAACACTATATCTCGCTTCACAAACACGATCTCTCGCTCCACAAACACGATCTCTCACTCCACAAACACTATATCTCGCTCCACAAACACTATATCTCGCTCCAGAAACACTATATCTCACTAGACAAACACTATATCTCGTTTCACAAACACTAAAACTCGCTTCACAAACACTATACCTCGCTCCACAAACACTATATCTCGCTCCACAAACACTATACCTCGCTCTACAAACACAATATCTCGCTCCACAAACACTATATCTCGCTCCACAAACACTATATCTCGCTCCACAAACACGATATCTCGCTCCACAAACACTATATCTCGTTCCCCAAACACTATATCTCGCTCCACAAACACGATATCTCTCTCCCCAAACACTATATCTCGCTTCACAAACACCATATCTCGCTCCACAAACACTATATCTCGCTCCACAAACACTATATCTCGCTCCACAAACACGATATCTCGCTCCACAAACACGATATCTCGCTCCACAAACACTATATCTCGATCCACAAACACTATATCTCGCTCCACAAACACTAAATCTCGCTCCACAAACACAACATGAATATCTTGCTCCACAAACACTATATCTCGCTTCACAAACACGATCTCTCGCTCCACAAACACGATCTCTCTCTCCACAATTACGATATCTCGCTCCACAAACACTACATCTCGCTCCACAAACACTACATCTCGCTCCACAAACACTATATCTCGCTTCACAAACACTATATCTCGCTTCACAAACACTATATCTCGCTTCACAAACACTATATCTCGCTCCACAAACACTAAATCTCGCTCCACAAACACTATATATCGCTCCACAAACACTATATCTCACTCCACAAACACGATCTCTCGCTCGACAAACACTATATCTCGCTCCCCAAACACTATATCTCGCTCCACAAACACTACATCTCGCTTCACAAACACTATATCTCGCTCCACAAACACTATATCTCGCTCCACAAACATATATCTCGCTCCCCAAACACGATAGCTCGCTCCCCAAACACTATATCTCGCTCCACAAACACTATATCTCGCTCCACCAACACGATCTCTTGCTCCACAAACACTATATCTCGCTCCACAAACACTATATATCGCTCCACAAACACGATATCTCACTCCACAAAAACGACATCTCGCTCCCCAAACACTATATCTCGCTCCACAAACACTATATCTCGCTCCCCAAACACTATATCTCGCCCCACAAACACTATATCTCGCTCCACAAACACTATATCTCGATCCCCAAACAATATATCTCGCTCCACAAACACTATATCTCGCTCCACAAACATATATCTCGCTCCCCAAACACGATATCTCGCTCCCCAAACACTATATCTCTCTCCACAAACACTATATCTCGCTCCACCAACACGATCTCTTGCTCAACAAACACTATATCTCGCTCCACAAACACTATATCTCGCTCCACAAACACTATATCTCGCTCCACAAACACTATATCTCGCTCCACAAACACGATATATCGCTCCACAAACACGATATCTCGCTCCACAAACACGATATCTCGCTCCACAAACACGATCTCTTGCTCCACAAACACTATATCTCGCTCCACAAACACGATATCTCACTCCACAACCAATATATCTCGCTCCATAAACACTATATTCTGCTCCACAAACACGATATCTCGCTTCACAAACACGATATCTCGCTCCACAAACACGATCTCTTGCTCCACAAACACGATATCTCGCTCCACAAACACTATATCTCACTCCACCATCATGATCTTTCGCTCCACAAACACTATATCTCGCTCCACAAACACAATATCTCGATCCACCAACACTATATGACGCTCCACAAACACGATCTCTCACTCCACAAACACGATCTCTCGCTCCACAAACACGATCTCTCGCTCCACAAACACGATCTATCGCTCCACAAACACTCTATCTTGCTCCACAAACACTATATCTCGCTCCACAAAACGATCTCTCACTCCACAAACACTATATCTCGGTCCACAAACACGATCTTTCGCTCCACAACACTATATCTCGCTCCACAAACACTATCTCTCGCTCCACAAACACTATATCTCGATCGACAAACATTATATCTCGCTCCCCAAACACTATATCTCGCTCCACAAACACTATATCTCGCTCCACAAACACGATCTCTCGCTCCACGAAGATGATCGCTCGCTCCACAAACAATATATCTCGCTTCACAAACACTATATCTCGCACCACAAACACGATCTCTCGCTCCACAAACACTATATCTCGCACCACAAACACGATCTCTCGCTCCACAAAGATGATCGCTCGCTCCACAAACACTATATGTCGCTTCACAAACACGATCTCTCGCTACACAAACACTATATGTCGCCCCACAAACACTATCTCTCGCTCCACAAACAAGATATCTCGATCCACAAACACGATATCTCGCTTCATAAACACTATCTCTCGCTTCTCAAACACTATCTCTCGCTCTACAAACACTATATCTCGCTCCACAAACACTATGTCTCTCTCCATAAACACTATATCTCGTTCCACAAACACGATCTCTCGCTCCACAAACACTAAATCTCGCTCCACAAACACTATCTCTCGCTCCACAAACACTATATCTCGATCGACAAACACGATATCTCGCTTCATAAACACTATCTCTCGCTTCACAAACACTATCTCTCGCTCCACAAACACTTTATCTCGCTCCACAAACACTATATCTCGCTCCAGAAACACTATATCTCGCTCCAAAAACATGATCTCTTGCTCCACAAACACTATATCTCGCTCCACAAACACGATATCTCGCTCCACAAACACTATCTCTCGCTCCACAAACACTATATCTCGCTCCACAAACACTATCTCTCACTCCACAAACACTATCTCTCGCTCCACAAACACGATCTCTCGCTCCACAAACACTATATCTCGCTCCACAAACACTATATCACGCTCCACAAACACTATATGTCGCTCCACAAACACGATATCACGCTCCACAAACACTATATCTCGCTCCGCAAACACTATATCTCGCTCCACAAACACTATATGAATATCTCGCTCCACAAACACTATATCTCGCTCCACAAACACTATATCTCGCTCCACAAACACTATACCTCGCTTCCCAAACACTATATCTCGCTCCCCAAACACGATATCTCACTCCACAAACACTATATCTCGCTCCAAAAACACTATATCTCGCTCCACAAACACTATATCTCGCTCCACAAACACTATATCTCGCTCCACAAACACTATATCTCGCTCCACAAACACGATATCTCGCTCCACAAACACGATATCTCGCTCCACAAACACTATATCTCGATCCACAAACACTATATCTCGCTCCACAAACACTAAATCTCGCTCCACAAACACAACATGAATATCTTGCTCCACAAACACTATATCTCGCTTCACAAACACGATCTCTCGCTCCACAAACACGATCTCTCTCTCCACAATTACGATATCTCGCTCCACAAACACTACATCTCGCTCCACAAACACTACCTCTCGCTCCACAAACACTATAACTCGCTTCACAAACACTATATCTCGCTTCACAAACACTATATCTCGCTTCACAAACACTATGTCTCTCTCCATAAACACTATATCTCGTTCCACAAACACAATATCTCGATCCACCAACACTATATGACGCTCCACAAACACGATCTCTCGCTCCACAAACACGATCTCTCGCTCCACAAACACGATCTCTCGCTCCACAAACACTCTATCTTGCTCCACAAACACTATATCTCGCTCCACAAAACGATCTCTCACTCCACAAACACTATATCTCGGTCCACAAACACGATTTTCGCTCCACAACACTATATCTCGCTCCACAAACACTATCTCTCGCTCCACAAACACTATATATCGATCGACAAACATTATATCTCGCTCCCCAAACACTATATCTCGCTCCACAAACACTATATCTCGCTCCACAAACACGATCTCTCGCTCCACAAAGATGATCGCTCGCTCCACAAACAATATATCTCGCTTCACAAACACTATATCTCGGACCACAAACACGATCTCTCGCTCCACAAACACTATATCTCGCACCACAAACACGATCTCTCGCTCCACAAAGATGATCGCTCGCTCCACAAACACGATCTCTCGCTCCACAAACACTAAATCTCGCTCCACAAACACTATCTCTCGCTCCACAAACACTATATCTCGATCGACAAACACGATATCTCGCTTCATAAACACTATCTCTCGCTTCACAAACACTATCTCTCGCTCCACAAACACTTTATCTCGCTCCACAAACACTATATCTCGCTCCAGAAACACTATATCTCGCTCCACAAACATGATCTCTTGCTCCACAAACACTATATCTCGCTCCACAAACACTATATCTCGCTCCACAAACACTATCTCTCGCTCCACAAACACTATCTCTCGCTCCACAAACACTATATCTCGCTCCACAAACACTATCTCTCACTCCACAAACACTATCTCTCGCTCCACAAACACGATCTCTCGCTCCACAAACACTATATCTCGCTCCACAAACACTATATCACGCTCCACAAACACTATATGTCGCTCCACAAACACGATATCACGCTCCACAAACACTATATCTCGCTCCGCAAACACTATATCTCCTTCCACAAACACTATATGAATATCTCGCTCCACAAACACTATATCTCGCTCCACAAACACTATATCTCGCTCCACAAACACTATATCTCGCTCCACAAACACTATACCTCGCTTCCCAAACACTATATCTCGCTCCCCAAACACTATATCTCACTCCACAAACACTATATCTCGCTCCAAAAACACTATATCTCGCTCCACAAACACTATATCTCGCTCCACAAACACTATATCTCACTGCACAAACACTATATCTAGCTCCACAAACACTATATCTCGCTCCACAAACACTATATCTCGCTCCACAAACACTATATCTCGCCCCACAAACACTATATCTCGCTCCACAGACATTATATCTCGCTCCACAAACATTATATCTCGCTTCACAAACATTATATCTCGCTTCACAAACACCATCTCTCGCTCCACAAACACCATATCTCGCTCCACAAACACGATATCTCGCTCCACAAACACTATATCTCGCTCCACAAACACTATATCTCGCTCCACAAACACGATATCTCGCTCCACAAACACTATATCTCACTCCACAAACACTATATCTCGCTCCACAAACACTATATCTCACTCCACAAACACTATATCTCACTCCACAAACACTATATCTAGCTCCACAAACACTATATCTCGCTCCACAAACACTATATCTCGCTCCACAAACACGATATCTCGCTCCACAAACACTATATCTCACTCCACAAACACTATATCTCGCTCCACAAACACCATATCTCACTCCACAAACACTATATCTTGCTCCACAAACACTATATCTCGCTCCACAAACACGATATCTCACTCCACAAACACTATATCTCACTCCACAAACACTATATCTAGCTCCACAAACACTATATCTCGCTCCACAAACAATATATCTCACTCCACAAACACTATATCTAGCTCCACAAACACTATATCTCGCTCCACAAACACTATATCTCGCTCCACAAACACGATATCTCGCTCCACAAACACTATATCTCACTCCACAAACACTATATCTCGCTCCACAAACACCATATCTCACTCCACAAACACTATATCTCGCTCCACAAACACTATATCTCACTCCACAAACACTATATCTCACTCCACAAACACGATACCTCGCTCCACAAACACGATATCTTGCTCCACAAACACTATCTTGCTCCACAAACAGTATATCTCGCTCCACAAACAATATATCTCGCTCCACAAACACTATATTCCGCTCCACAAACACTATATCTCGTTCCACAAACACGATCTTTCGCTCCACAAACACGATATCTCACGACACCAACACTATATCTCGCTCCACAAACAATATATCTCGCTCCCCAAACACTATATCTCGCTCCACAAACACTATATCTCACTCCACAAACACTATATCTAGCTCCACAAACACTATATCTCGCTCCACAAACACTATATCTCGCTCCACAAACACTATATCTCGCCCCACAAACACTATATCTCGCTCCACAAACATTATATCTCGCTCCACAAACATTATATCTCGCTTCACAAACACCATCTCTCGCTCCACAAACACGATCTCCACTCCACAAACACGATCTCTCGCTCCACAAACACTATATCTCACTCCACAAACACTATATCTCGCTCCACAAACACTATATCTCGCTCCACAAACACTATATCTCGCTTCACAAACACTATATCTCACTCCACAAACACGATATCTCGCTCCACAAACACTATATCTTGCTCCACAAACACGATATCTCGCGACACCAACACTATATCTTGCTCCACAAACAATATATCTCGCTCCCCAAACACTATATCTCGCCCCACAAACACTATATCTCGCTCCACAAACATTATATCTTGCTCCACAAACATTATATCTCGCTTCACAAACACCATAGCTCGCTCCACAAACACTATATCTCGCCCCACAAACACTATATCTCGCTCCACAAACATTATATCTCACTCCACAAACATTATATCTCGCTTCACAAACATTATATCTCGCTTCACAAACACCATCTCTCGCTCCACAAACACGATCTCCACTCCACAAACACGATCTCTAGCTCCACAAACACTATATGTCGCTCCACAAACACTATATATCGCTCCACAAACACTATATCTCGCTCCACAAACACCATATCTCGCTCCACAAACACTATATCTCGCTCCACAAACACGATCTCTCGCCCCACAAACACGATCTCGCTCTACAAACACTATATATCGCTCCACAAACACGATGCCTTGCTCCACAAACACTATATCTCGCTCCACAAACACTATATCTCGCTCCACAAACACTATATCTCGCTCCACAAACACTATCTCTCGCTCCAAAAACACTATATCTCGCTCCACAAACACCATATCTCGCTCCACAAACACGATCTCTCGCTCCACAAACACTATATCTCGCTCCACAAACACTATATCCCACTCCACAAACACTATATCTCGCTCCACAAACAATACGTCTCGCTCCATAAACACTATATCTCGTTCCACAAACACGATCTCTCGCTCCACAAACATGATCTCTCGCTCCACAAACACTATCTCTCGCTCCAAAAACACTATATCTCGCTCCACAAACACCATATCTCGCTCCACAAACACGATCTCTCGCTCCACAAACACTATATCTCGCTCCACAAAAAACTATATCTCGCTCCCCAAACACTATATCTCGCTCCACAAACAATACGTCTCGCTCCATAAACACTACATCTCGTTCCACAAACACGATCTCTCGCTCCACAAACACGATCTCTCGCTCCACAAACACTATATCTCGCTCCACAAAAAACTATCTCTCGCTCCACAAACACTATATCTCGATCCACAAACACGATATCTCGCTTCGTAAACACAATCTCTCGCTTCACAAACACGATCTCTCACTCCACAAACACTATATCTCACTCCAAAAACACTATATCTCGCTCCACAAACACTATATCTCTCTCCACAAACACGATCTCTTGCTCCACAAACACTATATCTCGCTCCACAAACACTATATCTCGCTCCACGAACACTATATCTCGCTCCACAAACAATATATCTCGCTCCCCAAACACTATATCTCGCTCCACAAACACTATATCTCGCTCCATAAACACTATCTCTCGCTCCACAAACACTATCTCTCGCTTCACAAACACTATCTCTCGCTCCACAAACACGATATCTCGCTTCGTAAACACTATCTCTCGCTTCACAAACACGATCTCTCACTCCACAAACACTATATCTCGCTCCAAAAACACTATATCTCGCTCCACAAACACTATATCTCTCTCCACAAACACGATCTCTTGCTCCACAAACACGATATCTCGCTTCGTAAACACTATCTCTCGCTTCACAAACACGATCTCTCACTCCACAAACACTATATCTCGCTCCAAAAACACTATATCTCTCCCCACAAACACGATCTCTTGCTCCACAAACACTATATCTCGCTCCACAAACACTATATCTCGCTCCACAAAAAACTATCTCTCGCTCCACAAACACTATATCTCGATCCACAAACACGATATCTCACTCCACAAACACTATCTCTCGCTCCATAAACACTATCTCTCGCTCCACAAACACTATCTCTCGCTTCACAAACACTATCTCTCGCTCCAAAAACACTATATCTCGCTCCACAAACACTGTATCTCTCTCCACAAACACGATCTCTTGCTCCACAAACACGATATCTCGCTTCGTAAACACTATCTCTCGCTTCACAAACACGATCTCTCACTCCACAAACACTATATCTCGCTCCAAAAACACTATATATCTCTCCACAAACACGATCTCTTGCTCCACAAACACTATATCTCGCTCCACAAACACTATATCTCGCTCCACAAAAAACTATCTCTCGCTCCACAAACACTATATCTCGATCCACAAACACGATATCTCACTCCACAAACACTATCTCTCGCTCCATAAACACTATCTCTCGGTCCACAAACACTATCTCTCGCTTCACAAACACTATCTCTCGCTCCACAAACACGATCTCTAGCTCCACAAACACTATATGTCGCTCCACAAACAATATATCTCGCTCCACAAGCACTATATCTCGCTCCACAAACACCATATCTCGCTCCACAAACACTATATCTCGCTCCACAAACACGATCTCTCGCCCCACAAACACGATCTCGCTCTACAAACACTATATATCGCTCCACAAACACGATGCCTTGCTCCACAAACACAAAATCTCGCTCCACAAACACTATATCTCACTCCACAAACACTATATCTCGCTCCACAAACACTATCTCTAGCTCCACAAACACTATCTCTCGCTCAACAAACACTATATCTCGCTCCACAAACACCATATCTCGCTCCACAAACACGATCTCTCGCTCCACAAACACTATATCTCGCTCCACAAACACTATATCTCGCTCCACAAACACTATATCCCACTCCACAAACACTATATTTCGCTCCACAAACACTATATCTCGCTCCACAAACACTATATCTCGCTCCACAAACACTATATCTCGCTTCACAAACACTATATCTCGCTTCACAAACACGATCTCTCGCTCCTCAAACAAGATCTCTCGCTCCACAAACAATACGCCTCGCTCCATAAACACTATATCTCGCTCCACAAACACGATCTCTCGCTCCACAAACACGATCTATCGCTCCACAAACACTATATCTCGCTCCACAAAAAACTATGTCTCGCTCCACAAACACTATATCTCGATCCACAAACACGATATCTCGCTTCGTAAACACTATCTCTCGCTTCACAAACACGATCTCTCACTCCACAAACACTATATCTCGCTCCCAAAACACTATATCTCGCTCCACAAACACTATATCTCTCTCCACAAACACGATCTCTTGCTCCACAAACACTATATCTCGCTCCACAAACACTATATCTCGCTCCACAAAAAACTATCTCTCGCTCCACAAACACTATATCTCGATCCACAAACACGATATCTCTCTCCACAAACACGATCTCTTGCTCCACAAACACTTTATCTCGCTCCACAAACACTATAGCTCGCTCCACAAACACTATATCTCGCTTCACAAACACTATATCTCGCTTCACAAACACGATCTCTCGCTCCTCAAACAAGATCTCTCGCTCCACAAACACTATATCTCGCTCCACAAACACTATATCTCGCTTTCCAAACACTATATCTCGCTCCACAAACAATACGTCTCGCTCCATAAATACTATATCTCGCTCCACAAACACGATCTCTCGCTCCACAAACACGATCTCTCGCTCCACAAACACTATATCTCGCTACACAAAAAACTATCTCTCGCTCCACAAACACTATATCTCGATCCACAAACACGATATCTCGCTTTGTAAACACTATCTCTCACTTCACAAACACTATATCTCGCTCCAAAAACACTATATCTCGCTCCACAAACACTATATCTCTCTCCACAAACACGATCTCTTGCTCCACAAACACTATATCTCGCTCCACAAACACTATATCTCGCTCCACAAAAAACTATCTCTCGCTCCACAAACACTATATCTCGCTCCACAGACACTATATCTCGCTCCACAGACACTATATCTCGCTCCACAAACACTATATCTCTCTCCACAAACACGATCTCTTGCTCCACAACCACTATATCTCGCTCCACAAACACTATATCTCGCTCCACAAAAAACTATATCTCGCTCCCCAAACACTATATCTCGCTCCACAAACAATACGTCTCGCTCCATAAACACTATATCTCGTTCCACAAACACGATCTCTCGCTCCACAAACACGATCTCTCGCTCCACAAACACTATACCTCGCTCCACAAAAAACTATCTCTCGCTCCACAAACACTATATCTCGATCCACAAACACGATATCTCGCTTCGTAAACACTATCTCTCGCTTCACAAACACGATCTCGCACTCCACAAACACTATATCTCGCTCCAAAAACACTATATCTCGCTCCACAAACACTATATCTCTCTCCACAAACACGATCTCTTGCTCCACAAACACTATATCTCGCTCCACAGACACTATATCTCGCTCCACGAACACTATATCTCGCTCCACAAACAATATATCTCGCTCCCCAAACACTATATCTCGCTTCACAAACACGATATCTCGCTTCACAAACACTATATCTCGCTTCACAAACACGATCTCTCGCTCCACAAACACGATCTCTCACTCCACAAACACTATATCTCGCTCCACAAACACTATATCTCGCTCCAGAAACACTATATCTCACTAGACAAACACTATATCTCGTTTCACAAACACTAAAACTCGCTTCACAAACACTATACCTCGCTCCACAAACACTATATCTCGCTCCACAAACACTATACCTCGCTCTACAAACACAATATCTCGCTCCACAAACACTATATCTCGCTCCACAAACACTATATCTCGCTCCACAAACACGATATCTCGCTCCACAAACACTATATCTCGTTCCCCAAACACTATATCTCGCTCCACAAACACGATATCTCTCTCCCCAAACACTATATCTCGCTTCACAAACACCATATCTCGCTCCACAAACACTATATCTCGCTCCACAAACACTATATCTCGCTCCACAAACACGATATCTCGCTCCACAAACACGATATCTCGCTCCACAAACACTATATCTCGATCCACAAACACTATATCTCGCTCCACAAACACTAAATCTCGCTCCACAAACACAACATGAATATCTTGCTCCACAAACACTATATCTCGCTTCACAAACACGATCTCTCGCTCCACAAACACGATCTCTCTCCCCACAATTACGATATCTCGCTCCACAAACACTACATCTCGCTCCACAAACACTACATCTCGCTCCACAAACACTATATCTCGCTTCACAAACACTATATCTCGCTTCACAAACACTATATCTCGCTTCACAAACACTATATCTCGCTCCACAAACACCAAATCTCGCTCCACAAACACTATATATCGCTCCACAAACACTATATCTCACTCCACAAACACGATCTCTCGCTCGACAAACACTATATCTCGCTCCCCAAACACTATATCTCGCTCCACAAACACTACATCTCGCTTCACAAACACTATATCTCGCTCCACAAACACTATATCTCGCTCCACAAACATATATCTCGCTCCCCAAACACGATAGCTCGCTCCCCAAACACTATATCTCGCTCCACAAACACTATATCTCGCTCCACCAACACGATCTCTTGCTCCACAAACACTATATCTCGCTCCACAAACACTATATATCGCTCCACAAACACGATATCTCACTCCACAAAAACGACATCTCGCTCCCCAAACACTATATCTCGCTCCACAAACACTATATCTCGCTCCCCAAACACTATATCTCGCCCCACAAACACTATATCTCGCTCCACAAACACTATATCTCGATCCCCAAACAATATATCTCGCTCCACAAACACTATATCTCGCTCCACAAACATATATCTCGCTCCCCAAACACGATATCTCGCTCCCCAAACACTATATCTCTCTCCACAAACACTATATCTCGCTCCACCAACACGATCTCTTGCTCAACAAACACTATATCTCGCTCCACAAACACTATATCTCGCTCCACAAACACTATATCTCGCTCCACAAACACTATATCTCGCTCCACAAACACGATATATCGCTCCACAAACACGATATCTCGCTCCACAAACACGATATCTCGCTCCACAAACACGATCTCTTGCTCCACAAACACTATATCTCGCTCCACAAACACGATATCTCACTCCACAACCAATATATCTCGCTCCATAAACACTATATTCTGCTCCACAAACACGATATCTCGCTTCACAAACACGATATCTCGCTCCACAAACACGATCTCTTGCTCTACAAACACGATATCTCGCTCCACAAACACTATATCTCACTCCACCATCATGATCTTTCGCTCCACAAACACTATATCTCGCTCCACAAACACAATATCTCGATCCACCAACACTATATGACGCTCCACAAACACGATCTCTCACTCCACAAACACGATCTCTCGCTCCACAAACACGATCTCTCGCTCCACAAACACGATCTCTCGCTCCACAAACACTCTATCTTGCTCCACAAACACTATATCTCGCTCCACAAAACGATCTCTCACTCCACAAACACTATATCTCGGTCCACAAACACGATCTTTCGCTCCACAACACTATATCTCGCTCCACAAACACTATCTCTCGCTCCACAAACACTATATCTCGATCGACAAACATTATATCTCGCTCCCCAAACACTATATCTCGCTCCACAAACACTATATCTCGCTCCACAAACACGATCTCTCGCTCCACGAAGATGATCGCTCGCTCCACAAACAATATATCTCGCTTCACAAACACTATATCTCGCACCACAAACACGATCTCTCGCTCCACAAACACTATATCTCGCACCACAAACACGATCTCTCGCTCCACAAAGATGATCGCTCGCTCCACAAACACTATATGTCGCTTCACAAACACGATCTCTCGCTACACAAACACTATATGTCGCCCCACAAACACTATCTCTCGCTCCACAAACAAGATATCTCGATCCACAAACACGATATCTCGCTTCATAAACACTATCTCTCGCTTCTCAAACACTATCTCTCGCTCTACAAACACTATATCTCGCTCCACAAACACTATGTCTCTCTCCATAAACACTATATCTCGTTCCACAAACACGATCTCTCGCTCCACAAACACTAAATCTCGCTCCACAAACACTATCTCTCGCTCCACAAACACTATATCTCGATCGACAAACACGATATCTCGCTTCATAAACACTATCTCTCGCTTCACAAACACTATCTCTCGCTCCACAAACACTTTATCTCGCTCCACAAACACTATATCTCGCTCCAGAAACACTATATCTCGCTCCACAAACATGATCTCTTGCTCCACAAACACTATATCTCGCTCCACAAACACGATATCTCGCTCCACAAACACTATCTCTCGCTCCACAAACACTATATCTCGCTCCACAAACACTATCTCTCACTCCACAAACACTATCTCTCGCTCCACAAACACGATCTCTCGCTCCACAAACACTATATCTCGCTCCACAAACACTATATCACGCTCCACAAACACTATATGTCGCTCCACAAACACGATATCACGCTCCACAAACACTATATCTCGCTCCGCAAACACTATATCTCGCTCCACAAACACTATATGAATATCTCGCTCCACAAACACTATATCTCGCTCCACAAACACTATATCTCGCTCCACAAACACTATACCTCGCTTCCCAAACACTATATCTCGCTCCCCAAACACGATATCTCACTCCACAAACACTATATCTCGCTCCAAAAACACTATATCTCGCTCCACAAACACTATATCTCGCTCCACAAACACTATATCTCGCTCCACAAACACTATATCTCGCTCCACAAACACGATATCTCGCTCCACAAACACGATATCTCGCTCCACAAACACTATATCTCGATCCACAAACACTATATCTCGCTCCACAAACACTAAATCTCGCTCCACAAACACAACATGAATATCTTGCTCCACAAACACTATATCTCGCTTCACAAACACGATCTCTCGCTCCACAAACACGATCTCTCTCTCCACAATTACGATATCTCGCTCCACAAACACTACATCTCGCTCCACAAACACTACCTCTCGCTCCACAAACACTATAACTCGCTTCACAAACACTATATCTCGCTTCACAAACACTATATCTCGCTTCACAAACACTATATCTCGCTCCACAAACACTATATCTCGCTCCACAAACACTATATATCGCTCCACAAACACTATATCTCGCTCCACAAACACGATCTCTCGCTCGACAAACACTATATCTCGCTCCCCAAATACTAAATATCGCTCCACAAACACTATATCTCGCTCCCCAAACACTATATCTCGCTCCACAAACACTACATCTCGCTTCACAAACACTATATCTCGCTCCACAAACACTATATCTCGCTCCACAAACATATATCTCGCTCCACAAACATATATCTCGCTCCCCAAACACGATAGCTCGCTCCCCAAACACTATATCTCGCTCCACAAACACTATATCTCGCTCCACCAACACGATCTCTTGCTCCACAAACACTATATCTCGCTCCACAAACACTATATATCGCTCCACAAACACGATATCTCACTCCACAAAAACGACATCTCCCTCCCCAAACACTATATCTCGCTCCACAAACACTATATCTCGCTCCCCAAACACTATATCTCGCCCCACAAACACTATATCTCGCTCCACAAACACTATATCTCGATCCCCAAACAATATATCTCGCTCCACAAACACTATATCTCGCTCCACAAACATATATCTCGCTCCCCAAACACGATATCTCGCTCCCCAAACACTATATCTCTCTCCACAAACACTATATCTCGCTCCACCAACACGATCTCTTGCTCAACAAACACTATATCTCGCTCCACAAACACTATATCTCGCTCCACAAACACTATATCTCGCTCCACAAACACTATATCTCGCTCCACAAACACTATATCTCGCTCCACAAACACGATATATCGCTCCACAAACACGATATCTCGCTCCACAAACACGATATCTCGCTCCACAAACACGATCTCTTGCTCCACAAACACTATATCTCGCTCCACAAACACGATATCTCACTCCACAACCAATATATCTCGCTCCATAAACACTATATTCTGCTCCACAAACACGATATCTCGCTTCACAAACACGATATCTCGCTCCACAAACACGATCTCTTGCTCCACAAACACGATATCTCGCTCCACAAACACTATATCTCACTCCACCAACATGATCTTTCGCTCCACAAACACTATATCTCGCTCCACAAACACAATATCTCGATCCACCAACACTATATGACGCTCCACAAACACGATCTCTCACTCCACAAACACGATCTCTCGCTCCACAAACACGATCTCTCGCTCCACAAACACGATCTCTCGCTCCACAAACACTCTATCTTGCTCCACAAACACTATATCTCGCTCCACAAAACGATCTCTCACTCCACAAACACTATATCTCGGTCCACAAACACGATCTTTCGCTCCACAACACTATATCTCGCTCCACAAACACTATCTCTCGCTCCACAAACACTATATCTCGATCGACAAACATTATATCTCGCTCCCCAAACACTATATCTCGCTCCACAAACACTATATCTCGCTCCACAAACACGATCTCTCGCTCCACAAAGATGATCGCTCGCTCCACAAACAATATATCTCGCTTCACAAACACTATATCTCGCACCACAAACACGATCTCTCGCTCCACAAACACTATATCTCGCACCACAAACACGATCTCTCGCTCCACAAAGATGATCGCTCGCTCCACAAACACTATATGTCGCTTCACAAACACGATCTCTCGCTACACAAACACTATATGTCGCCCCACAAACACTATCTCTCGCTCCACAAACAAGATATCTCGATCCACAAACACGATATCTCGCTTCATAAACACTATCTCTCGCTTCTCAAACACTATCTCTCGCTCTACAAACACTATATCTCGCTCCACAAACACTATATCTCGCTCCACAAACACTATGTCTCTCTCCATAAACACTATATCTCGTTCCACAAACACGATCTCTCGCTCCACAAACACTAAATCTCGCTCCACAAACACTATCTCTCGCTCCACAAACACTATATCTCGATCGACAAACACGATATCTCGCTTCATAAACACTATCTCTCGCTTCACAAACACTATCTCTCGCTCCACAAACACTTTATCTCGCTCCACAAACACTATATCTCGCTCCAGAAACACTATATCTCGCTCCACAAACATGATCTCTTGCTCCACAAACACTATATCTCGCTCCACAAACACGATATCTCGCTCCACAAACACTATCTCTCGCTCCACAAACACTATATCTCGCTCCACAAACACTATCTCTCACTCCACAAACACTATCTCTCGCTCCACAAACACGATCTCTCGCTCCACAAACACTATATCTCGCTCCACAAACACTATATCACGCTCCACAAACACTATATGTCGCTCCACAAACACGATATCACGCTCCACAAACACTATATCTCGCTCCGCAAACACTATATCTCGCTCCACAAACACTATATGAATATCTCGCTCCACAAACACTATATCTCGCTCCACAAACACTATATCTCGCTCCACAAACACTATACCTCGCTTCCCAAACACTATATCTCGCTCCCCAAACACGATATCTCACTCCACAAACACTATATCTCGCTCCAAAAACACTATATCTCGCTCCACAAACACTATATCTCGCTCCACAAACACTATATCTCACTCCACAAACACTATATCTAGCTCCACAAACACTATATCTCGCTCCACAAACACTATATCTCGCTCCACAAACACTATATCTCGACCCACAAACACTATATCTCGCTCCACAGACATTATATCTCGCTCCACAAACATTATATCTCGCTTCACAAACATTATATCTCGCTTCACAAACACCATCTCTCGCTCCACAAACACGATCTCCACTCCACAAACACGATATCTCGCTCCACAAACACTATATCTCACTCCACAAACACTATATCTCGCTCCACAAACACCATATCTCACTCCACAAACACTATATCTCGCTCCACAAACACTATATCTCACTCCACAAACACTATATCTCACTCCACAAACACGATATCTCGCTCCACAAACACGATATCTTGCTCCACAAACACTATCTTGCTCCACAAACAGTATATCTCGCTCCACAAACAATATATCTCGCTCCACAAACACTATATTCCGCTCCACAAACACGATATCTCGTTCCACAAACACGATCTCTCGCTCCACAAACACGATATCTCACGACACCAACACTATATCTCGCTCCACAAACAATATATCTCGCTCCCCAAACACTATATCTCGCTCCACAAACACTATATCTCACTCCACAAACACTATACCTAGCTCCACAAACACTATATCTCGCTCCACAAACACTATATCTCGCTCCACAAACACTATATCTCGCCCCACAAACACTATATCTCGCTCCACAAACATTATATCTCGCTCCACAAACATTATATCTCGCTTCACAAACATTATATCTCGCTTCACAAACACCATCTCTCGCTCCACAAACACGATCTCCACTCCACAAACACGATCTCTCGCTCCACAAACACTATATCTCACTCCACAAACACTATATCTCGCTCCACAAACACTATATCTCGCTCCACAAACACTATATCTCGCTTCACAAACACTATATCTCACTCCACAAACACGATATCTCGCTCCACAAACACTATATCTTGCTCCACAAACACGATATCTCGCGACACCAACACTATATCTTGCTCCACAAACAATATATCTCGCTCCCCAAACACTATATCTCGCCCCACAAACACTATATCTCGCTCGACAAACATTATATCTTGCTCCACAAACATTATATCTCGCTTCACAAACACCATAGCTCGCTCCACAAACACTATATCTCGCCCCACAAACACTATATCTCGCTCCACAAACACTATATCTCTCTCCACAAACACGATCTCTCGCTCCACAAACACGATCTCTCTCTCCACAATTACGATATCTCGCTCCACAAACACTACATCTCGCTCCACAAACACTACCTCTCGCTCCACAAACACTATATCTCGCTTCACAAACACTATATCTCGCTTCACAAACACTATATCTCGCTTCACAAACACTATATCTCGCTCCACAAACACTATATCTCGCTCCACAAACACTATATATCGCTCCACAAACACTATATCTCACTCCACAAACACGATCTCTCGCTCGACAAACACTATATCTCGCTCCCCAAATACTAAATATCGCTCCACAAACACTATATCTCGCTCCCCAAACACTATATCTCGTTCCACAAACACTACATCTCGCTTCACAAACACTATATCTCGCTCCACAAACACTATATCTCGCTCCACAAACATATATCTCGCTCCCCAAACACGATAGCTCGCTCCCCAAACACTATATCTCGCTCCACAAACACTATATCTCGCTCCACCAACACGATCTCTTGCTCCACAAACACTATATCTCGCTCCACAAACACTATATATCGCTCCACAAACACGATATCTCACTCCACAAAAACGACATCTCGCTCCCCAAACACTATATCTCGCTCCACAAACACTATATCTCGCTCCCCAAACACTATATCTCGCCCCACAAACACTATATCTCGCTCCACAAACACTATATCTCGATCCCCAAACAATATATCTCGCTCCACAAACACTATATCTCGCTCCACAAACATATATCTCGCTCCCCAAACACGATATCTCGCTCCCCAAACACTATATCTCTCTCCACAAACACTATATCTCGCTCCACCAACACGATCTCTTGCTCAACAAACACTATATCTCGCTCCACAAACACTATATCTCGCTCCACAAACACTATATCTCGCTCCACAAACACTATATCTCGCTCCACAAACACGATATATCGCTCCACAAACACGATATCTCGCTCCACAAACACGATATCTCGCTCCACAAACACGATCTCTTGCTCCACAAACACTATATCTCGCTCCACAAACACGATATCTCACTCCACAACCAATATATCTCGCTCCATAAACACTATATTCTGCTCCACAAACACGATATCTCGCTTCACAAACACGATATCTCGCTCCACAAACACGATCTCTTGCTCCACAAACACGATATCTCGCTCCACAAACACTATATCTCACTCCACCATCATGATCTTTCGCTCCACAAACACTATATCTCGCTCCACAAACACAATATCTCGATCCACCAACACTATATGACGCTCCACAAACACGATCTCTTACTCCACAAACACGATCTCTCGCTCCACAAACACGATCTCTCGCTCCACAAACACGATCTCTCGCTCCACAAACACTCTATCTTGCTCCACAAACACTATATCTCGCTCCACAAAACGATCTCTCACTCCACAAACACTATATCTCGGTCCACAAACACGATCTTTCGCTCCACAACACTATATCTCGCTCCACAAACACTATCTCTCGCTCCACAAACACTATATCTCGATCGACAAACATTATATCTCGCTCCCCAAACACTATATCTCGCTCCACAAACACTATATCTCGCTCCACAAACACGATCTCTCGCTCCACGAAGATGATCGCTCGCTCCACAAACAATATATCTCGCTTCACAAACACTATATCTCGCACCACAAACACGATCTCTCGCTCCACAAACACTATATCTCGCACCACAAACACGATCTCTCGCTCCACAAAGATGATCGCTCGCTCCACAAACACTATATGTCGCTTCACAAACACGATCTCTCGCTACACAAACACTATATGTCGCCCCACAAACACTATCTCTCGCTCCACAAACAAGATATCTCGATCCACAAACACGATATCTCGCTTCATAAACACCATCTCTCGCTTCTCAAACACTATCTCTCGCTCTACAAACACTATATCTCGCTCCACAAACACTATATCTCGCTCCACAAACACTATGTCTCTCTCCATAAACACTATATCTCGTTCCACAAACACGATCTCTCGCTCCACAAACACTAAATCTCGCTCCACAAACACTATCTCTCGCTCCACAAACACTATATCTCGATCGACAAACACGATATCTCGCTTCATAAACACTATCTCTCGCTTCACAAACACTATCTCTCGCTCCACAAACACTTTATCTCGCTCCACAAACACTATATCTCGCTCCAGAAACACTATATCTCGCTCCACAAACATGATCTCTTGCTCCACAAACACTATATCTCGCTCCACAAACACGATATCTCGCTCCACAAACACTATCTCTCGCTCCACAAACACTATATCTCGCTCCACAAACACTATCTCTCACTCCACAAACACTATCTCTCGCTCCACAAACACGATCTCTCGCTCCACAAACACTATATCTCGCTCCACAAACACTATATCACGCTCCACAAACACTATATGTCGCTCCACAAACACGATATCACGCTCCACAAACACTATATCTCGCTCCGCAAACACTATATCTCGCTCCACAAACACTATATGAATATCTCGCTCCACAAACACTATATCTCGCTCCACAAACACTATATCTCGCTCCACAAACACTATACCTCGCTTCCCAAACACTATATCTCGCTCCCCAAACACGATATCTCACTCCACAAACACTATATCTCGCTCCAAAAACACTATATCTCGCTCCACAAACACTATATCTCGCTCCACAAACACTATATCTCACTCCACAAACACTATATCTCGCTCCACAAACACGATATCTCGCTCCACAAACACGATATCTCGCTCCACAAACACTATATCTCGATCCACAAACACTATATCTCGCTCCACAAACACTAAATCTCGCTCCACAAACACAACATGAATATCTTGCTCCACAAACACTATATCTCGCTTCACAAACACGATCTCTCGCTCCACAAACACGATCTCTCTCTGCACAATTACGATATCTCGCTCCACAAACATTACATCTCGCTCCACAAACACTACCTCTCGCTCCACAAACACTATATCTCGCTTCACAAACACTATATCTCGCTTCACAAACACTATATCTCGCTCCACAAACACTATATCTCGCTCCACAAACACTATATATCGCTCCACAAACACTATATCTCACTCCACAAACACGATCTCTCGCTCGACAAACACTATATCTCGCTCCCCAAATACTAAATATCGCTCCACAAACACTATATCTCGCTCCCCAAACACTATATCTCGCTCCACAAACACTACATCTCGCTTCACAAACACTATATCTCGCTCCCCAAACACTATATCTCGCTCCACAAACACTATATCTCGCTCCACCAACACGATCTCTTGCTCCACAAACACTATATCTCGCTCCACAAACACTATATATCGCTCCACAAACACGATATCGCACTCCACAAAAACGACATCTCCCTCCCCAAACACTATATCTCGCTCCACAAACACTATATCTCGCTCCCCAAACACTATATCTCGCCCCACAAACACTATATCTCGCTCCACAAACACTATATCTCGATCCCCAAACAATATATCTCGCTCCACAAACACTATATCTCGCTCCACAAACATATATCTCGCTCCCCAAACACGATATCTCGCTCCCCAAACACTATATCTCTCTCCACAAACACTATATCTCGCTCCACCAACACGATCTCTTGCTCAACAAACACTATATCTCGCTCCACAAACACTATATCTCGCTCCACAAACACTATATCTCGCTCCACAAACACTATATCTCGCTCCACAAACACTATATCTCGCTCCACAAACACGATATATCGCTCCACAAACACGATATCTCGCTCCACAAACACGATATCTCGCTCCACAAACACGATCTCTTGCTCCACAAACACTATATCTCGCTCCACAAACACGATATCTCACTCCACAACCAATATATCTCGCTCCATAAACACTATATTCTGCTCCACAAACACGATATCTCGCTTCACAAACACGATATCTCGCTCCACAAACACGATCTCTTGCTCCACAAACACGATATCTCGCTCCACAAACACTATATCTCACTCCACCAACATGATCTTTCGCTCCACAAACACTATATCTCGCTCCACAAACACAATATCTCGATCCACCAACACTATATGACGCTCCACAAACACGATCTCTCACTCCACAAACACGATCTCTCGCTCCACAAACACGATCTCTCGCTCCACAAACACGATCTCTCGCTCCACAAACACTCTATCTTGCTCCACAAACACTATATCTCGCTCCACAAAACGATCTCTCACTCCACAAACACTATATCTCGGTCCACAAACACGATCTTTCGCTCCACAACACTATATCTCGCTCCACAAACACTATCTCTCGCTCCACAAACACTATATCTCGATCGACAAACATTATATCTCGCTCCCCAAACACTATATCTCGCTCCACAAACACTATATCTCGCTCCACAAACACGATCTCTCGCTCCACAAAGATGATCGCTCGCTCCACAAACAATATATCTCGCTTCACAAACACTATATCTCGCACCACAAACACGATCTCTCGCTCCACAAACACTATATCTCGCACCACAAACACGATCTCTCGCTCCACAAAGATGATCGCTCGCTCCACAAACACTATATGTCGCTTCACAAACACGATCTCTCGCTACACAAACACTATATGTCGCCCCACAAACACTATCTCTCGCTCCACAAACAAGATATCTCGATCCACAAACACGATATCTCGCTTCATAAACACTATCTCTCGCTTCTCAAACACTATCTCTCGCTCTACAAACACTATATCTCGCTCCACAAACACTATATCTCGCTCCACAAACACTATGTCTCTCTCCATAAACACTATATCTCGTTCCACAAACACGATCTCTCGCTCCACAAACACTAAATCTCGCTCCACAAACACTATCTCTCGCTCCACAAACACTATATCTCGATCGACAAACACGATATCTCGCTTCATAAACACTATCTCTCGCTTCACAAACACTATCTCTCGCTCCACAAACACTTTATCTCGCTCCACAAACACTATATCTCGCTCCAGAAACACTATATCTCGCTCCACAAACATGATCTCTTGCTCCACAAACACTATATCTCGCTCCACAAACACGATATCTCGCTCCACAAACACTATCTCTCGCTCCACAAACACTATATCTCGCTCCACAAACACTATCTCTCGCTCCACAAACACGATCTCTCGCTCCACAAACACTATATCTCGCTCCACAAACACTATATCACGCTCCACAAACACTATATGTCGCTCCACAAACACGATATCACGCTCCACAAACACTATATCTCGCTCCGCAAACACTATATCTCGCTCCACAAACACTATATGAATATCTCGCTCCACAAACACTATATCTCGCTCCACAAACACTATATCTCGCTCCACAAACACTATACCTCGCTTCCCAAACACTATATCTCGCTCCCCAAACACGATATCTCACTCCACAAACACTATATCTCGCTCCAAAAACACTATATCTCGCTCCACAAACACTATATCTCGCTCCACAAACACTATATCTCACTCCACAAACACTATATCTAGCTCCACAAACACTATATCTCGCTCCACAAACACTATATCTCGCTCCACAAACACTATATCTCGACCCACAAACACTATATCTCGCTCCACAGACATTATATCTCGCTCCACAAACATTATATCTCGCTTCACAAACATTATATCTCGCTTCACAAACACCATCTCTCGCTCCACAAACACGATCTCCACTCCACAAACACGATATCTCGCTCCACAAACACTATATCTCACTCCACAAACACTATATCTCGCTCCACAAACACCATATCTCACTCCACAAACACTATATCTCGCTCCACAAACACTATATCTCACTCCACAAACACTATATCTCACTCCACAAACACGATATCTCGCTCCACAAACACGATATCTTGCTCCACAAACACTATCTTGCTCCACAAACAGTATATCTCGCTCCACAAACAATATATCTCGCTCCACAAACACTATATTCCGCTCCACAAACACTATATCTCGTTCCACAAACACGATCTCTCGCTCCACAAACACGATATCTCACGACACCAACACTATATCTCGCTCCACAAACAATATATCTCGCTCCACAAACACTATATCTCGCTCCACAAACACTATATCTCACTCCACAAACACTATATCTAGCTCCACAAACACTATATCTCGCTCCACAAACACTATATCTCGCTCCACAAACACTATATCTCGCCCCACAAACACTATATCTCGCTCCACAAACATTATATCTCGCTCCACAAACATTATATCTCGCTTCACAAACATTATATCTCGCTTCACAAACACCATCTCTCGCTCCACAAACACGATCTCCACTCCACAAACACGATCTCTCGCTCCACAAACACTATATCTCACTCCACAAACACTATATCTCGCTCCACAAACACTATATCTCGCTCCACAAACACTATATCTCGCTTCACAAACACTATATCTCACTCCACAAACACGATATCTCGCTCCACAAACACTATATCTTGCTCCACAAACACGATATCTCGCGACACCAACACTATATCTTGCTCCACAAACAATATATCTCGCTCCCCAAACACTATATCTCGCCCCACAAACACTATATCTCGCTCGACAAACATTATATCTTGCTCCACAAACATTATATCTCGCTTCACAAACACCATAGCTCGCTCCACAAACACTATATCTCGCCCCACAAACACTATATCTCGCTCCACAAACATTATATCTCGCTCCACAAACATTATATCTCGCTTCACAAACATTATATCTCGCTTCACAAACACCATCTCTCGCTCCAGAAACACGATCTCAACTCCACAAACACGATCTCTAGCTCCACAAACACTATATGTCGCTCCACAAACACTATATCTCGCTCCACAAACACTATATCTCGCTCCACAAACACTATATCTCGCTCCACAAACACCATATCTCGCTCCACAAACACTATATCTCGCTCCACAAACACGATCACGATCTCTCGCCCCACAAACACGATCTCGCTCTACAAACACTATATATCGCTCCACAAACACGATGCCTTGCTCCACAAACACTATATCTCGCTCCACAAACACTATATCTCGCTCCACAAACACTATATCTCGCTCCACAAACACTATCTCTCGCTCCACAAACACTATCTCTCGCTCCAAAAACACTATATCTCGCTCCACAAACACCATATCTCGCTCCACAAACACGATCTCTCGCTCCACAAACACTATATCTCGCTCCACAAACACTATATCCCACTCCACAAACACTATATCTCGCTCCACAAACAATACGTCTCGCTCCATAAACACTATATCTCGTTCCACAAATACGATCTCTCGCTCCACAAACATGATCTCTCGCTCCACAAACACTATCTCTCGCTCCAAAAACACTATATCTCGCTCCACAAACACCATATCTCGCTCCACAAACACGATCTCTCGCTCCACAAACACTATATCTCGCTCCACAAAAAACTATATCTCGCTCCCCAAACACTATATCTCGCTCTACAAACAATACGTCTCGCTCCATAAACACTACATCTCGTTCCACAAACATGATCTCTCGCTCCACAAACACGATCTCTCGCTCCACAAACACGATCTCTCACTCCACAAACACTATATCTCGCTCCACAAAAAACTATCTCTCGCTCCACAAACACTATATCTCGATCCACAAACACGATATCTCGCTTCGTAAACACAATCTCTCGCTCCACAAACACTATATCTCGCTCCACGAACACGATCTCTCGCCCCACAAACACGATCTCGCTCTACAAACACTATATATCGCTCCACAAACACGATGTCTTGCTCCACAAACACTATATCTCGCTCCACAAACACTATATCTCACTCCACAAACACTATATCTCGCTCCACAAACACTATCTCTAGCTCCACAAACACTATCTCTCGCTCAACACACACTATATCTCGCTCCACAAACACCATATCTCGCTCCACAAACACGATCTCTCGCTCCACAAACACTATATCTCGCTCCACAAACACTATATCTCGCTCCACAAACACTATATCCCACTCCACAAACACTATATTTCGCTCCACAAACACTATATCTCGCTCCACAAACACTATATCTCGCTCCACAAACACTATATCTCGCTTCACAAACACTATATCTCGCTTCACAAACACGATCTCTCGCTCCTCAAACAAGATCTCTTGCTCCACAAACAATACGTCTCACTCCATAAACACTATATCTCGCTCCACAAACACGATCTCTCGCTCCACAAACACGATCTATCGCTCCACAAACACTATATCTCGCTCCACAAAAAACTATCTCTCGCTCCACAAACACTATATCTCGATCCACAAACACGATATCTCGCTTCGTAAACACTATCTCTCGCTTCACAAACACGATCTCTCACTCCACAAACACTATATCTCGCTCCAAAAACACTATATCTCGCTCCACAAACACTATATCTCTCTCCACAAACACGATCTCTTGCTCCACAAACACTATATCTCGCTCCACAAACACTATATCTCGCTCCACAAAAAACTATCTCTCGCTCCACAAACACTATATCTCGATCCACAAACACGATATCTCTCTCCACAAACACGATCTCTTGCTCCACAAACACTATATCTCGCTCCACAAACACTATATCTCGCTCCACAAACACTATATCTCGCTTCACAAACACTATATCTCGCTTCACAAACACGATCTCTCGCTCCTCAAACAAGATCTCTCGCTCCACAAACACTATATCTCGCTCCACAAACACTATATCTCGCTCCCCAAACACTATATCTCGCTCCACAAACAATACGTCTCGCTCCATAAATACTATATCTCGCTCCACAAACACGATCTCTCGCTCCACAAACACGATCTCTCGCTCCACAAACACAAAATCTCGCTCCACAAAAAACTATCTCTCGCTCCACAAACACTATATCTCGATCCACAAACACGATATCTCGCTTCGTAAACATTATCTCTCGCTTCACAAACACGATCTCTCACTCCACAAACACTATATCTCGCTCCAAAAACACTATATCTCGCTCCACAAACACTATATGTCTCTCCACAAACACGATCTCTTGCTCCACAAACAATATATCTCGCTCCACAAACACTATATCTCGCTCCACAAAAAACTATCTCTCGCTCCACAAACACTATATCTCGCTCCACAGACACTATATCTCGCTCCACAAACACTATATCTCTCTCCACAAACACGATCTCTTGCTCCACAAACACTATATCTCGCTCCACAAACACTATATCTCGCTCCACAAAAAACTATATCTCGCTCCCCAAACACTATATCTCGCTCCACAAACAATACGTCTCGCTCCATAAACACTATATCTCGTTCCACAAACACGATCTCTCGCTCCACAAACACGATCTCTCGCTCCACAAACACTATATCTCGCTCCACAAAAAACTATCTCTCGCTCCACAAACACTATATCTCGCTCCACAAAAAACTATCTCTCGCTCCACAAACACTATATCTCGATCCACAAACACGATATCTCACTCCACAAACACTATCTCTCGCTCCATAAACACTATCTCTCGCTCCACAAACACTATCTCTCGCTTCACAAACACTATCTCTCGCTCCAAAAACACTATATCTCGCTCCACAAACACTGTATCTCTCTCCACAAGCACGATCTCTTGCTCCACAAACACGATATCTCGCTTCGTAAACACTATCTCTCGCTTCACAAACACGATCTCTCACTCCACAAACACTATATCTCGCTCCAAAAACACTATATATCTCTCCACAAACACGATCTCTTGCTCCACAAACACTATATCTCGCTCCACAAACACTATATCTCGCTCCACAAAAAACTATCTCTCGCTCCACAAACACTATATCTCGATCCACAAACACGATATCTCACTCCACAAACACTATCTCTCGCTCCATAAACACTATCTCTCGGTCCACAAACACTATCTCTCGCTTCACAAACACTATCTCTCGCTCCACAAACACGATCTCTAGCTCCACAAACACTATATGTCGCTCCACAAACAATATATCTCGCTCCACAAACACTATATCTCGCTCCACAAACACCATATCTCGCTCCACAAACACTATATCTCGCTCCACAAACACGATCTCTCGCCCCACAAACACGATCTCGCCCTACAAACACTATATATCGCTCCACAAACACGATGCCTTGCTCCACAAACACTATATCTCGCTCCACAAACACTATATCTCACTCCACAAACACTATATCTCGCTCCACAAACACTATCTCTAGCTCCACAAACACTATCTCTCGCTCAACAAACACTATATCTCGCTCCACAAACACCATATCTCGCTCCACAAACACGATATCTCGCTCCACAAACACTATATCTCGCTCCACAAACACTATATCTCGCTCCACAAACACTATATCCCACTCCACAAACACTATATTTCGCTCCACAAACACTATACCTCGCTCCACAAACACTATATCTCGCTCCACAAACACTATATCTCGCTTCACAAACACTATATCTCGCTTCACAAACACGATCTCTCGCTCCTCAAACAAGATCTCTCGCTCCACAAACAATACGCCTCGCTCCATAAACACTATATCTCGCTCCACAAACACGATCTCTCGCTCCACAAACACGATCTCTCGCTCCACAAACACTATATCTCGCTCCACAAAAAACTATCTCTCGCTCCACAAACACTATATCTCGATCCACAAACACGATATCTCGCTTCGTAAACACTATCTCTCGCTTCACAAACACGATCTCTCACTCCACAAACACTATATCTCGCTACAAAAACACTATATCTCGCTCCACAAACACTATATCTCTCTCCACAAACACGATCTCTTGCTCCACAAACACTATATCTCGCTCCACAAACACTATATCTCGCTCCACAAAAAACTATCTCTCGCTCCACAAACACTATATCTCGATCCACAAACACGATATCTCTCTCCACAAACACGATCTCTTGCTCCACAAACACTATATCTCGCTCCACAAACACTATAGCTCGCTCCACAAACACTATATCTCGCTTCACAAACACTATATCTCGCTTCACAAACACGATCTCTCGCTCCTCAAACAAGATCTCTCGCTCCACAAACACTATATCTCGCTCCACAAACACTATATCTCGCTTTCCAAACACTATATCTCGCTCCACAAACAATACGTCTCGCTCCATAAATACTATATCTCGCTCCACAAACACGATCTCTCGCTCCACAAACACGGTCTCTCGCTCCACAAACACTATATCTCGCTACACAAAAAACTATCTCTCGCTCCACAAACACTATATCTCGATCCACAAACACGATATCTCGCTTCGTAAACACTATCTCTCGCTTCACAAACACTATATCTCGCTCCAAAAACACTATATCTCGCTCCACAAACACTATATCTCTCTCCACAAACACGATCTCTTGCTCCACAAACACTATATCTCGCTCCACAAACACTATATCTCGCTCCACAAAAAACTATCTCTCCCTCCACAAACACTATATCTCGCTCCACAGACACTATATCTCGCTCCACAGACACTATATCTCGCTCCACAAACACTATATCTCTCTCCACAAACACGATCTCTTGCTCCACAAACACTATATCTCGCTCCACAAACACTATATCTCGCTCCACAAAAAACTATATCTCGCTCCCCAAACACTATATCTCGCTCCACAAACAATACGTCTCGCTCCATAAACACTATATCTCGTTCCACAAACACGATCTCTCGCTCCACAAACACGATCTCTCGCTCCACAAACACTATACCTCGCTCCACAAAAAACTATCTCTCGCTCCACAAACACTATATCTCGATCCACAAACACGATATCTCGCTTCGTAAACACTATCTCTCGCTTCACAAACACGATCTCTCACTCCACAAACACTATATCTCGCTCCAAAAACACTATATCTCGCTCCACAAACACTATATCTCTCTCCACAAACACGATCTCTTGCTCCACAAACACTATATCTCGCTCCACAAACACTATATCTCGCTCCACGAACACTATATCTCGCTCCACAAACAATATATCTCGCTCCCCAAACACTATATCTCGCTTCACAAACACTATATCTCGCTTCACAAACACTGTATCTCGCTTCACAAACACGATCTCTCGCTCCACAAACACGATCTCTCACTCCACAAACACTATATCTCGCTCCACAAACACTATATCTCGCTCCAGAAACACTATATCTCACTAGACAAACACTATATCTCGTTTCACAAACACTAAAACTCGCTTCACAAACACTATACCTCGCTCCACAAACACTATATCTCGCTCCACAAACACTATACCTCGCTCTACAAACACAATATCTCGCTCCACAAACACTATATCTCGCTCCACAAACACTATATCTCGCTCCACAAACACGATATCTCGCTCCACAAACACTATATCTCGTTCCCCAAACACTATATCTCGCTCCACAAACACGATATCTCGCTCCCCAAACACTATATCTCGCTTCACAAACACCATATCTCGCTCCACAAACACTATATCTCGCTCCACAAACACTATATCTCGCTCCACAAACACGATATCTCGCTCCACAAACACGATATCTCGCTCCACAAACACTATATCTCGATCCACAAACACTATATCTCGCTCCACAAACACTAAATCTCGCTCCACAAACACAACATGAATATCTTGCTCCACAAACACTATATCTCGCTTCACAAACACGATCTCTCGCTCCACAAACACGATCTCTCTCTCCACAATTACGATATCTCGCTCCACAAACACTACATCTCGCTCCACAAACACTACCTCTCGCTCCACAAACACTATATCTCGCTTCACAAACACTATATCTCGCTTCACAAACACTATATCTCGCTTCACAAACACTATATCTCGCTCCACAAACACTATATATCGCTCCACAAACACTATATCTCACTCCACAAACACGATCTCTCACTCGACAAACACTATATCTCGCTCCCCAAATACTAAATATCGCTCCACAAACACTATATCTCGCTCCCCAAACACTATATCTCGCTCCACAAACACTACATCTCGCTTCACAAACACTATATCTCGCTCCACAAACACTATATCTCGCTCCACAAACATATATCTCGCTCCCCAAACACGATAGCTCGCTCCCCAAACACTATATCTCGCTCCACAAACACTATATCTCGCTCCACCAACACGATCTCTTGCTCCACAAACACTATATCTCGCTCCACAAACACTATATATCGCTCCACAAACACGATATCTCACTCCACAAAAACGACATCTCGCTCCCCAAACACTATATCTCGCTCCACAAACACTATATCTCGCTCCCCAAACACTATATCTCGCCCCACAAACACTATATCTCGCTCCACAAACACTATATCTCGATCCCCAAACAATATATCTCGCTCCACAAACACTATATCTCGCTCCACAAACATATATCTCGCTCCCCAAACACGATATCTCGCTCCCCAAACACTATATCTCTCTCCACAAACACTATATCTCGCTCCACCAACACGATCTCTTGCTCAACAAACACTATATCTCGCTCCACAAACACTATATCTCGCTCCACAAACACTATATCTCGCTCCACAAACACTATATCTCGCTCCACAAACACGATATCTCGCTCCACAAACACGATATCTCGCTCCACAAACACGATATCTCGCTCCACAAACACGATCTCTTGCTCCACAAACACTATATCTCGCTCCACAAACACGATATCTCACTCCACAACCAATATATCTCGCTCCATAAACACTATATTCTGCTCCACAAACACGATATCTCGCTTCACAAACACGATATCTCGCTCCACAAACACGATCTCTTGCTCCACAAACACGATATCTCGCTCCACAAACACTATATCTCACTCCACCAACATGATCTTTCGCTCCACAAACACTATATCTCGCTCCACAAACACAATATCTCGATCCACCAACACTATATGACGCTCCACAAACACGATCTCTCACTCCACAAACACGATCTCTCGCTCCACAAACACGATCTCTCGCTCCACAAACACTCTATCTTGCTCCACAAACACTATATCTCGCTCCACAAAACGATCTCTCACTCCACAAACACTATATCTCGGTCCACAAACACGATCTTTCGCTCCAGAACACTATATCTCGCTCCACAAACACTATCTCTCGCTCCACAAACACTATATCTCGATCGACAAACATTATATCTCGCTCCCCAAACACTATATCTCGCTCCACAAACACTATATCTCGCTCCACAAACACGATCTCTCGCTCCACAAAGATGATCGCTCGCTCCACAAACAATATATCTCGCTTCACAAACACTATATCTCGCACCACAAACACGATCTCTCGCTCCACAAACACTATATCTCGCACCACAAACACGATCTCTCGCTCCACAAAGATGATCGCTCGCTCCACAAACACTATATGTCGCTTCACAAACACGATCTCTCGCTACACAAACACTATATGTCGCCCCACAAACACTATCTCTCGCTCCACAAACAAGATATCTCGATCCACAAACACGATATCTCGCTTCATAAACACTATCTCTCGCTTCTCAAACACTATCTCTCGCTCGACAAACACTATATCTCGCTCCACAAACACTATATCTCGCTCCACAAACACTATATCTCGCTCCCCAAACACTATATCTCGCTCCACAAACACTATGTCTCTCTCCATAAACACTATATCTCGTTCCACAAACACGATCTCTCGCTCCACAAACACTAAATCTCGCTCCACAAACACTATCTCTCGCTCCACAAACACTATATCTCGATCGACAAACACGATATCTCGCTTCATAAACACTATCTCTCGCTTCACAAACACTATCTCTCGCTCCACAAACACTTTATCTCGCTCCACAAACACTATATCTCGCTCCAGAAACACTATATCTCGCTCCACAAACATGATCTCTTGCTCCACAAACACTATATCTCGCTCCACAAACACTATATCTCGCTCCACAAACACTATCTCTCGCTCCACAAACACTATATCTCGCTCCACAAACACTATCTCTCACTCCACAAACACTATCTCTCGCTCCACAAACACGATCTCTCGCTCCACAAACACTATATCTCGCTCCACAAACACTATATCACGCTCCACAAACACTATATGTCGCTCCACAAACACGATATCACGCTCCACAAACACTATATCTCGCTCCGCAAACACTATATCTCGCTCCACAAACACTATATGAATATCTCGCTCCACAAACACTATATCTCGCTCCACAAACACTATATCTCGCTCCACAAACACTATACCTCGCTTCCCAAACACTATATCTCGCTCCCCAAACACTATATCTCACTCCACAAACACTATATCTCGCTCCAAAAACACTATATCTCGCTCCACAAACACTATATCTCGCTCCACAAACACTATATCTCACTCCACAAACACTATATCTAGCTCCACAAACACTATATCTCGCTCCACAAACACTATATCTCGCTCCACAAACACTATATCTCGACCCACAAACACTATATCTCGCTCCACAGACATTATATCTCGCCCCACAAACATTATATCTCGCTTCACAAACATTATATCTCGCTTCACAAACACCATCTCTCGCTCCACAAACACGATCTCCACTCCACAAACACGATATCTCGCTCCACAAACACTATATCTCACTCCACAAACACTATATCTCGCTCCACAAACACCATATCTCACTCCACAAACACTATATCTCGCTCCACAAACACTATATCTCACTCCACAAACACTATATCTCACTCCACAAACACGATATCTCGCTCCACAAACACGATATCTTGCTCCACAAACACTATCTTGCTCCACAAACAGTATATCTCGCTCCACAAACAATATATCTCGCTCCACAAACACTATATTCCGCTCCACAAACACTATATCTCGTTCCACAAACACGATCTCTCGCTCCACAAACACGATATCTCACGACACCAACACTATATCTCGCTCCACAAACAATATATCTCGCTCCCCAAACACGATATCTCGCTCCACAAACACTATATCTCACTCCACAAACACTATATCTAGCTCCACAAACACTATATCTCGCTCCACAAACACTATATCTCGCTCCACAAACACTATATCTCGCCCCACAAACACTATATCTCGCTCCACAAACATTATATCTCGCTCCACAAACATTATATCTCGCTCCACAAACACTATCTCTCGCTCCAAAAACACTATATCTCGCTCCACAAACACCATATCTCGCTCCACAAACACGATCTCTCGCTCCACAAACACTATATCTCGCTCCACAAAAAACTATATCTCGCTCCCCAAACACTATATCTCGCTCTACAAACAATACGTCTCGCTCCATAAACACTACATCTCGTTCCACAAACATGATCTCTCGCTCCACAAACACGATCTCTCGCTCCACAAACACGATCTCTCACTCCACAAACACTATATCTCGCTCCACAAAAAACTATCTCTCGCTCCACAAACACTATATCTCGATCCACAAACACGATATCTCGCTTCGTAAACACAATCTCTCGCTCCACAAACACTATATCTCGCTCCACGAACACGATCTCTCGCCCCACAAACACGATCTCGCTCTACAAACACTATATATCGCTCCACAAACACGATGTCTTGCTCCACAAACACTATATCTCGCTCCACAAACACTATATCTCACTCCACAAACACTATATCTCGCTCCACAAACACTATCTCTAGCTCCACAAACACTATCTCTCGCTCAACACACACTATATCTCGCTCCACAAACACCATATCTCGCTCCACAAACACGATCTCTCGCTCCACAAACACTATATCTCGCTCCACAAACACTATATCTCGCTCCACAAACACTATATCCCACTCCACAAACACTATATTTCGCTCCACAAACACTATATCTCGCTCCACAAACACTATATCTCGCTCCACAAACACTATATCTCGCTTCACAAACACTATATCTCGCTTCACAAACACGATCTCTCGCTCCTCAAACAAGATCTCTCGCTCCACAAACAATACGTCTCACTCCATAAACACTATATCTCGCTCCACAAACACGATCTCTCGCTCCACAAACACGATCTATCGCTCCACAAACACTATATCTCGCTCCACAAAAAACTATCTCTCGCTCCACAAACACTATATCTCGATCCACAAACACGATATCTCGCTTCGTAAACACTATCTCTCGCTTCACAAACACGATCTCTCACTCCACAAACACTATATCTCGCTCCAAAAACACTATATCTCGCTCCACAAACACTATATCTCTCTCCACAAACACGATCTCTTGCTCCACAAACACTATATCTCGCTCCACAAACACTATATCTCGCTCCACAAAAAACTATCTCTCGCTCCACAAACACTATATCTCGATCCACAAACACGATATCTCGATCCACAAACACGATATCTCTCTCCACAAACACGATCTCTTGCTCCACAAACACTATATCTCGCTCCACAAACACTATATCTCGCTCCACAAACACTATATCTCGCTTCACAAACACTATATCTCGCTTCACAAACACGATCTCTCGCTCCTCAAACAAGATCTCTCGCTCCACAAACACTATATCTCGCTCCACAAACACTATATCTCGCTACCCAAACACTATATCTCGCTCCACAAACAATACGTCTCGCTCCATAAATACTATATCTCGCTCCACAAACACGATCTCTCGCTCCACAAACACGATCTCTCGCTCCACAAACACAAAATCTCGCTCCACAAAAAACTATCTCTCGCTCCACAAACACCATATCTCGATCCACAAACACGATATCTCGCTTCGTAAACACTATCTCTCGCTTCACAAACACGATCTCTCACTCCACAAACACTATATCTCGCTCCAAAAACACTATATCTCGCTCCACAAACACTATATCTCTCTCCACAAACACGATCTCTTGCTCCACAAACAATATATCTCGCTCCACAAACACTATATCTCGCTCCACAAAAAACTATCTCTCGCTCCACAAACACTATATCTCGCTCCACAGACACTATATCTCGCTCCACAAACACTATATCTCTCTCCACAAACACGATCTCTTGCTCCACAAACACTATATCTCGCTCCACAAACACTATATCTCGCTCCACAAAAAACTATATCTCGCTCCCCAAACACTATATCTCGCTCCACAAACAATACGTCTCGCTCCATAAACACTATATCTCGTTCCACAAACACGATCTCTCGCTCCACAAACACGATCTCTTGCTCCACAAACACTATATCTCGCTCCACAAAAAACTATCTCTCGCTCCACAAACACTATATCTCGCTCCACAAAAAACTATCTCTCGCTCCACAAACACTATATCTCGATCCACAAACACGATATCTCACTCCACAAACACTATCTCTCGCTCCATAAACACTATCTCTCGCTCCACAAACACTATCTCTCGCTTCACAAACACTATCTCTCGCTCCAAAAACACTATATCTCGCTCCACAAACACTGTATCTCTCTCCACAAACACGATCTCTTGCTCCACAAACACGATATCTCGCTTCGTAAACACTATCTCTCGCTTCACAAACACGATCTCTCACTCTACAAACACTATATCTCGCTCCAAAAACACTATATATCTCTCCACAAACACGATCTCTTGCTCCACAAACACTATATCTCGCTCCACAAACACTATATCTCGCTCCACAAAAAACTATCTCTCGCTCCACAAACACTATATCTCGATCCACAAACACGATATCTCACTCCACAAACACTATCTCTCGCTCCATAAACACTATCTCTCGGTCCACAAACACTATCTCTCGCTTCACAAACACTATCTCTCGCTCCACAAACACGATCTCTAGCTCCACAAACACTATATGTCGCTCCACAAACAATATATCTCGCTCCACAAACACTATATCTCGCTCCACAAACACCATATCTCGCTCCACAAACACTATATCTCGCTCCACAAACACGATCTCTCGCCCCACAAACACGATCTCGCCCTACAAACACTATATATCGCTCCACAAACACGATGCCTTGCTCCACAAACACTATATCTCGCTCCACAAACACTATATCTCACTCCACAAACACTATATCTCGCTCCACAAACACTATCTCTAGCTCCACAAACACTATCTCTCGCTCAACAAACACTATATCTCGCTCCACAAACACCATATCTCGCTCCACAAACACGATCTCTCGCTCCACAAACACTATATCTCGCTCCACAAACACTATATCTCGCTCCACAAACACTATATCCCACTCCACAAACACTATATTTCGCTCCACAAACACTATATCTCGCTCCACAAACACTATATCTCGCTCCACAAACACTATATCTCGCTTCACAAACACTATATCTCGCTTCACAAACACGATCTCTCGCTCCTCAAACAAGATCTCTCGCTCCACAAACAATACGCCTCGCTCCATAAACACTATATCTCGCTCCACAAACACGATCTCTCGCTCCACAAACACGATCTCTCGCTCCACAAACACTATATCTCGCTCCACAAAAAACTATCTCTCGCTCCACAAACACTATATCTCGATCCACAAACACGATATCTCGCTTCGTAAACACTATCTCTCGCTTCACAAACACGATCTCTCACTCCACAAACACTATATCTCGCTCCAAAAACACTATATCTCGCTCCACAAACACTATATCTCTCTCCACAAACACGATCTCTTGCTCCACAAACACTATATCTCGCTCCACAAACACTATATCTCGCTCCACAAAAAACTATCTCTCGCTCCACAAACACTATATCTCGATCCACAAACACGATATCTCTCTCCACAAACACGATCTCTTGCTCCACAAACACTATATCTCGCTCCACAAACACTATAGCTCGCTCCACAAACACTATATCTCGCTTCACAAACACTATATCTCGCTTCACAAACACGATCTCTCGCTCCTCAAACAAGATCTCTCGCTCCACAAACACTATATCTCGCTCCACAAACACTATATCTCGCTTTCCAAACACTATATCTCGCTCCACAAACAATACGTCTCGCTCCATAAATACTATATCTCGCTCCACAAACACGATCTCTCGCTCCACAAACACGATCTCTCGCTCCACAAACACTATATCTCGCTACACAAAAAACTATCTCTCGCTCCACAAACACTATATCTCGATCCACAAACACGATATCTCGCTTCGTAAACACTATCTCTCGCTTCACAAACACTATATCTCGCTCCAAAAACACCATATCTCGCTCCACAAACACTATATCTCTCTCCACAAACACGATCTCTTGCTCCACAAACACTATATCTCGCTCCACAAACACTATATCTCGCTCCACAAAAAACTATCTCTCGCTCCACAAACACTATATCTCGCTCCACAGACACTATATCTCGCTCCACAGACACTATATCTCGCTCCACAGACACTATATCTCGCTCCACAAACACTATATCTCTCTCCACAAACACGATCTCTTGCTCCACAAACACTATATCTCGCTCCACAAACACTATATCTCGCTCCACAAAAAACTATATCTCGCTCCCCAAACACTATATCTCGCTCCACAAACAATACGTCTCGCTCCATAAACACTATATCTCGTTCCACAAACACGATCTCTCGCTCCACAAACACGATCTCTCGCTCCACAAACACTATACCTCGCTCCACAAAAAACTATCTCTCGCTCCACAAACACTATATCTCGATCCACAAACACGATATCTCGCTTCGTAAACACTATCTCTCGCTTCACAAACACGATCTCTCACTCCACAAACACTATATCTCGCTCCAAAAACACTATATCTCGCTCCACAAACACTATATCTCTCTCCACAAACACGATCTCTTGCTCCACAAACACTATATCTCGCTCCACAAACACTATATCTCGCTCCACAAAAAACTATCTCTCGCTCCACAAACACTATATCTCGATCCACAAACACGATATCTCGATCCACAAACACGATATCTCTCTCCACAAACACGATCTCTTGCTCCACAAACACTATATCTCGCTCCACAAACACTATATCTCGCTCCACAAACACTATATCTCGCTTCACAAACACTATATCTCGCTTCACAAACACGATCTCTCGCTCCTCAAACAAGATCTCTCGCTCCACAAACACTATATCTCGCTCCACAAACACTATATCTCGCTACCCAAACACTATATCTCGCTCCACAAACAATACGTCTCGCTCCATAAATACTATATCTCGCTCCACAAACACGATCTCTCGCTCCACAAACACGATCTCTCGCTCCACAAACACAAAATCTCGCTCCACAAAAAACTATCTCTCGCTCCACAAACACCATATCTCGATCCACAAACACGATATCTCGCTTCGTAAACACTATCTCTCGCTTCACAAACACGATCTCTCACTCCACAAACACTATATCTCGCTCCAAAAACACTATATCTCGCTCCACAAACACTATATCTCTCTCCACAAACACGATCTCTTGCTCCACAAACAATATATCTCGCTCCACAAACACTATATCTCGCTCCACAAAAAACTATCTCTCGCTCCACAAACACTATATCTCGCTCCACAGACACTATATCTCGCTCCACAAACACTATATCTCTCTCCACAAACACGATCTCTTGCTCCACAAACACTATATCTCGCTCCACAAACACTATATCTCGCTCCACAAAAAACTATATCTCGCTCCCCAAACACTATATCTCGCTCCACAAACAATACGTCTCGCTCCATAAACACTATATCTCGTTCCACAAACACGATCTCTCGCTCCACAAACACGATCTCTTGCTCCACAAACACTATATCTCGCTCCACAAAAAACTATCTCTCGCTCCACAAACACTATATCTCGCTCCACAAAAAACTATCTCTCGCTCCACAAACACTATATCTCGATCCACAAACACGATATCTCACTCCACAAACACTATCTCTCGCTCCATAAACACTATCTCTCGCTCCACAAACACTATCTCTCGCTTCACAAACACTATCTCTCGCTCCAAAAACACTATATCTCGCTCCACAAACACTGTATCTCTCTCCACAAACACGATCTCTTGCTCCACAAACACGATATCTCGCTTCGTAAACACTATCTCTCGCTTCACAAACACGATCTCTCACTCTACAAACACTATATCTCGCTCCAAAAACACTATATATCTCTCCACAAACACGATCTCTTGCTCCACAAACACTATATCTCGCTCCACAAACACTATATCTCGCTCCACAAAAAACTATCTCTCGCTCCACAAACACTATATCTCGATCCACAAACACGATATCTCACTCCACAAACACTATCTCTCGCTCCATAAACACTATCTCTCGGTCCACAAACACTATCTCTCGCTTCACAAACACTATCTCTCGCTCCACAAACACGATCTCTAGCTCCACAAACACTATATGTCGCTCCACAAACAATATATCTCGCTCCACAAACACTATATCTCGCTCCACAAACACCATATCTCGCTCCACAAACACTATATCTCGCTCCACAAACACGATCTCTCGCCCCACAAACACGATCTCGCCCTACAAACACTATATATCGCTCCACAAACACGATGCCTTGCTCCACAAACACTATATCTCGCTCCACAAACACTATATCTCACTCCACAAACACTATATCTCGCTCCACAAACACTATCTCTAGCTCCACAAACACTATCTCTCGCTCAACAAACACTATATCTCGCTCCACAAACACCATATCTCGCTCCACAAACACGATCTCTCGCTCCACAAACACTATATCTCGCTCCACAAACACTATATCTCGCTCCACAAACACTATATCCCACTCCACAAACACTATATTTCGCTCCACAAACACTATATCTCGCTCCACAAACACTATATCTCGCTCCACAAACACTATATCTCGCTTCACAAACACTATATCTCGCTTCACAAACACGATCTCTCGCTCCTCAAACAAGATCTCTCGCTCCACAAACAATACGCCTCGCTCCATAAACACTATATCTCGCTCCACAAACACGATCTCTCGCTCCACAAACACGATCTCTCGCTCCACAAACACTATATCTCGCTCCACAAAAAACTATCTCTCGCTCCACAAACACTATATCTCGATCCACAAACACGATATCTCGCTTCGTAAACACTATCTCTCGCTTCACAAACACGATCTCTCACTCCACAAACACTATATCTCGCTCCAAAAACACTATATCTCGCTCCACAAACACTATATCTCTCTCCACAAACACGATCTCTTGCTCCACAAACACTATATCTCGCTCCACAAACACTATATCTCGCTCCACAAAAAACTATCTCTCGCTCCACAAACACTATATCTCGATCCACAAACACGATATCTCTCTCCACAAACACGATCTCTTGCTCCACAAACACTATATCTCGCTCCACAAACACTATAGCTCGCTCCACAAACACTATATCTCGCTTCACAAACACTATATCTCGCTTCACAAACACGATCTCTCGCTCCTCAAACAAGATCTCTCGCTCCACAAACACTATATCTCGCTCCACAAACACTATATCTCGCTTTCCAAACACTATATCTCGCTCCACAAACAATACGTCTCGCTCCATAAATACTATATCTCGCTCCACAAACACGATCTCTCGCTCCACAAACACGATCTCTCGCTCCACAAACACTATATCTCGCTACACAAAAAACTATCTCTCGCTCCACAAACACTATATCTCGATCCACAAACACGATATCTCGCTTCGTAAACACTATCTCTCGCTTCACAAACACTATATCTCGCTCCAAAAACACCATATCTCGCTCCACAAACACTATATCTCTCTCCACAAACACGATCTCTTGCTCCACAAACACTATATCTCGCTCCACAAACACTATATCTCGCTCCACAAAAAACTATCTCTCGCTCCACAAACACTATATCTCGCTCCACAGACACTATATCTCGCTCCACAGACACTATATCTCGCTCCACAGACACTATATCTCGCTCCACAAACACTATATCTCTCTCCACAAACACGATCTCTTGCTCCACAAACACTATATCTCGCTCCACAAACACTATATCTCGCTCCACAAAAAACTATATCTCGCTCCCCAAACACTATATCTCGCTCCACAAACAATACGTCTCGCTCCATAAACACTATATCTCGTTCCACAAACACGATCTCTCGCTCCACAAACACGATCTCTCGCTCCACAAACACTATACCTCGCTCCACAAAAAACTATCTCTCGCTCCACAAACACTATATCTCGATCCACAAACACGATATCTCGCTTCGTAAACACTATCTCTCGCTTCACAAACACGATCTCTCACTCCACAAACACTATATCTCGCTCCAAAAACACTATATCTCGCTCCACAAACACTATATCTCTCTCCACAAACACGATCTCTTGCTCCACAAACACTATATCTCGCTCCACAAACACTATATCTCGCTCCACGAACACTATATCTCGCTCCACAAACAATATATCTCGCTCCCCAAACACTATATCTCGCTTCACAAACACTATATCTCGCTTCACAAACACTGTATCTCGCTTCACAAACACGATCTCTCGCTCCACAAACACGATCTCTCACTCCACAAACACTATATCTCGCTCCACAAACACTATATCTCGCTCCAGAAACACTATATCTCACTAGACAAACACTATATCTCGTTTCACAAACACTAAAACTCGCTTCACAAACACTATACCTCGCTCCACAAACACTATATCTCGCTCCACAAACACTATACCTCGCTCTACAAACACAATATCTCGCTCCACAAACACTATATCTCGCTCCACAAACACTATATCTCGCTCCACAAACACGATATCTCGCTCCACAAACACTATATCTCGTTCCCCAAACACTATATCTCGCTCCACAAACACGATATCTCGCTCCCCAAACACTATATCTCGCTTCACAAACACCATATCTCGCTCCACAAACACTATATCTCGCTCCACAAACACTATATCTCGCTCCACAAACACGATATCTCGCTCCACAAACACGATCTCTCGCTCCACAAACACTATATCTCGATCCACAAACACTATATCTCGCTCCACAAACACTAAATCTCGCTCCACAAACACAACATGAATATCTTGCTCCACAAACACTATATCTCGCTTCACAAACACGATCTCTTGCTCCACAAACACGATCTCTCTCTCCACAATTACGATATCTCGCTCCACAAACACTACATCTCGCTCCACAAACACTACCTCTCGCTCCACAAACACTATATCTCGCTTCACAAACACTATATCTCGCTTCACAAACACTATATCTCGCTTCACAAACACTATATCTCGCTCCACAAACACTATATCTCGCTCCACAAACACTATATATCGCTCCACAAACACTATATCTCACTCCACAAACACGATCTCTCACTCGACAAACACTATATCTCGCTCCCCAAATACTAAATATCGCTCCACAAACACTATATCTCGCTCCCCAAACACTATATCTCGCTCCACAAACACTACATCTCGCTTCACAAACACTATATCTCGCTCCACAAACACTATATCTCGCTCCACAAACATATATCTCGCTCCCCAAACACGATAGCTCGCTCCCCAAACACTATATCTCGCTCCACAAACACTATATCTCGCTCCACCAACACGATCTCTTGCTCCACAAACACTATATCTCGCTCCACAAACACTATATATCGCTCCACAAACACGATATCTCACTCCACAAAAACGACATCTCGCTCCCCAAACACTATATCTCGCTCCACAAACACTATATCTCGCTCCCCAAACACTATATCTCGCTCCACAAACACTATATCTCGATCCCCAAACAATATATCTCGCTCCACAAACACTATATCTCGCTCCACAAACATATATCTCGCTCCCCAAACACGATATCTCGCTCCCCAAACACTATATCTCTCTCCACAAACACTATATCTCGCTCCACCAACACGATCTCTTGCTCAACAAACACTATATCTCGCTCCACAAACACTATATCTCGCTCCACAAACACTATATCTCGCTCCACAAACACTATATCTCGCTCCACAAACACGATATCTCGCTCCACAAACACGATATCTCGCTCCACAAACACGATATCTCGCTCCACAAACACGATCTCTTGCTCCACAAACACTATATCTCGCTCCACAAACACGATATCTCACTCCACAACCAATATATCTCGCTCCATAAACACTATATTCTGCTCCACAAACACGATATCTCGCTTCACAAACATGATATCTCGCTCCACAAACACGATCTCTTGCTCCACAAACACGATATCTCGCTCCACAAACACTATATCTCACTCCACCAACATGATCTTTCGCTCCACAAACACTATATCTCGCTCCACAAACACAATATCTCGATCCACCAACACTATATGACGCTCCACAAACACGATCTCTCACTCCACAAACACGATCTCTCGCTCCACAAACACGATCTCTCGCTCCACAAACACGATCTCTCGCTCCACAAACACGATCTCTCGCTCCACAAACACTCTATCTTGCTCCACAAACACTATATCTCGCTCCACAAAACGATCTCTCACTCCACAAACACTATATCTCGGTCCACAAACACGATCTTTCGCTCCACAACACTATATCTCGCTCCACAAACACTATCTCTCGCTCCACAAACACTATATCTCGATCGACAAACATTATATCTCGCTCCCCAAACACTATATCTCGCTCCACAAACACTATATCTCGCTCCACAAACACGATCTCTCGCTCCACAAAGATGATCGCTCGCTCCACAAACAATATATCTCGCTTCACAAACACTATATCTCGCACCACAAACACGATCTCTCGCTCCACAAACACTATATCTCGCACCACAAACACGATCTCTCGCTCCACAAAGATGATCGCTCGCTCCACAAACACTATATGTCGCTTCACAAACACGATCTCTCGCTACACAAACACTATATGTCGCCCCACAAACACTATCTCTCGCTCCACAAACAAGATATCTCGATCCACAAACACGATATCTCGCTTCATAAACACTATCTCTCGCTTCTCAAACACTATCTCTCGCTCGACAAACACTATATCTCGCTCCACAAACACTATATCTCGCTCCACAAACACTATATCTCGCTCCCCAAACACTATATCTCGCTCCACAAACACTATGTCTCTCTCCATAAACACTATATCTCGTTCCACAAACACGATCTCTCGCTCCACAAACACTAAATCTCGCTCCACAAACACTATCTCTCGCTCCACAAACACTATATCTCGATCGACAAACACGATATCTCGCTTCATAAACACTATCTCTCGCTTCACAAACACTATCTCTCGCTCCACAAACACTTTATCTCGCTCCACAAACACTATATCTCGCTCCAGAAACACTATATCTCGCTCCACAAACATGATCTCTTGCTCCACAAACACTATATCTCGCTCCACAAACACTATATCTCGCTCCACAAACACTATCTCTCGCTCCACAAACACTATATCTCGCTCCACAAACACTATCTCTCACTCCACAAACACTATCTCTCGCTCCACAAACACGATCTCTCGCTCCACAAACACTATATCTCGCTCCACAAACACTATATCACGCTCCACAAACACTATATGTCGCTCCACAAACACGATATCACGCTCCACAAACACTATATCTCGCTCCGCAAACACTATATCTCGCTCCACAAACACTATATGAATATCTCGCTCCACAAACACTATATCTCGCTCCACAAACACTATATCTCGCTCCACAAACACTATACCTCGCTTCCCAAACACTATATCTCGCTCCCCAAACACTATATCTCACTCCACAAACACTATATCTCGCTCCAAAAACACTATATCTCGCTCCACAAACACTATATCTCGCTCCACAAACACTATATCTCACTCCACAAACACTATATCTAGCTCCACAAACACTATATCTCGCTCCACAAACACTATATCTCGCTCCACAAACACTATATCTCGACCCACAAACACTATATCTCGACCCACAAACACTATATCTCGCTCCACAGACATTATATCTCGCCCCACAAACATTATATCTCGCTTCACAAACATTATATCTCGCTTCACAAACACCATCTCTCGCTCCACAAACACGATCTCCACTCCACAAACACGATATCTCGCTCCACAAACACTATATCTCACTCCACAAACACTATATCTCGCTCCACAAACACCATATCTCACTCCACAAACACTATATCTCGCTCCACAAACACTATATCTCACTCCACAAACACTATATCTCACTCCACAAACACGATATCTCGCTCCACAAACACGATATCTTGCTCCACAAACACTATCTTGCTCCACAAACAATATATCTCGCTCCACAAACAATATATCTCGCTCCACAAACACTATATTCCGCTCCACAAACACTATATCTCGTTCCACAAACACGATCTCTCGCTCCACAAACACGATATCTCACGACACCAACACTATATCTCGCTCCACAAACAATATATCTCGCTCCCCAAACACGATATCTCGCTCCACAAACACTATATCTCACTCCACAAACACTATATCTAGCTCCACAAACACTATATCTCGCTCCACAAACACTATATCTCGCTCCACAAACACTATATCTCGCCCCCACAAACACTATATCTCGCTCCACAAACATTATATCTCGCTCCACAAACATTATATCTCGCTTCACAAACATTATATCTCGCTTCACAAACACCATCTCTCGCTCCACAAACACGATCTCCACTCCACAAACACGATCTCTCGCTCCACAAACACTATATCTCACTCCACAAACACTATATCTCGCTCCACAAACACTATATCTCGCTCCACAAACACTATATCTCGCTTCACAAACACTATATCTCACTCCACAAACACGATATCTCGCTCCACAAACACTATATCTTGCTCCACAAACACGATATCTCGCGACACCAACACTATATCTTGCTCCACAAACAATATATCTCGCTCCCCAAACACTATATCTCGCCCCACAAACACTATATCTCGCTCGACAAACATTATATCTTGCTCCACAAACATTATATCTCGCTTCACAAACACCATAGCTCGCTCCACAAACACTATATCTCGCCCCACAAACACTATATCTCGCTCCACAAACATTATATCTCGCTCCACAAACATTATATCTGGCTTCACAAACATTATATCTCGCTTCACAAACACCATCTCTCGCTCCACAAACACGATCTCAACTCCACAAACACGATCTCTAGCTCCACAAACACTATATGTCGCTCCACAAACACTATATCTCGATCCACAAACACTATATCTCGCTCCACAAACACTATATCTCGCTCCACAAACACCATATCTCGCTCCACAAACACTATATCTCGCTCCACAAACACGATCTCTCGCCCCACAAACACGATCTCGCTCTACAAACACTATATATCGCTCCACAAACACGATGCCTTGCTCCACAAACACTATATCTCGCTCCACAAACACTATATCTCGCTCCACAAACACTATATCTCGCTCCACAAACACTATCTCTCGCTCCACAAACACTATCTCTCGCTCCAAAAACACTATATATCGCTCCACAAACACCATATCTCGCTCCACAAACACGATCTCTCGCTCCACATACACTATATCTCGCTCCACAAACACTATATCCCACTCCACAAACACTATATCTCGCTCCACAAACAATACGTCTCGCTCCATAAACACTATATCTCGTTCCACAAACACGATCTCTCGCTCCACAAACATGATCTCTCGCTCCACAAACACTATCTCTCGCTCCAAAAACACTACATCTCGCTCCACAAACACCATATCTCGCTCCACAAACACGATCTCTCGCTCCACAAACACTATATCTCGCTCCACAAAAAACTATATCTCGCTCCCCAAACACTATATCTCGCTCTACAAACAATACGTCTCGCTCCATAAACACTACATCTCGTTCCACAAACATGATCTCTCGCTCCACAAACACGATCTCTCGCTCCACAAACACGATCTCTCGCTCCACAAACACTATATCTCGCTCCACAAAAAACTATCTCTCGCTCCACAAACACTATATCTCGATCCACAAACACGATATCTCGCTTCGTAAACACAATCTCTCGCTTCACAAACACGATCTCTCACTCCACAAACACTATATCTCGCTCCAAAAACACTATATCTCGCTCCACAAACACTATATCTCTCTCCACAAACACGATCTCTTGCTCCACAAACACTATATCTCGCTCCACAAACACTATATCTCGCTCCACGAACACTATATCTCGCTCCACAAACAATATATCTCGCTCCCCAAACACTATATCTCGCTCCACAAACACTATATCTCGCTCCATAAACACTATCTCTCGCTCCACAAACACTATCTCTCGCTTCACAAACACTATCTCTCGCTCCACAAACACGATATCTCGCTTCGTAAACACTATCTCTCGCTTCACAAACACGATCTCTCACTCCACAAACACTATATCTCGCTCCAAAAACACTATATCTCGCTCCACAAATACTATATCTCTCTCCACAAACACGATCTCTTGTTCCACAAACACGATCTCTTGCTCCACAAACACGATATCTCGCTTCGTAAACACTATCTCTCGCTTCACAAACACGATCTCTCACTCCACAAACACTATATCTCGCTCCAAAAACACTATATCTCTCTCCACAAACACGATCTCTTGCTCCACAAACACTATATCTCGCTCCACAAACACTATATCTCGCTCCACAAAAAACTATCTCTCGCTCCACAAACACTATATCTCGATCCACAAACACGATATCTCACTCCACAAACACTATCTCTCGCTCCATAAACACTATCTCTCGCTCCACAAACACTATCTCTCGCTTCACAAACACTATCTCTCGCTCCAAAAACACTATATCTCGCTCCACAAACACTGTATCTCTCTCCACAAACACGATCTCTTGCTCCACAAACACGATATCTCGCTTCGTAAACACTATCTCTCGCTTCACAAACACGATCTCTCACTCCACAAACACTATATCTCGCTCCAAAAACACTATATCTCTCTCCACAAACACGATCTCTTGCTCCACAAACACTATATCTCGCTCCACAAACACTATATCTCGCTCCACAAAAAACTATCTCTCGCTCCACAAACACGATATCTCGATCCACAAACACGATATCTCACTCCACAAACACTATCTCTCGCTCCATAAACACTATCTCTCGCTCCACAAACACTATCTCTCGCTTCACAAACACTATCTCTCGCTCCACAAACACGATCTCTAGCTCCACAAACACTATATGTCGCTCCACAAACAATACATCTCGCTCCACAAACACTATATCTCGCTCCACAAACACCATATCTCGCTCCACAAACACTATATCTCGCTCCACAAACACGATCTCTCGCCCCACAAACACGATCTCGCTCTACAAACACTATATATCGCTCCACAAACACGATGCCTTGCTCCACAAACACTATATCTCGCTCCACAAACACTATATCTCACTCCACAAACACGAAATCTCGCTCCACAAACACTATCTCTAGCTCCACAAACACTATCTCTCGCTCAACACACACTATATCTCGCTCCACAAACACCATATCTCGCTCCACAAACACGATCTCTCGCTCCACAAACACTATATCTCGCTCCACAAACACTATATCTCGCTCCACAAACACTATATCCCACTCCACAAACACCATATTTCGCTCCACAAACACTATATCTCGCTCCACAAACACTATATCCCACTCCACAAACACTATCTCTCGCTTCACAAACACGATCTCTCGCTCCTCAAACAAGATCTCTCGCTCCACAAACAATACGTCTCACTCCATAAACACTATATCTCGCTCCACAAACACGATCTCTCGCTCCACAAACACGATCTATCGCTCCACAAACACTATATCTCGCTCCACAAAAAACTATCTCTCGCTCCACAAACACTATATCTCGATCCACAAACACGATATCTCGCTTCGTAAACACTATCTCTCGCTTCACAAACACGATCTCTCACTCCACAAACACTATATCTCGCTCCAAAAACACTATATCTCGCTCCACAAACACTATATCTCTCTCCACAAACACGATCTCTCGCTCCACAAACACTATATCTCGCTCCACAAAAAACTATCTCTCGCTCCACAAACACTATATCTCGATCCACAAACACGATATCTCTCTCCACAAACACGATCTCTTGCTCCACAAACACTATATCTCGCTCCACAAACACTATATCTCGCTCCACAAACACTATATCTCGCTTCACAAACACTATATCTCGCTTCACAAACACGATCTCTCGCTCCTCAAACAAGATCTCTCGCTCCACAAACACTATATCTCGCTCCACAAACACTATATCTCGCTCCCCAAACACTATATCTCGCTCCACAAACAATACGTCTCGCTCCATAAATACTATATCTCGCTCCACAAACACGATCTCTCGCTCCACAAACACGATCTCTCGCTCCACAAACACTATATCTCGCTCCACAAAAAACTATCTCTCGCTCCACAAACACTATATCTCGATCCACAAACACGATATCTCGCTTCGTAAACACTATCTCTCGCTTCACAAACACGATCTCTCACTCCACAAACACTATATCTCGCTCCAAAAACACTATATCTCGCTCCACAAACACTATATCTCTCTCCACAAACACGATCTCTTGCTCCTCAAACAATATATCTCGCTCCACAAACACTATATCTCGCTCCACAAAAAACTATCTCTCGCTCCACAAACACTATATCTCGCTCCACAGACACTATATCTCGCTCCACAAACACTATATCTCTCTCCACAAACACGATCTCTTGCTCCACAAACACTATATCTCGCTCCACAAACACTATATCTCGCTCCACAAAAAACTATATCTCGCTCCCCAAACACTATATCTCGCTCCACAAACAATACGTCTCGCTCCATAAACACTATATCTCGTTCCACAAACACGATCTCTCGCTCCACAAACACGATCTCTCGCTCCACAAACACTATATCTCGCTCCACAAAAAACTATCTCTCGCTCCACAAACACTATATCTCGATCCACAAACACGATATCTCGCTTCGTAAACACTATCTCTCGCTTCACAAACACGATCTCTCACTCCACAAACACTATATCTCGCTCCAAAAACACTATATCTCGCTCCACAAACACTATATCTCTCTCCACAAACACGTTCTCTTGCTCCACAAACAATATATCTCGCTCCACAAACACTATATCTCGCTCCACGAACACTATATCTCGCTCCACAAACAATATATCTCGCTCCCCAAACACTATATCTCGCTCCACAAACACTATATCTCGCTTCACAAACACTATATCTCGCTTCACAAACACGATATCTCGCTCCACAAACACGATCTCTCACTCCACAAACACTATATCTCGCTCCACAAACACTATATCTCGCTCCAGAAACACTATATCTCACTAGACAAACACTATATCTCGTTTCACAAACACTAAAACTCGCTTCACAAACACTATACCTCGCTCCACAAACACTATATCTCGCTCCACAAACAATATACCTCGCTCTACAAACACAATATCTCGCTCCACAAACACTATATCTCGCTCCACAAACACTATATCTCGCTCCACAAACACGATATCTCGCTCCACAAACACTATATCTCGTTCCCCAAACACTATATCTCGCTCCACAAACACGATATCTCGCTCCCCAAACACCATATCTCGCTCCACAAACACTACATCTCGCTCCACAAACACTATATCTCGCTCCACAAACACGATATCTCGCTCCACAAACACTATATCTCGATCCACAAACAATATATCTCGCTCCACAAACACTAAATCTCGCTCCACAAACACAACATGAATATCTTGCTCCACAAACACTATATCTCGCTTCACAAACACGATCTCTCGCTCCACAAACACGATCTCTCTCTCCACAATTACGATATCTCGCTCCACAAACACTACATCTCGCTCCACAAACACTACATCTCGCTCCACAAACACTACATCTCGCTTCACAAACACTATATCTCGCTTCACAAACACTATATCTCGCTTCACAAACACTATATCTCGCTCCACAAACACTATATCTCGCTCCACAAACACTATATATCGCTCCACAAACACTATATCTCACTCCACAAACACGATCTCTCGCTCGACAAACACTATATCTCGCTCCCCAAATACTAAATATCGCTCCACAAACACTATATCTCGCTCCCCAAACACTATATCTCGCTCCACAAACACTACATCTCGCTTCACAAAGACTATATCTCGCTCCACAAACACTATATCTCGCTCCACAAACATATATCTCGCTCCCCAAACACGATAGCTCGTCCCCAAACACTATATCTCGCTCCACAAACACTATATCTCGCTCCACAAACACGATATCTTGCTCCACAAACACTATATCTCGCTCCACAAACACTATATATCGCTCCACAAACACGATATCTCACTCCACAAACACGACATCTCGCTCCCCAAACACTATATCTCGCTCCACAAACACTATATCTCGCTCCCCAAACACTATATCTCGCCCCACAAACACTATATCTCGCTCCACAAACACTATATCTCGATCCCCAAACACTATATCTCGCTCCACAAACACTATATCTCGCTCCACAAACATATATCTCGCTCCCCAAACACTATATCTCGCTCCACAAACACTATATCTCGCTCCACCAACACGATCTCTTGCTCAACAAACACTATATCTCGCTCCACAAACACTATATCTCGCTCCACAAACACTATATCTCGCTCCACAAACACGATATCTCGCTCCACAAACACGATATCTCGCTCCACAAACACGATATCTCGCTCCACAAACACGATCTCTTGCTCCACAAACACTATATCTCGCTCCACAAACACGATATCTCACTCCACAACCAATATATCTCGCTCCATAAACACTATATTCTGCTCCACAAACACGATATCTCGCTTCACAAACACGATATCTCGCTCCACAAACACGATCTCTTGCTCCACAAACACGATATCTCGCTCCACAAACACTATATCTCACTCCACCAACATGATCTTTCGCTCCACAAACACTATATCTCGCTCCACAAACACAATATCTCGATCCACCAACACTATATGACGCTCCACAAACACGATCTCTCGCTCCACAAACACGATCTCTCGCTCCACAAACACGATCTCTCGCTCCACAAACACTCTATCTTGCTCCACAAACACTATATCTCGCTCCACTAAACGATCTCTCACTCCACAAACACTATATCTCGGTCCACAAACACGATCTTTCGCTCCACAACACTATATCTCGCTCCACAAACACTATCTCTCGCTCCACAAACACTATCTCTCGCTCCACAAACACTATATCTCGATCGACAAACATTATATCTCGCTCCCCAAACACTATATCTCGCTCCACAAACACTATATCTCGCTCCACAAACACGATCTCTCGCTCCACAAAGATGATCGCTCGCTCCACAAAGATGATCGCTCGCTCCACAAACAATATATCTCGCTTCACAAACACTATATCTCGCACCACAAACACGATCTCTCGCTCCACAAACACTATATCTCGCACCACAAACACGATCTCTCGCTCCACAAAGATGATCGCTCGCTCCACAAACACTATAATATGTCGCTTCACAAACACGATCTCTCGCTACACAAACACTATATGTCGCCCCACAAACACTATCTCTCGCTCCACAAACAAGATATCTCGATCCACAAACACGATATCTCGCTTCATAAACACTATCTCTCGCTTCTCAAACACTATCTCTCGCTCTACAAACACTATATCTCGCTCCACAAACACTCTATCTCGATCCCCAAACACTATATCTCGCTCCCCAAACACTATATCTCGCTCCACAAACACTATGTCTCTCTCCATAAACACTATATCTCGTTCCACAAACACGATCTCTCGCTCCACAAACACTAAATCTCGCTCCACAAACACTATCTCTCGCTCCACAAACACTATATCTCGATCGACAAACACGATATCTCGCTTCATAAACACTATCTCTCGCTTCACAAACACCATCTCTCGCTCCACAAACACTTTATCTCGCTCCACAAACACTATATCTCGCTCCAGAAACACTATATCTCGCTCCACAAACATGATCTCTTGTTCCACAAACACTATATCTCGCTCCACAAACACTATATCTCGCTGCACAAACACTATCTCTCGCTCCACAAACACTATATCTCGCTCCCCAAACACTATCTCTCACTCCACAAACACTATCTCTCGCTCCACAAACACTATCTCTCGCTCCACAAACACGATCTCTCGCTCCACAAACACTATATCTCGCTCCACAAACACTATATCACGCTCCACAAACACTATATGTCGCTCCACAAACACGATATCACACTCCACAAACACTATATCTCGCTCCGCAAACACTATATCTCGCTCCACAAACACTATATGAATATCTCGCTCCACAAACACTATATCTCGCTTCACAAACACCATATCTCGCTTCACAAACACGATCTCTCGCTCCACAAACACGATCTCTCGCTCCACAAACACTATATCTCGCTCCACAAACACAACATATCGCTCCACAAACACGATATCTCGCTCCACAAACACGATCTCTCGCTCCACAAACACGATCTCTCGCTCCACAAACACGATCTCTCGCTCCACAAACACTATATCTCGCTCCACAAAAAACTATATCTCGCTCCCCAAACACTATATCTCGCTCCACAAACAATACGTCTCGCTCCATAAACACTACATCTCGTTCCACAAACACGATCTCTCGCTCCACAAACACGATCTCTCGCTCCACAAACACTATATCTCGCTCCACAAAAAACTATCTCTCGCTCCACAAACACTATATCTCGATCCACAAACACGATATCTCGCTTCGTAAACACAATCTCTCGCTTCACAAACACGATCTCTCACTCCACAAACACTATATCTCGCTCCAAAAACACTATATCTCGCTCCACAAACACTATATCTCTCTCCACAAACACGATCTCTTGCTCCACAAACACTATATCTCGCTCCACAAACACTATATCTCGCTCCACGAACACTATATCTCGCTCCACAAACAATATATCTCGCTCCCCAAACACTATATCTCACTCCACAAACACTATATCTCGCTCCATAAACACTATCTCTCGCTCCACAAACACTATCTCTCGCTTCACAAACACGATCTCTCACTCCACAAACACTATATCTCGCTCCAAAAACACTATATCTCGCTCCACAAACACTATATCTCTCTCCACAAACACGATCTCTTGCTCCACAAACACTATATCTCGCTCCACAAACACTATATCTCGCTCCACGAACACTATATCTCGCTCCACAAACAATATATCTCGCTCCCCAAACACTATATCTCGCTCCACAAACACTATATCTCGCTCCATAAACACTATCTCTCGCTCCACAAACACGATCTCTCGCTTCACAAACACTATCTCTCGCTCCACAAACACGATATCTCGCTTCGTAAACACTATCGCTCGCTTCACAAACACGATCTCTCACTCCACAAACACTATATCTCGCTCCAAAAACACTATATCTCGCTCCACAAATACTATATCTCTCTCCACAAACACGATCTCTTGCTCCACAAACACGATCTCTTGCTCCACAAACACGATATCTCGCTTCGTAAACACTATCTCTCGCTTCACAAACACGATCTCTCACTCCACAAACACTATATCTCGCTCCAAAAACACTATATCTCTCTCCACAAACACGATCTCTTGCTCCACAAACACTATATCTCGCTCCACAAACACTATATCTCGCTCCACAAAAAACTATCTCTCGCTCCACAAACACTATATCTCGATCCACAAACACGATATCTCACTCCACAAACACTATCTCTCGCTCCATAAACACTATCTCTCGCTCCACAAACACTATCTCTCGCTTCACAAACACTATCTCTCGCTCCAAAAACACTATATCTCGCTCCACAAACACTGTATCTCTCTCCACAAACACGATCTCTTGCTCCACAAACACGATATCTCGCTTCGTAAACACTATCTCTCGCTTCACAAACACGATCTCTCACTCCACAAACACTATATCTCGCTCCAAAAACACTATATCTCTCTCCACAAACACGATCTCTTGCTCCACAAACACTATATCTCGCTCCACAAACACTATATCTCGCTCCACAAAAACTATCTCTCGCTCCACAAACACTATATCTCGATCCACAAACACGATATCTCACTCCACAAACACTATCTCTCGCTCCATAAACACTATCTCTCGCTCCACAAACACAATCTCTCGCTTCACAAACACTATCTCTCGCTCCACAAACACGATCTCTAGCTCCACAAACACTATATGTCGCTCCACAAACAATACATCTCGCTCCACAAACACTATATCTCGCTCCACAAACACCATATCTCGCTCCACAAACACTATATCTCGCTCCACAAACACGATCTCTCGCCCCACAAACACGATCTCGCTCTACAAACACTATATATCGCTCCACAAACACGATGCCTTGCTCCACAAACACTATATCTCGCTCCACAAACACTATATCTCACTCCACAAACACTATATCACGCTCCACAAACACTAGCTCTAGCTCCACAAACACTATCTCTCGCTCAACACACACTATATCTCGCTCCACAAACACCATATCTCGCTCCACAAACACGATCTCTCGCTCCACAAACACTATATCTCGCTCCACAAACACTATATCTCGCTCCACAAACACTATATCCCACTCCACAAACACTATATTTCGCTCCACAAACACTATATCTCGCTCCACAAACAGTATATCTCGCTCCACAAACACTATATCTCGCTTCACAAACACTATATCTCGCTTCACAAACACGATCTCTCGCTCCTCAAACAAGATCTCTCGCTCCACAAACAATACGTCTCGCTCCATAAACACTATATCTCGCTCCACAAACACGATCTCTCGCTCCACAAACACGATCTATCGCTCCACAAACACTATATCTCGCTCCACAAAAAACTATCTCTCGCTCCACAAACACTATATCTCGATCCACAAACACGATATCTCGCTTCGTAAACACTATCTCTCGCTTCACAAACACGATCTCTCACTCCACAAACACTATATCTCGCTCCAAAAACACTATATCTCGCTCCACAAACACTATATCTCTCTCCACAAACACGATCTCTTGCTCCACAAACACTATATCTCGCTCCACAAACACTATATCTCGCTCCACAAACACTATATCTCGCTTCACAAACACTATATCTCGCTTCACAAACACGATCTCTCGCTCCTCAAACAAGATCTCTCGCTCCACAAACACTATATCTCGCTCCACAAACACTATATCTCGCTCCCCAAACACTATATCTCGCTCCACAAACAATACGTCTCGCTCCAAAAACACTATATCTCGCTCCACAAACACTATATCTCTCTCCACAAACACGATCTCTTGCTCCACAAACACTATATCTCGCTCCACAAACACTATATCTCGCTCCACAAAAAACTATCTCTCGCTCCACAAACACTATATCTCGATCCACAAACACGATATCTCGATCCACAAACACGATATCTCTCTCCACAAACACGATCTCTTGCTCCACAAACACTATATCTCGCTCCACAAACACTATATCTCGCTCCACAAACACTATATCTCGCTTCACAAACACTATATCTCGCTTCACAAACACGATCTCTCGCTCCTCAAACAAGATCTCTCGCTCCACAAACACTATATCTCGCTCCACAAACACTATATCTCGCTACCCAAACACTATATCTCGCTCCACAAACAATACGTCTCGCTCCATAAATACTATATCTCGCTCCACAAACACGATCTCTCGCTCCACAAACACGATCTCTCGCTCCACAAACACAAAATCTCGCTCCACAAAAAACTATCTCTCGCTCCACAAACACCATATCTCGATCCACAAACACGATATCTCGCTTCGTAAACACTATCTCTCGCTTCACAAACACGATCTCTCACTCCACAAACACTATATCTCGCTCCAAAAACACTATATCTCGCTCCACAAACACTATATCTCTCTCCACAAACACGATCTCTTGCTCCACAAATACTATATCTCGCTCCACAAACACTATATCTCGCTCCACAAAAAACTATCTCTCGCTCCACAAACACTATATCTCGCTCCACAGACACTATATCTCGCTCCACAAACACTATATCTCTCTCCACAAACACGATCTCTTGCTCCACAAACACTATATCTCGCTCCACAAACACTATATCTCGCTCCACAAAAAACTATATCTCGCTCCCCAAACACTATATCTCGCTCCACAAACAATACGTCTCGCTCCATAAACACTATATCTCGTTCCACAAACACGATCTCTCGCTCCACAAACACGATCTCTTGCTCCACAAACACTATATCTCGCTCCACAAAAAACTATCTCTCGCTCCACAAACACTATATCTCGCTCCACAAAAAACTATCTCTCGCTCCACAAACACTATATCTCGATCCACAAACACGATATCTCACTCCACAAACACTATCTCTCGCTCCATAAACACTATCTCTCGCTCCACAAACACTATCTCTCGCTTCACAAACACTATCTCTCGCTCCAAAAACACTATATCTCGCTCCACAAACACTGTATCTCTCTCCACAAACACGATCTCTTGCTCCACAAACACGATATCTCGCTTCGTAAACACTATCTCTCGCTTCACAAACACGATCTCTCACTCTACAAACACTATATCTCGCTCCAAAAACACTATATATCTCTCCACAAACACGATCTCTTGCTCCACAAACACTATATCTCGCTCCACAAACACTATATCTCGCTCCACAAAAAACTATCTCTCGCTCCACAAACACTATATCTCGATCCACAAACACGATATCTCACTCCACAAACACTATCTCTCGCTCCATAAACACTATCTCTCGGTCCACAAACACTATCTCTCGCTTCACAAACACTATCTCTCGCTCCACAAACACGATCTCTAGCTCCACAAACACTATATGTCGCTCCACAAACAATATATCTCGCTCCACAAACACTATATCTCGCTCCACAAACACCATATCTCGCTCCACAAACACTATATCTCGCTCCACAAACACGATCTCTCGCCCCACAAACACGATCTCGCCCTACAAACACTATATATCGCTCCACAAACACGATGCCTTGCTCCACAAACACTATATCTCGCTCCACAAACACTATATCTCACTCCACAAACACTATATCTCGCTCCACAAACACTATCTCTAGCTCCACAAACACTATCTCTCGCTCAACAAACACTATATCTCGCTCCACAAACACCATATCTCGCTCCACAAACACGATCTCTCGCTCCACAAACACTATATCTCGCTCCACAAACACTATATCTCGCTCCACAAACACTATATCCCACTCCACAAACACTATATTTCGCTCCACAAACACTATATCTCGCTCCACAAACACTATATCTCGCTCCACAAACACTATATCTCGCTTCACAAACACTATATCTCGCTTCACAAACACGATCTCTCGCTCCTCAAACAAGATCTCTCGCTCCACAAACAATACGCCTCGCTCCATAAACACTATATCTCGCTCCACAAACACGATCTCTCGCTCCACAAACACGATCTCTCGCTCCACAAACACTATATCTCGCTCCACAAAAAACTATCTCTCGCTCCACAAACACTATATCTCGATCCACAAACACGATATCTCGCTTCGTAAACACTATCTCTCGCTTCACAAACACGATCTCTCACTCCACAAACACTATATCTCGCTCCAAAAACACTATATCTCGCTCCACAAACACTATATCTCTCTCCACAAACACGATCTCTTGCTCCACAAACACTATATCTCGCTCCACAAACACTATATCTCGCTCCACAAAAAACTATCTCTCGCTCCACAAACACTATATCTCGATCCACAAACACGATATCTCTCTCCACAAACACGATCTCTTGCTCCACAAACACTATATCTCGCTCCACAAACACTATAGCTCGCTCCACAAACACTATATCTCGCTTCACAAACACTATATCTCGCTTCACAAACACGATCTCTCGCTCCTCAAACAAGATCTCTCGCTCCACAAACACTATATCTCGCTCCACAAACACTATATCTCGCTTTCCAAACACTATATCTCGCTCCACAAACAATACGTCTCGCTCCATAAATACTATATCTCGCTCCACAAACACGATCTCTCGCTCCACAAACACGATCTCTCGCTCCACAAACACTATATCTCGCTACACAAAAAACTATCTCTCGCTCCACAAACACTATATCTCGATCCACAAACACGATATCTCGCTTCGTAAACACTATCTCTCGCTTCACAAACACTATATCTCGCTCCAAAAACACCATATCTCGCTCCACAAACACTATATCTCTCTCCACAAACACGATCTCTTGCTCCACAAACACTATATCTCGCTCCACAAACACTATATCTCGCTCCACAAAAAACTATCTCTCGCTCCACAAACACTATATCTCGCTCCACAGACACTATATCTCGCTCCACAGACACTATATCTCGCTCCACAGACACTATATCTCGCTCCACAAACACTATATCTCTCTCCACAAACACGATCTCTTGCTCCACAAACACTATATCTCGCTCCACAAACACTATATCTCGCTCCACAAAAAACTATATCTCGCTCCCCAAACACTATATCTCGCTCCACAAACAATACGTCTCGCTCCATAAACACTATATCTCGTTCCACAAACACGATCTCTCGCTCCACAAACACGATCTCTCGCTCCACAAACACTATACCTCGCTCCACAAAAAACTATCTCTCGCTCCACAAACACTATATCTCGATCCACAAACACGATATCTCGCTTCGTAAACACTATCTCTCGCTTCACAAACACGATCTCTCACTCCACAAACACTATATCTCGCTCCAAAAACACTATATCTCGCTCCACAAACACTATATCTCTCTCCACAAACACGATCTCTTGCTCCACAAACACTATATCTCGCTCCACAAACACTATATCTCGCTCCACGAACACTATATCTCGCTCCACAAACAATATATCTCGCTCCCCAAACACTATATCTCGCTTCACAAACACTATATCTCGCTTCACAAACACTGTATCTCGCTTCACAAACACGATCTCTCGCTCCACAAACACGATCTCTCACTCCACAAACACTATATCTCGCTCCACAAACACTATATCTCGCTCCAGAAACACTATATCTCACTAGACAAACACTATATCTCGTTTCACAAACACTAAAACTCGCTTCACAAACACTATACCTCGCTCCACAAACACTATATCTCGCTCCACAAACACTATACCTCGCTCTACAAACACAATATCTCGCTCCACAAACACTATATCTCGCTCCACAAACACTATATCTCGCTCCACAAACACGATATCTCGCTCCACAAACACTATATCTCGTTCCCCAAACACTATATCTCGCTCCACAAACACGATATCTCGCTCCCCAAACACTATATCTCGCTTCACAAACACCATATCTCGCTCCACAAACACTATATCTCGCTCCACAAACACTATATCTCGCTCCACAAACACGATATCTCGCTCCACAAACACGATCTCTCGCTCCACAAACACTATATCTCGATCCACAAACACTATATCTCGCTCCACAAACACTAAATCTCGCTCCACAAACACAACATGAATATCTTGCTCCACAAACACTATATCTCGCTTCACAAACACGATCTCTTGCTCCACAAACACGATCTCTCTCTCCACAATTACGATATCTCGCTCCACAAACACTACATCTCGCTCCACAAACACTACCTCTCGCTCCACAAACACTATATCTCGCTTCACAAACACTATATCTCGCTTCACAAACACTATATCTCGCTTCACAAACACTATATCTCGCTCCACAAACACTATATCTCGCTCCACAAACACTATATATCGCTCCACAAACACTATATCTCACTCCACAAACACGATCTCTCACTCGACAAACACTATATCTCGCTCCCCAAATACTAAATATCGCTCCACAAACACTATATCTCGCTCCCCAAACACTATATCTCGCTCCACAAACACTACATCTCGCTTCACAAACACTATATCTCGCTCCACAAACACTATATCTCGCTCCACAAACATATATCTCGCTCCCCAAACACGATAGCTCGCTCCCCAAACACTATATCTCGCTCCACAAACACTATATCTCGCTCCACCAACACGATCTCTTGCTCCACAAACACTATATCTCGCTCCACAAACACTATATATCGCTCCACAAACACGATATCTCACTCCACAAAAACGACATCTCGCTCCCCAAACACTATATCTCGCTCCACAAACACTATATCTCGCTCCCCAAACACTATATCTCGCTCCACAAACACTATATCTCGATCCCCAAACAATATATCTCGCTCCACAAACACTATATCTCGCTCCACAAACATATATCTCGCTCCCCAAACACGATATCTCGCTCCCCAAACACTATATCTCTCTCCACAAACACTATATCTCGCTCCACCAACACGATCTCTTGCTCAACAAACACTATATCTCGCTCCACAAACACTATATCTCGCTCCACAAACACTATATCTCGCTCCACAAACACTATATCTCGCTCCACAAACACGATATCTCGCTCCACAAACACGATATCTCGCTCCACAAACACGATATCTCGCTCCACAAACACGATCTCTTGCTCCACAAACACTATATCTCGCTCCACAAACACGATATCTCACTCCACAACCAATATATCTCGCTCCATAAACACTATATTCTGCTCCACAAACACGATATCTCGCTTCACAAACATGATATCTCGCTCCACAAACACGATCTCTTGCTCCACAAACACGATATCTCGCTCCACAAACACTATATCTCACTCCACCAACATGATCTTTCGCTCCACAAACACTATATCTCGCTCCACAAACACAATATCTCGATCCACCAACACTATATGACGCTCCACAAACACGATCTCTCACTCCACAAACACGATCTCTCGCTCCACAAACACGATCTCTCGCTCCACAAACACGATCTCTCGCTCCACAAACACGATCTCTCGCTCCACAAACACTCTATCTTGCTCCACAAACACTATATCTCGCTCCACAAAACGATCTCTCACTCCACAAACACTATATCTCGGTCCACAAACACGATCTTTCGCTCCACAACACTATATCTCGCTCCACAAACACTATCTCTCGCTCCACAAACACTATATCTCGATCGACAAACATTATATCTCGCTCCCCAAACACTATATCTCGCTCCACAAACACTCTATCTCGCTCCACAAACACGATCTCTCGCTCCACAAAGATGATCGCTCGCTCCACAAACAATATATCTCGCTTCACAAACACTATATCTCGCACCACAAACACGATCTCTCGCTCCACAAACACTATATCTCGCACCACAAACACGATCTCTCGCTCCACAAAGATGATCGCTCGCTCCACAAACACTATATGTCGCTTCACAAACACGATCTCTCGCTACACAAACACTATATGTCGCCCCACAAACACTATCTCTCGCTCCACAAACAAGATATCTCGATCCACAAACACGATATCTCGCTTCATAAACACTATCTCTCGCTTCTCAAACACTATCTCTCGCTCGACAAACACTATATCTCGCTCCACAAACACTATATCTCGCTCCACAAACACTATATCTCGCTCCCCAAACACTATATCTCGCTCCACAAACACTATGTCTCTCTCCATAAACACTATATCTCGTTCCACAAACACGATCTCTCGCTCCACAAACACTAAATCTCGCTCCACAAACACTATCTCTCGCTCCACAAACACTATATCTCGATCGACAAACACGATATCTCGCTTCATAAACACTATCTCTCGCTTCACAAACACTATCTCTCGCTCCACAAACACTTTATCTCGCTCCACAAACACTATATCTCGCTCCAGAAACACTATATCTCGCTCCACAAACATGATCTCTTGCTCCACAAACACTATATCTCGCTCCACAAACACTATATCTCGCTCCACAAACACTATCTCTCGCTCCACAAACACTATATCTCGCTCCACAAACACTATCTCTCACTCCACAAACACTATCTCTCGCTCCACAAACACGATCTCTCGCTCCACAAACACTATATCTCGCTCCACAAACACTATATCACGCTCCACAAACACTATATGTCGCTCCACAAACACGATATCACGCTCCACAAACACTATATCTCGCTCCGCAAACACTATATCTCGCTCCACAAACACTATATGAATATCTCGCTCCACAAACACTATATCTCGCTCCACAAACACTATATCTCGCTCCACAAACACTATACCTCGCTTCCCAAACACTATATCTCGCTCCCCAAACACTATATCTCACTCCACAAACACTATATCTCGCTCCAAAAACACTATATCTCGCTCCACAAACACTATATCTCGCTCCACAAACACTATATCTCACTCCACAAACACTATATCTAGCTCCACAAACACTATATCTCGCTCCACAAACACTATATCTCGCTCCACAAACACTATATCTCGACCCACAAACACTATATCTCGACCCACAAACACTATATCTCGCTCCACAGACATTATATCTCGCCCCACAAACATTATATCTCGCTTCACAAACATTATATCTCGCTTCACAAACACCATCTCTCGCTCCACAAACACGATCTCCACTCCACAAACACGATATCTCGCTCCACAAACACTATATCTCACTCCACAAACACTATATCTCGCTCCACAAACACCATATCTCACTCCACAAACACTATATCTCGCTCCACAAACACTATATCTCACTCCACAAACACTATATCTCACTCCACAAACACGATATCTCGCTCCACAAACACGATATCTTGCTCCACAAACACTATCTTGCTCCACAAACAATATATCTCGCTCCACAAACAATATATCTCGCTCCACAAACACTATATTCCGCTCCACAAACACTATATCTCGTTCCACAAACACGATCTCTCGCTCCACAAACACGATATCTCACGACACCAACACTATATCTCGCTCCACAAACAATATATCTCGCTCCCCAAACACGATATCTCGCTCCACAAACACTATATCTCACTCCACAAACACTATATCTAGCTCCACAAACACTATATCTCGCTCCACAAACACTATATCTCGCTCCACAAACACTATATCTCGCCCCCACAAACACTATATCTCGCTCCACAAACATTATATCTCGCTCCACAAACATTATATCTCGCTTCACAAACATTATATCTCGCTTCACAAACACCATCTCTCGCTCCACAAACACGATCTCCACTCCACAAACACGATCTCTCGCTCCACAAACACTATATCTCACTCCACAAACACTATATCTCGCTCCACAAACACTATATCTCGCTCCACAAACACTATATCTCGCTTCACAAACACTATATCTCACTCCACAAACACGATATCTCGCTCCACAAACACTATATCTTGCTCCACAAACACGATATCTCGCGACACCAACACTATATCTTGCTCCACAAACAATATATCTCGCTCCCCAAACACTATATCTCGCCCCACAAACACTATATCTCGCTCGACAAACATTATATCTTGCTCCACAAACATTATATCTCGCTTCACAAACACCATAGCTCGCTCCACAAACACTATATCTCGCCCCACAAACACTATATCTCGCTCCACAAACATTATATCTCGCTCCACAAACATTATATCTGGCTTCACAAACATTATATCTCGCTTCACAAACACCATCTCTCGCTCCACAAACACGATCTCAACTCCACAAACACGATCTCTAGCTCCACAAACACTATATGTCGCTCCACAAACACTATATCTCGATCCACAAACACTATATCTCGCTCCACAAACACTATATCTCGCTCCACAAACACCATATCTCGCTCCACAAACACTATATCTCGCTCCACAAACACGATCTCTCGCCCCACAAACACGATCTCGCTCTACAAACACTATATATCGCTCCACAAACACGATGCCTTGCTCCACAAACACTATATCTCGCTCCACAAACACTATATCTCGCTCCACAAACACTATATCTCGCTCCACAAACACTATCTCTCGCTCCACAAACACTATCTCTCGCTCCAAAAACACTATATATCGCTCCACAAACACCATATCTCGCTCCACAAACACGATCTCTCGCTCCACATACACTATATCTCGCTCCACAAACACTATATCCCACTCCACAAACACTATATCTCGCTCCACAAACAATACGTCTCGCTCCATAAACACTATATCTCGTTCCACAAACACGATCTCTCGCTCCACAAACATGATCTCTCGCTCCACAAACACTATCTCTCGCTCCAAAAACACTACATCTCGCTCCACAAACACCATATCTCGCTCCACAAACACGATCTCTCGCTCCACAAACACTATATCTCGCTCCACAAAAAACTATATCTCGCTCCCCAAACACTATATCTCGCTCTACAAACAATACGTCTCGCTCCATAAACACTACATCTCGTTCCACAAACATGATCTCTCGCTCCACAAACACGATCTCTCGCTCCACAAACACGATCTCTCGCTCCACAAACACTATATCTCGCTCCACAAAAAACTATCTCTCGCTCCACAAACACTATATCTCGATCCACAAACACGATATCTCGCTTCGTAAACACAATCTCTCGCTTCACAAACACGATCTCTCACTCCACAAACACTATATCTCGCTCCAAAAACACTATATCTCGCTCCACAAACACTATATCTCTCTCCACAAACACGATCTCTTGCTCCACAAACACTATATCTCGCTCCACAAACACTATATCTCGCTCCACGAACACTATATCTCGCTCCACAAACAATATATCTCGCTCCCCAAACACTATATCTCGCTCCACAAACACTATATCTCGCTCCATAAACACTATCTCTCGCTCCACAAACACTATCTCTCGCTTCACAAACACTATCTCTCGCTCCACAAACACGATATCTCGCTTCGTAAACACTATCTCTCGCTTCACAAACACGATCTCTCACTCCACAAACACTATATCTCGCTCCAAAAACACTATATCTCGCTCCACAAATACTATATCTCTCTCCACAAACACGATCTCTTGTTCCACAAACACGATCTCTTGCTCCACAAACACGATATCTCGCTTCGTAAACACTATCTCTCGCTTCACAAACACGATCTCTCACTCCACAAACACTATATCTCGCTCCAAAAACACTATATCTCTCTCCACAAACACGATCTCTTGCTCCACAAACACTATATCTCGCTCCACAAACACTATATCTCGCTCCACAAAAAACTATCTCTCGCTCCACAAACACTATATCTCGATCCACAAACACGATATCTCACTCCACAAACACTATCTCTCGCTCCATAAACACTATCTCTCGCTCCACAAACACTATCTCTCGCTTCACAAACACTATCTCTCGCTCCAAAAACACTATATCTCGCTCCACAAACACTGTATCTCTCTCCACAAACACGATCTCTTGCTCCACAAACACGATATCTCGCTTCGTAAACACTATCTCTCGCTTCACAAACACGATCTCTCACTCCACAAACACTATATCTCGCTCCAAAAACACTATATCTCTCTCCACAAACACGATCTCTTGCTCCACAAACACTATATCTCGCTCCACAAACACTATATCTCGCTCCACAAAAAACTATCTCTCGCTCCACAAACACGATATCTCGATCCACAAACACGATATCTCACTCCACAAACACTATCTCTCGCTCCATAAACACTATCTCTCGCTCCACAAACACTATCTCTCGCTTCACAAACACTATCTCTCGCTCCACAAACACGATCTCTAGCTCCACAAACACTATATGTCGCTCCACAAACAATACATCTCGCTCCACAAACACTATATCTCGCTCCACAAACACCATATCTCGCTCCACAAACACTATATCTCGCTCCACAAACACGATCTCTCGCCCCACAAACACGATCTCGCTCTACAAACACTATATATCGCTCCACAAACACGATGCCTTGCTCCACAAACACTATATCTCGCTCCACAAACACTATATCTCACTCCACAAACACGAAATCTCGCTCCACAAACACTATCTCTAGCTCCACAAACACTATCTCTCGCTCAACACACACTATATCTCGCTCCACAAACACCATATCTCGCTCCACAAACACGATCTCTCGCTCCACAAACACTATATCTCGCTCCACAAACACTATATCTCGCTCCACAAACACTATATCCCACTCCACAAACACCATATTTCGCTCCACAAACACTATATCTCGCTCCACAAACACTATATCTCGCTCCACAAACACTATATCTCGCTTCACAAACACTATATCTCGCTTCACAAACACGATCTCTCGCTCCTCAAACAAGATCTCTCGCTCCACAAACAATACGTCTCACTCCATAAACACTATATCTCGCTCCACAAACACGATCTCTCGCTCCACAAACACGATCTATCGCTCCACAAACACTATATCTCGCTCCACAAAAAACTATCTCTCGCTCCACAAACACTATATCTCGATCCACAAACACGATATCTCGCTTCGTAAACACTATCTCTCGCTTCACAAACACGATCTCTCACTCCACAAACACTATATCTCGCTCCAAAAACACTATATCTCGCTCCACAAACACTATATCTCTCTCCACAAACACGATCTCTCGCTCCACAAACACTATATCTCGCTCCACAAAAAACTATCTCTCGCTCCACAAACACTATATCTCGATCCACAAACACGATATCTCTCTCCACAAACACGATCTCTTGCTCCACAAACACTATATCTCGCTCCACAAACACTATATCTCGCTCCACAAACACTATATCTCGCTTCACAAACACTATATCTCGCTTCACAAACACGATCTCTCGCTCCTCAAACAAGATCTCTCGCTCCACAAACACTATATCTCGCTCCACAAACACTATATCTCGCTCCCCAAACACTATATCTCGCTCCACAAACAATACGTCTCGCTCCATAAATACTATATCTCGCTCCACAAACACGATCTCTCGCTCCACAAACACGATCTCTCGCTCCACAAACACTATATCTCGCTCCACAAAAAACTATCTCTCGCTCCACAAACACTATATCTCGATCCACAAACACGATATCTCGCTTCGTAAACACTATCTCTCGCTTCACAAACACGATCTCTCACTCCACAAACACTATATCTCGCTCCAAAAACACTATATCTCGCTCCACAAACACTATATCTCTCTCCACAAACACGATCTCTTGCTCCACAAACAATATATCTCGCTCCACAAACACTATATCTCGCTCCACAAAAAACTATCTCTCGCTCCACAAACACTATATCTCGCTCCACAGACACTATATCTCGCTCCACAAACACTATATCTCTCTCCACAAACACGATCTCTTGCTCCACAAACACTATATCTCGCTCCACAAACACTATATCTCGCTCCACAAAAAACTATATCTCGCTCCCCAAACACTATATCTCGCTCCACAAACAATACGTCTCGCTCCATAAACACTATATCTCGTTCCACAAACACGATCTCTCGCTCCACAAACACGATCTCTCGCTCCACAAACACTATATCTCGCTCCACAAAAAACTATCTCTCGCTCCACAAACACTATATCTCGATCCACAAACACGATATCTCGCTTCGTAAACACTATCTCTCGCTTCACAAACACGATCTCTCACTCCACAAACACTATATCTCGCTCCAAAAACACTATATCTCGCTCCACAAACACTATATCTCTCTCCACAAACACGTTCTCTTGCTCCACAAACAATATATCTCGCTCCACAAACACTATATCTCGCTCCACGAACACTATATCTCGCTCCACAAACAATATATCTCGCTCCCCAAACACTATATCTCGCTCCACAAACACTATATCTCGCTTCACAAACACTATATCTCGCTTCACAAACACGATATCTCGCTCCACAAACACGATCTCTCACTCCACAAACACTATATCTCGCTCCACAAACACTATATCTCGCTCCAGAAACACTATATCTCACTAGACAAACACTATATCTCGTTTCACAAACACTAAAACTCGCTTCACAAACACTATACCTCGCTCCACAAACACTATATCTCGCTCCACAAACAATATACCTCGCTCTACAAACACAATATCTCGCTCCACAAACACTATATCTCGCTCCACAAACACTATATCTCGCTCCACAAACACGATATCTCGCTCCACAAACACTATATCTCGTTCCCCAAACACTATATCTCGCTCCACAAACACGATATCTCGCTCCCCAAACACCATATCTCGCTCCACAAACACTACATCTCGCTCCACAAACACTATATCTCGCTCCACAAACACGATATCTCGCTCCACAAACACTATATCTCGATCCACAAACAATATATCTCGCTCCACAAACACTAAATCTCGCTCCACAAACACAACATGAATATCTTGCTCCACAAACACTATATCTCGCTTCACAAACACGATCTCTCGCTCCACAAACACGATCTCTCTCTCCACAATTACGATATCTCGCTCCACAAACACTACATCTCGCTCCACAAACACTACATCTCGCTCCACAAACACTACATCTCGCTTCACAAACACTATATCTCGCTTCACAAACACTATATCTCGCTTCACAAACACTATATCTCGCTCCACAAACACTATATCTCGCTCCACAAACACTATATATCGCTCCACAAACACTATATCTCACTCCACAAACACGATCTCTCGCTCGACAAACACTATATCTCGCTCCCCAAATACTAAATATCGCTCCACAAACACTATATCTCGCTCCCCAAACACTATATCTCGCTCCACAAACACTACATCTCGCTTCACAAAGACTATATCTCGCTCCACAAACACTATATCTCGCTCCACAAACATATATCTCGCTCCCCAAACACGATAGCTCGTCCCCAAACACTATATCTCGCTCCACAAACACTATATCTCGCTCCACAAACACGATATCTTGCTCCACAAACACTATATCTCGCTCCACAAACACTATATATCGCTCCACAAACACGATATCTCACTCCACAAACACGACATCTCGCTCCCCAAACACTATATCTCGCTCCACAAACACTATATCTCGCTCCCCAAACACTATATCTCGCCCCACAAACACTATATCTCGCTCCACAAACACTATATCTCGATCCCCAAACACTATATCTCGCTCCACAAACACTATATCTCGCTCCACAAACATATATCTCGCTCCCCAAACACTATATCTCGCTCCACAAACACTATATCTCGCTCCACCAACACGATCTCTTGCTCAACAAACACTATATCTCGCTCCACAAACACTATATCTCGCTCCACAAACACTATATCTCGCTCCACAAACACGATATCTCGCTCCACAAACACGATATCTCGCTCCACAAACACGATATCTCGCTCCACAAACACGATCTCTTGCTCCACAAACACTATATCTCGCTCCACAAACACGATATCTCACTCCACAACCAATATATCTCGCTCCATAAACACTATATTCTGCTCCACAAACACGATATCTCGCTTCACAAACACGATATCTCGCTCCACAAACACGATCTCTTGCTCCACAAACACGATATCTCGCTCCACAAACACTATATCTCACTCCACCAACATGATCTTTCGCTCCACAAACACTATATCTCGCTCCACAAACACAATATCTCGATCCACCAACACTATATGACGCTCCACAAACACGATCTCTCGCTCCACAAACACGATCTCTCGCTCCACAAACACGATCTCTCGCTCCACAAACACTCTATCTTGCTCCACAAACACTATATCTCGCTCCACTAAACGATCTCTCACTCCACAAACACTATATCTCGGTCCACAAACACGATCTTTCGCTCCACAACACTATATCTCGCTCCACAAACACTATCTCTCGCTCCACAAACACTATCTCTCGCTCCACAAACACTATATCTCGATCGACAAACATTATATCTCGCTCCCCAAACACTATATCTCGCTCCACAAACACTATATCTCGCTCCACAAACACGATCTCTCGCTCCACAAAGATGATCGCTCGCTCCACAAAGATGATCGCTCGCTCCACAAACAATATATCTCGCTTCACAAACACTATATCTCGCACCACAAACACGATCTCTCGCTCCACAAACACTATATCTCGCACCACAAACACGATCTCTCGCTCCACAAAGATGATCGCTCGCTCCACAAACACTATAATATGTCGCTTCACAAACACGATCTCTCGCTACACAAACACTATATGTCGCCCCACAAACACTATCTCTCGCTCCACAAACAAGATATCTCGATCCACAAACACGATATCTCGCTTCATAAACACTATCTCTCGCTTCTCAAACACTATCTCTCGCTCTACAAACACTATATCTCGCTCCACAAACACTCTATCTCGATCCCCAAACACTATATCTCGCTCCCCAAACACTATATCTCGCTCCACAAACACTATGTCTCTCTCCATAAACACTATATCTCGTTCCACAAACACGATCTCTCGCTCCACAAACACTAAATCTCGCTCCACAAACACTATCTCTCGCTCCACAAACACTATATCTCGATCGACAAACACGATATCTCGCTTCATAAACACTATCTCTCGCTTCACAAACACCATCTCTCGCTCCACAAACACTTTATCTCGCTCCACAAACACTATATCTCGCTCCAGAAACACTATATCTCGCTCCACAAACATGATCTCTTGTTCCACAAACACTATATCTCGCTCCACAAACACTATATCTCGCTGCACAAACACTATCTCTCGCTCCACAAACACTATATCTCGCTCCCCAAACACTATCTCTCACTCCACAAACACTATCTCTCGCTCCACAAACACTATCTCTCGCTCCACAAACACGATCTCTCGCTCCACAAACACTATATCTCGCTCCACAAACACTATATCACGCTCCACAAACACTATATGTCGCTCCACAAACACGATATCACGCTCCACAAACACTATATCTCGCTCCGCAAACACTATATCTCGCTCCACAAACACTATATGAATATCTCGCTCCACAAACACTATATCTCGCTTCACAAACACCATATCTCGCTTCACAAACACGATCTCTCGCTCCACAAACACGATCTCTCGCTCCACAAACACTATATCTCGCTCCACAAACACAACATATCGCTCCACAAACACGATATCTCGCTCCACAAACACGATCTCTCGCTCCACAAACACGATCTCTCGCTCCACAAACACGATCTCTCGCTCCACAAACACTATATCTCGCTCCACAAAAAACTATATCTCGCTCCCCAAACACTATATCTCGCTCCACAAACAATACGTCTCGCTCCATAAACACTACATCTCGTTCCACAAACACGATCTCTCGCTCCACAAACACGATCTCTCGCTCCACAAACACTATATCTCGCTCCACAAAAAACTATCTCTCGCTCCACAAACACTATATCTCGATCCACAAACACGATATCTCGCTTCGTAAACACAATCTCTCGCTTCACAAACACGATCTCTCACTCCACAAACACTATATCTCGCTCCAAAAACACTATATCTCGCTCCACAAACACTATATCTCTCTCCACAAACACGATCTCTTGCTCCACAAACACTATATCTCGCTCCACAAACACTATATCTCGCTCCACGAACACTATATCTCGCTCCACAAACAATATATCTCGCTCCCCAAACACTATATCTCACTCCACAAACACTATATCTCGCTCCATAAACACTATCTCTCGCTCCACAAACACTATCTCTCGCTTCACAAACACGATCTCTCACTCCACAAACACTATATCTCGCTCCAAAAACACTATATCTCGCTCCACAAACACTATATCTCTCTCCACAAACACGATCTCTTGCTCCACAAACACTATATCTCGCTCCACAAACACTATATCTCGCTCCACGAACACTATATCTCGCTCCACAAACAATATATCTCGCTCCCCAAACACTATATCTCGCTCCACAAACACTATATCTCGCTCCATAAACACTATCTCTCGCTCCACAAACACGATCTCTCGCTTCACAAACACTATCTCTCGCTCCACAAACACGATATCTCGCTTCGTAAACACTATCGCTCGCTTCACAAACACGATCTCTCACTCCACAAACACTATATCTCGCTCCAAAAACACTATATCTCGCTCCACAAATACTATATCTCTCTCCACAAACACGATCTCTTGCTCCACAAACACGATCTCTTGCTCCACAAACACGATATCTCGCTTCGTAAACACTATCTCTCGCTTCACAAACACGATCTCTCACTCCACAAACACTATATCTCGCTCCAAAAACACTATATCTCTCTCCACAAACACGATCTCTTGCTCCACAAACACTATATCTCGCTCCACAAACACTATATCTCGCTCCACAAAAAACTATCTCTCGCTCCACAAACACTATATCTCGATCCACAAACACGATATCTCACTCCACAAACACTATCTCTCGCTCCATAAACACTATCTCTCGCTCCACAAACACTATCTCTCGCTTCACAAACACTATCTCTCGCTCCAAAAACACTATATCTCGCTCCACAAACACTGTATCTCTCTCCACAAACACGATCTCTTGCTCCACAAACACGATATCTCGCTTCGTAAACACTATCTCTCGCTTCACAAACACGATCTCTCACTCCACAAACACTATATCTCGCTCCAAAAACACTATATCTCTCTCCACAAACACGATCTCTTGCTCCACAAACACTATATCTCGCTCCACAAACACTATATCTCGCTCCACAAAAACTATCTCTCGCTCCACAAACACTATATCTCGATCCACAAACACGATATCTCACTCCACAAACACTATCTCTCGCTCCATAAACACTATCTCTCGCTCCACAAACACAATCTCTCGCTTCACAAACACTATCTCTCGCTCCACAAACACGATCTCTAGCTCCACAAACACTATATGTCGCTCCACAAACAATACATCTCGCTCCACAAACACTATATCTCGCTCCACAAACACCATATCTCGCTCCACAAACACTATATCTCGCTCCACAAACACGATCTCTCGCCCCACAAACACGATCTCGCTCTACAAACACTATATATCGCTCCACAAACACGATGCCTTGCTCCACAAACACTATATCTCGCTCCACAAACACTATATCTCACTCCACAAACACTATATCACGCTCCACAAACACTAGCTCTAGCTCCACAAACACTATCTCTCGCTCAACACACACTATATCTCGCTCCACAAACACCATATCTCGCTCCACAAACACGATCTCTCGCTCCACAAACACTATATCTCGCTCCACAAACACTATATCTCGCTCCACAAACACTATATCCCACTCCACAAACACTATATTTCGCTCCACAAACACTATATCTCGCTCCACAAACAGTATATCTCGCTCCACAAACACTATATCTCGCTTCACAAACACTATATCTCGCTTCACAAACACGATCTCTCGCTCCTCAAACAAGATCTCTCGCTCCACAAACAATACGTCTCGCTCCATAAACACTATATCTCGCTCCACAAACACGATCTCTCGCTCCACAAACACGATCTATCGCTCCACAAACACTATATCTCGCTCCACAAAAAACTATCTCTCGCTCCACAAACACTATATCTCGATCCACAAACACGATATCTCGCTTCGTAAACACTATCTCTCGCTTCACAAACACGATCTCTCACTCCACAAACACTATATCTCGCTCCACAAAAAACTATCTCTCGCTCCACAAACACTATATCTCGCTCCACAAACACGATCTCTCGCTCCACAAACACGATCTCTCGCTCCACAAACACTATGTCGTGGAAGTGTGTTTGGGACTCGAGACTCCAATGACCGGAAACAGGTTTACAAAAGATCAAGACTTTATTAACTACTAGTTCACTTGTTTCAATATAATAAGGAACTACAATACCATAACGAATTTAGTAATTCAAGTCGTTGGTTCTTCCTCATTGGCCGGTGCTCTCCTGGCGCTGCTTTCCCATTGCATACTCGTTCGTCCGTCGGGCAGATGTTCTTGTGGCAAGTCCTCCTGACTCAAAGTTTGCTCTTGCTTATATGGGCAAATTGGAGTTAATCCTCCGTGCGCTGAATGTTAATCCTCCGTGCGCTGAAGCTCCTTGGTCATCCACAACCGCCTCCCTGCTGGGGAGGTTCTTCACCCTCTTTGCATCCCGATGTCCAAAAACAAATAGTGCGGGCTTGGGAATGTGTGTTAGCCCGGGGTCGTAATAAAGGTGGACAAAAGGACTCCCAGCTTCGACAGAGCGAGATACATTCCTGACATTCTTACAACCACCTGCTAGTACCTGCTTCCAACCAATGAGTTATACTGAGTTACAATCAATGAGTTACATTTCCACAATTCCCTCATCTTTTTGTTTTTGTTTATATTAACCATTAATCTAAACATCAATAAAAGTAAACAATCAATCACTACAAGTAAACATCAATACAAGTATAAGTAAATAATCAATCACTACAAGTAAATATCAATACAAGTATAAGTAAATAATCAATCACTACAAGTAAATATCAATACAAGTATAAGTAAATATCAATACAAGTATAAGTAAATAATCAATCACTACAAGTAAATATCAATACAAGTATAAGTAAATATCAATACAAGTACTCAAACCACAACTTTGGTAATTACATTCCCTTGGGCATACACCGTCATCCTGCAAGAATCACAAAACATTTCGTTGGTCATTGACTCCTTCCATATTGTTCAATCTATTGCATTTGCATCACAAATATCTTTTCAAAACAACACTTCACCATCACCAAGATACAACAATTTCACTTCATTTTCAAGTTTTGTAAAGCATCTGCAACATCTGGCAAAAACGTTTGTCTCCACACAAATGTTGACTCTTTGTTTGAAAGGAAGGGCTGATCACTTGTGTTTGAATCCAGGTATGAAACATTTTCTGTCTTCATAACACCTGCACTACTTCGTGTAGGATTTCGCTGTTGTGGTAACAGTGCGGAGTCATAGACTGACCCTGCTCTCCATGTAGCATTCTTGCCACTTTTGCTGTAAACCATAATAATTCCTGAACAAGGCCTTCGCCCAGTTGTAGTCGACTTGCCTCTGCCCTCATTATGAGTGGGCAGCAAGTATTGGTGTGACGTTGATTGGCCAGCAAGATGTGGAACAGGGATGCCGGATGCATCCACAATGATGTTGGGACCATGGTGTTCAGGTCATCCATGGTCCATACCATGAGCAACCAGCGGAATTGTGCACAGCTGTTGTGAAAAGGCACAGCCATTTGTTTGCAGCTCCATGCTGGCTCCCCGCAAGTTGGTGAAGTAATAACATATGTTCCCGCATTTCACAGAGGTTGCAGGTAAAATGTCGTTGTCCTGCAACTTCTGATGTGATGAATGTTCCAAGCCTTCGAACAAGAGTAAGTGATCGCCTTTCTTTCATATGTTGCAGTGTGATCCAGGCAGATGGTCACATAAATTTCCTTGGTGAAGGTAAGCATCCATCTCCAAGTTACACGGGAGAATGTCTTCATCATTCTTTGAGAAAGAGGGTGTATGCCACGATTAACTTCATTTTTTAGCCACAAATTTTCTTTCTTTCTTCTTCCCAATTCCGTTAGCAATCCCTCCAAAATGTGATCTCGTCTTATCCTTATGCTCAGTCATATCTGAATCTGCTTTCCGCACACACTGAATCAGATAGGGTACATCTTACCATGAAATCAGCATAATCATGTATATCTTCCGACAGTTTCACATTCAACAATTTGTTGTTTTTCCTTAACACAAAAAGTTATATTCATTTATATGCGTCACACAAATAATATTCAATCAGGTATGTATTTTATTACTAAACTAAGAATAGCATTGTATATGATTACAATCACAAACGGGAATACCTAATTCCCAACAACAATTTTCCCAAACCAACAAATTAAGCATAATGTATAATTACCATAATTCCTCTCCACTTTTTCTTTTCCCTCTTTTTTTTTTTTTTTTTTTTTTTTTTTTTTTTTTTTTTTTTTTTTTTTTTTTTTTTTTTTTTTTTTTTTTTTTTTTCCTAACAGTGTGTCACTCGTGGTGATATGAGTTCATTGATATTGTAATTGACACAACTCATAACATTGTCGTTATGCCATTATCTTAATTCTACTGTTTATGTCGCCATAAAAGTCTTCCTTTTTTGGTTCCACATTTCTTTCCTCATTTGTCACTTCATGTGTTATCATCGTGTTGTTGGTTACCTTATTCAAACACACCGTCACTAAGGCTTTCAAGCAAGCCACCACTAAAACAATTGCCAATATAACTACTAAACCAACAAACAAGTCTGCTACTCCTTGTATATATTCATATCTATGACATAGTTATATGTCGATGACATTTAACATTATATACCAAACTAACAAGCTTCCTAAAAGGTAAATAAAGAAAATCCCTTAATATGTAACATAATCAGATTATTTGTCTTACCCTGATCCCCCTATCTCCCGGGGTTGAACTCAATCCCCTGATCATGGGTGTAGTTGTGATACATTTTTTCACTCATGCTGTATTAATATCAGCAGGTAATTGTATGTCATGTAGGCAAATAAATGTCACTATTCCAAGTAGGAATATCACATGTTGAAAATGTAATGTTTATCAATGCAAGGGGTGTTAAAATGTAATTCAAATGACTGTAAATCATGACTATCATTTTTCTACCACTGAATGTTCTGCTGGGCTGCTAGGTGCAGCCTCATTTTCTGTGGGATCGTCCACCTTAGCCCCATGTGCTTGCTTGCAATGAGAGGCATGAATCCAACTTTCTATTTTGGGTCCATATTTGTTTCTATTCTTATCAATCTCCTATGGTTTATCAATTCGTTCCAAGATACCGCAACCAAAGGTTTTAACCAAAGCTCTACCAAACTATTTCCAATTTGAACAAAAATGCCAGTGAAACAATGATTCGAAGGATTAACTTCAAGGGGTCAATAAATTTATTCTATAGCCAGATCTAATTTTCCCATCCAATAGTTTGCCTTGCCACATGTCATATTATAACACCTTAATAAACCTTCGAAAAAATGTTTCCCATCTCAACAAATTTCCTTTTTACAAATAGCCATGTGTAACTTACGTATTTAACTACAATTTCCTCTCAATTTGTTTGGCCTAACTGGCCGCAAAAGTGGCTGCCAGCATGCAGTACCGTTTTTTATCTACCAAGGAAGTGTTCCACACAAGACCTCTACCAAAATGTTGTTTGTAAAAACAAATCTGGGATTTCTGATTACATGGATGCACACTCTCAGGACATTTTCAGGCTGCTGTTAACAATCCACTACGATGACTTAATTCCTTTACCCACAATCAAATAATTAGTACAAATTGAGGATATTATCCTTATCACATTCTTTTATAGATTCATTATGTTGGATCTAATTTTTTCCAATAATTTTCCACTGCTGTAAGGCGGAACAATAGCTCTCATAAGTCTTAGTAATATCGTACTTAATTTGCCCAGCAGAGAATAATTTATTTACTATCCTTTCTCATCTGTTAACCAGTGACTTTGTTTAAACTCCAGAACTGAAAACCCACAATAGTTCAAACCAGCAAAATTTTCTTTACTCTTTTCCCATATCATCTATGCCTAAAACACATCCATACATACAGCACAATTTATATGCTGATAAAATTCAAGTTTATATATATAAAATCCATGAGCAGAGTATTCTGGGAAGTCAGTGTAAGACCTCTCCCAAATTTGGATGATTTTGTACTTCCTCATTTCCTTTTATGAAGCTCATATCCATAAATAGATGTTATTCTCATATACATTCTATCAAAAATGGAATCCCAAAATTACTCACAATTTTACTATTAATTAATGGCTGCTCATAACCCAGCACATCACATTTTTATATTCCATTTCCCTTGACAAAAGAGATAATGCTCATAATCAAATTATATTTCTATTTTATTTTACGGATTCTCTGGATATTCAATCCCATCCACATATCCCAATCCCATCCACATATAACTATCCATTTCCAGACAGGCACACTGTCGGTGTCAACAATCTTGTAAGATTGATACACAAAAACACACACACACACATGCATTATGCATATTTGTTTGCGTTGGAACCATTATTTACAGATCAGATGGGTGTCAATTTTATTTCAATTTCATAAAATTTGTCAATCAAATTCAAAATGCTTATAGACAAATAAACCAAAAGTCCATTCTTAGAAAACCCTTATGATGTCACATTGAAATTACCCTTTCTGCCTTCACAATAATCTATCCAAATTTTGACTACACACCCATTTGCATGTCAGTCGACCATTGACCTATCAATCGTGCGGAACAATAGTCCGAAATTCCCACCTGATCATCATGTGACTCTTGTTACTTGGTTTGCCAAAAATTGCAACGCAATTGTTCCAAACTTTGTAAATTTAAAATTGCTGTGCCCAAAATAGAAGATCCAATTTTGGCATTTGATCAATTAATTATTAATTTGTTAACAAGCAAAAAGAAAAAATGAATCATTCTTGCTCTGAAAACTTTTCAGACACAAGAATCATCGACAGTTATTCATGTTTGTCCAGTAATCGAATCTGTTGAGGCCAATCATCATTTGGGATTTGCAGCAATGAAGGCCTAATCATTGTCTGAGGTATCGGTCAGCACTGGTACCCTTGATCTTGGTTTACCCTATTAACTTGTCTTCCTTTTGGTATACGGACATCCTCTTTTCCAATGTCCCATCCGTCCACATTTGAAACACCGGTTTCTGTCGTTGTCTGATCTGTGCACCTGTGCACTTGTATTGCTGGGCTGCATCTCTACATCCCTGAGTTGCCACTGCAATCTCTCGTTATCTCCTGAAACACGAAAAAATTCTCTGTACCGTCCTTTTTGGGGAGACAACTGGAAATCTGATGGGACAACTGTCACTTTCGTTCCTAATTTCGAGGGCAGTTGTGCATTTGTCTCCTCCACTGTATCCTGTATCCTTTTTATTTTAAGTTCTAGATCCGTTATCCGTTCTTGCTGTTCCCGTTGTCTGGATTCACCATCCCAAAGATGGAATGCAAGCCAGTCTACCGTTAGATTCTGTCTCTTCCTGGCTTTCAATCTTTGTTCCAATCTTTCCAATCGACTTCGCTCGAATGTACCATCTCTTGGAAACTCCTCATCATGTCCCTTTGTCCACAAATACCAATTCTCGACCTGTCTTATAGCTTCGGCACCATAACGGTCGTACATATGATGTGTACAAGTACCTTTTTGTGGAATTTCTGGTTGTCCTTGTGTATTCTTGCAGGCTCCATTTCCCATTCTGCCTTTTATCAAAGTAGCGTTGGATGTGTTGTAGCTTGTTCCAGGTTCCTCTAAAGCTTCACTCGTACCTCCAGGAAGGATCTCTCCACCTGTTCACACGGTGATTTCCAGAGAATCTCCCTCAGCTGTGGCTTTTGCACAATCCAATCTCACAGATCAGTATTTGCAGATGAGCCGGAGGGTCAGTATGAAATGGGTGAATCCTCAGGTGTCCGCTCTGTTTGACGGGGAAATCACACAATGGTAACCGCACATATATATCTGTATATAAACTCACCACCTTGCTCAATTTTCCCAGGTTGTCTCCACATTGATAATATCTCGCAAATATATCAAAGCTTCTTTCTTGAGACCGCATTTTCATCAATCAAACAATCAATATATTCAATTCAATTTATTCAGTTCAATTTATGCAATTAAATTCAATCAATTAGATTCAATCAATTAACAATTCAATCAATTATTCAATTTCAATTAATTCATCAATATTCATCAATAAATCAAATTAATCATTTTGAATGACTCCTTGCATAAGCCCTTTCCCCAATGATGTCAGGACAGGTCCATCCATTGACTGAGATCGACTCATCGGTCGTCACCTCTGGTTCGTACCTCATGTCAATTGATGAATCACCGTCCTGTCCTAGGGTCATATCTGACATATTTCCCCATTTTGCCTGGTCTCCACAAATTTTCTTTGCAACCACTAAAGGCAACTCATCCTTCATTCGTGAGACAGCCAACATGGATGGCAGATATTAAAGTTCATTGGAAAAAATATCTCATCATTTTTTTTTTTCTTTAATAGTACCCAAAATCTCTTGGCAATTTAAATTTCGTAAAACTACTGAAATAAGACTGTAAAATTCCTTCAATCATGCTAAATTTTGAAGCTCCATTGCTTGTAACACCCAATTTATCCCATAGGGCTTGAAAGTTCTTTCCCAAGTTCATGCAATCATTCTGCATTTGAACCCTATGATATCATTCATAATAATCATCATGATTTTATAGTCATGGTCATATCATAATCATCTATTTAAAACGAACATTTCCTTTATCACCACAATTATGTGGTATAATCAACAATAGAATAAAACTGTACATAGCAACAGGCTACCTCATGGCCACTCAGTATACCTATTGACAATAAGTCATAACAATATCGAATAATCATTGAACAATTCAAAAATCGCTTCCACTGCTCCAGCCGCAGCATTCGTCATTTTGTTTGCTCATCCGCATGACCAAAACGAAATAAAGGGAGCTCAACCATTACACAGCGCTTTTAATGGCGCATGCCATAGAAACTCAACGCAATTTCGACTCAGCCAGAAAACGAGCAAATTTTGCAGGATGTTAACTGGAATTAGTCGTGAAAATATATCCAAAATACACAAAAAATACACATCCACAAAATAAACAACAAACCCAAACAAACCCAAGGTCGACCCTCTTACACAGTAAATTACATCATTTCAGCATCGTATTGATTGCTGAAATATTCCAGGGTTTATACATACCTTAAAAGAGGTATGCGTGGTGTTGCCCCCTCCCACGTTTATTCCAGGGTTTATACACACCTTAAAAGAGGTATGCGTGGTGTTGCCCCCTCCCACTTTTAATTCCTCATTAAATTACTTATTAAATTACTTATTAAATTACTCATTAAATTACTCATTAAATTACTCATTAAATTATTCGTTAAATTACTCATTAAATTACTCATTAAATTACTCATTAAATTATTCGTTAAATTACTCATTAAATTACTCATTAAATTATTCGTTAAATTACTCATTAAATTACTCATTAAATTACTCATTAAATTATTCGTTAAATTACTCATTAAATTATTCGTTAAATTACTCATTAAATTACTCATTAAATTACTCATTAAATTACTCAGTAAATTATTCGTTAAATTACTCATTAAATTACTCATTAAATTACTCATTAAATTATTCGTTAAATTACTCATTAAATTACTCATTAAATTACTCATTAAATTACTCAGTAAATTACTCATTAACTTAACTTACATAGTTTCAGCATTGTATTGATTGCTGAAATATTCCAGGGTTTATACACACCTTAAAAGAGGTATGCGTGGTGTTGCCCCCTCCCACTTTTAATTACTCATTACATCGTTTCCATTTAAAAAAACATCGCTTCTACTGCTCCAGCCGCAGCATTTGTCACTTTGTTTGCTCATCCGCATGACCAAACCGAAATAAAAGGAGCTCAACCATTACACAGCGCTTTTAATGGCGCATGCCATAGAAACTCAACGCAATTTCGACTCGGCCAGCAAACGAGCAAATTTTGCAGGATGTTAACTGGAATTAGTCGTGAAAATATATCCAAAATACACAAGAAATACACAAAAATACACTCCCACACAAATAAACAACATTTATTCCGTTCAACAGAACAAACATTTCCTCTATCATGACACGCATGTCTTCAAAATTATATGACCAAGAGAAAAAGTAAAATTAATTAAAACTGCGGGCAGTGATGATCCGGGGACCATACCGCTCCATCCTGATTGGACGAGTGCGTGCTAGAGTCGTTAACAACGACAGTCCAGATCCGATTGTTCAAAATTTCAACTCAATCAATCGAAAAATGAACGCAGGGATGCATTTTAAAGGTGCAGTGGCACTAACTGAGTTGCCACGAATATGGCCACGAAATTGCCAATATGGCCATCACAAAATATTTTCCTTAATCAATTGGCTCATAGCATAACCAATCTGCAAGTATTTCATCCGAAGATGTATCTCTCAGGAATTTTAATTAAATAAGTCATTTATAAATCAACGAGTTAATTTATTAAATGATTAATCAATAAATCAATATTTTCCTTGACAGCCACATCACTTGGTCAGTGTCATGTCCAAATATCAGCTTCCTTACTCAAAAGGTGCCTGAGTTAATGTAATGTAATTACTGTAATAAGATTACTGCAATTACTGTAATGATTACTGTAATTACTGTAATTACCGGAACTGTAATTACTGTAATTACCTCAGGTAATTACTGTAATGTAATTACTGTAATGTAATAAGAAATGTAATTAATTAAATAAGTACTTCATTAATCGTTAATAATGAAATAATTCCTGAATTCTCATTCGATTCACTTGACATTCGAATGTCCCCAAAACGTTGGAGCAAAACGTTGCAACAACGAAAGTGAAACGTTGTAGCGACGTTGTGGAAATGTTAGCAAAACCCAACATTTGAATGTTCCCATTCATTCCAACAACAAGTTCCAACAACAAGTTCCAACAACAAGTTCCAACAGCAAGTTCCAACAACAAGTTCCAACAACAAGTTCCAACAACAAGTTCCAACAAGTTCCAACAGCAAGTTCCAACAGCAAGTTGCAACAACAAGTTCCAACAAGTTCCAACAACAAGTTCCAACAACAAGTTCCAACAACAAGTTCCAACAGCAAGTTCCAACAGCAAGTTCCAACAACAAGTTCCAACAGCAAGTTCCAACAACAAGTTCCAACAACAAGTTCCAACAACAAGTTCCAACAAGTTCCAACAGCAAGTTCCAACAGCAAGTTGCAACAACAAGTTCCAACAAGTTCCAACAACAAGTTCCAACAACAAGTTCCAACAACAAGTTCCAACAACAAGTTCCAACAGCAAGTTCCAACAACAAGTTCCAACAAGTTCCAACAGCAAGTTCCAACAGCAAGTTGCAACAACAAGTTCCAACAGCAAGTTCCAACAACAAGTTCCAACAAGTTCCAACAGCAAGTTCCAACAGCAAGTTGCAACAACAAGTTCCAACAGCAAGTTCCAACAACAAGTTCCAACAAGTTCCAACAGCAAGTTCCAACAGCAAGTTGCAACAACAAGTTCCAACAAGTTCCAACAACAAGTTCCAACAGCAAGTTCCAACAGCAAGTTGCAACAACAAGTTCCAACAACAAGTTCCAACAACAAGTTCCAACAAGTTCCAACAGCAGGTTCCAACAGCAAGTTCCAACAGCAAGTTCCAACAGCAAGTTCCAACAACAAGTTCCAACAGCAAGTTCCAACAGCAAGTTCCAACAACAAGTTCCAACAACAAGTTCCAACAAGTTCCAACAAGTGCCAACAGCAAGTTCCAACAACAAGTTCCAACAACAAGTTCCAACAAGTTCCAACAAGTGCCAACAGCAAGTTCCAACAACAAGTTCCAACAACAAGTTCCAACAAGTTCCAACAGCAAGTTCCAACAACAAGTTCCAACAAGTTCCAACAACATGTTCCAACAGCAAGTTCCAACAACAAGTTCCAACAGCAAGTTCCAACAGCAAGTTCCAACAACAAGTTCCAACAACAAAACTTTGAAACCACGTGGCAGTAACGACCACAGAACCACCCTCCTATTTGCATGGAATGGTTTGGTCCATTCGCAAAGCCAAAACGAACGACCACAGAACCACCCTCCTATTTACATGCAATGGTTCGGTCCATTCGCAAAGCCAAAACGAACGACCTGCGTGTACGGTGACCATACCTTGGGACCCCCTTGTCCGATTAATTTCAAACCTTGACAAATTTTCCATTCCTTCCCTTCCTGATCTTTCGTGGCATCTCTGCCATTTAAAATCCCATATTTTGTGAGCGTGCCGAATCAGTAAGCATCACCCCTTCTATGAGCCTCGACCAGAGGGTGGTTGTTACTCACAAACACCATTTCCTGTAATTATCTCTCACTAGGGCATGCCCGTACTATATATATATCTAAAATTATATCCCCCGCCGAGCAAGTCGCTGGCTCCAAGTCGAGTGCTTTGAACAAAAAAAAGTACTCTAAACGGTGGTTTTTTATTCAACCGTGAAGCATGTCTCAAAGGCTTCTTGATGGACCTGGACAAAATTTGATGCAATTTTTTTTCTCAATCGCCATCTTTCATCATAATTCTGGACCGGCATGAGGGGGGTTGTCTGTCATGAATTTATAGGCATGGCGGGAAAACTGAAAAAAATTATTTATTTAAAACGGGTGTACACGATTGTACACGTGTACGGACGGACCTTACCGAACCGGCAAACAAGTCGCTTCATGCACATCAGTGGTGCGTTTCTTCGTGGCGCGTGTCAGAAGAATTACACAGCGCAGGAAAAATACGTATTTACAGAAATCGTTAAAAAAAACTCGGATAATCGCTAAAATCGTTGTGGCCGGTGTACCATATTGGAAATATATATATATATAAATATAATTCCGTTTCCCGGTTCCCTGTCGCTCGCCAAGCGCCGATCAAGTCAAGTGCTTCGAACAAGTGCAAAAAAAAGTAGTACTTTATCCGTGTGCGGGTGTGTAAACGAGTGTACCGGCCTTACACGTCCTGGAAGCAGATCGTCCCATGGTGCACTCATGGCACGATCTTGCTCCTAGTTCATGGTAAGGCTTCTAATAACCAGCGTCGAACTGGCGCATCTATTTACACAGCGCAAAAATACGTTACACTCCTCGGATTATCGTTACGTTACCTATATCGTGGTATCGGTGCGTAGGGAAGTCCAACACCACCTCCTCCACCATGTATGTACAAAAACTAAACACAGGTTCGTATCATAATGGACAATCCCCAAGAAGCCATGCTTACCTTGGCGATGTCCACTCGATCCACGTACGGTAGCCACCAAGTTGTCGTGGAAGTGTGTTTGGGACTCGAGACTCCAATGACCGGAAACAGGTTTACAAAAGATCAAGACTTTATTAACTACTAGTTCACTTGTTTCAATATAATAAGGAACTACAATACCATAACGAATTTAGTAATTCAAGTCGTTGGTTCTTCCTCATTGGCCGGTGCTCTCCTGGCGCTGCTTTCCCATTGCATACTCGTTCGTCCGTCGGGCAGATGTTCTTGTGGCAAGTCCTCCTGACTCAAAGTTTGCTCTTGCTTATATGGGCAAATTGGAGTTAATCCTCCGTGCGCTGAATGTTAATCCTCCGTGCGCTGAAGCTCCTTGGTCATCCACAACCGCCTCCCTGCTGGGGAGGTTCTTCACCCTCTTTGCATCCCGATGTCCAAAAACAAATAGTGCGGGCTTGGGAATGTGTGTTAGCCCGGGGTCGTAATAAAGGTGGACAAAAGGACTCCCAGCTTCGACAGAGCGAGATACATTCCTGACATTCTTACAACCACCTGCTAGTACCTGCTTCCAACCAATGAGTTATACTGAGTTACAATCAATGAGTTACATTTCCACAACTATATCTCGCTCCACAAAAAACTATCTCTCGCTCCACAAACACTATATCTCGATCCACAAACACGATATCTCGCTTCGTAAACACTATCTCTCGCTTCACAAACACGATCTCTCACTCCACAAACACTATATCTCGCTCCAAAAACACTATATCTCGCTCCACAAACACTATATCTCTCTCCACAAACACGATCTCTTGCTCCACAAACAATATATCTCGCTCCACAAACACTATATCTCGCTCCACAAAAAACTATCTCTCGCTCCACAAACACTATATCTCGCTCCACAGACACTATATCTCGCTCCACAAACACTATATCTCTCTCCACAAACACGATCTCTTGCTCCACAAACACTATATCTCGCTCCACAAACACTATATCTCGCTCCACAAAAAACTATATCTCGCTCCCCAAACACTATATCTCGCTCCACAAACAATACGTCTCGCTCCATAAACACTATATCTCGTTCCACAAACACGATCTCTCGCTCCACAAACACGATCTCTCGCTCCACAAACACTATATCTCGCTCCACAAAAAACTATCTCTCGCTCCACAAACACTATATCTCGATCCACAAACACGATATCTCGCTTCGTAAATACTATCTCTCGCTTCACAAACACGATCTCTCACTCCACAAACACTATATCTCGCTCCAAAAACACTATATCACGCTCCACAAACACTATATCTCTCTCCACAAACACGATCTCTTGCTCCACAAACACTATATCTCGCTCCACAAACACTATATCTCGCTCCACGAACACTATATCTCGCTCCACAAACAATATATCTCGCTCCCCAAACACTATATCTCGCTCCACCAACACTATATCTCGCTTCACAAACACTATATCTCGCTTCACAAACACGATATCTCGCTCCACAAACACGATCTCTCACTCCAAAAACACTATATCTCGCTCCACAAACACTATACCTCGCTCCAGAAACACTATATCTCACTAGACAAACACTATATCTCGTTTCACAAACACTAAAACTCGCTTCACAAACACTATACCTCGCTCCACAAACACTATATCTCGCTCCACAAACACTATACCTCGCTCTACAAACACAATATCTCGCTCCACAAACACTATATCTCGCTCCACAAACACTATATCTCGCTCCACAAACACGATATCTCGCTCCACAAACACTATATCTCGTTCCCCAAACACTATATCTCGCTCCACAAACACGATATCTCGCTCCCCAAACACCATATCTCGCTCCACAAACACTACATCTCGCTCCACAAACACTATATCTCGCTCCACAAACACGATATCTCGCTCCACAAACACTACATCTCGCTCCACAAACACTACATCTCGCTTCACAAACACTATATCTCGCTCCACAAACACTATATATCGCTCCACAAACACTATATCTCGCTCCACAAACACTATACCTCGCTCTACAAACACAATATCTCGCTCCACAAACACTATATCTCGCTCCACAAACACTATATCTTGCTCCACAAACACTATATCTCGCTTCACAAACACGATCTCTCGCTCCACAAACACGATCTCTCTCTCCACAATTACGATATCTCGCTCCACAAACACTACATCTCGCTCCACAAACACTACATCTCGCTCCACAAACACTACATCTCGCTTCACAAACACTATATCTCGCTTCACAAACACTATATCTCGCTTCACAAACACTATATCTCGCTCCAAAAACACTATATCTCGCTCCACAAACACTATATATCGCTCCACAAACACTATATCTCACTCCACAAACACGATCTCTCGCTCGACAAACACTATATCTCGCTCCCCAAATACTAAATATCGCTCCACAAACACTATATCTCGCTCCCCAAACACTATATCTCGCTCCACAAACACTACATCTCGCTTCACAAAGACTATATCTCGCTCCACAAACACTATATCTCGCTCCACAAACATATATCTCGCTCCCCAAACACGATCTCTTGCTCCACAAACACTATATCTCGCTCCACAAACACTATATCTCGCTCCACGAACACTATATCTCGCTCCACAAACAATATATCTCGCTCCCCAAACACTATATCTCGCTCCACAAACACTATATCTCGCTCCATAAACACTATCTCTCGCTCCACAAACACTATCTCTCGCTTCACAAACACGATCTCTCACTCCACAAACACTATATCTCGCTCCAAAAACACTATATCTCGCTCCACAAACACTATATCTCTCTCCACAAACACGATCTCTTGCTCCACAAACACTATATCTCGCTCCACAAACACTATATCTCGCTCCACGAACACTATATCTCGCTCCACAAACAATATATCTCGCTCCACAAACACTATATCTCGCTCCACAAACACTATATCTCGCTCCATAAACACTATCTCTCGCTCCACAAACACGATCTCTCGCTTCACAAACACTATCTCTCGCTCCACAAACACGATATCTCGCTTCGTAAACACTATCTCTCGCTTCACAAACACGATCTCTCACTCCACAAACACTATATCTCGCTCCAAAAACACTATATCTCGCTCCACAAATACTATATCTCTCTCCACAAACACGATCTCTTGCTCCACAAACACGATCTCTTGCTCCACAAACACGATATCTCGCTTCGTAAACACTATCTCTCGCTTCACAAACACGATCTCTCACTCCACAAACACTATATCTCGCTCCAAAAACACTATATCTCTCTCCACAAACACGATCTCTTGCTCCACAAACACTATATCTCGCTCCACAAACACTATATCTCGCTCCACAAAAAACTATCTCTCGCTCCACAAACACTATATCTCGATCCACAAACACGATATCTCACTCCACAAACACTATCTCTCGCTCCATAAACACTATCTCTCGCTCCACAAACACTATCTCTCGCTTCACAAACACTATCTCTCGCTCCAAAAACACTATATCTCGCTCCACAAACACTGTATCTCTCTCCACAAACACGATCTCTTGCTCCACAAACACGATATCTCGCTTCGTAAACACTATCTCTCGCTTCACAAACACGATCTCTCACTCCACAAACACTATATCTCGCTCCAAAAACACTATATCTCTCTCCACAAACACGATCTCTTGCTCCACAAACACTATATCTCGCTCCACAAACACTATATCTCGCTCCACAAAAACTATCTCTCGCTCCACAAACACTATATCTCGATCCACAAACACGATATCTCACTCCACAAACACTATCTCTCGCTCCATAAACACTATCTCTCGCTCCACAAACACAATCTCTCGCTTCACAAACACTATCTCTCGCTCCACAAACACGATCTCTAGCTCCACAAACACTATATGTCGCTCCACAAACAATACATCTCGCTCCACAAACACTATATCTCGCTCCACAAACACCATATCTCGCTCCACAAACACTATATCTCGCTCCACAAACACGATCTCTCGCCCCACAAACACGATCTCGCTCTACAAACACTATATATCGCTCCACAAACACGATGCCTTGCTCCACAAACACTATATCTCGCTCCACAAACACTATATCTCACTCCACAAACACTATATCACGCTCCACAAACACTATCTCTAGCTCCACAAACACTATCTCTCGCTCAACACACACTATATCTCGCTCCACAAACACCATATCTCGCTCCACAAACACGATCTCTCGCTCCACAAACACTATATCTCGCTCCACAAACACTATATCTCGCTCCACAAACACTATATCCCACTCCACAAACACGAAATTTCGCTCCACAAACACGATATCTCGCTCCACAAACACTATATCTCGCTCCACAAACACTATATCTCGCTTCACAAACACTATATCTCGCTTCACAAACACGATCTCTCGCTCCTCAAACAAGATCTCTCGCTCCACAAACAATACGTCTCGCTCCATAAACACTATATCTCGCTCCACAAACACGATCTCTCGCTCCACAAACACGATCTATCGCTCCACAAACACTATATCTCGCTCCACAAAAAACTATCTCTCGCTCCACAAACACTATATCTCGATCCACAAACACGATATATCGCTTCGTAAACACTATCTCTCGCTTCACAAACACGATCTCTCACTCCACAAACACTATATCTCGCTCCAAAAACACTATATCTCGCTCCACAAACACTATATCTCTCTCCACAAACACGATCTCTTGCTCCACAAACACTATATCTCGCTCCACAAACACTATATCTCGCTCCACAAACACTATATCTCGCTTCACAAACACTATATCTCGCTTCACAAACACGATCTCTCGCTCCTCAAACAAGATCTCTCGCTCCACAAACACTATATCTCGCTCCACAAACACTATATCTCGCTCCCCAAACACTATATCTCGCTCCACAAACAATACGTCTCGCTCCATAAATACTATATCTCGCTCCACAAACACGATCTCTCGCTCCACAAACACGATCTCTCGCTCCACAAACACTATATCTCGCTCCACAAAAAACTATCTCTCGCTCCACAAACACTATATCTCGATCCACAAACACGATATCTCGCTTCGTAAACACTATCTCTCGCTTCACAAACACGATCTCTCACTCCACAAACACTATATCTCGCTCCAAAAACACTATATCTCGCTCCACAAACACTATATCTCTCTCCACAAACACGATCTCTTGCTCCACAAACAATATATCTCGCTCCACAAACACTATATCTCGCTCCACAAAAAACTATCTCTCGCTCCACAAACACTATATCTCGCTCCACAGACACTATATCTCGCTCCACAAACACTATATCTCTCTCCACAAACACGATCTCTTGCTCCACAAACACTATATCTCGCTCCACAAACACTATATCTCGCTCCACAAAAAACTATATCTCGCTCCCCAAACACTATATCTCGCTCCACAAACAATACGTCTCGCTCCATAAACACTATATCTCGTTCCACAAACACGATCTCTCGCTCCACAAACACGATCTCTCGCTCCACAAACACTATATCTCGCTCCACAAAAAACTATCTCTCGCTCCACAAACACTATATCTCGATCCACAAACACGATATCTCGCTTCGTAAATACTATCTCTCGCTTCACAAACACGATCTCTCACTCCACAAACACTATATCTCGCTCCAAAAACACTATATCTCGCTCCACAAACACTATATCTCTCTCCACAAACACGATCTCTTGCTCCACAAACACTATATCTCGCTCCACAAACACTATATCTCGCTCCACGAACACTATATCTCGCTCCACAAACAATATATCTCGCTCCCCAAACACTATATCTCGCTCCACCAACACTATATCTCGCTTCACAAACACTATATCTCGCTTCACAAACACGATATCTCGCTCCACAAACACGATCTCTCACTCCACAAACACTATATCTCGCTCCACAAACACTATATCTCGCTCCAGAAACACTATATCTCACTAGACAAACACTATATCTCGTTTCACAAACACTAAAACTCGCTTCACAAACACTATACCTCGCTCCACAAACACTATATCTCGCTCCACAAACACTATACCTCGCTCTACAAACACAATATCTCGCTCCACAAACACTATATCTCGCTCCACAAACACTATATCTCGCTCCACAAACACGATATCTCGCTCCACAAACACTATATCTCGTTCCCCAAACACTATATCTCGCTCCACAAACACGATATCTCGCTCCCCAAACACCATATCTCGCTCCACAAACACTACATCTCGCTCCACAAACACTATATCTCGCTCCACAAACACGATATCTCGCTCCACAAACACTACATCTCGCTCCACAAACACTACATCTCGCTTCACAAACACTATATCTCGCTCCACAAACACTATATATCGCTCCACAAACACTATATCTCGCTCCACAAACACTATACCTCGCTCTACAAACACAATATCTCGCTCCACAAACACTATATCTCGCTCCACAAACACTATATCTTGCTCCACAAACACTATATCTCGCTTCACAAACACGATCTCTCGCTCCACAAACACGATCTCTCTCTCCACAATTACGATATCTCGCTCCACAAACACTACATCTCGCTCCACAAACACTACATCTCGCTCCACAAACACTACATCTCGCTTCACAAACACTATATCTCGCTTCACAAACACTATATCTCGCTTCACAAACACTATATCTCGCTCCAAAAACACTATATCTCGCTCCACAAACACTATATATCGCTCCACAAACACTATATCTCACTCCACAAACACGATCTCTCGCTCGACAAACACTATATCTCGCTCCCCAAATACTAAATATCGCTCCACAAACACTATATCTCGCTCCCCAAACACTATATCTCGCTCCACAAACACTACATCTCGCTTCACAAAGACTATATCTCGCTCCACAAACACTATATCTCGCTCCACAAACATATATCTCGCTCCCCAAACACGATAGCTCGTCCCCAAACACTATATCTCGCTCCACAAACACTATATCTCGCTCCACCAACACGATATCTTGCTCCACAAACACTATATCTCGCTCCACAAACACTATATATCGCTCCACAAACACGATATCTCACTCCACAAACACGACATCTCGCTCCCCAAACACTATATCTCGCTCCACAAACACTATATCTCGCTCCCCAAACACTATATCTCGCCCCACAAACACTATATCTCGCTCCACAAACACTATATCTCGATCCCCAAACACTATATCTCGCTCCACAAACACTATATCTCGCTCCACAAACATATATCTCGCTCCCCAAACACTATATCTCGCTCCACAAACACTATATCTCGCTCCACCAACACGATCTCTTGCTCAACAAACACTATATCTCGCTCCACAAACACTATATCTCGCTCCACAAACACTATATCTCGCTCCACAAACACGATATCTCGCTCCACAAACACGATATCTCGCTCCACAAACACGATATCTCGCTCCACAAACACGATCGCTTGCTCCACAAACACTATATCTCGCTCCACAAACACGATATCTCACTCCACAACCAATATATCTCGCTCCATAAACACTATATTCTGCTCCACAAACACGATATCTCGCTTCACAAACACGATATCTCGCTCCACAAACACGATCTCTTGCTCCACAAACACGATATGTCGCTCCACAAACACTATATCTCACTCCACCAACATGATCTTTCGCTCCACAAACACTATATCTCGCTCCACAAACACAATATCTCGATCCACCAACACTATATGACGCTCCACAAACACGATCTCTCGCTCCACAAACACGATCTCTCGCTCCACAAACACGATCTCTCGCTCCACAAACACTCTATCTTGCTCCACAAACACTATATCTCGCTCCACTAAACGATCTCTCACTCCACAAACACTATATCTCGGTCCACAAACACGATCTTTCGCTCCACAACACTATATCTCGCTCCACAAACACTATCTCTCGCTCCACAAACACTATCTCTCGCTCCACAAACACTATATCTCGATCGACAAACATTATATCTCGCTCCCCAAACACTATATCTCGCTCCACAAACACTATATCTCGCTCCACAAACACGATCTCTCGCTCCACAAAGATGATCGCTCGCTCCACAAACAATATATCTCGCTTCACAAACACTATATCTCGCACCACAAACACGATCTCTCGCTCCACAAACACTATATCTCGCACCACAAACACGATCTCTCGCTCCACAAAGATGATCGCTCGCTCCACAAACACTATATGTCGCTTCACAAACACGATCTCTCGCTACACAAACACTATATGTCGCCCCACAAACACTATCTCTCGCTCCACAAACAAGATATCTCGATCCACAAACACGATATCTCGCTTCATAAACACTATCTCTCGCTTCTCAAACACTATCTCTCGCTCTACAAACACTATATCTCGCTCCACAAACACTCTATCTCGCTCCACAAACACTATATCTCGCTCCCCAAACACTATATCTCGCTCCACAAACACTATGTCTCTCTCCATAAACACTATATCTCGTTCCACAAACACGATCTCTCGCTCCACAAACACTAAATCTCGCTCCACAAACACTATCTCTCGCTCCACAAACACTATATCTCGATCGACAAACACGATATCTCGCTTCATAAACACTATCTCTCGCTTCACAAACACCATCTCTCGCTCCACAAACACTTTATCTCGCTCCACAAACACTATATCTCGCTCCAGAAACACTATATCTCGCTCCGCAAACATGATCTCTTGCTCCACAAACACTATATCTCGCTCCACAAACACTATATCTCGCTCCACAAACACTCTCTCTCGCTCCACAAACACTATATCTCGCTCCACAAACACTATCTCTCACTCCACAAACACTATCTCTCGCTCCACAAACACGATCTCTCGCTCCACAAACACTATATCTCGCTCCACAAACACTATATCACGCTCCACAAACACTATATGTCGCTCCACAAACACGATATCACGCTCCACAAACACTATATCTCGCTCCGCAAACACTATATCTCGCTCCACAAACACTATATGAATATCTCGCTCCACAAACACTATATCTCGCTTCACAAACACTATATCTCGCTTCACAAACACGATCTCTCGCTCCACAAACACGATCTCTCGCTCCACAAACACTATATCTCGCTTCACAAACACTACATCTCGCTCCACAAACACTATATCTCGCTCCACAAACACGATCTCTCGCTCCACAAACACTATATCTCGCTCCACAAAAAACTATATCTCGCTCCCCAAACACTATATCTCGCTCCACAAACAATACGTCTCGCTCCATAAACACTACATCTCGTTCCACAAACACGATCTCTCGCTCCACAAACACGATCTCTCGCTCCACAAACACTATATCTCGCTCCACAAAAAACTATCTCTCGCTCCACAAACACTATATCTCGATCCACAAACACGATATCTCGCTTCTTAAACACAATCTCTCGCTTCACAAACACGATCTCTCACTCCACAAACACTATATCTCGCTCCAAAAACACTATATCTCGCTCCACAAACACTATATCTCTCTCCACAAACACGATCTCTTGCTCCACAAACACTATATCTCGCTCCACAAACACTATATCTCGCTCCACGAACACTATATCTCGCTCCACAAACAATATATCTCGCTCCCCAAACACTATATCTCGCTCCACAAATACTATATCTCGCTCCATAAACACTATCTCTCGCTCCACAAACACTATCTCTCGCTTCACAAACACTATCTCTCGCTCCACAAACACGATATCTCGCTTCGTAAACACTATCTCTCGCTTCACAAACACGATCTCTCACTCCACAAACCCTATATCTCGCTCCAAAAACACTATATCTCGCTCCACAAACACTATATCTCTCTCCACAAACACGATCTCTTGCTCCACAAACACGATATCTCGCTTCGTAAACACTATCTCTCGCTTCACAAACACGGTCTCTCACTCCACAAACACTATATCTCGCTCCAAAAACACTATATCTCTCTCCACAAACACGATCTCTTGCTCCATAAACACTATATCTCGCTCCACAAACACTATATCTCGCTCCACAAAAAACTATCTCTCGCTCCACAAACACTATATCTCGATCCACAAACACGATATCTCACTCCACAAACACTATCTCTCGCTCCATAAACACTATCTCTCGCTCCACAAACACTATCTCTCGCTTCACAAACACTATCTCTCGCTTCACAAACACTATCTCTCGCTCCACAAACACGATCTCTAGCTCCATAAACACTATATGTCGCTCCACAAACAATACATCTCGCTCCACAAACACTATATCTCGCTCCACAAACACCATATCTCGCTCCACAAACACTATATCTCGCTCCACAAACACGATATCTCGCACCACAAACACGATCTCGCTCTACAAACACTATATATCGCTCCACAAACACGATGCCTTGCTCCACAAACACTATATCTCGCTCCACAAACACTATATCTCACTCCACAACACTATATCTCGCTCCACAAACACTATCTCTAGCTCCACAAACACTATCTCTCGCTCAACACACACTATATCTCGCTCCACAAACACCATATCTCGCTCCACAAACACGATCTCTCGCTCCACAAACACTATATCTCGCTCCACAAACACTATATCTCGCTCCACAAACACTATATCCCACTCCACAAACACTATATTTCGCTCCACAAACACTATATCTCGCTCCACAAACACTATATCTCGCTCCACAAACACTATATCTCGCTTCACAAACACTATATCTCGCTTCACAAACACGATCTCTCGCTCCTCAAACAAGATCTCTCGCTCCACAAACAATACGTCTCGCTCCATAAACACTATATCTCGCTCCACAAACACGATCTCTCACTCCACAAACACGATCTATCGCTCCACAAACACTATATCTCGCTCCACAAAAAACTATCTCTCGCTCCACAAACACTATATCTCGATCCACAAACACGATATCTCGCTTCGTAAACACTATCTCTCGCTTCACAAACACGATCTCTCACTCCACAAACACTATATCTCGCTCCAAAAGCACTATATCTCGCTCCACAAACACTATATCTCTCTCCACAAACACGATCTCTTGCTCCACAAACACTATATCTCGCTCCACAAACACTATATCTCGCTCCACAAAAAACTATCTCTCGCTCCACAAACACTATATCTCGATCCACAAACACGATATCTCTCTCCACAAACACGATCTCTTGCTCCACAAACACTATATCTCGCTCCACAAACACTATATCTCGCTCCCCAAACACTATATCTCGCTCCACAAACACTATATCTCGCTCCACAAACACGATCTCTCGCTCCACAAACACTATATCTCGCTCCACAAAAAACTATCTCTCGCTCCACAAACACTATATCTCGATCCACAAACACGATATCTCGCTTCGTAAACACTATCTCTCGCTTCACAAACACGATCTCTCACTCCACAAACACTATATCTCGCTCCAAAAACACTATATCTCGCTCCACAAACACTAAATCTCTCTCCACAAACACGATCTCTTGCTCCACAAACACTATATCTCGCTCCACAAACACTATATCTTGCTCCACAAAAAACGATCTCTCGCTCCACAAACACTATATCTCGCTCCACAGACACTATATCTCGCTCCACAAACACTATATCTCTCTCCACCAACACGATCTCTTGCTCCACAAACACTATATCTCGCTCCACAAACACTATATCTCGCTCCACAAAAAACTATATCTCGCTCCCCAAACACTATATCTCGCTCCACAAACAATACGTCTCGCTCCATAAACACTATATCTCGTTCCACAAACACGATCTCTCGCTCCACAAACACGATCTCTCGCTCCACAAACACTATATCTCGCTCCACAAAAAACTATATCTCGCTCCACAAACACTATATCTCGATCCACAAACACGATATCTCGCTTCGTAAACACTATCTCTCGCTTCACAAACACGATCTCTCACTCCACAAACACTATATCTCGCTCCAAAAACACTATATCTCGCTCCACAAACACGATATCTCTCTCCACAAACACGATCTCTTGCTCCACAAACACTATATCTCGCTCCACAAACACTATATCTCGCTCCACGAACACTATATCTCGCTCCACAAACAATATATCTCGCTCCCCAAACACTATATCTCGCTCCACAAACACTATATCTCGCTTCACAAACACTATATCTCGCTTCACAAACACGATATCTCGCTCCACAAACACGATCTCTCACTCCACAAACACTATATCTCGCTCCACAAACACTATATCTCGCTCTAGAAACACTATATCTCACTAGACAAACACTATATCTCGTTTCACAAACACTAAAACTCGCTTCACAAACACTATACCTCGCTCCACAAACACTATATCTCGCTCCACAAACACTATACCTCGCTCTACAAACACAATATCTCGCTCCACAAACACTATATCTCGCTCCACAAACACTATATCTCGCTCCACAAACACGATATCTCGCTCCACAAACACTATATCTCGTTCCCCAAACACTATATCTCGCTCCACAAACACGATATCTCGCTCCCCAAACACTATATCTCGCTTCACAAACACCATATCTCGCTCCACAAACACTATATCTCGCTCCACAAACACTATATCTCGCTCCACAAACACGATATCTCGCTCCACAAACACTATATCTCGATCCACAAACACTATATCTCGCTCCACAAACACTAAATCTCGCTCCACAAACACAACATGAATATCTTGCTCCACAAACACTATATCTCGCTTCACAAACACGATCTCTCGCTCCACAAACACGATCTCTCTCTCTCCACAATTACGATATCTCGCTCCACAAACACTACATCTCGCTCCACAAACACTACATCTCGCTCCACAAACACTACATCTCGCTTCACAAACACTATATCTCGCTTCACAAACACTATATCTCGCTTCACAAACACTATATCTCGCTCCACAAACACTATGTCTCGCTCCACAAACACTATATATCGCTCCACAAACACTATATCTCACTCCACAAACACGATCTCTCGCTCGACAAACACTATATCTCGCTCCCCAAATACTAAATATCACTCCACAAACACTATATCTCGCTCCCCAAACACTATATCTCGCTCCACAAACACTACATCTCGCTTCACAAAGACTATATCTCGCTCCACAAACACTATATCTCGCTCCACAAACATATATCTCGCTCCCCAAACACGATAGCTCGCTCCCCAAACACTATATCTCGCTCCACAAACACTATATCTCGCTCCACCAACACGATATCTTGCTCCACAAACACTATATCTCGCTCCACAAACACTATATATCGCTCCACAAACACGATATCTCACTCCACAAACACGACATCTCGCTCCCCAAACACTATATCTCGCTCCACAAACACTATATCTCGCTCCCCAAACACTATATCTCGCCCCACAAACACTATATCTCGCTCCACAAACACTATATCTCGATCCCCAAACACTATATCTCGCTCCACAAACACTATATCTCGCTCCACAAACATATATCTCGCTCCCCAAACACGATATCTCGCTCCCCAAACACTATATCTCGCTCCACAAACACTATATCTCGCTCCACCAACACGATCTCTTGCTCAACAAACACTATATCTCGCTCCACAAACACTATATCTCGCTCCACAAACACTATATCTCGCTCCACAAACACTATATCTAGCTCCACAAACACTATATCTCGCTCCACAAACACGATATCTCGCTCCACAAACACGATATCTCGCTCCACAAACACGATCTCTTGCTCCACAAACACTATATCTCGCTCCACAAACACGATATCTCACTCCACAACCAATATATCTCGCTCCATAAACACTATATTCTGCTCCACAAACACGATATCTCGCTTCACAAACACGATATCTCGCTCCACAAACACGATCTCTTGCTCCACAAACACGATATCTCGCTCCACAAACACTATATCTCACTCCACCAACATGATCTTTCGCTCCACAAACACTATATCTCGCTCCACAAACACAATATCTCGATCCACCAACACTATATGACGCTCCACAAACACGATCTCTCGCTCCACAAACACGATCTCTCGCTCCACAAACACGATCTCTCGCTCCACAAACACTCTATCTTGCTCCACAAACACTATATCTCGCTCCACTAAACGATCTCTCACTCCACAAACACTATATCTCGGTCCACAAACACGATCTTTCGCTCCACAACACTATATCTCGCTCCACAAACACTATCTCTCGCTCCACAAACACTATATCTCGATCGACAAACATTATATATCGCTCCCCAAACACTATATCTCGCTCCACAAACACTATATCACGCTCCACAAACACTATATGTCGCTCCACAAACACGATATCACGCTCCACAAACACTATATCTCGCTCCGCAAACACTATATCTCGCTCCACAAACACTATATGAATATCTCGCTCCACAAACACTATATCTCGCTTCAGAAACACTATATCTCGCTTCACAAACACGATCTCTCGCTCCACAAACACGATCTCTCGCTCCACAAACACTATATCTCGCTTCACAAACACTACATCTCGCTCCACAAACACTATATCTCGCTCCACAAACACGATCTCTCGCTCCACAAACACTATATCACGCTCCACAAAAAACTATATCTCGCTCTCCAAACACTATATCTCGCTCCACAAACAATACGTCTCGCTCCATAAACACTACATCTCGTTCCACAAACACGATCTCTCGCTCCACAAACACGATCTCTCGCTCCACAAACACTATATCTCGCTCCACAAAAAACTATCTCTCACTCCACAAACACTATATCTCGATCCACAAACACGATATCTCGCTTCGTAAACACAATCTCTCGCTTCACAAACACGATCTCTCACTCCACAAACACTATATCTCGCTCCAAAAACACTATATCTCGCTCCACAAACACTATATCTCTCTCCACAAACACGATCTCTTGCTCCACAAACACTATATCTCGCTCCACAAACACTATATCTCGCTCCACGAACACTATATCTCGCTCCACAAACAATATATCTCGCTCCCCAAACACTATATCTCGCTCCACAAACACTATATCTCGCTCCATAAACACTATCTCTCGCTCCACAAACACTATCTCTCGCTTCACAAACACTATCTCTCGCTCCACAAACACGATATCTCGCTTCGTAAACACTATCTCTCGCTTCACAAACACGATCTCTCACTCCACAAACCCTATATCTCACTCCACAAACACTATATCTCGCTCCACAAACACTATCTCTAGCTCCACAAACACTATCTCTCGCTCAACACACACTATATCTCGCTCCACAAACACCATATCTCGCTCCACAAACACGATCTCTCGCTCCACAAACACTATATCTCGCTCCACAAACACTATATCTCGCTCCACAAACACCATATCTCGCTCCACAAACACTATATCTCGCTCCACAAACACGATATCTCGCACCACAAACACGATCTCGCTCTACAAACACTATATATCGCTCCACAAACACGATGCCTTGCTCCACAAACACTATATCTCGCTCCACAAACACTATATCTCACTCCACAAACACTATATCTCGCTCCACAAACACTATCTCTAGCTCCACAAACACTATCTCTCGCTCAACACACACTATATCTCGCTCCACAAACACCATATCTCGCTCCACAAACACGATCTCTCGCTCCACAAACACTATATCTCGCTCCACAAACACTATATCTCGCTCCACAAACACTATATCCCACTCCACAAACACTATATTTCGCTCCACAAACACTATATCTCGCTCCACAAACACTATATCTCGCTCCACAAACACTATATCTCGCTTCACAAACACTATATCTCGCTTCACAAACACGATCTCTCGCTCCTCAAACAAGATCTCTCGCTCCACAAACAATACGTCTCGCTCCATAAACACTATATCTCGCTCCACAAACACGATCTCTCGCTCCACAAACACGATCTATCGCTCCACAAACACTATATCTCGCTCCACAAAAAACTATCTCTCGCTCCACAAACACTATATCTCGATCCACAAACACGATATCTCGCTTCGTAAACACTATCTCTCGCTTCACAAACACGATCTCTCACTCCACAAACACTATATCTCGCTCCAAAAGCACTATATCTCGCTCCACAAACACTATATCTCTCTCCACAAACACGATCTCTTGCTCCACAAACACTATATCTCGCTCCACAAACACTATATCTCGCTCCACAAAAAACTATCTCTCGCTCCACAAACACTATATCTCGATCCACAAACACGATATCTCTCTCCACAAACACGATCTCTTGCTCCACAAACACTATATCTCGCTCCACAAACACTATATCTCGCTCCACAAACACTATATCTCGCTTCACAAACACTATATCTCGCTTCACAAACACGATCTCTCGCTCCTCAAACAAGATCTCTCGCTCCACAAACACTATATCTCGCTCCACAAACACTATATCTCGCTCCCCAAACACTATATCTCGCTCCACAAACACTATATCTCGCTCCCCAAACACTATATCTCGCTTCACAAACACTATATCTCGCTCCACAAACAATACGTCTCGCTCCATAAATACTATATCTCGCTCCACAAACACGATCTCTCGCTCCACAAACACGATCTCTCGCTCCACAAACACTATATCTCGCTCCACAAAAAACTATCTCTCGCTCCACAAACACTATATCTCGATCCACAAACACGATATCTCGCTTCGTAAACACTATCTCTCGCTTCACAAACACGATCTCTCACTCCACAAACACTATATCTCGCTCCAAAAACACTATATCTCGCTCCACAAACACTAAATCTCTCTCCACAAACACGATCTCTTGCTCCACAAACACTATATCTCGCTCCACAAACACTATATCTCGCTCCACAAAAAACGATCTCTCGCTCCACAAACACTATATCTCGCTCCACAGACACTATATCTCGCTCCACAAACACTATATCTCTCTCCACAAACACGATCTCTTGCTCCACAAACACTATATCTCGCTCCACAAACACTATATCTCGCTCCACAAAAAACTATATCTCGCTCCCCAAACACTATATCTCGCTCCACAAACAATACGTCTCGCTCCATAAACACTATATCTCGTTCCACAAACACGATCTCTCGCTCCACAAACACGATCTCTCGCTCCACAAACACTATATCTCGCTCCACAAACACTAAATCTCTCTCCACAAACACGATCTCTTGCTCCACAAACACTATATCTCGCTCCACAAACACTATATCTCGCTCCACAAAAAACGATCTCTCGCTCCACAAACACTATATCTCGCTCCACAGACACTATATCTCGCTCCACAAACACTATATCTCTCTCCACAAACACGATCTCTTGCTCCACAAACACTATATCTCGCTCCACAAACACTATATCTCGCTCCACGAACACTATATCTCGCTCCACAAACAATATATCTCGCTCCCCAAACACTATATCTCGCTCCACAAACACTATATCTCGCTCCATAAACACTATCTCTCGCTCCACAAACACTATCTCTCGCTTCACAAACACTATCTCTCGCTCCACAAACACGATATCTCGCTTCGTAAACACTATCTCTCGCTTCACAAACACGATCTCTCACTCCACAAACCCTATATCTCACTCCACAAACACTATATCTCGCTCCACAAACACTATCTCTAGCTCCACAAACACTATCTCTCGCTCAACACACACTATATCTCGCTCCACAAACACCATATCTCGCTCCACAAACACGATCTCTCGCTCCACAAACACTATATCTCGCTCCACAAACACTATATCTCGCTCCACAAACACCATATCTCGCTCCACAAACACTATATCTCGCTCCACAAACACGATATCTCGCACCACAAACACGATCTCGCTCTACAAACACTATATATCGCTCCACAAACACGATGCCTTGCTCCACAAACACTATATCTCGCTCCACAAACACTATATCTCACTCCACAAACACTATATCTCGCTCCACAAACACTATCTCTAGCTCCACAAACACTATCTCTCGCTCAACACACACTATATCTCGCTCCACAAACACCATATCTCGCTCCACAAACACGATCTCTCGCTCCACAAACACTATATCTCGCTCCACAAACACTATATCTCGCTCCACAAACACTATATCCCACTCCACAAACACTATATTTCGCTCCACAAACACTATATCTCGCTCCACAAACACTATATCTCGCTCCACAAACACTATATCTCGCTTCACAAACACTATATCTCGCTTCACAAACACGATCTCTCGCTCCTCAAACAAGATCTCTCGCTCCACAAACAATACGTCTCGCTCCATAAACACTATATCTCGCTCCACAAACACGATCTCTCGCTCCACAAACACGATCTATCGCTCCACAAACACTATATCTCGCTCCACAAAAAACTATCTCTCGCTCCACAAACACTATATCTCGATCCACAAACACGATATCTCGCTTCGTAAACACTATCTCTCGCTTCACAAACACGATCTCTCACTCCACAAACACTATATCTCGCTCCAAAAGCACTATATCTCGCTCCACAAACACTATATCTCTCTCCACAAACACGATCTCTTGCTCCACAAACACTATATCTCGCTCCACAAACACTATATCTCGCTCCACAAAAAACTATCTCTCGCTCCACAAACACTATATCTCGATCCACAAACACGATATCTCTCTCCACAAACACGATCTCTTGCTCCACAAACACTATATCTCGCTCCACAAACACTATATCTCGCTCCACAAACACTATATCTCGCTTCACAAACACTATATCTCGCTTCACAAACACGATCTCTCGCTCCTCAAACAAGATCTCTCGCTCCACAAACACTATATCTCGCTCCACAAACACTATATCTCGCTCCCCAAACACTATATCTCGCTCCACAAACACTATATCTCGCTCCCCAAACACTATATCTCGCTTCACAAACACTATATCTCGCTCCACAAACAATACGTCTCGCTCCATAAATACTATATCTCGCTCCACAAACACGATCTCTCGCTCCACAAACACGATCTCTCGCTCCACAAACACTATATCTCGCTCCACAAAAAACTATCTCTCGCTCCACAAACACTATATCTCGATCCACAAACACGATATCTCGCTTCGTAAACACTATCTCTCGCTTCACAAACACGATCTCTCACTCCACAAACACTATATCTCGCTCCAAAAACACTATATCTCGCTCCACAAACACTAAATCTCTCTCCACAAACACGATCTCTTGCTCCACAAACACTATATCTCGCTCCACAAACACTATATCTCGCTCCACAAAAAACGATCTCTCGCTCCACAAACACTATATCTCGCTCCACAGACACTATATCTCGCTCCACAAACACTATATCTCTCTCCACAAACACGATCTCTTGCTCCACAAACACTATATCTCGCTCCACAAACACTATATCTCGCTCCACAAAAAACTATATCTCGCTCCCCAAACACTATATCTCGCTCCACAAACAATACGTCTCGCTCCATAAACACTATATCTCGTTCCACAAACACGATCTCTCGCTCCACAAACACGATCTCTCGCTCCACAAACACTATATCTCGCTCCACAAAAAACTATATCTCGCTCCACAAACACTATATCTCGATCCACAAACACGATATCTCGCTTCGTAAACACTATCTCTCGCTTCACAAACACGATCTCTCACTCCACAAACACTATATCTCGCTCCAAAAACACTATATCTCGCTCCACAAACACGATATCTCTCTCCACAAACACGATCTCTTGCTCCACAAACACTATATCTCGCTCCACAAACACTATATCTCGCTCCACGAACACTATATCTCGCTCCACAAACAATATATCTCGCTCCCCAAACACTATATCTCGCTCCACAAACACTATATCTCGCTTCACAAACACTATATCTCGCTTCACAAACACGATATCTCGCTCCACAAACACGATCTCTCACTCCACAAACACTATATCTCGCTCCACAAACACTATATCTCGCTCTAGAAACACTATATCTCACCAGACAAACACTATATCTCGTTTCACAAACACTAAAACTCGCTTCACAAACACTATACCTCGCTCCACAAACACTATATCTCGCTCCACAAACACTATACCTCGCTCTACAAACACAATATCTCGCTCGACAAACACTATATCTCGCTCCACAAACACTATATCTCGCTCCACAAACACGATATCTCGCTCCACAAACACTATATCTCGTTCCCCAAACACTATATCTCGCTCCACAAACACGATATCTCGCTCCCCAAACACTATATCTCGCTTCACAAACACCATATCTCGCTCCACAAACACTATATCTCGCTCCACAAACACTATATCTCGCTCCACAAACACGATATCTCGCTCCACAAACACTATATCTCGATCCACAAACACTATATCTCGCTCCCCAAACACGATATCTCGCTCCCCAAACACTATATCTCGCTCCACAAACACTATATCTCGCTCCACCAACACGATCTCTTGCTCAACAAACACTATATCTCGCTCCACAAACACTATATCTCGCTCCACAAACACTATATCTCGCTCCACAAACACTATATCTCGCTCCACAAACACTATATCTAGCTCCACAAACACTATATCTCGCTCCACAAACACGATATCTCGCTCCACAAACACGATATCTCGCTCCACAAACACGATCTCTTGCTCCACAAACACTATATCTCGCTCCACAAACACGATATCTCACTCCACAACCAATATATCTCGCTCCATAAACACTATATTCTGCTCCACAAACACGATATCTCGCTTCACAAACACGATATCTCGCTCCACAAACACGATCTCTTGCTCCACAAACACGATATCTCGCTCCACAAACACTATATCTCACTCCACCAACATGATCTTTCGCTCCACAAACACTATATCTCGCTCCACAAACACAATATCTCGATCCACCAACACTATATGACGCTCCACAAACACGATCTCTCGCTCCACAAACACGATCTCTCGCTCCGCAAACACGATCTCTCGCTCCACAAACACTCTATCTTGCTCCACAAACACTATATCTCGCTCCACTAAACGATCTCTCACTCCACAAACACTATATCTCGGTCCACAAACACGATCTTTCGCTCCACAACACTATATCTCGCTCCACAAACACTATCTCTCGCTCCACAAACACTATATCTCGATCGACAAACATTATATATCGCTCCCCAAACACTATATCTCGCTCCACAAACACTATATCTCGCTCCACAAACACGATCTCTCGCTCCACAAAGATGATCGCTCGCTCCACAAACAATATATCTCGCTTCACAAACACTATATCTCGCACCACAAACACGATCTCTCGCTCCACAAACACTATAGCTCGCACCACAAACACGATCTCTCGCTCCACAAAGATGATCGCTCGCTCCACAAACACTATATGTCGCTTCACAAACACGATCTCTCGCTACACAAACACTATATGTCGCCCCACAAACACTATCTCTCGCTCCACAAACAAGATATCTCGATCCACAAACACGATATCTCGCTTCATAAACACTATCTCTCGCTTCTCAAACACTATCTCTCGCTCTACAAACACTATATCTCGCTCCACAAACACTATATCTCGCTCCACAAACACTATATCTCGCTCCCCAAACACTATATCTCGCTCCACAAACACTATGTCTCTCTCCATAAACACTATATCTCGTTCCACAAACACGATCTATCGCTCCACAAACACTAAATCTCGCTCCACAAACAATATCTCTCGCTCCACAAACACTATATCTCGCTTCACAAACACTATATCTCGCTTCACAAACACGATCTCTCGCTCCTCAAACAAGATCTCTCGCTCCACAAACAATACGTCTCGCTCCATAAACACTATATCTCGCTCCACAAACACGATCTCTCGCTCCACAAACACGATCTATCGCTCCACAAACACTATATCTCGCTCCACAAAAAACTATCTCTCGCTCCACAAACACTATATCTCGATCCACAAACACGATATCTCGCTTCGTAAACACTATCTCTCGCTTCACAAACACGATCTCTCACTCCACAAACACTATATCTCGCTCCAAAAGCACTATATCTCGCTCCACAAACACTATATCTCTCTCCACAAACACGATCTCTTGCTCCACAAACACTATATCTCGCTCCACAAACACTATATCTCGCTCCACAAAAAACTATCTCTCGCTCCACAAACACTATATCTCGATCCACAAACACGATATCTCTCTCCACAAACACGATCTCTTGCTCCACAAACACTATATCTCGCTCCACAAACACTATATCTCGCTCCACAAACACTATATCTCGCTTCACAAACACTATATCTCGCTTCACAAACACGATCTCTCGCTCCTCAAACAAGATCTCTCGCTCCACAAACACTATATCTCGCTCCACAAACACTATATCTCGCTCCCCAAACACTATATCTCGCTCCACAAACACTATATCTCGCTCCCCAAACACTATATCTCGCTTCACAAACACTATATCTCGCTCCACAAACAATACGTCTCGCTCCATAAATACTATATCTCGCTCCACAAACACGATCTCTCGCTCCACAAACACGATCTCTCGCTCCACAAACACTATATCTCGCTCCACAAAAAACTATCTCTCGCTCCACAAACACTATATCTCGATCCACAAACACGATATCTCGCTTCGTAAACACTATCTCTCGCTTCACAAACACGATCTCTCACTCCACAAACACTATATCTCGCTCCAAAAACACTATATCTCGCTCCACAAACACTAAATCTCTCTCCACAAACACGATCTCTTGCTCCACAAACACTATATCTCGCTCCACAAACACTATATCTCGCTCCACAAAAAACGATCTCTCGCTCCACAAACACTATATCTCGCTCCACAGACACTATATCTCGCTCCACAAACACTATATCTCTCTCCACAAACACGATCTCTTGCTCCACAAACACTATATCTCGCTCCACAAACACTATATCTCGCTCCACAAAAAACTATATCTCGCTCCCCAAACACTATATCTCGCTCCACAAACAATACGTCTCGCTCCATAAACACTATATCTCGTTCCACAAACACGATCTCTCGCTCCACAAACACGATCTCTCGCTCCACAAACACTATATCTCGCTCCACAAAAAACTATATCTCGCTCCACAAACACTATATCTCGATCCACAAACACGATATCTCGCTTCGTAAACACTATCTCTCGCTTCACAAACACGATCTCTCACTCCACAAACACTATATCTCGCTCCAAAAACACTATATCTCGCTCCACAAACACGATATCTCTCTCCACAAACACGATCTCTTGCTCCACAAACACTATATCTCGCTCCACAAACACTATATCTCGCTCCACGAACACTATATCTCGCTCCACAAACAATATATCTCGCTCCCCAAACACTATATCTCGCTCCACAAACACTATATCTCGCTTCACAAACACTATATCTCGCTTCACAAACACGATATCTCGCTCCACAAACACGATCTCTCACTCCACAAACACTATATCTCGCTCCACAAACACTATATCTCGCTCTAGAAACACTATATCTCACCAGACAAACACTATATCTCGTTTCACAAACACTAAAACTCGCTTCACAAACACTATACCTCGCTCCACAAACACTATATCTCGCTCCACAAACACTATACCTCGCTCTACAAACACAATATCTCGCTCGACAAACACTATATCTCGCTCCACAAACACTATATCTCGCTCCACAAACACGATATCTCGCTCCACAAACACTATATCTCGTTCCCCAAACACTATATCTCGCTCCACAAACACGATATCTCGCTCCCCAAACACTATATCTCGCTTCACAAACACCATATCTCGCTCCACAAACACTATATCTCGCTCCACAAACACTATATCTCGCTCCACAAACACGATATCTCGCTCCACAAACACTATATCTCGATCCACAAACACTATATCTCGCTCCCCAAACACGATATCTCGCTCCCCAAACACTATATCTCGCTCCACAAACACTATATCTCGCTCCACCAACACGATCTCTTGCTCAACAAACACTATATCTCGCTCCACAAACACTATATCTCGCTCCACAAACACTATATCTCGCTCCACAAACACTATATCTCGCTCCACAAACACTATATCTAGCTCCACAAACACTATATCTCGCTCCACAAACACGATATCTCGCTCCACAAACACGATATCTCGCTCCACAAACACGATCTCTTGCTCCACAAACACTATATCTCGCTCCACAAACACGATATCTCACTCCACAACCAATATATCTCGCTCCATAAACACTATATTCTGCTCCACAAACACGATATCTCGCTTCACAAACACGATATCTCGCTCCACAAACACGATCTCTTGCTCCACAAACACGATATCTCGCTCCACAAACACTATATCTCACTCCACCAACATGATCTTTCGCTCCACAAACACTATATCTCGCTCCACAAACACAATATCTCGATCCACCAACACTATATGACGCTCCACAAACACGATCTCTCGCTCCACAAACACGATCTCTCGCTCCGCAAACACGATCTCTCGCTCCACAAACACTCTATCTTGCTCCACAAACACTATATCTCGCTCCACTAAACGATCTCTCACTCCACAAACACTATATCTCGGTCCACAAACACGATCTTTCGCTCCACAACACTATATCTCGCTCCACAAACACTATCTCTCGCTCCACAAACACTATATCTCGATCGACAAACATTATATATCGCTCCCCAAACACTATATCTCGCTCCACAAACACTATATCTCGCTCCACAAACACGATCTCTCGCTCCACAAAGATGATCGCTCGCTCCACAAACAATATATCTCGCTTCACAAACACTATATCTCGCACCACAAACACGATCTCTCGCTCCACAAACACTATAGCTCGCACCACAAACACGATCTCTCGCTCCACAAAGATGATCGCTCGCTCCACAAACACTATATGTCGCTTCACAAACACGATCTCTCGCTACACAAACACTATATGTCGCCCCACAAACACTATCTCTCGCTCCACAAACAAGATATCTCGATCCACAAACACGATATCTCGCTTCATAAACACTATCTCTCGCTTCTCAAACACTATCTCTCGCTCTACAAACACTATATCTCGCTCCACAAACACTATATCTCGCTCCACAAACACTATATCTCGCTCCCCAAACACTATATCTCGCTCCACAAACACTATGTCTCTCTCCATAAACACTATATCTCGTTCCACAAACACGATCTATCGCTCCACAAACACTAAATCTCGCTCCACAAACAATATCTCTCGCTCCACAAACACTATATCTCGATCGACAAACACGATATCTCGCTTCATAAACACTATCTCTCGCTTCACAAACACTATCTCTCGCTCCACAAACACTTTATCTTGCTCCACAAACACTATATCTCTCTCCAGAAACACTATATCTCGCTCCACAAACATGATCTCTTGCTCCACAAACACTATATCTCGCTCCACAAACACTATATCTCGCTCCACAAACACTATCTCTCGCTCCACAAACACTACATCTCGCTCCACAAAGACTATCTCTCACTCCACAAACACTATCTCTCGCTCCACAAACACGATCTCTCGCTCCACAAACACTATATGTCGCTCCACAAACACTATATCTCGCTCCACAAACACTATATCACGCTCCACAAACACTATATGTCGCTCCACAAACACGATATCACGCTCCACAAACACTATATCTCGCTCCGCAAACACTATATCTCGCTCCACAAACACTATATGAATATCTCGCTCCACAAACACTATATCTCGCTTCACAAACACTATATCTCGCTTCACAAACACGATCTCTCGCTCCACAAACACGATCTCTCGCTCCACAAACACTATATCTCGCTCCACAAACACAACATATCGCTCCACAAACACTATATCTCGCTTCACAAACACTACATCTCGCTCCACAAACACTATATCTCGCTCCACAAACACTATATCTCGCACCACAAACACTATATCTCACTCCACAAACACAATATCCTGCTCCACCAACACGATATCTTGCTCCACAAACACGACATCTCACTCCACAAACACTATATCTCGCTCCACAAACACTATATCTCGCTCCCCAAACACTATATCTCGCCCCACAAACACTATATCTCGCTCCACAAACACTATATCTCGATCCCCAAACACTATATCTCGCTCCACAAACACTATATCTCGCTCCACAAACATATATCTCGCTCCCCAAACACTATATCTCGCTCCACAAACACTATATCTCGCTCCACCAACACGATCTCTTGCTCAACAAACACTATATCTCGCTCCACAAACACTATCTCTCGCTCCACAAACACTATATCTCGCTCCACAAACACTATCTCTCACTCCACAAACACTATCTCTCGCTCCACAAACACTATCTCTCGCTCCACAAACACGATCTCTCGCTCCACAAACACTATATCTCGCTCCACAAACACTATATCACGCTCCACAAACACTATATGTCGCTCCACAAACACGATATCACGCTCCACAAACACTATATCTCGCTCCGCAAACACTATATCTCGCTCCACAAACACTATATGAATATCTCGCTCCACAAACACTATATCTCGCTTCACAAACACTATATCTCGCTTCACAAACACGATCTCTCGCTCCACAAACACGATCTCTCGCTCCACAAATACTATATCTCGCTCCACAAACACAACATATCGCTCCACAAACACTATATCTCGCTTCACAAACACTACATCTCGCTCCACAAACACTATATCTCGCTCCACAAACACGATCTCTCGCTCCACAAACACTATATCTCGCTCCACAAAAAACTATATCTCGCTCCCCAAACACTATATCTCGCTCCACAAACAATACGTCTCGCTCCATAAACACTACATCTCGTTCCACAAACACGATCTCTCGCTCCACAAACACGATCTCTCGCTCCACAAACACTATATCTCGCTCCACAAAAAACTATCTCTCGCTCCACAAACACTATATCTCGATCCACAAACACGATATCTCGCTTCGTAAACACAATCTCTCGCTTCACAAACACGATCTCTCACTCCACAAACACTATATCTCGCTCCAAAAACACTATATCTCGCTCCACAAACACTATATCTCTCTCCACAAACACGATCTCTTGCTCCACAAACACGATATCTCGCTCCACAAACACTATATCTCGCTCCACGAACACTATATCTCGCTCCACAAACAATATATCTCGCTCCCCAAACACTATATCTCGCTCCACAAACACTATATCTCGCTCCATAAACACTATCTCTCGCTCCACAAACACTATCTCTCGCTTCACAAACACGATCTCTCACTCCACAAACACTATATCTCGCTCCAAAAACACTATATCTCGCTCCACAAACACGATATCTCGCTTCACAAACACGATATCTCGCTCCACAAACACGATCTCTTGCTCCACAAACACGATATCTCGCTCCACAAACACTATATCTCACTCCACCAACATGATCTTTCGCTCCACAAACACTATATCTCGCTCCACAAACACAATATCTCGATCCACCAACACTATATGACGCTCCACAAACACGATCTCTCGCTCCACAAACACGATCTCTCGCTCCACAAACACGATCTCTCGCTCCACAAACACTCTATCTTGCTCCACAAACACTATATCTCGCTCCACTAAACGATCTCTCACTCCACAAACACTATATCTCGGTCCACAAACACGATCTTTCGCTCCACAACACTATATCTCGCTCCACAAACACTATCTCTCGCTCCACAAACACTATCTCTCGCTCCACAAACACTATATCTCGATCGACAAACATTATATCTCGCTCCCCAAACACTATATCTCGCTCCACAAACACTATATCTCGCTCCACAAACACTATCTCTCGCTCCACAAACACTATATGTCGCTTCACAAACACGATCTCTCGCCACACAAACACTATATGTCGCCCCACAAACACTATCTCTCGCTCCACAAACAAGATATCTCGATCCACAAACACGATATCTCGCTTCATAAACACTATCTCTCGCTTCTCAAACACTATCTCTCGCTCTACAAACACTATATCTCGCTCCACAAACACTCTATCTCGCTCCACAAACACTATATCTCGCTCCACAAACATATATCTCGCTCCCCAAACACGATAGCTCGCTCCCCAAACACTATATCTCGCTCCACAAACACTATATCTCGCTCCACCAACACGATATCTTGCTCCACAAACACTATATCTCGCTCCACAAACACTATATATCGCTCCACAAACACGATATCTCACTCCACAAACACGACATCTCGCTCCCCAAACACTATATCTCGCTCCACAAACACTATATCTCGCTCCCCAAACACTATATCTCGCCCCACAAACACTATATCTCGCTCCACAAACACTATATCTCGATCCCCAAACACTATATCTCGCTCCACAAACACTATATCTCGCTCCACAAACATATATCTCGCTCCCCAAACACGATATCTCGCTCCCCAAACACTATATCTCGCTCCACAAACACTATATCTCGCTCCACCAACACGATCTCTTGCTCAACAAACACTATATCTCGCTCCACAAACACTATATCTCGCTCCACAAACACTATATCTCGCTCCACAAACACTATATCTCGCTCCACAAACACTATATCTAGCTCCACAAACACTATATCTCGCTCCACAAACACGATATCTCGCTCCACAAACACGATATCTCGCTCCACAAACACGATCTCTTGCTCCACAAACACTATATCTCGCTCCACAAACACGATATCTCACTCCACAACCAATATATCTCGCTCCATAAACACTATATTCTGCTCCACAAACACGATATCTCGCTTCACAAACACGATATCTCGCTCCACAAACACGATCTCTTGCTCCACAAACACGATATCTCGCTCCACAAACACTATATCTCACTCCACCAACATGATCTTTCGCTCCACAAACACTATATCTCGCTCCACAAACACAATATCTCGATCCACCAACACTATATGACGCTCCACAAACACGATCTCTCGCTCCACAAACACGATCTCTCGCTCCACAAACACGATCTCTCGCTCCACAAACACTCTATCTTGCTCCACAAACACTATATCTCGCTCCACTAAACGATCTCTCACTCCACAAACACTATATCTCGGTCCACAAACACGATCTTTCGCTCCACAACACTATATCTCGCTCCACAAACACTATCTCTCACTCCACAAACACTATATCTCGATCGACAAACATTATATATCGCTCCCCAAACACTATATCTCGCTCCACAAACACTATATCACGCTCCACAAACACTATATCACGCTCCACAAACACTATATCTCGCTCCGCAAACACTATATCTCGCTCCACAAACACTATATGAATATCTCGCTCCACAAACACTATATCTCGCTTCACAAACACTATATCTCGCTTCACAAACACGATCTCTCGCTCCACAAACACGATCTCTCGCTCCACAAACACTATATCTCGCTTCACAAACACTACATCTCGCTCCACAAACACTATATCTCGCTCCACAAACACGATCTCTCGCTCCACAAACACTATATCACGCTCCACAAAAAACTATATCTCGCTCTCCAAACACTATATCTCGCTCCACAAACAATACGTCTCGCTCCATAAACACTACATCTCGTTCCACAAACACGATCTCTCGCTCCACAAACACGATCTCTCGCTCCACAAACACTATATCTCGCTCCACAAATAACTATCTCTCACTCCACAAACACTATATCTCGATCCACAAACACGATATCTCGCTTCGTAAACACAATCTCTCGCTTCACAAACACGATCTCTCACTCCACAAACACTATATCTCGCTCCAAAAACACTATATCTCGCTCCACAAACACTATATCTCTCTCCACAAACACGATCTCTTGCTCCACAAACACTATATCTCGCTCCACAAACACTATATCTCGCTCCACGAACACTATATCTCGCTCCACAAACAATATATCTCGCTCCCCAAACACTATATCTCGCTCCACAAACACTATATCTCGCTCCATAAACACTATCTCTCGCTCCACAAACACTATCTCTCGCTTCACAAACACTATCTCTCGCTCCACAAACACGATATCTCGCTTCGTAAACACTATCTCTCGCTTCACAAACACGATCTCTCACTCCACAAACCCTATATCTCACTCCACAAACACTATATCTCGCTCCACAAACACTATCTCTAGCTCCACAAACACTATCTCTCGCTCAACACACACTATATCTCGCTCCACAAACACCATATCTCGCTCCACAAACACGATCTCTCGCTCCACAAACACGATCTCTCGCTCCACAAACACTATATCTCGCTCCACAAACACTATATCTCGCTCCACAAACACCATATCTCGCTCCACAAACACTATATCTCGCTCCACAAACACGATATCTCGCACCACAAACACGATCTCGCTCTACAAACACTATATATCGCTCCACAAACACGATGCCTTGCTCCACAAACACTATATCTCGCTCCACAAACACTATATCTCACTCCACAAACACTATATCTCGCTCCACAAACACTATCTCTAGCTCCACAAACACTATCTCTCGCTCAACACACACTATATCTCGCTCCACAAACACCATATCTCGCTCCACAAACACGATCTCTCGCTCCACAAACACTATATCTCGCTCCACAAACACTATATCTCGCTCCACAAACACTATATCCCACTCCACAAACACTATATTTCGCTCCACAAACACTATTTCTCGCTCCACAAACACTATATCTCGCTCCACAAACACTATATCTCGCTTCACAAACACTATATCTCGCTTCACAAACACGATCTCTCGCTCCTCAAACAAGATCTCTCGCTCCACAAACACTATATCTCGATCCACAAACACGATATCTCGCTTCGTAAACACTATCTCTCGCTTCACAAACACGATCTCTCACTCCACAAACACTATATCTCGCTCCAAAAGCACTATATCTCGCTCCACAAACACTATATCTCTCTCCACAAACACGATCTCTTGCTCCACAAACACTATATCTCGCTCCACAAACACTATATCTCGCTCCACAAAAAACTATCTCTCGCTCCACAAACACTATATCTCGATCCACAAACACGATATCTCTCTCCACAAACACGATCTCTTGCTCCACAAACACTATATCTCGCTCCACAAACACTATATCTCGCTCCACAAACACTATATCTCGCTTCACAAACACTATATCTCGCTTCACAAACACGATCTCTCGCTCCTCAAACAAGATCTCTCGCTCCACAAACACTATATCTCGCTCCACAAACACTATATCTCGCTCCCCAAACACTATATCTCGCTCCACAAACACTATATCTCGCTCCCCAAACACTATATCTCGCTTCACAAACACTATATCTCGCTCCACAAACAATACGTCTCGCTCCATAAATACTATATCTCGCTCCACAAACACGATCTCTCGCTCCACAAACACGATCTCTCGCTCCACAAACACTATATCTCGCTCCACAAAAAACTATCTCTCGCTCCACAAACACTATATCTCGATCCACAAACACGATATCTCGCTTCGTAAACACTATCTCTCGCTTCACAAACACGATCTCTCACTCCACAAACACTATATCTCGCTCCAAAAACACTATATCTCGCTCCACAAACACTAAATCTCTCTCCACAAACACGATCTCTTGCTCCACAAACACTATATCTCGCTCCACAAACACTATATCTCGCTCCACAAAAAACGATCTCTCGCTCCACAAACACTATATCTCGCTCCACAGACACTATATCTCGCTCCACAAACACTATATCTCTCTCCACAAACACGATCTCTTGCTCCACAAACACTATATCTCGCTCCACAAACACTATATCTCGCTCCACAAAAAACTATATCTCGCTCCCCAAACACTATATCTCGCTCCACAAACAATACGTCTCGCTCCATAAACACTATATCTCGTTCCACAAACACGATCTCTCGCTCCACAAACACGATCTCTCGCTCCACAAACACTATATCTCGCTCCACAAAAAACTATATCTCGCTCCACAAACACTATATCTCGATCCACAAACACGATATCTCGCTTCGTAAACACTATCTCTCGCTTCACAAACACGATCTCTCACTCCACAAACACTATATCTCGCTCCAAAAACACTATATCTCGCTCCACAAACACGATATCTCTCTCCACAAACACGATCTCTTGCTCCACAAACACTATATCTCGCTCCACAAACACTATATCTCGCTCCACGAACACTATATCTCGCTCCACAAACAATATATCTCGCTCCCCAAACACTATATCTCGCTCCACAAACACTATATCTCGCTTCACAAACACTATATCTCGCTTCACAAACACGATATCTCGCTCCACAAACACGATCTCTCACTCCACAAACACTATATCTCGCTCCACAAACACTATATCTCGCTCTAGAAACACTATATCTCACTAGACAAACACTATATCTCGTTTCACAAACACTAAAACTCGCTTCACAAACACTATACCTCGCTCCACAAACACTATATCTCGCTCCACAAACACTATACCTCGCTCTACAAACACAATATCTCGCTCGACAAACACTATATCTCGCTCCACAAACACTATATCTCGCTCCACAAACACGATATCTCGCTCCACAAACACTATATCTCGTTCCCCAAACACTATATCTCGCTCCACAAACACGATATCTCGCTCCCCAAACACTATATCTCGCTTCACAAACACCATATCTCGCTCCACAAACACTATATCTCGCTCCACAAACACTATATCTCGCTCCACAAACACGATATCTCGCTCCACAAACACTATATCTCGATCCACAAACACTATATCTCGCTCCCCAAACACGATATCTCGCTCCCCAAACACTATATCTCGCTCCACAAACACTATATCTCGCTCCACCAACACGATCTCTTGCTCAACAAACACTATATCTCGCTCCACAAACACTATATCTCGCTCCACAAACACTATATCTCGCTCCACAAACACTATATCTCGCTCCACAAACACTATATCTAGCTCCACAAACACTATATCTCGCTCCACAAACACGATATCTCGCTCCACAAACACGATATCTCGCTCCACAAACACGATCTCTTGCTCCACAAACACTATATCTCGCTCCACAAACACGATATCTCACTCCACAACCAATATATCTCGCTCCATAAACACTATATTCTGCTCCACAAACACGATATCTCGCTTCACAAACACGATATCTCGCTCCACAAACACGATCTCTTGCTCCACAAACACGATATCTCGCTCCACAAACACTATATCTCACTCCACCAACATGATCTTTCGCTCCACAAACACTATATCTCGCTCCACAAACACAATATCTCGATCCAGCAACACTATATGACGCTCCACAAACACGATCTCTCGCTCCACAAACACGATCTCTCGCTCCGCAAACACGATCTCTCGCTCCACAAACACTCTATCTTGCTCCACAAACACTATATCTCGCTCCACTAAACGATCTCTCACTCCACAAACACTATATCTCGGTCCACAAACACGATCTTTCGCTCCACAACACTATATCTCGCTCCACAAACACTATCTCTCGCTCCACAAACACTATATCTCGATCGACAAACATTATATATCGCTCCCCAAACACTATATCTCGCTCCACAAACACTATATCTCGCTCCACAAACACGATCTCTCGCTCCACAAAGATGATCGCTCGCTCCACAAACAGTATATCTCGCTTCACAAACACTATATCTCGCACCACAAACACGATCTCTCGCTCCACAAACACTATAGCTCGCACCACAAACACGATCTCTCGCTCCACAAAGATGATCGCTCGCTCCACAAACACTATATGTCGCTTCACAAACACGATCTCTCGCTACACAAACACTATATGTCGCCCCACAAACACTATCTCTCGCTCCACAAACAAGATATCTCGATCCACAAACACGATATCTCGCTTCATAAACACTATCTCTCGCTTCTCAAACACTATCTCTCGCTCTACAAACACTATATCTCGCTCCACAAACACTATATCTCGTTCCACAAACACTATATCTCGCTCCCCAAACACTATATCTCGCTCCACAAACACTATGTCTCTCTCCATAAACACTATATCTCGTTCCACAAACACGATCTATCGCTCCACAAACACTAAATCTCGCTCCACAAACAATATCTCTCGCTCCACAAACACTATATCTCGATCGACAAACACGATATCTCGCTTCATAAACACTATCTCTCGCTTCACAAACACTATCTCTCGCTCCACAAACACTTTATCTTGCTCCACAAACACTATATCTCTCTCCAGAAACACTATATCTCGCTCCACAAACATGATCTCTTGCTCCACAAACACTATATCTCGCTCCACAAACACTATATCTCGCTCCACAAACACTATCTCTCGCTCCACAAACACTATATCTCGCTCCACAAACACTATCTCTCACTCCACAAACACTATCTCTCGCTCCACAAACACGATCTCTCGCTCCACAAACACTATATGTCGCTCCACAAACACTATATCTCGCTCCACAAACACTATATCACGCTCCACAAACACTATATGTCGCTCCACAAACACGATATCACGCTCCACAAACACTATATCTCGCTCCGCAAACACTATATCTCGCTCCACAAACACTATATGAATATCTCGCTCCACAAACACTATATCTCGCTTCACAAACACTATATCTCGCTTCACAAACACGATCTCTCGCTCCACAAACACGATCTCTCGCTCCACAAACACTATATCTCGCTCCACAAACACAACATATCGCTCCACAAACACTATATCTCGCTTCACAAACACTACATCTCGCTCCACAAACACTATATCTCGCTCCACAAACACTATATCTCGCACCACAAACACTATATCTCACTCCACAAACACAATATCCTGCTCCACAAACACTATATCTCGCTCCACAAACACTATATCTCGCTCCACAAACACTATATCTCACTCCACAAACACTATATCTCGCATCACAAACACTATATCTCGCTCCACAAACACTATATCTCGCTCCACAAACACGATACCTCGCTCCACAAACACTATCTCGCTCCACAAACACGATCTCTCACTCCACAAACACTATATCTCACTCCCCAAACACTATATCTCGCTCCACAAACACTATATCTCGCTCCACAAACACTATATCTCGCTCCACAAACACTATATCTCGCTCCACAAACACTATACCTCGCTTCCCAAACACTATATCTCGCTCCCCAAACACTATATCTCACTCCACAAACACTAAATCTCGCTCCAAAAACACTATATCTCGCTCCACAAACACTATATCTCGCTCCACAAACACTATATCTCACTCCACAAACACTATATCTAGCTCCACAAACACTATATCTCGCTCCACAAACACTATATCTCGCTCCACAAACACTATATCTCGCCCCACAAACACTATATCTCGCTCCACAGACATTTTATCTCGCTCCACAAACATTATATCACGCTTCACAAACATTATATCTCGCTTCACAAACACCATCTCTCGCTCCACAAACACGATCTCCACTCCACAAACACGATATCTCGCTCCACAAACACTATATCTCACTCCACAAACACTATATCTCGCTCCACAAACACCATATCTCACTCCACAAACACTATATCTCGCTCCACAAACACTATATCTCACTCCACAAACACTATATCTCACTCCACAAACACGATATCTCGCTCCACAAACACGATATCTTGCTCCACAAACACTATCTTGCTCCACAAACAGTATATCTCGCTCCACAAACAATATATCTCGCTCCACAAACACTATATTCCGCTCCACAAACACTATATCTCGTTCCACAAACACGATCTCTCGCTCCACAAACACGATATCTCACGACACCAACACTATATCTCGCTCCACAAACAATATATCTCGCTCCCCAAACACTATATCTCGCTCCACAAACACTATATCTCACTCCACAAACACTATATCTAGCTCCACAAACACTATATCTCGCTCCACAAACACTATATCTCGCTCCACAAACACTATATCTTGCCCCACAAACACTATATCTCGCTCCACAAACATTATATCTCGCTCCACAAACATTATATCTCGCTTCACAAACATTATATCTCGCTTCACAAACACCATCTCTCGCTCCACAAACACGATCTCCACTCCACAAACATGATCTCTCGCTCCACAAACACTATATCTCACTCCACAAACACTATATCTCGCTCCACAAACACTATATCTCGCTCCACAAACACTATATCTCGCTCCACAAACACTATATCTCACTCCACAAACACGATATCTCGCTCCACAAACACTATATCTTGCTCCACAAACACGATATCTCGCGACACCAACACTATATCTTGCTCCACAAACAATATATCTCGCTCCCCAAACACTATATCTCGCCCCACAAACACTATATCTCGCTCCACAAACATTATATCTCGCTCCACAAACATTATATCTCGCTTCACAAACATTATATCTCGCTTCACAAACACCATCTCTCGCTCCACAAACACGATCTCCACTCCACAAACACGATATCTAGCTCCACAAACACTATATGTCGCTCCACAAACACTATATCTCGCTCCACAAACACTATATCTCGCTCCACAAACACCATATCTCGCTCCACAAACACTATATCTCGCTCCACAAACATGATCTCTCGCCCCACAAACACGATCTCGCTCTACAAACACTATATATCGCTCCACAAACACGACGCCTTGCTCCACAAACACTATATCTCGCTCCACAAACACTATATATCCCTCCACAAACACTATCTCTCGCTCCACAACCACTATCTCTCGCTCCACAAACACTATATCTCGCTCCACAAACACTATATCCCACTCCACAAACACTATATTTCGCTCCACATACACTATATCTCGCTCCACAAACACTATATCTCGCTCCACAAACACTATATCTCGCTTCACAAACACTATATCTCGCTTCACAAACACGATCTCTCGCTCCTCAAACAAGATCTCTCGCTCCACAAACACTATATCTCGCTCCACAAACACTATATCTCGCTCCCCAAACACTACATCTTGCTCCACAAACAATACGTCTCGCTCCATAAACACTATATCTCGCTCCACAAACACGATCTCTCGCTCCACAAACACGATCTATCGCTCCACAAACACTATATCTCGCTCCACAAAAAACTATCTCTCGCTCCACAAACACTATATCTCGATCCACAAACACGATATCTCGCTTCGTAAACACTATCTCTCGCTTCACAAACACGATCTCTCACTCCACAAACACCATATCTCGCTCCACAAACACGATACCTCGCTCCACAAACACTATCTCGCTCCACAAACACGATCTCTCACTCCACAAACACTATATCTCGCTCCACAAACACTATATCTCGCTCCACAAACACTATATCTCGCTCCACAAACACTATATCTCGCTCCACAAACACTATACCTCGCTTCCCAAACACTATATCTCGCTCCCCAAACACTATATCTCACTCCACAAACACTAAATCTCGCTCCAAAAACACTATATCTCGCTCCACAAACACTATATCTCGCTCCACAAACACTATATCTCACTCCACAAACACTATATCTAGCTCCACAAACACTATATCTCGCTCCACAAACACTATATCTCGCTCCACAAACACTATATCTCGCCCCACAAACACTATATCTCGCTCCACAGACATTTTATCTCGCTCCACAAACATTATATCTCGCTTCACAAACATTATATCTCGCTTCACAAACACCATCTCTCGCTCCACAAACACGATCTCCACTCCACAAACACGATATCTCGCTCCACAAACACTATATCTCACTCCACAAACACTATATCTCGCTCCACAAACACCATATCTCACTCCACAAACACTATATCTCGCTCCACAAACACTATATCTCACTCCACAAACACTATATCTCACTCCACAAACACGATATCTCGCTCCACAAACACGATATCTTGCTCCACAAACACTATCTTGCTCCACAAACAGTATATCTCGCTCCACAAACAATATATCTCGCTCCACAAACACTATATTCCGCTCCACAAACACTATATCTCGTTCCACAAACACGATCTCTCGCTCCACAAACACGATATCTCACGACACCAACACTATATCTCGCTCCACAAACAATATATCTCGCTCCCCAAACACTATATCTCGCTCCACAAACACTATATCTCGCTCCACAAACACTATATCTAGCTCCACAAACACTATATCTCGCTCCACAAACACTATATCTCGCTCCACAAACACTATATCTTGCCCCACAAACACTATATCTCGCTCCACAAACATTATATCTCGCTCCACAAACATTATATCTCGCTTCACAAACATTATATCTCGCTTCACAAACACCATCTCTCGCTCCACAAACACGATCTCCACTCCACAAACATGATCTCTCGCTCCACAAACACTATATCTCACTCCACAAACACTATATCTCGCTCCACAAACACTATATCTCGCTCCACAAACACTATATCTCGCTCCACAAACACTATATCTCACTCCACAAACACGATATCTCGCTCCACAAACACTATATCTTGCTCCACAAACACGATATCTCGCGACACCAACACTATATCTTGCTCCACAAACAATATATCTCGCTCCCCAAACACTATATCTCGCCCCACAAACACTATATCTCGCTCCACAAACATTATATCTCGCTCCACAAACATTATATCTCGCTTCACAAACATTATATCTCGCTTCACAAACACCATCTCTCGCTCCACAAACACGATCTCCACTCCACAAACACGATATCTAGCTCCACAAACACTATATGTCGCTCCACAAACACTATATCTCGCTCCACAAACACTATATCTCGCTCCACAAACACCATATCTCGCTCCACAAACACTATATCTCGCTCCACAAACATGATCTCTCGCCCCACAAACACGATCTCGCTCTACAAACACTATATATCGCTCCACAAACACGACGCCTTGCTCCACAAACACTATATCTCGCTCCACAAACACTATATATCCCTCCACAAACACTATCTCTCGCTCCACAACCACTATCTCTCGCTCCACAAACACTATATCTCGCTCCACAAACACTATATCCCACTCCACAAACACTATATTTCGCTCCACATACACTATATCTCGCTCCACAAACACTATATCTCGCTCCACAAACACTATATCTCGCTTCACAAACACTATATCTCGCTTCACAAACACGATCTCTCGCTCCTCAAACAAGATCTCTCGCTCCACAAACACTATATCTCGCTCCACAAACACTATATCTCGCTCCCCAAACACTACATCTTGCTCCACAAACAATACGTCTCGCTCCATAAACACTATATCTCGCTCCACAAACACGATCTCTCGCTCCACAAACACGATCTATCGCTCCACAAACACTATATCTCGCTCCACAAACACTATATCTCGCTCCACAAACACTATATATCGCTCCACAAACACTATATCTCACTCCACAAACACGATCTCTCGCTCGACAAACACTATATCTCGCTCCCCAAATACTAAATATCGCTCCACAAACACTATATCTCGCTCCCCAAACACTATATGTCGCTCCACAAACACTACATCTCGCTTCACAAAGACTATATCTCGCTCCACAAACACTATATCTCGCTCCACAAACATATATCTCGCTCCCCAAACACGATAGCTCGTCCCCAAACACTATATCTCGCTCCACAAACACTATATCTCGCTCCACCAACACGATATCTTGCTCCACAAACACGACATCTCACTCCACAAACACTATATCTCGCTCCACAAACACTATATCTCGCTCCCCAAACACTATATCTCGCCCCACAAACACTATATCTCGCTCCACAAACACTATATCTCGATCCCCAAACACTATATCTCGCTCCACAAACACTATATCTCGCTCCACAAACATATATCTCGCTCCCCAAACACTATATCTCGCTCCACAAACACTATATCTCGCTCCACCAACACGATCTCTTGCTCAACAAACACTATATCTCGCTCCACAAACACTATCTCTCGCTCCACAAACACTATATCTCGCTCCACAAACACTATCTCTCACTCCACAAACACTATCTCTCGCTCCACAAACACTATCTCTCGCTCCACAAACACGATCTCTCGCTCCACAAACACTATATCTCGCTCCACAAACACTATATCACGCTCCACAAACACTATATGTCGCTCCACAAACACGATATCACGCTCCACAAACACTATATCTCGCTCCGCAAACACTATATCTCGCTCCACAAACACTATATGAATATCTCGCTCCACAAACACTATATCTCGCTTCACAAACACTATATCTCGCTTCACAAACACGATCTCTCGCTCCACAAACACGATCTCTCGCTCCACAAATACTATATCTCGCTCCACAAACACAACATATCGCTCCACAAACACTATATCTCGCTTCACAAACACTACATCTCGCTCCACAAACACTATATCTCGCTCCACAAACACGATCTCTCGCTCCACAAACACTATATCTCGCTCCCCAAACACTATATCTCGCTCCACAAACAATACGTCTCGCTCCATAAACACTACATCTCGTTCCACAAACACGATCTCTCGCTCCACAAACACGATCTCTCGCTCCACAAACACTATATCTCGCTCCACAAAAAACTATCTCTCGCTCCACAAACACTATATCTCGATCCACAAACACGATATCTCGCTTCGTAAACACAATCTCTCGCTTCACAAACACGATCTCTCACTCCACAAACACTATATCTCGCTCCAAAAACACTATATCTCGCTCCACAAACACTATATCTCTCTCCACAAACACGATCTCTTGCTCCACAAACACGATATCTCGCTCCACAAACACTATATCTCGCTCCACGAACACTATATCTCGCTCCACAAACAATATATCTCGCTCCCCAAACACTATATCTCGCTCCACAAACACTATATCTCGCTCCATAAACACTATCTCTCGCTCCACAAACACTATCTCTCGCTTCACAAACACGATCTCTCACTCCACAAACACTATATCTCGCTCCAAAAACACTATATCTCGCTCCACAAACACGATATCTCGCTTCACAAACACGATATCTCGCTCCACAAACACGATCTCTTGCTCCACAAACACGATATCTCGCTCCACAAACACTATATCTCACTCCACCAACATGATCTTTCGCTCCACAAACACTATATCTCGCTCCACAAACACAATATCTCGATCCACCAACACTATATGACGCTCCACAAACACGATCTCTCGCTCCACAAACACGATCTCTCGCTCCACAAACACGATCTCTCGCTCCACAAACACTCTATCTTGCTCCACAAACACTATATCTCGCTCCACTAAACGATCTCTCACTCCACAAACACTATATCTCGGTCCACAAACACGATCTTTCGCTCCACAACACTATATCTCGCTCCACAAACACTATCTCTCGCTCCACAAACACTATCTCTCGCTCCACAAACACTATATCTCGATCGACAAACATTATATCTCGCTCCCCAAACACTATATCTCGCTCCACAAACACTATATCTCGCTCCACAAACACGATCTCTCGCTCCACAAAGATGATCGCTCGCTCCACAAGCAATATATCTCGCTTCACAAACACTATATCTCGCACCACAAACACGATCTCTCGCTCCACAAACACTATATCTCGCACCACAAACACGATCTCTCGCTCCACAAAGATGATCGCTCGCTCCACAAACACTATATGTCGCTTCACAAACACGATCTCTCGCCACACAAACACTATATGTCGCCCCACAAACACTATCTCTCGCTCCACAAACAAGATATCTCGATCCACAAACACGATATCTCGCTTCATAAACACTATCTCTCGCTTCTCAAACACTATCTCTCGCTCTACAAACACTATATCTCGCTCCACAAACACTCTATCTCGCTCCACAAACACTATATCTCGCTCCACAAACATATATCTCGCTCCCCAAACACGATAGCTCGCTCCCCAAACACTATATCTCGCTCCACAAACACTATATCTCGCTCCACCAACACGATATCTTGCTCCACAAACACTATATCTCGCTCCACAAACACTATATATCGCTCCACAAACACGATATCTCACTCCACAAACACGACATCTCGCTCCCCAAACACTATATCTCGCTCCACAAACACTATATCTCGCTCCCCAAACACTATATCTCGCCCCACAAACACTATATCTCGCTCCACAAACACTATATCTCGATCCCCAAACACTATATCTCGCTCCACAAACACTATATCTCGCTCCACAAACACTATATCTCGCTCCACAAACATATATCTCGCTCCCCAAACACGATATCTCGCTCCCCAAACACTATATCTCGCTCCACAAACACTATATCTCGCTCCACCAACACGATCTCTTGCTCAACAAACACTATATCTCGCTCCACAAACACTATATCTCGCTCCACAAACACTATATCTCGCTCCACAAACACTATATCTCGCTCCACAAACACTATATCTAGCTCCACAAACACTATATCTCGCTCCACAAACACGATATCTCGCTCCACAAACACGATATCTCGCTCCACAAACACGATCTCTTGCTCCACAAACACTATATCTCACTCCACAAACACTATATCTCGCATCACAAACACTATATCTCGCTCCACAAACACTATATCTCGCTCCACAAACACGATACCTCGCTCCACAAACACTATCTCGCTCCACAAACACGATCTCTCACTCCACAAACACTATATCTCACTCCCCAAACACTATATCTCGCTCCACAAACACTATATCTCGCTCCACAAACACTATATCTCGCTCCACAAACACTATATCTCGCTCCACAAACACTATACCTCGCTTCCCAAACACTATATCTCGCTCCCCAAACACTATATCTCACTCCACAAACACTAAATCTCGCTCCAAAAACACTATATCTCGCTCCACAAACACTATATCTCGCTCCACAAACACTATATCTCACTCCACAAACACTATATCTAGCTCCACAAACACTATATCTCGCTCCACAAACACTATATCTCGCTCCACAAACACTATATCTCGCCCCACAAACACTATATCTCGCTCCACAGACATTTTATCTCGCTCCACAAACATTATATCACGCTTCACAAACATTATATCTCGCTTCACAAACACCATCTCTCGCTCCACAAACACGATCTCCACTCCACAAACACGATATCTCGCTCCACAAACACTATATCTCACTCCACAAACACTATATCTCGCTCCACAAACACCATATCTCACTCCACAAACACTATATCTCGCTCCACAAACACTATATCTCACTCCACAAACACTATATCTCACTCCACAAACACGATATCTCGCTCCACAAACACGATATCTTGCTCCACAAACACTATCTTGCTCCACAAACAGTATATCTCGCTCCACAAACAATATATCTCGCTCCACAAACACTATATTCCGCTCCACAAACACTATATCTCGTTCCACAAACACGATCTCTCGCTCCACAAACACGATATCTCACGACACCAACACTATATCTCGCTCCACAAACAATATATCTCGCTCCCCAAACACTATATCTCGCTCCACAAACACTATATCTCACTCCACAAACACTATATCTAGCTCCACAAACACTATATCTCGCTCCACAAACACTATATCTCGCTCCACAAACACTATATCTTGCCCCACAAACACTATATCTCGCTCCACAAACATTATATCTCGCTCCACAAACATTATATCTCGCTTCACAAACATTATATCTCGCTTCACAAACACCATCTCTCGCTCCACAAACACGATCTCCACTCCACAAACATGATCTCTCGCTCCACAAACACTATATCTCACTCCACAAACACTATATCTCGCTCCACAAACACTATATCTCGCTCCACAAACACTATATCTCGCTCCACAAACACTATATCTCACTCCACAAACACGATATCTCGCTCCACAAACACTATATCTTGCTCCACAAACACGATATCTCGCGACACCAACACTATATCTTGCTCCACAAACAATATATCTCGCTCCCCAAACACTATATCTCGCCCCACAAACACTATATCTCGCTCCACAAACATTATATCTCGCTCCACAAACATTATATCTCGCTTCACAAACATTATATCTCGCTTCACAAACACCATCTCTCGCTCCACAAACACGATCTCCACTCCACAAACACGATATCTAGCTCCACAAACACTATATGTCGCTCCACAAACACTATATCTCGCTCCACAAACACTATATCTCGCTCCACAAACACCATATCTCGCTCCACAAACACTATATCTCGCTCCACAAACATGATCTCTCGCCCCACAAACACGATCTCGCTCTACAAACACTATATATCGCTCCACAAACACGACGCCTTGCTCCACAAACACTATATCTCGCTCCACAAACACTATATATCCCTCCACAAACACTATCTCTCGCTCCACAACCACTATCTCTCGCTCCACAAACACTATATCTCGCTCCACAAACACTATATCCCACTCCACAAACACTATATTTCGCTCCACATACACTATATCTCGCTCCACAAACACTATATCTCGCTCCACAAACACTATATCTCGCTTCACAAACACTATATCTCGCTTCACAAACACGATCTCTCGCTCCTCAAACAAGATCTCTCGCTCCACAAACACTATATCTCGCTCCACAAACACTATATCTCGCTCCCCAAACACTACATCTTGCTCCACAAACAATACGTCTCGCTCCATAAACACTATATCTCGCTCCACAAACACGATCTCTCGCTCCACAAACACGATCTATCGCTCCACAAACACTATATCTCGCTCCACAAAAAACTATCTCTCGCTCCACAAACACTATATCTCGATCCACAAACACGATATCTCGCTTCGTAAACACTATCTCTCGCTTCACAAACACGATCTCTCACTCCACAAACACCATATCTCGCTCCACAAACACGATACCTCGCTCCACAAACACTATCTCGCTCCACAAACACGATCTCTCACTCCACAAACACTATATCTCGCTCCACAAACACTATATCTCGCTCCACAAACACTATATCTCGCTCCACAAACACTATATCTCGCTCCACAAACACTATACCTCGCTTCCCAAACACTATATCTCGCTCCCCAAACACTATATCTCACTCCACAAACACTAAATCTCGCTCCAAAAACACTATATCTCGCTCCACAAACACTATATCTCGCTCCACAAACACTATATCTCACTCCACAAACACTATATCTAGCTCCACAAACACTATATCTCGCTCCACAAACACTATATCTCGCTCCACAAACACTATATCTCGCCCCACAAACACTATATCTCGCTCCACAGACATTTTATCTCGCTCCACAAACATTATATCTCGCTTCACAAACATTATATCTCGCTTCACAAACACCATCTCTCGCTCCACAAACACGATCTCCACTCCACAAACACGATATCTCGCTCCACAAACACTATATCTCACTCCACAAACACTATATCTCGCTCCACAAACACCATATCTCACTCCACAAACACTATATCTCGCTCCACAAACACTATATCTCACTCCACAAACACTATATCTCACTCCACAAACACGATATCTCGCTCCACAAACACGATATCTTGCTCCACAAACACTATCTTGCTCCACAAACAGTATATCTCGCTCCACAAACAATATATCTCGCTCCACAAACACTATATTCCGCTCCACAAACACTATATCTCGTTCCACAAACACGATCTCTCGCTCCACAAACACGATATCTCACGACACCAACACTATATCTCGCTCCACAAACAATATATCTCGCTCCCCAAACACTATATCTCGCTCCACAAACACTATATCTCGCTCCACAAACACTATATCTAGCTCCACAAACACTATATCTCGCTCCACAAACACTATATCTCGCTCCACAAACACTATATCTTGCCCCACAAACACTATATCTCGCTCCACAAACATTATATCTCGCTCCACAAACATTATATCTCGCTTCACAAACATTATATCTCGCTTCACAAACACCATCTCTCGCTCCACAAACACGATCTCCACTCCACAAACATGATCTCTCGCTCCACAAACACTATATCTCACTCCACAAACACTATATCTCGCTCCACAAACACTATATCTCGCTCCACAAACACTATATCTCGCTCCACAAACACTATATCTCACTCCACAAACACGATATCTCGCTCCACAAACACTATATCTTGCTCCACAAACACGATATCTCGCGACACCAACACTATATCTTGCTCCACAAACAATATATCTCGCTCCCCAAACACTATATCTCGCCCCACAAACACTATATCTCGCTCCACAAACATTATATCTCGCTCCACAAACATTATATCTCGCTTCACAAACATTATATCTCGCTTCACAAACACCATCTCTCGCTCCACAAACACGATCTCCACTCCACAAACACGATATCTAGCTCCACAAACACTATATGTCGCTCCACAAACACTATATCTCGCTCCACAAACACTATATCTCGCTCCACAAACACCATATCTCGCTCCACAAACACTATATCTCGCTCCACAAACATGATCTCTCGCCCCACAAACACGATCTCGCTCTACAAACACTATATATCGCTCCACAAACACGACGCCTTGCTCCACAAACACTATATCTCGCTCCACAAACACTATATATCCCTCCACAAACACTATCTCTCGCTCCACAACCACTATCTCTCGCTCCACAAACACTATATCTCGCTCCACAAACACTATATCCCACTCCACAAACACTATATTTCGCTCCACATACACTATATCTCGCTCCACAAACACTATATCTCGCTCCACAAACACTATATCTCGCTTCACAAACACTATATCTCGCTTCACAAACACGATCTCTCGCTCCTCAAACAAGATCTCTCGCTCCACAAACACTATATCTCGCTCCACAAACACTATATCTCGCTCCCCAAACACTACATCTTGCTCCACAAACAATACGTCTCGCTCCATAAACACTATATCTCGCTCCACAAACACGATCTCTCGCTCCACAAACACGATCTATCGCTCCACAAACACTATATCTCGCTCCACAAACACTATATCTCGCTCCACAAACACTATATATCGCTCCACAAACACTATATCTCACTCCACAAACACGATCTCTCGCTCGACAAACACTATATCTCGCTCCCCAAATACTAAATATCGCTCCACAAACACTATATCTCGCTCCCCAAACACTATATGTCGCTCCACAAACACTACATCTCGCTTCACAAAGACTATATCTCGCTCCACAAACACTATATCTCGCTCCACAAACATATATCTCGCTCCCCAAACACGATAGCTCGTCCCCAAACACTATATCTCGCTCCACAAACACTATATCTCGCTCCACCAACACGATATCTTGCTCCACAAACACGACATCTCACTCCACAAACACTATATCTCGCTCCACAAACACTATATCTCGCTCCCCAAACACTATATCTCGCCCCACAAACACTATATCTCGCTCCACAAACACTATATCTCGATCCCCAAACACTATATCTCGCTCCACAAACACTATATCTCGCTCCACAAACATATATCTCGCTCCCCAAACACTATATCTCGCTCCACAAACACTATATCTCGCTCCACCAACACGATCTCTTGCTCAACAAACACTATATCTCGCTCCACAAACACTATCTCTCGCTCCACAAACACTATATCTCGCTCCACAAACACTATCTCTCACTCCACAAACACTATCTCTCGCTCCACAAACACTATCTCTCGCTCCACAAACACGATCTCTCGCTCCACAAACACTATATCTCGCTCCACAAACACTATATCACGCTCCACAAACACTATATGTCGCTCCACAAACACGATATCACGCTCCACAAACACTATATCTCGCTCCGCAAACACTATATCTCGCTCCACAAACACTATATGAATATCTCGCTCCACAAACACTATATCTCGCTTCACAAACACTATATCTCGCTTCACAAACACTATATCTCGCTTCACAAACACGATCTCTCGCTCCACAAACACGATCTCTCGCTCCACAAATACTATATCTCGCTCCACAAACACAACATATCGCTCCACAAACACTATATCTCGCTTCACAAACACTACATCTCGCTTCACAAACACTATATCTCGCTCCACAAACACGATCTCTCGCTCCACAAACACTATATCTTGCTCCCCAAACACTATATCTCGCTCCACAAACACTATATCTCGCTCCACAAACAATACGTCTCGCTCCATAAACACTACATCTCGTTCCACAAACACGATCTCTCGCTCCACAAACACGATCTCTCGCTCCACAAACACTATATCTCGCTCCACAAAAAACTATCTCTCGCTCCACAAACACTATATCTCGATCCACAAACACGATATCTCGCTTCGTAAACACAATCTCTCGCTTCACAAACACGATCTCTCACTCCACAAACACTATATCTCGCTCCAAAAACACTATATCTCGCTCCACAAACACTATATCTCTCTCCACAAACACGATCTCTTGCTCCACAAACACGATATCTCGCTCCACAAACACTATATCTCGCTCCACGAACACTATATCTCGCTCCACAAACAATATATCTCGCTCCCCAAACACTATATCTCGCTCCACAAACACTATATCTCGCTCCATAAACACTATCTCTCGCTCCACAAACACTATCTCTCGCTTCACAAACACGATCTCTCACTCCACAAACACTATATCTCGCTCCAAAAACACTATATCTCGCTCCACAAACACGATATCTCGCTTCACAAACACGATATCTCGCTCCACAAACACGATCTCTTGCTCCACAAACACGATATCTCGCTCCACAAACACTATATCTCACTCCACCAACATGATCTTTCGCTCCACAAACACTATATCTCGCTCCACAAACACAATATCTCGATCCACCAACACTATATGACGCTCCACAAACACGATCTCTCGCTCCACAAACACGATCTCTCGCTCCACAAACACGATCTCTCGCTCCACAAACACTCTATCTTGCTCCACAAACACTATATCTCGCTCCACTAAACGATCTCTCACTCCACAAACACTATATCTCGGTCCACAAACACGATCTTTCGCTCCACAACACTATATCTCGCTCCACAAACACTATCTCTCGCTCCACAAACACTATCTCTCGCTCCACAAACACTATATCTCGATCGACAAACATTATATCTCGCTCCCCAAACACTATATCTCGCTCCACAAACACTATATCTCGCTCCACAAACACGATCTCTCGCTCCACAAAGATGATCGCTCGCTCCACAAGCAATATATCTCGCTTCACAAACACTATATCTCGCACCACAAACACGATCTCTCGCTCCACAAACACTATATCTCGCACCACAAACACGATCTCTCGCTCCACAAAGATGATCGCTCGCTCCACAAACACTATATGTCGCTTCACAAACACGAGCACTCGCCACACAAACACTATATGTCGCCCCACAAACACTATCTCTCGCTCCACAAACAAGATATCTCGATCCACAAACACGATATCTCGCTTCATAAACACTATCTCTCGCTTCTCAAACACTATCTCTCGCTCTACAAACACTATATCTCGCTCCACAAACACTCTATCTCGCTCCACAAACACTATATCTCGCTCCACAAACATATATCTCGCTCCCCAAACACGATAGCTCGCTCCCCAAACACTATATCTCGCTCCACAAACACTATATCTCGCTCCACCAACACGATATCTTGCTCCACAAACACTATATCTCGCTCCACAAACACTATATATCGCTCCACAAACACGATATCTCACTCCACAAACACGACATCTCGCTCCCCAAACACTATATCTCGCTCCACAAACACTATATCTCGCTCCCCAAACACTATATCTCGCCCCACAAACACTATATCTCGCTCCACAAACACTATATCTCGATCCCCAAACACTATATCTCGCTCCACAAACACTATATCTCGCTCCACAAACATATATCTCGCTCCCCAAACACGATATCTCGCTCCCCAAACACTATATCTCGCTCCACAAACACTATATCTCGCTCCACCAACACGATCTCTTGCTCAACAAACACTATATCTCGCTCCACAAACACTATATCTCGCTCCACAAACACTATATCTCGCTCCACAAACACTATATCTCGCTCCACAAACACTATATCTAGCTCCACAAACACTATATCTCGCTCCACAAACACGATATCTCGCTCCACAAACACGATATCTCGCTCCACAAACACGATCTCTTGCTCCACAAACACTATATCTCGCTCCACAAACACGATATCTCACTCCACAACCAATATATCTCGCTCCATAAACACTATATTCTGCTCCACAAACACGATATCTCGCTTCACAAACACGATATCTCGCTCCACAAACACGATCTCTTGCTCCACAAACACGATATCTCGCTCCACAAACACTATATCTCACTCCACCAACATGATCTTTCGCTCCACAAACACTATATCTCGCTCCACAAACACAATATCTCGATCCACCAACACTATATGACGCTCCACAAACACGATCTCTCGCTCCACAAACACGATCTCTCGCTCCACAAACACGATCTCTCGCTCCACAAACACTCTATCTTGCTCCACAAACACTATATCTCGCTCCACTAAACGATCTCTCACTCCACAAACACTATATCTCGGTCCACAAACACGATCTTTCGCTCCACAACACTATATCTCGCTCCACAAACACTATCTCTCGCTCCACAAACACTATATCTCGATCGACAAACATTATATATCGCTCCCCAAACACTATATCTCGCTCCACAAACACTATATCACGCTCCACAAACACTATATGTCGCTCCACAAACACGATATCACGCTCCACAAACACTATATCTCGCTCCGCAAACACTATATCTCGCTCCACAAACACTATATGAATATCTCGCTCCACAAACACTATATCTCGCTTCACAAACACTATATCTCGCTTCACAAACACGATCTCTCGCTCCACAAACACGATCTCTCGCTCCACAAACACTATATCTCGCTTCACAAACACTACATCTCGCTCCACAAACACTATATCTCGCTCCACAAACACGATCTCTCGCTCCACAAACACTATATCACGCTCCACAAAAAACTATATCTCGCTCTCCAAACACTATATCTCGCTCCACAAACAATACGTCTCGCTCCATAAACACTACATCTCGTTCCACAAACACGATCTCTTGCTCCACAAACACGATCTCTCGCTCCACAAACACTATATCTCGCTCCACAAATAACTATCTCTCACTCCACAAACACTATATCTCGATCCACAAACACGATATCTCGCTTCGTAAACACAATCTCTCGCTTCACAAACACGATCTCTCACTCCACAAACACTATATCTCGCTCCAAAAACACTATATCTCGCTCCACAAACACTATATCTCTCTCCACAAACACGATCTCTTGCTCCACAAACACTATATCTCGCTCCACAAACACTATATCTCGCTCCACGAACACTATATCTCGCTCCACAAACAATATATCTCGCTCCCCAAACACTATATCTCGCTCCACAAACACTATATCTCGCTCCATAAACACTATCTCTCGCTCCACAAACACTATCTCTCGCTTCACAAACACTATCTCTCGCTCCACAAACACGATATCTCGCTTCGTAAACACTATCTCTCGCTTCACAAACACGATCTCTCACTCCACAAACCCTATATCTCACTCCACAAACACTATATCTCGCTCCACAAACACTATCTCTAGCTCCACAAACACTATCTCTCGCTCAACACACACTATATCTCGCTCCACAAACACCATATCTCGCTCCACAAACACGATCTCTCGCTCCACAAACACTATATCTCGCTCCACAAACACTATATCTCGCTCCACAAACACCATATCTCGCTCCACAAACACTATATCTCGCTCCACAAACACGATATCTCGCACCACAAACACGATCTCGCTCTACAAACACTATATATCGCTCCACAAACACGATGCCTTGCTCCACAAACACTATATCTCGCTCCACAAACACTATATCTCACTCCACAAACACTATATCTCGCTCCACAAACACTATCTCTAGCTCCACAAACACTATCTCTCGCTCAACACACACTATATCTCGCTCCACAAACACCATATCTCGCTCCACAAACACGATCTCTCGCTCCACAAACACTATATCTCGCTCCACAAACACTATATCTCGCTCCACAAACACTATATCCCACTCCACAAACACTATATTTCGCTCCACAAACACTATATCTCGCTCCACAAACACTATATCTCGCTCCACAAACACTATATCTCGCTTCACAAACACTATATCTCGCTTCACAAACACGATCTCTCGCTCCTCAAACAAGATCTCTCGCTCCACAAACAATACGTCTCGCTCCATAAACACTATATCTCGCTCCACAAACACGATCTCTCGCTCCACAAACACGATCTATCGCTCCACAAACACTATATCTCGCTCCACAAAAAACTATCTCTCGCTCCACAAACACTATATCTCGATCCACAAACACGATATCTCGCTTCGTAAACACGATCTCTCGCTTCACAAACACGATCTCTCACTCCACAAACACTATATCTCGCTCCAAAAGCACTATATCTCGCTCCACAAACACTATATCTCTCTCCACAAACACGATCTCTTGCTCCACAAACACTATATCTCGCTCCACAAACACTATATCTCGCTCCACAAAAAACTATCTCTCGCTCCACAAACACTATATCTCGATCCACAAACACGATATCTCTCTCCACAAACACGATCTCTTGCTCCACAAACACTATATCTCGCTCCACAAACACTATATCTCGCTCCACAAACACTATATCTCGCTTCACAAACACTATATCTCGCTTCACAAACACGATCTCTCGCTCCTCAAACAAGATCTCTCGCTCCACAAACACTATATCTCGCTCCACAAACACTATATCTCGCTCCCCAAACACTATATCTCGCTCCACAAACACTATATCTCGCTCCCCAAACACTATATCTCGCTTCACAAACACTATATCTCGCTCCACAAACAATACGTCTCGCTCCATAAATACTATATCTCGCTCCACAAACACGATCTCTCGCTCCACAAACACGATCTCTCGCTCCACAAACACTATATCTCGCTCCACAAAAAACTATCTCTCGCTCCACAAACACTATATCTCGATCCACAAACACGATATCTCGCTTCGTAAACACTATCTCTCGCTTCACAAACACGATCTCTCACTCCACAAACACTATATCTCGCTCCAAAAACACTATATCTCGCTCCACAAACACTAAATCTCTCTCCACAAACACGATCTCTTGCTCCACAAACACTATATCTCGCTCCACAAACACTATATCTCGCTCCACAAAAAACGATCTCTCGCTCCACAAACACTATATCTCGCTCCACAGACACTATATCTCGCTCCACAAACACTATATCTCTCTCCACAAACACGATCTCTTGCTCCACAAACACTATATCTCGCTCCACAAACACTATATCTCGCTCCACAAAAAACTATATCTCGCTCCCCAAACACTATATCTCGCTCCACAAACAATACGTCTCGCTCCATAAACACTATATCTCGTTCCACAAACACGATCTCTCGCTCCACAAACACGATCTCTCGCTCCACAAACACTATATCTCGCTCCACAAAAAACTATATCTCGCTCCACAAACACTATATCTCGATCCACAAACACGATATCTCGCTTCGTAAACACTATCTCTCGCTTCACAAACACGATCTCTCACTCCACAAACACTATATCTCGCTCCAAAAACACTATATCTCGCTCCACAAACACGATATCTCTCTCCACAAACACGATCTCTTGCTCCACAAACACTATATCTCGCTCCACAAACACTATATCTCGCTCCACGAACACTATATCTCGCTCCACAAACAATATATCTCGCTCCCCAAACACTATATCTCGCTCCACAAACACTATATCTCGCTTCACAAACACTATATCTCGCTTCACAAACACGATATCTCGCTCCACAAACACGATCTCTCACTCCACAAACACTATATCTCGCTCCACAAACACTATATCTCGCTCTAGAAACACTATATCTCACTAGACAAACACTATATCTCGTTTCACAAACACTAAAACTCGCTTCACAAACACTATACCTCGCTCCACAAACACTATATCTCGCTCCACAAACACTATACCTCGCTCTACAAACACAATATCTCGCTCGACAAACACTATATCTCGCTCCACAAACACTATATCTCGCTCCACAAACACGATATCTCGCTCCACAAACACTATATCTCGTTCCCCAAACACTATATCTCGCTCCACAAACACGATATCTCGATCCCCAAACACTATATCTCGCTTCACAAACACCATATCTCGCTCCACAAACACTATATCTCGCTCCACAAACACTATATCTCGCGCCACAAACACGATATCTCGCTCCACAAACACTATATCTCGATCCACAAACACTATATCTCGCTCCCCAAACACGATATCTCGCTCCCCAAACACTATATCTCGCTCCACAAACACTATATCTCGCTCCACCAACACGATCTCTTGCTCAACAAACACTATATCTCGCTCCACAAACACTATATCTCGCTCCACAAACACTATATCTCGCTCCACAAACACTATATCTCGCTCCACAAACACTATATCTCGCTCCACAAACACTATATCTAGCTCCACAAACACTATATCTCGCTCCACAAACACGATATCTCGCTCCACAAACACGATATCTCGCTCCACAAACACGATCTCTTGCTCCACAAACACTATATCTCGCTCCACAAACACGATATCTCACTCCACAACCAATATATCTCGCTCCATAAACACTATATTCTGCTCCACAAACACGATATCTCGCTTCACAAACACGATATCTCGCTCCACAAACACGATCTCTTGCTCCACAAACACGATATCTCGCTCCACAAACACTATATCTCACTCCACCAACATGATCTTTCGCTCCACAAACACTATATCTCGCTCCACAAACACAATATCTCGATCCACCAACACTATATGACGCTCCACAAACACGATCTCTCGCTCCACAAACACGATCTCTCGCTCCGCAAACACGATCTCTCGCTCCACAAACACTCTATCTTGCTCCACAAACACTATATCTCGCTCCACTAAACGATCTCTCACTCCACAAACACTATATCTCGGTCCACAAACACGATCTTTCGCTCCACAACACTATATCTCGCTCCACAAACACTATCTCTCGCTCCACAAACACTATATCTCGATCGACAAACATTATATATCGCTCCCCAAACACTATATCTCGCTCCACAAACACTATATCTCGCTCCACAAACACGATCTCTCGCTCCACAAAGATGATCGCTCGCTCCACAAACAATATATCTCGCTTCACAAACACTATATCTCGCACCACAAACACGATCTCTCGCTCCACAAACACTATAGCTCGCACCACAAACACGATCTCTCGCTCCACAAAGATGATCGCTCGCTCCACAAACACTATATGTCGCTTCACAAACACGATCTCTCGCTACACAAACACTATATGTCGCCCCACAAACACTATCTCTCGCTCCACAAACAAGATATCTCGATCCACAAACACGATATCTCGCTTCATAAACACTATCTCTCGCTTCTCAAACACTATCTCTCGCTCTACAAACACTATATCTCGCTCCACAAACACTATATCTCGCTCCACAAACACTATATCTCGCTCCCCAAACACTATATCTCGCTCCACAAACACTATGTCTCTCTCCATAAACACTATATCTCGTTCCACAAACACGATCTATCGCTCCACAAACACTAAATCTCGCTCCACAAACAATATCTCTCGCTCCACAAACACTATATCTCGATCGACAAACACGATATCTCGCTTCATAAACACTATCTCTCGCTTCACAAACACTATCTCTCGCTCCACAAACACTTTATCTTGCTCCACAAACACTATATCTCTCTCCAGAAACACTATATCTCGCTCCACAAACATGATCTCTTGCTCCACAAACACTATATCTCGCTCCACAAACACTATATCTCGCTCCACAAACACTATCTCTCGCTCCACAAACACTATATCTCGCTCCACAAACACTATCTCTCGCTCCACAAACACTATCTCTCGCTCCACAAACACGATCTCTCGCTCCACAAACACTATATGTCGCTCCACAAACACTATATCTCGCTCCACAAACACTATATCACGCTCCACAAACACTATATGTCGCTCCACAAACACGATATCACGCTCCACAAACACTATATCTCGCTCCGCAAACACTATATCTCGCTCCACAAACACTATATGAATATCTCGCTCCACAAACACGATATCTCGCTTCACAAACACTATATCTCGCTTCACAAACACGATCTCTCGCTCCACAAACACGATCTCTCGCTCCACAAACACTATATCTCGCTCCACAAACACAACATATCGCTCCACAAACACTATATCTCGCTTCACAAACACTACATCTCGCTCCACAAACACTATATCTCGCTCCACAAACACTATATCTCGCACCACAAACACTATATCTCACTCCACAAACACAATATCCTGCTCCACAAACACTATATCTCGCTCCACAAACACTATATCTCGCTCCACAAACACTATATCTCACTCCACAAACACTATATCTCGCATCACAAACACTATATCTCGCTCCACAAACACTATATCTCGCTCCACAAACACGATACCTCGCTCCACAAACACTATCTCGCTCCACAAACACGATCTCTCACTCCACAAACACTATATCTCACTCCCCAAACACTATATCTCGCTCCACAAACACTATATCTCGCTCCACAAACACTATATCTCGCTCCACAAACACTATATCTCGCTCCACAAACACTATACCTCGCTTCCCAAACACTATATCTCGCTCCCCAAACACTATATCTCACTCCACAAACACTAAATCTCGCTCCAAAAACACTATATCTCGCTCCACAAACACTATATCTCGCTCCACAAACACTATATCTCACTCCACAAACACTATATCTAGCTCCACAAACACTATATCTCGCTCCACAAACACTATATCTCGCTCCACAAACACTATATCTCGCCCCACAAACACTATATCTCGCTCCACAGACATTTTATCTCGCTCCACAAACATTATATCTCGCTTCACAAACATTATATCTCGCTTCACAAACACCATCTCTCGCTCCACAAACACGATCTCCACTCCACAAACACGATATCTCGCTCCACAAACACTATATCTCACTCCACAAACACTATATCTCGCTCCACAAACACCATATCTCACTCCACAAACACTATATCTCGCTCCACAAACACTATATCTCACTCCACAAACACTATATCTCACTCCACAAACACGATATCTCGCTCCACAAACACGATATCTTGCTCCACAAACACTATCTTGCTCCACAAACAGTATATCTCGCTCCACAAACAATATATCTCGCTCCACAAACACTATATTCCGCTCCACAAACACTATATCTCGTTCCAAAAACACGATCTCTCGCTCCACAAACACGATATCTCACGACACCAACACTATATCTCGCTCCACAAACAATATATCTCGCTCCCCAAACACTATATCTCGCTCCACAAACACTATATCTCACTCCACAAACACTATATCTAGCTCCACAAACACTATATCTCGCTCCACAAACACTATATCTCGCTCCACAAACACTATATCTTGCCCCACAAACACTATATCTCGCTCCACAAACATTATATCTCGCTCCACAAACATTATATCTCGCTTCACAAACATTATATCTCGCTTCACAAACACCATCTCTCGCTCCACAAACACGATCTCCACTCCACAAACATGATCTCTCGCTCCACAAACACTATATCTCACTCCACAAACACTATATCTCGCTCCACAAACACTATATCTCGCTCCACAAACACTATATCTCGCTCCACAAACACTATATCTCACTCCACAAACACGATATCTCGCTCCACAAACACTATATCTTGCTCCACAAACACGATATCTCGCGACACCAACACTATATCTTGCTCCACAAACAATATATCTCGCTCCCCAAACACTATATCTCGCCCCACAAACACTATATCTCGCTCCACAAACATTATATCTCGCTCCACAAACATTATATCTCGCTTCACAAACATTATATCTCGCTTCACAAACACCATCTCTCGCTCCACAAACACGATCTCCACTCCACAAACACGATATCTAGCTCCACAAACACTATATGTCGCTCCACAAACACTATATCTCGCTCCACAAACACTATATCTCGCTCCACAAACACCATATCTCGCTCCACAAACACTATATCTCGCTCCACAAACATGATCTCTCGCCCCACAAACACGATCTCGCTCTACAAACACTATATATCGCTCCACAAACACGACGCCTTGCTCCACAAACACTATATCTCGCTCCACAAACACTATATATCCCTCCACAAACACTATCTCTCGCTCCACAACCACTATCTCTCGCTCCACAAACACTATATCTCGCTCCACAAACACTATATCCCACTCCACAAACACTATATTTCGCTCCACATACACTATATCTCGCTCCACAAACACTATATCTCGCTCCACAAACACTATATCTCGCTTCACAAACACTATATCTCGCTTCACAAACACGATCTCTCGCTCCTCAAACAAGATCTCTCGCTCCACAAACACTATATCTCGCTCCACAAACACTATATCTCGCTCCCCAAACACTACATCTTGCTCCACAAACAATACGTCTCGCTCCATAAACACTATATCTCGCTCCACAAACACGATCTCTCGCTCCACAAACACGATCTATCGCTCCACAAACACTATATCTCGCTCCACAAAAAACTATCTCTCGCTCCACAAACACTATATCTCGATCCACAAACACGATATCTCGCTTCGTAAACACTATCTCTCGCTTCACAAACACGATCTCTCACTCCACAAACACCATATCTCGCTCCAAAAACACTATATCTCGCTCCACAAACACTATATCTCTCTCCACAAACACGATCTCTTGCTCCACAAACACTATATCTCGCTCCATAAACAATATATCTCGCTCCACAAAAAACTATCTCTCGCTCCACAAACACTATATCTCGATCCACAAACACGATATCTCTCTCCACAAACACGATCTCCTGCTCCACAAACACTATATCTCGCTCCACAAACACTATATCTCGCTCCACAAACACTATATCTCGCTTCACAAACACGATATCTCGCTCCACAAACACGATCTCTCGCTCCACAAACACGATCTATCGCTCCTCAAACACGAAATCTCACTCCACAAACACTATATCTCGCTCCACAAACACTGTATCTCGCTCCACAAACACTATATGAATATCTCGCTCCACAAACACTATATCTCGCTCCACAAACACGATCTCTCGCTCCACAAACATGCTCTCTCGCTCCACAACCACTATATCTCACTCCACAAACACTATATCTCACTCCACAAACACACTATCTCGCTCCACAAACACGATCTCTCGCTCCACAAACACTATATCTCGCTCCACAAACACTATATCTCGCTACACCAACACTATATCTCGCTTCACAAACACTATATCTCGCTCCCCAAACACGATCTCTCGCTCCACAAACATGAAATCTCACTCCACAAACACGAAATCTCACTCCACAAACACTATATCTCGCTCCACAAACACTGTATCTCGCTCCACAAACACTATATGAATATCTCGCTCCACAAACACTATATCTCGCTTCACAAACACTATATCTCGCTTCACAAACACGATCTCTCGCTCCACAAACACGATCTCTCGCTCCAAAAACACTATATCTCGCTCCACAAACACTATATCTCGCTCCACAAACACTATATCTCACTCCACAAACACTATATCTCGTTTCACAAACACTATAACGCGCTTCACAAACACTATACCTCGCTCCACAAACAATATATCTCGCTCCACAAACACTATATCTCGCTCTACAAACACAATATCTCGCTCCACAAACACTAGATCTCGCTCCACAAACACTATATCTCGCTCCACAAACACGATCTCTCGCTCCACAAACACGATCTCTCGCTCCAACAAACACTATATCTCGCTCCCAAACACTATATCTCGCTCCACAAACACGATATCTCGCTCCCCAAACACGATATCTCGCTCCACAAACACCATATCTCGCTCCACAAACACTATATCTCGCTCCACAAACACTATATCTCGCTCCACAAACACGATATCTCGCTTCCCAAACACTGTATCTCGCTCCCCAAACACTGTATCTCGCTCCCCAAATACTACATCTCGCTCCACAAACACTACATCTCGCTCCACAAACACTACTTCTCGCTCCACAAACACTTTTTCTCGCTCCACAAACATTATATCTCGCTCCACAAACATTATATCTCGCTCCACAAACATTATATCTCGCTTCACAAACATTATATCTCGCTTCACGAACACGATCTCCACTCCACAAACATGATCTCACGCTCCACAAACACTATATCTCACTGCACAAACACTATATCTCGCTCCACAAACACGATATCTCGCTCCACAAACACGATCTCTCGCTCCACAAACATTATATCTCGCTTCACAAACATTATATCTCGCTTCACAAACACCATCTCTCACTCCACAAACATGATCTCCACTCCACAAACATGATCTCTCGCTCCACAAACACTATATCTCACTCCACAAACACTATATCTCGCTCCACAAACACTATATCTCACTCCACAAACACGATCTCTCGCTCCACAAACACGATATCTCGCTCCACAAACACTATATCTCACTACACCAACACTATATCTCGCTCCACAAACACTATATCTCGCTCCCCAAACACTATATTGTGGCGGACACGAAAGCTCACTGGCGTGATGACATCATTCCGCGCGCCAAGTGGGCGGCGGCCAAGCCCGAGGGGTAGGCGTGGCCATGGGATATATACCGGGCGCGCAGCCCGGAACGCTCCAGTGTTACAGTGGAGCTCTTGAATAAAGACTCTGACAACTTACCGCGTTGTCCGCTTCCTCCTTGCTTACAAGCAGCGCGCGTAACACCGCGCTTCATTGTTGACCTCCGACGTTCTGGTCAGTCGTCACTGACCACCCGAACCCGCCACAGCCATGGCAACCAACGCGGTAGCGATAAAGCTCCCCGAGTTCTGGGAAGCTCAGGCGGAGATCTGGTTCCTGCAGGCCGAAGCCCAGTTCAGGCTTCGAGGCATCACGGCGGACGAGACACGCTACTGCCACGTGGTCGCCTCCCTCTGGGCTGGCACGGCCGCCTGCGTCATGTCGGTCCTGAGGAACCCACCGGCCGACGACAGGTATGAGGCGATCAAGCGTCTCCTCCTCGCCACGTTCGGCCTCACGGTGGACGCACGGGCCGATCGCCTCTTGGACCTCCCCGAGCTCGGTGACAAGTGACCGTCGGTCCGAATAGACCATATGCTGTCGCTCATGGGCGACGAAACCCCGAACGCTCTATTCCGGGCGTTATTTCGACGCCAGCTGCCGGCACGAGTACGCCTCGCGTTGGCCGGTTCTGCGACAACGGAACCCTGAGCGCTCGCGGCCGAGGCCGACAAGTTCTACGCGGCTTTGGACACGCAGGCGAGTTTCGGTGCGGCCATAGCGGCTCCCGAGCCCGAAACTGCTGCGGGTGCCCACCCCTACTACGCAACGCACCGCGTAGCCGCTGAACCTCCTGCGAGTGCCCACCCCTACTCCGAGGGGCGCCTCATGGCGGCCGCCACGCCTCGCCCACCACCACCGCGGAAACCGCGGCCTCCAGCTTCGCCGCAAACCTGGTGCCATTTCCACGCTAGGTTCGGCCACGAGGCTCGGCAATGTCGCCCGCCGTGCTCATTCGGCACGTCGGGAAACGCCCGGGCCGGCCCTCGGTAGTGGCACTGAGCGCCGGCCGATTAAACAGCCTCCTGTACATAACGGACACCTTATCCGGGCGCCGTTACCTGTGCGACACGGGAGCGCAGGTGAGTGTCGTTCCCGCCGGTACGTCCGACAAGCAGTCCGCGGGCCGGGGCCCCGCGCTGCTTGCTGCAAATGGTACGTCCATTCGCACGTATGGAAAACGCTGCCTTTCTCTGCGGTTCGGACGGCAGGTTTTCCGATGGTCGTTCGTGACTGCCGACGTGCCTATGGCACTGCTCGGCGTGGACTTCCTCTGTGCCAATGGCCTGTTGGTCGACGTAAAGCACAGAAGGCTTGTCCAGGCTGAGACGTTCAGCTCGCTCGCGTGCGCGCTGCCCGCCTCGTTGAGCAGCTCACGGAGCGGCTCACCGAGCGGCTCGCCGAGCGGCTTGCTGAGTGGTTCAGTTCCGGCCAGGTTCATCTGTACGCTTCCGGCAGCGGACAAATTCACCCGCCTCCTCGCCCATTTCCCGGCCCTCACGCGGCCCACCTTCTCGGCGGGGACCGCCAAGCATGGGGTGGAACATCACATCCCCACCGCCAGGCCACCGGTCTACGCCTGGGCACGCCGCCTCGAGCCGACGAAGCTCGCGGTAGCTAAAGCCGAGTTTGCTACGCTGGAGCGGCTCAGCATCGTGCGGCGCTCCGAGAGTGCTTGGGCGTCGCCGCTCCACATCGTGCCCAAGCCCGGTGGGGGATGGCGACCGTGCGGGGCCTACCGCCGTCTCAACGACGCCACCACCCCCGACCGCTACCCGGTCCCCCATATTCAGGACTTTTCCGCCCGCTTGGCGGGCATGTCATTCTTTTCGAAGGTGGACCTCATACGCGGTTACCACCAGGTCTCCGTCAGGCCGTAGGACATCCCAAAGACGGCTGTCATCACACCGTTCGGTCTTTTCGAATTTCTTCAGATGCCCTTCGGTTTGAAGAATGCGGCTCAGGCGTTCCAGCGCCTCATGGACAGCGTCTTGCGCGACTTGGATTTCGTCTACGTCTATCTGGATGATATCCTCGTCGCAAGCGCGTCCCGCGAAGAGCACCTACACCATCTCCGCACGCTATTCGAACGTCTGGGCCAGCATGGCCTGATCATGAACCCCGCCAAGTGCCGGTTTGGCGTCACTGAAATCGACTTTTTGGGGCACCGCGTCACCAGGCATGGGGCCATCCCCCTACCGGCCAAGGTGGAGGCGGTGAAGGGGTTTCCGCGCCCCCGCACGATCAGGGGGCTCCAGGAGTTCCTGGGCATGGTAAACTTTTACCATCGGTTCCTGCCCCGCATCGCCCAGCTCCTGCGCCCCCGGCACGAGGCCCTCCGAGGGAAGCCGGGCAAAGGTGACATTACCTGGACCGAGCAGATGAACGTGGCGTTCGTGGGCGAGAAGCTCGCCTTGGCTAATGCCACCATGCTCGCGCACCTGGCGCCCGATGCACAGATCGCCATCACCACCGACGCCTCGGACTACGCAGTGGGCACGGTGCATGAGCAATGGGTGCGTGGAGCTTGGCAACCGCTGGCATCTTCAGCCGGCAGCTTCGCCCGCCCGAACGCCGGTACAGTACCTTCGACCGCGAGTTGCTCGGACTCCACCTGGCGGTCAGGCACTTCCGCCATCTGCTCGAGGGCCGTGCGTTCACGGCCTTCGTCGACCACAAGCCACTGGTGTTCGCGATGGGCAAGGTCGCCGAGCCGTGGTCGGCCCGGCAGCAGCGTCACCTCTCGGCCGTGTCCGAATACACGACGGACATCCGGCACGTCGCGGAGCAGGACAACCCGGTGGCGGATTGCCTTTCCTGGTCCGTTGCCCATGCGGTCCACCTCGGCATCGACTATGCCCGGATGGCGGCAGAACAGGCCGCCGACCCCGACGTCCAGGCCTTGCGGACCGCCGTCACGGGCCTCCGTGTCACCGAGGTGCCGTTCGACGGCGCGGGCATGGCCCTCTGGTGTGACGTCTCCCTCGGGCGGCCTCGCCCCATCGTGCCCGCGGGCTAGATTTTCGACGCCATCCACGGCCTGTCCCACCCGGGCACGAGGGCCTCCCAGAGGTTGATCGCCGACAAGTTTGTCTGGCATGGCCTCCGGAAGGCCGTCCGCGGCTGGGCCAGGACGTGCCTCGCGTGCCAGCGCGCGAAGGTGCACCGACACACCCAGGCCCCATTGGCCCCGTTTGCGGTGCCGGAACGTCGGTTTGACCACGTTCACGTGGACCTGGTGGGACCTCTGCCCCCCTCGCGGGGTTTCACCCACGTCCTGACCATGATGGACCGCACCACCCGGTGGCCGGAGGCCGTGCCTTTGGCGTCAACGACGGCGGCGGACGTCGCGCAGGCGTTCATCGCCACCTGGGTCGCCCGGTTCGGCGCCCCCTCGGACATCTCGTCCGACCGCGGCCCCCAGTTCACCTCGGAGCTCTGGGGGGCGGGGGCTCGGGGTCCAGCTGCACCGCACCACGGCCTACCACCCCCAGGCTAACGGCCTGTGCGAGCGGTTCCACCGCTCGTTGAAGGCCGCGCTGCGGGTGACCCTCCGCGACGGCGGCTGGGTCGACAGGCTCCCCTGGGTGCTGCTGGGCCTCCGGAGGGCGCCCAAGGACGACCTGCGCGCATCCGCGGCAGAGTTGGTCTTCCGGCAACCGTTGCGGGTGCCAGGCGCATTCCTCCCCGACTCCACGGCACCATGGTCCGCGGCGCAGGAGCGCTCCGCGCTGCAGGAGACCGCCCAGAGGTTCGCCCCGGTGCCCACGGTGCACCACGGGCACCCACCTACGCACGTCGCCCCAGAGCTTCGCACCGCGGAGGACGTCTTCGTCCGGCACGACGCCCACCGGACACCACTGCGGCTCGCGTACGATGGGCCTTTCCACGTGCTGGAGACCGGGGTGAAACATTTCACCTTGGACATCGGCGGCACTCCTGACCGTGTCTCCATAGACCGCCTCAAGCCGGCCCACCTCGACGTGGACCACCCACCGCCGGTGGCTCGGCCCCCGCGTCAGGGCCGCCCCCCGGCGGGTGGATCCCCGGCACAGCCGGCCCCGCCGGCACGCCGCCCCCCGAGCCTGCACCCATCCCGGGTGCAGCCGGAGGCATCCCAGCTGGCATCCCTGCACCCCGGACGCCGCCAGTCACCAGAGGGCGCTTCGGCCGGGTCATATGTTTGCCCCGCAAACTGGCCCTCCAGGTGCGCGGGAATTCTGGGGGGGCGCATGTGGCGGACACGAAAGCTCACTGGCGTGATGACATCATTCCGCGCGCCAAGTGGGCGGCGGCCACGCCCGAGGTGTAGGCGTGGCCGCGGGATATACACCGGGCGCGCAGCCCGGAATGCTCCAGTGTTACAGTGGAGCTCTTGAATAAAGACTCTTACAACTTACCGCGTTGTCCACTTCCTCCTTGCTTACAAGCAGCGCGCGTAAAACCGCGCTTCAATATCTCGCTCCACAAACACGAAATCTCACTCCACAAACACTATATCTCGCTCCACCAACACTATCTCTCGCTCCACAAACACGATCTCTCTCTCCACAATTACGATATCTCGCTCCACAAACACTACATCTCGCTCCACAAACACTACATCTCGCTCCACAAACACTACATCTCGCTTCACAAACACTATATCTCGCTTCACAAACACTATATCTCGCTTCACAAACACTATATCTCGCTCCACAAACACTATATCTCGCTCCACAAACACTATATATCGCTCCACAAACACTATATCTCACTCCACAAACACGATCTCTCGCTCGACAAACACTATATCTCGCTCCCCAAATACTAAATATCGCTCCACAAACACTATATCTCGCTCCCCAAACACTATATGTCGCTCCACAAACACTACATCTCGCTTCACAAAGACTATATCTCGCTCCACAAACACTATATCTCGCTCCACAAACATATATCTCGCTCCCCAAACACGATAGCTCGTCCCCAAACACTATATCTCGCTCCACAAACACTATATCTCGCTCCACCAACACGATATCTTGCTCCACAAACACGACATCTCACTCCACAAACACTATATCTCGCTCCACAAACACTATATCTCGCTCCCCAAACACTATATCTCGCCCCACAAACACTATATCTCGCTCCACAAACACTATATCTCGATCCCCAAACACTATATCTCGCTCCACAAACACTATATCTCGCTCCACAAACATATATCTCGCTCCCCAAACACTATATCTCGCTCCACAAACACTATATCTCGCTCCACCAACACGATCTCTTGCTCAACAAACACTATATCTCGCTCCACAAACACTATCTCTCGCTCCACAAACACTATATCTCGCTCCACAAACACTATCTCTCACTCCACAAACACTATCTCTCGCTCCACAAACACTATCTCTCGCTCCACAAACACGATCTCTCGCTCCACAAACACTATATCTCGCTCCACAAACACTATATCACGCTCCACAAACACTATATGTCGCTCCACAAACACGATATCACGCTCCACAAACACTATATCTCGCTCCGCAAACACTATATCTCGCTCCACAAACACTATATGAATATCTCGCTCCACAAACACTATATCTCGCTTCACAAACACTATATCTCGCTTCACAAACACGATCTCTCGCTCCACAAACACGATCTCTCGCTCCACAAATACTATATCTCGCTCCACAAACACAACATATCGCTCCACAAACACTATATCTCGCTTCACAAACACTACATCTCGCTCCACAAACACTATATCTCGCTCCACAAACACGATCTCTCGCTCCACAAACACTATATCTCGCTCCACAAAAAACTATATCTCGCTCCCCAAACACTATATCTCGCTCCACAAACAATACGTCTCGCTCCATAAACACTACATCTCGTTCCACAAACACGATCTCTCGCTCCACAAACACGATCTCTCGCTCCACAAACACTATATCTCGCTCCACAAAAAACTATCTCTCGCTCCACAAACACTATATCTCGATCCACAAACACGATATCTCGCTTCGTAAACACAATCTCTCGCTTCACAAACACGATCTCTCACTCCACAAACACTATATCTCGCTCCAAAAACACTATATCTCGCTCCACAAACACTATATCTCTCTCCACAAACACGATCTCTTGCTCCACAAACACGATATCTCGCTCCACGAACACTATATCTCGCTCCACGAACACTATATCTCGCTCCACAAACAATATATCTCGCTCCCCAAACACTATATCTCGCTCCACAAACACTATATCTCGCTCCATAAACACTATCTCTCGCTCCACAAACACTATCTCTCGCTTCACAAACACGATCTCTCACTCCACAAACACTATATCTCGCTCCAAAAACACTATATCTCGCTCCACAAACACGATATCTCGCTTCACAAACACGATATCTCGCTCCACAAACACGATCTCTTGCTCCACAAACACGATATCTCGCTCCACAAACACTATATCTCACTCCACCAACATGATCTTTCGCTCCACAAACACTATATCTCGCTCCACAAACACAATATCTCGATCCACCAACACTATATGACGCTCCACAAACACGATCTCTCGCTCCACAAACACGATCTCTCGCTCCACAAACACGATCTCTCGCTCCACAAACACTCTATCTTGCTCCACAAACACTATATCTCGCTCCACTAAACGATCTCTCACTCCACAAACACTATATCTCGGTCCACAAACACGATCTTTCGCTCCACAACACTATATCTCGCTCCACAAACACTATCTCTCGCTCCACAAACACTATCTCTCGCTCCACAAACACTATATCTCGATCGACAAACATTATATCTCGCTCCCCAAACACTATATCTCGCTCCACAAACACTATATCTCGCTCCACAAACACGATCTCTCGCTCCACAAAGATGATCGCTCGCTCCACAAGCAATATATCTTGTTTCACAAACACTATATCTCGCACCACAAACACGATCTCTCGCTCCACAAACACTATATCTCGCACCACAAACACGATCTCTCGCTCCACAAAGATGATCGCTCGCTCCACAAACACTATATGTCGCTTCACAAACACGATCTCTCGCCACACAAACACTATATGTCGCCCCACAAACACTATCTCTCGCTCCACAAACAAGATATCTCGATCCACAAACACGATATCTCGCTTCATAAACACTATCTCTCGCTCCCCAAACACTATATCTCGCTCCACAAACACTATGTCTCTCTCCATAAACACTATATCTCGTTCCACAAACACGATCTCTCGCTCCACAAACACTCTATCTCGCTCCACAAACACTATATCTCGCTCCCCAAACACTATATCTCGCTCCACAAACACTATGTCTCTCTCCATAAACACTATATCTCGTTCCACAAACACGATCTCTCGCTCCACAAACACTAAATCTCGCTCCACAAACACTATCTCTCGCTCCACAAACACTATATCTCGATCGACAAACACGATATCTCGCTTCATAAACACTATCTCTCGCTTCACAAACACCATCTCTCGCTCCACAAACACTTTATCTCGCTCCACAAACACTATATCTCGCTCCAGAAACACTATATCTCGCTCCACAAACATGATCTCTTGCTCCACAAACACTATATCTCGCTCCACAAACACTATATCTCGCTCCACAAACACTATCTCTCGCTCCACAAACACTATATCTCGCTCCACAAACACTATCTCTCACTCCACAAACACTATCTCTCGCTCCACAAACACTATCTCTCGCTCCACAAACACGATCTCTCGCTCCACAAACACTATATCTCGCTCCACAAACACTATATCACGCTCCACAAACACTATATGTCGCTCCACAAACACGATATCACGCTCCACAAACACTATATCTCGCTCCGCAAACACTATATCTCGCTCCACAAACACTATATGAATATCTCGCTCCACAAACACTATATCTCGCTTCACAAACACTATATCTCGCTTCACAAACACGATCTCTCGCTCCACAAACACGATCTCTCGCTCCACAAACACTATATCTCGCTCCACAAACACAACATATCGCTCCACAAACACTATATCTCGCTTCACAAACACTACATCTCGCTCCACAAACACTATATCTCGCTCCACAAACACGATCTCTCGCTCCACAAACACTATATCTCGCTCCACAAAAAACTATATCTCGCTCCCCAAACACTATATCTCGCTCCACAAACAATACGTCTCGCTCCATAAACACTACATCTCGTTCCACAAACACGATCTCTCGCTCCACAAACACGATCTCTCGCTCCACAAACACTATATCTCGCTCCACAAAAAACTATCTCTCGCTCCACAAACACTATATCTCGATCCACAAACACGATATCTCGCTTCGTAAACACAATCTCTCGCTTCACAAACACGATCTCTCACTCCACAAACACTATATCTCGTTCCAAAAACACTATATCTCGCTCCACAAACACTATATCTCTCTCCACAAACACGATCTCTTGCTCCACAAACACTATATCTCGCTCCACGAACACTATATCTCGCTCCACGAACACTATATCTCGCTCCACAAACAATATATCTCGCTCCCCAAACACTATATCTCGCTCCACAAACACTATATCTCGCTCCATAAACACTATCTCTCGCTCCACAAACACTATCTCTCGCTTCACAAACACGATCTCTCACTCCACAAACACTATATCTCGCTCCAAAAACACTATATCTCGCTCCACAAACACTATATCTCTCTCCACAAACACGATCTGTTGCTCCACAAACACTATATCTCGCTCCACAAACACTATATCTCGCTCCACGAACACTATATCTCGCTCCACAAACAATATATCTCGCTCCCCAAACACTATATCTCGCTCCACAAACACTATATCTCGCTCCATAAACACTATCTCTCGCTCCACAAACACTATCTCTCGCTTCACAAACACTATCTCTCGCTCCACAAACACGATATCTCGCTTCGTAAACACTATCTCTCGCTTCACAAACACGATCTCTCACTCCACAAACACTATATCTCGCTCCAAAAACACTATATCTCGCTCCACAAATACTATATCTCTCTCCACAAACACGATCTCTTGCTCCACAAACACGATCTCTTGCTCCACAAACACGATATCTCGCTTCGTAAACACTATCTCTCGCTTCACAAACACGATCTCTCACTCCACAAACACTATATCTCGCTCCAAAAACACTATATCTCTCTCCACAAACACGATCTCTTGCTCCACAAACACTATATCTCGCTCCACAAACACTATATCTCGCTCCACAAAAAACTATCTCTCGCTCCACAAACACTATATCTCGATCCACAAACACGATATCTCACTCCACAAACACTATCTCTCGCTCCATAAACACTATCTCTCGCTCCACAAACACTATCTCTCGCTTCACAAACACTATCTCTCGCTCCAAAAACACTATATCTCGCTCCACAAACACTGTATCTCTCTCCACAAACACGATCTCTTGCTCCACAAACACGATATCTCGCTTCGTAAACACTATCTCTCGCTTCACAAACACGATCTCTCACTCCACAAACACTATATCTCGCTCCAAAAACACTATATCTCTCTCCACAAACACGATCTCTTGCTCCACAAACACTATATCTCGCTCCACAAACACTATATCTCGCTCCACAAAAACTATCTCTCGCTCCACAAACACGATATCTCGATCCACAAACACGATATCTCACTCCACAAACACTATCTCTCGCTCCATAAACACGATCTCTCGCTCCACAAACACTATCTCTCGCTTCACAAACACTATCTCTCGCTCCACAAACACTATATGTCGCTCCACAAACAATACATCTCGCTCCACAAACACTATATCTCGCTCCACAAACACCATATCTCGCTCCACAAACACTATATCTCGCTCCACAAACACGATCTCTCACCCCACAAACACGATCTCGCTCTACAAACACTATATATCGCTCCACAAACACGATGCCTTGCTCCACAAACACTATATCTCGCTCCACAAACACTATATCTCACTCCACAAACACTATATCTCGCTCCACAAACACTATCTCTAGCTCCACAAACACTATCTCTCGCTCAATACACACTATATCTCGCTCCACAAACACCATATCTCGCTCCACAAACACGATCTCTCGCTCCACAAACACTATATCTCGCTCCACAAACACTATATCTCGCTCCACAAACACTATATCCCACTCCACAAACACTATATTTCGCTCCACAAACACTATATCTCGCTCCACAAACACTATAGCTCGCTCCACAAACACTATATCTCGCTTCACAAACACTATATCTCGCTTCACAAACACGATCTCTCGCTCCTCAAACAAGATCTCTCGCTCCACAAACAATACGTCTCGCTCCATAAACACTATATCTCGCTCCACAAACACGATCTCTCGCTCCACAAACACGATCTATCGCTCCACAAACACTATATCTCGCTCCACAAAAAACTATCTCTCGCTCCACAAACACTATATCTCGATCCACAAACACGATATCTCGCTTCGTAAACACTATCTCTCGCTTCACAAACACGATCTCTCACTCCACAAACACTATATCTCGCTCCAAAAAACACTATATCTCGCTCCACAAACACTATATCTCTCTCCACAAACACGATCTCTTGCTCCACAAACACTATATCTCGCTCCACAAACACTATATCTCGCTCCACAAAAAACTATCTCTCGCTCCACAAACACTATATCTCGATCCACAAACACGATATCTCTCTCCACAAACACGATCTCTTGCTCCACAAACACTATATCTCGCTCCACAAACACTATATCTCGCTCCACAAACACTATATCTCGCTTCACAAACACTATATCTCGCTTCACAAACACGATCTCTCGCTCCTCAAACAAGATCTCTCGCTCCACAAACACTATATCTCGCTCCACAAACACTATATCTCGCTCCCCAAACACTATATCTCGCTCCACAAACAATACGTCTCGCTCCATAAATACTATATCTCGCTCCACAAACACGATCTCTCGCTCCACAAACACGATCTCTCGCTCCACAAACACTATATCTCGCTCCACAAAAAACTATCTCTCGCTCCACAAACACTATATCTCGATCCACAAACACGATATCTCGCTTCGTAAACACTATCTCTCGCTTCACAAACACGATCTCTCACTCCACAAACACTATATCTCGCTCCAAAAACACTATATCTCGCTCCACAAACACTATATCTCTCTCCACAAACACGATCTCTTGCTCCACAAACAATATATCTCGCTCCACAAACACTATATCTCGCTCCACAAAAAACTATCTCTCGCTCCACAAACACGATCTCTCGCTCCACAAACACTATATCTCGCTCCACAAAAAACTATCTCTCGCTCCACAAACACTATATCTCGATCCACAAACACGATATCTCGCTTCGTAAACACAATCTCTCGCTTCACAAACACGATCTCTCACTCCACAAACACTATATCTCGTTCCAAAAACACTATATCTCGCTCCACAAACACTATATCTCTCTCCACAAACACGATCTCTTGCTCCACAAACACTATATCTCGCTCCACAAACACTATATCTCGCTCCACGAACACTATATCTCGCTCCACAAACAATATATCTCGCTCCCCAAACACTATATCTCGCTCCACAAACACTATATCTCGCTCCATAAACACTATCTCTCGCTCCACAAACACTATCTCTCGCTTCACAAACACGATCTCTCACTCCACAAACACTATATCTCGCTCCAAAAACACTATATCTCGCTCCACAAACACTATATCTCTCTCCACAAACACGATCTGTTGCTCCACAAACACTATATCTCGCTCCACAAACACTATATCTCGCTCCACGAACACTATATCTCGCTCCACAAACAATATATCTCGCTCCCCAAACACTATATCTCGCTCCACAAACACTATATCTCGCTCCATAAACACTATCTCTCGCTCCACAAACACTATCTCTCGCTTCACAAACACTATCTCTCGCTCCACAAACACGATATCTCGCTTCGTAAACACTATCTCTCGCTTCACAAACACGATCTCTCACTCCACAAACACTATATCTCGCTCCAAAAACACTATATCTCGCTCCACAAATACTATATCTCTCTCCACAAACACGATCTCTTGCTCCACAAACACGATCTCTTGCTCCACAAACACGATATCTCGCTTCGTAAACACTATCTCTCGCTTCACAAACACGATCTCTCACTCCACAAACACTATATCTCGCTCCAAAAACACTATATCTCTCTCCACAAACACGATCTCTTGCTCCACAAACACTATATCTCGCTCCACAAACACTATATCTCGCTCCACAAAAAACTATCTCTCGCTCCACAAACACTATATCTCGATCCACAAACACGATATCTCACTCCACAAACACTATCTCTCGCTCCATAAACACTATCTCTCGCTCCACAAACACTATCTCTCGCTTCACAAACACTATCTCTCGCTCCAAAAACACTATATCTCGCTCCACAAACACTGTATCTCTCTCCACAAACACGATCTCTTGCTCCACAAACACGATATCTCGCTTCGTAAACACTATCTCTCGCTTCACAAACACGATCTCTCACTCCACAAACACTATATCTCGCTCCAAAAACACTATATCTCTCTCCACAAACACGATCTCTTGCTCCACAAACACTATATCTCGCTCCACAAACACTATATCTCGCTCCACAAAAACTATCTCTCGCTCCACAAACACGATATCTCGATCCACAAACACGATATCTCACTCCACAAACACTATCTCTCGCTCCATAAACACGATCTCTCGCTCCACAAACACTATCTCTCGCTTCACAAACACTATCTCTCGCTCCACAAACACTATATGTCGCTCCACAAACAATACATCTCGCTCCACAAACACTATATCTCGCTCCACAAACACCATATCTCGCTCCACAAACACTATATCTCGCTCCACAAACACGATCTCTCACCCCACAAACACGATCTCGCTCTACAAACACTATATATCGCTCCACAAACACGATGCCTTGCTCCACAAACACTATATCTCGCTCCACAAACACTATATCTCACTCCACAAACACTATATCTCGCTCCACAAACACTATCTCTAGCTCCACAAACACTATCTCTCGCTCAATACACACTATATCTCGCTCCACAAACACCATATCTCGCTCCACAAACACGATCTCTCGCTCCACAAACACTATATCTCGCTCCACAAACACTATATCTCGCTCCACAAACACTATATCCCACTCCACAAACACTATATTTCGCTCCACAAACACTATATCTCGCTCCACAAACACTATAGCTCGCTCCACAAACACTATATCTCGCTTCACAAACACTATATCTCGCTTCACAAACACGATCTCTCGCTCCTCAAACAAGATCTCTCGCTCCACAAACAATACGTCTCGCTCCATAAACACTATATCTCGCTCCACAAACACGATCTCTCGCTCCACAAACACGATCTATCGCTCCACAAACACTATATCTCGCTCCAGAAAAAACTATCTCTCGCTCCACAAACACTATATCTCGATCCACAAACACGATATCTCGCTTCGTAAACACTATCTCTCGCTTCACAAACACGATCTCTCACTCCACAAACACTATATCTCGCTCCAAAAAACACTATATCTCGCTCCACAAACACTATATCTCGCTCCACAAAAAACTATCTCTCGCTCCACAAACACTATATCTCGATCCACAAACACGATATCTCTCTCCACAAACACGATCTCTTGCTCCACAAACACTATATCTCGCTCCACAAACACTATATCTCGCTCCACAAACACTATATCTCGCTTCACAAACACTATATCTCGCTTCACAAACACGATCTCTCGCTCCTCAAACAAGATCTCTCGCTCCACAAACACTATATCTCGCTCCACAAACACTATATCTCGCTCCCCAAACACTATATCTCGCTCCACAAACAATACGTCTCGCTCCATAAATACTATATCTCGCTCCACAAACACGATCTCTCGCTCCACAAACACGATCTCTCGCTCCACAAACACTATATCTCGCTCCACAAAAAACTATCTCTCGCTCCACAAACACTATATCTCGATCCACAAACACGATATCTCGCTTCGTAAACACTATCTCTCGCTTCACAAACACGATCTCTCACTCCACAAACACTATATCTCGCTCCAAAAACACTATATCTCGCTCCACAAACACTATATCTCTCTCCACAAACACGATCTCTTGCTCCACAAACAATATATCTCGCTCCACAAACACTATATCTCGCTCCACAAAAAACTATCTCTCGCTCCACAAACACTATATCTCGCTCCACAGACACTATATCTCGCTCCACAAACACTATATCTCTCTCCACAAACACGATCTCTTGCTCCACAAACACTATATCTCGCTCCACAAACACTATATCTCGCTCCACAAAAAACTATATCTCGCTCCCCAAACACTATATCTCGCTCCACAAACAATACGTCTCGCTCCATAAACACTATATCTCGTTCCACAAACACGATCTCTCGCTCCACAAACACGATCTCTCGCTCCACAAACACTATATCTCGCTCCACAAAAAACTATCTCTTGCTCCACAAACACTATATCTCGATCCACAAACACGATATCTCGCTTCGTAAACACTATCTCTCGCTTCACAAACACGATCTCTCACTCCACAAACACTATATCTCGCTCCAAAAACACTATATCTCGCTCCCCAAACACTATATCTCGCTCCACAAACAATACGTCTCGCTCCATAAACACTATATCTCGTTCCACAAACACGATCTCTCGCTCCACAAACACGATCTCTCGCTCCACAAACACTATATCTCGCTCCACAAAAAACTATCTCTCGCTCCACAAACAATATATCTCGATCCACAAACACGATATCTCGCTTCGTAAACACTATCTCTCGCTTCACAAACACGATCTCTCACTCCACAAACACTATATCTCGCTCCAAAAACACTATATCTCGCTCCACAAACACTATATCTCTCTCCACAAACACGATCTCTTGCTCCACAAACACTATATCTCGCTCCACAAACACTATATCTCGCTCCACAAAAAACTATCTCTCGCTCCACAAACACTATATCTCGATCCACAAACACGAAATCTCACTCCACAAACACGAAATCTCACTCCACAAACACTATATCTCGCTCCACCAACACTATCTCTCGCTCCACAAACACTATCTCTCGCTCCACAAACACTATATCTCGCTTCATAAACACTATATCTCGCTTCACAAACACTATATCTCACTCCACAGACACGATCTCTCACTCCACAAACACTATATCTCGCTTCACAAACACTATCTCTCGCTCCACAAACACTATATCTCGATCCACAAACACGATATCTCGCTTCCTAAACACTATCTCTCACTTCACAAACACTATCTCTCGCTCCACAAACACTATATCTCGCTCCACAAACACTATATCTCGCTCCACAAACACTATCTCTCGCTACACAAACACTATCTCTCGCTACACAAACACTTTATCTCATTCCACAAACACGATATCTCGCTCCACAAACATTATATCTCGCTTCACAAATATTACATCTCGCAACACAAACACCATCTCTCGCTCCACAAACACGATCTCTCGCTCCACAAACACTATATCTCGCTCCACAAACACTATATCTCGATCCACACACATGATATCTCACTCCACAAACACGATATCTCACTCCACAAACACTATATCTCGCTCCACAAACACTATATCTCGCTCCACCAACACTATATCTCGCTCCACCAACACTATATCTCACTCCACAAACACGATCTCTTGCTCCACAAACACCATCTCTCGCTCCACAAACACGATCTCTCGCTCCACAAACACTATATCTCGCTCCACAAACACTATATCTCGCTCCACAAACACTATCTCTCGCTCCACAAATATTATATCTCGCTTCACAAATATTACATCTCGCAACACAAACACCATCTCTCGCTCCACAAACACGATCTCTCGCTCCACAAACACTATATCTCGCTCCACAAACACTATATCTCGATCCACACACATGATATCTCACTCCACAAACACGATATCTCACTCCACAAACATTATATCTCGCTCCACAAACACTATATCTCGCTCCACCAACACTATATCTCGCTCCACCAACACTATATCTCGCTCCACAAACACGATATCTCACTTCATAAACACTATCTCTCACTCAAAAAACACTATATCTCGCTCCACAAACACTATATCTCGCTCCACAAACACTATATCTCGCTCCACAAACACAATCTCTCGCTCCACACACACTATATCTCGCTCCACAAACACTATATCACGCTCCCCGAACACTATCTCTCGATCCATAAACACTATCCCTCGCCCCACAAACACGATCTCTCGCTCCCCAAACACGATCTCTCGCTCCACAAATACCATCTCTCGCTCCACAAACACTATATCTCGCTCCACAAACACTATATCTCGCTCCACAAACACTATCTCTCGCTCCACAAACACTATATCTCGTTCCACAAACACTATCTCTCGCTCCACAAACACGATATCTCGCTCCACAAACACTATCTCTCGCTCCACAAACACTATCTCTCGCTCCACAAACACTATCTCTCGCTCCACAAACACGATATCTCGATCCACAAACACGATATCTCGCTCCACAAACACGATCTCTCGCTCCACAAACACGATATTTCGCTCCACACACACTATCTCTCGCTCTACAAACACGATATCTCGATCCAGAAACACGATATCTCGCTTCATAAACACTATCTCTCGCTTCACAAACACTATCTCTCGCTCCATAAACACTATATCTCGCTCCACAAACACTATATCTCACTCCACAAACACTATATCTCGCTTCACAAACACTATATCTCGCTCCACCAACACTATATCTCGCTCCACAAACACGATCTCTCGCTCCACAAACACAATCTCTCGCTCCACAAACACCATCTCTCGCTCCACAAACACCATCTCTCGCTCCACAAACACTATATCTCGCTCCACAAACACTATATCTCGCTCCACAAACACTATCTCTCGCTCCACAAATATTATATCTCGATCCACAAACACGATATCTCACTTCATAAACACTATCTCTCGCTCCACAAACACTATATCTCGCTCCACAAACACTATATCTCGCTCCACAAACACTATATCTCGCTCCACAAAGACGATCTCTCGCTCCACACACACTATATCTCGCTTCACAAACACTATATCTCGCTCCACAAACGATATCTCGCTCCACAAATACTATATCTCGCTCCACAAACACTATCTCTAGCTCCACAAACTCGATATCTCGCTCGACAAACACCATATCTCGCTACACAAACACGATATCTCGCTCCACCAACACTATCTCTCGCTCCAACAGACACTATATCTCGCTCCCCAAACACTATATATCGCTCCACAAACACGAAATCGCACTCCACAAACACTATATCTCGCTCCACCAACACTATCTCTCGCTCCACAACACTACATCTCGCTCCCCAAACACTATATCTCGCTCCACAAACACTATATCTCGCTGCCCAAACACTATATCTCGCTCCACAAACACTATCTCTCACTCCACAAACACGATCTCTCACTCCCCAAACACCATCTCTCGCTCCACAAACACCATCTCTCGCTCCACAAACTATCTCTTCCTCCGCAAACACGATCTCTCACTCCCCAAACACCATCTCTCGCTCCACAAACACAATCTCTCGCTCCACAAACACTATATCTCGCTCCACAAACACTATATCTCGCTCCACAAACACTATCTCTCACTCCACAAACACTATATCTCGCTTCACAAACACTATCTCTCGCTCCACGAACACTATATCTCGCTCCCCGAACACTATCTCTCGCTCCACAAACACGATATCTCGCTCCACAAACACTATCTCTCGCTCCACAAACACTATCTCTCGCTCCACAAACACTATCTCTCGCTCCACAAACACTATCTCTCGCTCCACAAACACGATATCTCGCTCCACAAACACGATCTCTCGCTCCACAAACACGATCTTTCGCTCCACACACACTATCGCTCGCTCCACAAACACGATATCTCGATCCAGAAACACGATATCTCGCTTCATAAACACTATCTCTCGCTTCACAAACACTATCTCTCGCTCCATAAACACTATATCTCGCTCCACAAACACTATATCTCGATCCACACACATGATATCTCACTCCACAAACACGATATCTCACTCCACAAACACTATATCTCGCTCCACAAACACTATATCTCGCTCCACCAACACTATATCTCGCTCCACCAACACTATATCTCACTCCACAAACACGATCTCTTGCTCCACAAACACCATCTCTCGCTCCACAAACACGATCTCTCGCTCCACAAACACTATATCTCGCTCCACAAACACTATATCTCGCTCCACAAACACTATCTCTCGCTCCACAAATATTATATCTCGCTTCACAAATATTACATCTCGCAACACAAACACCATCTCTCGCTCCACAAACACGATCTCTCGCTCCACAAACACTATATCTCGCTCCACAAACACTATATCTCGATCCACACACATGATATCTCACTCCACAAACACGATATCTCACTCCACAAACATTATATCTCGCTCCACAAACACTATATCTCGCTCCACCAACACTATATCTCGCTCCACCAACACTATATCTCGCTCCACAAACACGATATCTCACTTCATAAACACTATCTCTCACTCAAAAAACACTATATCTCGCTCCACAAACACTATATCTCGCTCCACAAACACTATATCTCGCTCCACAAACACAATCTCTCGCTCCACACACACTATATCTCGCTCCACAAACACTATATCACGCTCCCCGAACACTATCTCTCGATCCATAAACACTATCCCTCGCCCCACAAACACGATCTCTCGCTCCCCAAACACGATCTCTCGCTCCACAAATACCATCTCTCGCTCCACAAACACTATATCTCGCTCCACAAACACTATATCTCGCTCCACAAACACTATCTATCGCTCCACAAACACTATATCTCGTTCCACAAACACTATCTCTCGCTCCACAAACACGATATCTCGCTCCACAAACACTATCTCTCGCTCCACAAACACTATCTCTCGCTCCACAAACACTATCTCTCGCTCCACAAACACGATATCTCGATCCACAAACACGATATCTCGCTCCACAAACACGATCTCTCGCTCCACAAACACGATATTTCGCTCCACACACACTATCTCTCGCTCTACAAACACGATATCTCGATCCAGAAACACGATATCTCGCTTCATAAACACTATCTCTCGCTTCACAAACACTATCTCTCGCTCCATAAACACTATATCTCGCTCCACAAACACTATATCTCACTCCACAAACACTATATCTCGCTTCACAAACACTATATCTCGCTCCACCAACACTATATCTCGCTCCACAAACACGATCTCTCGCTCCACAAACACAATCTCTCGCTCCACAAACACCATCTCTCGCTCCACAAACACCATCTCTCGCTCCACAAACACTATATCTCGCTCCACAAACACTATATCTCGCTCCACAAACACTATCTCTCGCTCCACAAATATTATATCTCGATCCACAAACACGATATCTCACTTCATAAACACTATCTCTCGCTCCACAAACACTATATCTCGCTCCACAAACACTATATCTCGCTCCACAAACACTATATCTCGCTCCACAAAGACGATCTCTCGCTCCACACACACTATATCTCGCTTCACAAACACTATATCTCGCTCCACAAACGATATCTCGCTCCACAAATACTATATCTCGCTCCACAAACACTATCTCTAGCTGCACAAACTCGATATCTCGCTCGACAAACACCATATCTCGCTACACAAACACGATATCTCGCTCCACCAACACTATCTCTCGCTCCAACAGACACTATATCTCGCTCCCCAAACACTATATATCGCTCCACAAACACGAAATCGCACTCCACAAACACTATATCTCGCTCCACCAACACTATCTCTCGCTCCACAACACTACATCTCGCTCCCCAAACACTATATCTCGCTCCACAAACACTATATCTCGCTGCCCAAACACTATATCTCGCTCCACAAACACTATCTCTCACTCCACAAACACGATCTCTCACTCCCCAAACACCATCTCTCGCTCCACAAACACCATCTCTCGCTCCACAAACTATCTCTTCCTCCGCAAACACGATCTCTCACTCCCCAAACACCATCTCTCGCTCCACAAACACAATCTCTCGCTCCACAAACACTATATCTCGCTCCACAAACACTATATCTCGCTCCACAAACACTATCTCTCACTCCACAAACACTATATCTCGCTTCACAAACACTATCTCTCGCTCCACGAACACTATATCTCGCTCCCCGAACACTATCTCTCGCTCCACAAACACGATATCTCGCTCCACAAACACTATCTCTCGCTCCACAAACACTATCTCTCGCTCCACAAACACTATCTCTCGCTCCACAAACACGATATCTCGCTCCACAAACACGATCTCTCGCTCCACAAACACGATCTTTCGCTCCACACACACTATCGCTCGCTCCACAAACACGATATCTCGATCCAGAAACACGATATCTCGCTTCATAAACACTATCTCTCGCTTCACAAACACTATCTCTCGCTCCATAAACACTATATCTCGCTCCACAAACACTATATCTCACTCCACAAACACTATATCTCGCTTCACAAACACTATAATCTCGCTCCACCAACACTATATCTCGCTCCACAAACACGATCTCTCGCTCCACAAACACCATCTCTCGCTCCACAAACACCATCTCTCACTCCACAAACACCATCTCTCGCTCCACAAACACTATATCTCGCTCCACAAACACTATATCTCGCTCCACAAACACTATCTCTCGCTGCACAAATATTATATCTCGATCCACAAACACGATATCTCACTTCATAAACACTATCTCTCGCTCCACAAACACTATATCTCGCTCCACAAACACGATATCTCGCTCCACAAACACTATATCTCGCTCCACAAACACGATCTCTCGCTCCACACACACTATATCTCGCTTCACAAACACTATATCTCGCTCCACAAACACGAGCTCTCGCTCCACAAACACTATCTCTCGCTCCACAAACACTATATCTCGCTCCACAAACGATATCTCGCTCCACAAATACTATATCTCGCTCCCCAAACACTATATCTCACTCCACAAACACTATATCACGCTCCCCGAACACTATCTCTCGATCCATAAACACTATATCTCACTCCACAAACACTATATCTCGCTCCACAAACACTATATCTCACTCCACAAACACTATCTCTCGCTCCACAAACACTATATCTCGCTCCACAAACACGATCTCTCGCTCCACAAACACGATATCTCGCTCCACAAACACTATATCTCGCTCCACAAACACTATATCTCGCTCCACAAACACGATATCTCGCTCCACCAACACTATATCTCGCTCCCCAAACACTATATCTCGCTCCACAAACACGAAATCTCACTCCACAAACACTATATCTCGCTCCACAAACACTATATCTCGCTTCACAAACACGATCTCTCGCTCCACAAACACGATCTCTCGCTCCACAAACACTATATCTCGCTCCACAAACACAACATATCGCTCCACAAACACTATATCTCGCTTCACAAACACTACATCTCGCTCCACAAACACTATATCTCGCTTCACAAACACTACATCTCGCTCCACAAACACGATCTCTCGCTCCACAAACACTATATCTCGCTCCACAAAAAACTATATCTCGCTCCCCAAACACTATATCTCGCTCCACAAACAATACGTCTCGCTCCATAAACACTACATCTCGTTCCACAAACACGATCTCTCGCTCCACAAACACGATCTCTCGCTCCACAAACACTATATCTCGATCCACAAACACGATATCTCGCTTCGTAAACACAATCTCTCGCTTCACAAACACGATCTCTCACTCCACAAACACTATATCTCGTTCCAAAAACACTATATCTCGCTCCACAAACACTATATCTCTCTCCACAAACACGATCTCTTGCTCCACAAACACTATATCTCGCTCCACAAACACTATATCTCGCTCCACGAACACTATATCTCGCTCCACAAACAATATATCTCGCTCCCCAAACACTATATCTCGCTCCACAAACACTATATCTCGCTCCATAAACACTATCTCTCGCTCCACAAACACTATCTCTCGCTTCACAAACACGATCTCTCACTCCACAAACACTATATCTCGCTCCAAAAACACTATATCTCGCTCCACAAACACTATATCTCTCTCCACAAACACGATCTCTTGCTCCACAAACACTATATCTCGCTCCACAAACACTATATCTCGCTCCACGAACACTATATCTCGCTCCACAAACAATATATCTCGCTCCCCAAACACTATATCTCGCTCCACAAACACTATATCTCGCTCCATAAACACTATCTCTCGCTCCACAAACACTATCTCTCGCTTCACAAACACTATCTCTCGCTCCACAAACACGATATCTCGCTTCGTAAACACTATCGCTCGCTTCACAAACACGATCTCTCACTCCACAAACACTATATCTCGCTCCAAAAACACTATATCTCGCTCCACAAATACTATATCTCTCTCCACAAACACGATCTCTTGCTCCACAAACACGATCTCTTGCTCCACAAACACGATATCTCGCTTCGTAAACACTATCTCTCGCTTCACAAACACGATCTCTCACTCCACAAACACTATATCTCGCTCCAAAAACACGATCTCTCGCTCCACAAACACGATCTCTTGCTCCACAAACACGATATCTCGCTTCGTAAACACTATCTCTCGCTTCACAAACACGATCTCTCACTCCACAAACACTATATCTCGCTCCAAAAACACGATCTCTCGCTCCACAAACACGATCTCTTGCTCCACAAACACGATATCTCGCTTCGTAAACACTATCTCTCGCTTCACAAACACGATCTCTCACTCCACAAACACTACATCTCGTTCCACAAACACGATCTCTCGCTCCACAAACACGATCTCTTGCTCCACAAACACGATATCTCGCTTCGTAAACACTATCTCTCGCTTCACAAACACGATCTCTCACTCCACAAACACTATATCTCGCTCCAAAAACACTATATCTCTCTCCACAAACACGATCTCTTGCTCCACAAACACTATATCTCGCTCCACAAACACTATATCTCGCTCCACAAAAACTATCTCTCGCTCCACAAACACTATATCTCGATCCACAAACACGATATCTCACTCCACAAACACTATCTCTCGCTCCATAAACACGATCTCTCGCTCCAAAAACACTATATCTCTCTCCACAAACACGATCTCTTGCTCCACAAACACTATATCTCGCTCCACAAACACTATATCTCGCTCCACAAAAACTATCTCTCGCTCCACAAACACTATATCTCGATCCACAAACACGATATCTCACTCCACAAACACTATCTCTCGCTCCATAAACACGATCTCTCGCTCCACAAACACTATCTCTCGCTTCACAAACACTATCTCTCGCTCCACAAACACTATATGTCGCTCCACAAACAATACATCTCGCTCCACAAACACTATATCTCGCTCCACAAACACCATATCTCGCTCCACAAACACTATATCTCGCTCCACAAACACGATCTCTCACCCCACAAACACGATCTCGCTCTACAAACACTATATATCGCTCCACAAACACGATGCCTTGCTCCACAAACACTATATCTCGCTCCACAAACACTATATCTCACTCCACAAACACTATATCTCGCTCCACAAACACTATCTCTAGCTCCACAAACACTATCTCTCGCTCAACACACACTATATCTCGCTCCACAAACACCATATCTCGCTCCACAAACACGATCTCTCGCTCCACAAACACTATATCTCGCTCCACAAACACTATATCTCGCTCCACAAACACTATATCCCACTCCACAAACACTATATTTCGCTCCACAAACACTATATCTCGCTCCACAAACACTATATCTCGCTCCACAAACACTATATCTCGCTCCACAAACACGATATCTCGCTCCACAAACACTATATCTCGCTCCACAAACACGATCTCTCGCTCCACACACACTATATCTCGCTTCACAAACACTATATCTCGCTCCACAAACACGAGCTCTCGCTCCACAAACACTATCTCTCGCTCCACAAACACTATATCTCGCTCCACAAACGATATCTCGCTCCACAAATACTATATCTCGCTCCCCAAACACTATATCTCACTCCACAAACACTATATCACGCTCCCCGAACACTATCTCTCGATCCATAAACACTATATCTCACTCCACAAACACTATATCTCGCTCCACAAACACTATATCTCACTCCACAAACACTATCTCTCGCTCCACAAACACTATATCTCGCTCCACAAACACGATATCTCGCTCCACAAACACTATATCTCGCTCCACAAACACGATCTCTCGCTCCACACACACTATATCTCGCTTCACAAACACTATATCTCGCTCCACAAACACGAGCTCTCGCTCCACAAACACTATCTCTCGCTCCACAAACACTATATCTCGCTCCACAAACGATATCTCGCTCCACAAATACTATATCTCGCTCCCCAAACACTATATCTCACTCCACAAACACTATATCACGCTCCCCGAACACTATCTCTCGATCCATAAACACTATATCTCACTCCACAAACACTATATCTCGCTCCACAAACACTATATCTCACTCCACAAACACTATCTCTCGCTCCACAAACACTATATCTCGCTCCACAAACACGATCTCTCGCTCCACAAACACGATATCTCGCTCCACAAACACTATATCTCGCTCCACAAACACTATATCTCGCTCCACAAACACGATATCTCGCTCCACCAACACTATATCTCGCTCCCCAAACACTATATCTCGCTCCACAAACACGAAATCTCACTCCACAAACACTATATCTCGCTCCACAAACACTATATCTCGCTTCACAAACACGATCTCTCGCTCCACAAACACGATCTCTCGCTCCACAAACACTATATCTCGCTCCACAAACACAACATATCGCTCCACAAACACTATATCTCGCTTCACAAACACTACATCTCGCTCCACAAACACTATATCTCGCTTCACAAACACTACATCTCGCTCCACAAACACGATCTCTCGCTCCACAAACACTATATCTCGCTCCACAAAAAACTATATCTCGCTCCCCAAACACTATATCTCGCTCCACAAACAATACGTCTCGCTCCATAAACACTACATCTCGTTCCACAAACACGATCTCTCGCTCCACAAACACGATCTCTCGCTCCACAAACACTATATCTCGATCCACAAACACGATATCTCGCTTCGTAAACACAATCTCTCGCTTCACAAACACGATCTCTCACTCCACAAACACTATATCTCGTTCCAAAAACACTATATCTCGCTCCACAAACACTATATCTCTCTCCACAAACACGATCTCTTGCTCCACAAACACTATATCTCGCTCCACAAACACTATATCTCGCTCCACGAACACTATATCTCGCTCCACAAACAATATATCTCGCTCCCCAAACACTATATCTCGCTCCACAAACACTATATCTCGCTCCATAAACACTATCTCTCGCTCCACAAACACTATCTCTCGCTTCACAAACACGATCTCTCACTCCACAAACACTATATCTCGCTCCAAAAACACTATATCTCGCTCCACAAACACTATATCTCTCTCCACAAACACGATCTCTTGCTCCACAAACACTATATCTCGCTCCACAAACACTATATCTCGCTCCACGAACACTATATCTCGCTCCACAAACAATATATCTCGCTCCCCAAACACTATATCTCGCTCCACAAACACTATATCTCGCTCCATAAACACTATCTCTCGCTCCACAAACACTATCTCTCGCTTCACAAACACTATCTCTCGCTCCACAAACACGATATCTCGCTTCGTAAACACTATCGCTCGCTTCACAAACACGATCTCTCACTCCACAAACACTATATCTCGCTCCAAAAACACTATATCTCGCTCCACAAATACTATATCTCTCTCCACAAACACGATCTCTTGCTCCACAAACACGATCTCTTGCTCCACAAACACGATATCTCGCTTCGTAAACACTATCTCTCGCTTCACAAACACGATCTCTCACTCCACAAACACTATATCTCGCTCCAAAAACACGATCTCTCGCTCCACAAACACGATCTCTTGCTCCACAAACACGATATCTCGCTTCGTAAACACTATCTCTCGCTTCACAAACACGATCTCTCACTCCACAAACACTATATCTCGCTCCAAAAACACGATCTCTCGCTCCACAAACACGATCTCTTGCTCCACAAACACGATATCTCGCTTCGTAAACACTATCTCTCGCTTCACAAACACGATCTCTCACTCCACAAACACTACATCTCGTTCCACAAACACGATCTCTCGCTCCACAAACACGATCTCTTGCTCCACAAACACGATATCTCGCTTCGTAAACACTATCTCTCGCTTCACAAACACGATCTCTCACTCCACAAACACTATATCTCGCTCCAAAAACACTATATCTCTCTCCACAAACACGATCTCTTGCTCCACAAACACTATATCTCGCTCCACAAACACTATATCTCGCTCCACAAAAACTATCTCTCGCTCCACAAACACTATATCTCGATCCACAAACACGATATCTCACTCCACAAACACTATCTCTCGCTCCATAAACACGATCTCTCGCTCCAAAAACACTATATCTCTCTCCACAAACACGATCTCTTGCTCCACAAACACTATATCTCGCTCCACAAACACTATATCTCGCTCCACAAAAACTATCTCTCGCTCCACAAACACTATATCTCGATCCACAAACACGATATCTCACTCCACAAACACTATCTCTCGCTCCATAAACACGATCTCTCGCTCCACAAACACTATCTCTCGCTTCACAAACACTATCTCTCGCTCCACAAACACTATATGTCGCTCCACAAACAATACATCTCGCTCCACAAACACTATATCTCGCTCCACAAACACCATATCTCGCTCCACAAACACTATATCTCGCTCCACAAACACGATCTCTCACCCCACAAACACGATCTCGCTCTACAAACACTATATATCGCTCCACAAACACGATGCCTTGCTCCACAAACACTATATCTCGCTCCACAAACACTATATCTCACTCCACAAACACTATATCTCGCTCCACAAACACTATCTCTAGCTCCACAAACACTATCTCTCGCTCAACACACACTATATCTCGCTCCACAAACACCATATCTCGCTCCACAAACACGATCTCTCGCTCCACAAACACTATATCTCGCTCCACAAACACTATATCTCGCTCCACAAACACTATATCCCACTCCACAAACACTATATTTCGCTCCACAAACACTATATCTCGCTCCACAAACACTATATCTCGCTCCACAAACACTATATCTCGCTTCACAAACACTATATCTCGCTTCACAAACACGATCTCTCGCTCCTCAAACAAGATCTCTCGCTCCACAAACAATACGTCTCACTCCATAAACACTATATCTCGCTCCACAAACACGATCTCTCGCTCCACAAACACGATCTATCGCTCCACAAACACTATATCTCGCTCCACAAAAAACTATCTCTCGCTCCACAAACACTATATCTCGATCCACAAACACGATATCTCGCTTCGTAAACACTATCTCTCGCTTCACAAACACGATCTCTCACTCCACAAACACTATATCTCGCTCCACAAACACGATATCTCGCTCCACAAACACTATATCTCTCTCCACAAACACGATCTCTTGCTCCACAAACACTATATCTCGCTCCACAAACACTATATCTCGCTCCACAAAAAACTATCTCTCGCTCCACAAACACTATATCTCGATCCACAAACACGATATCTCTCTCCACAAACACGATCTCTTGCTCCACAAACACTATATCTCGCTCCACAAACACTATATCTCGCTCCACAAACACTATATCTCGCTTCACAAACACTATATCTCGCTTCACAAACACGATCTCTCGCTCCTCAAACAAGATCTCTCGCTCCACAAACACTATATCTCGCTCCACAAACACTATATCTCGCTCCCCAAACACTATATCTCGCTCCACAAACAATACGTCTCGCTCCATAAATACTATATCTCGCTCCACAAACACGATCTCTCGCTCCACAAACACGATCTCTCGCTCCACAAACACTATATCTCGCTCCACAAAAAACTATCTCTCGCTCCACAAACACTATATCTCGATCCACAAACACGATATCTCGCTTCGTAAACACTATCTCTCGCTTCACAAACACGATCTCTCACTCCACAAACACTATATCTCGCTCCAAAAACACTATATCTCGCTCCACAAACACTATATCTCTCTCCACAAACACGATCTCTTGCTCCACAAACAATATATCTCGCTCCACAAACACTATATCTCGCTCCACAAAAAACTATCTCTCGCTCCACAAACACTATATCTCGCTCCACAGACACTATATCTCGCTCCACAAACACTATATCTATCTCCACAAACACGATCTCTTGCTCCACAAACACTATATCTCGCTCCACAAACACTATATCTCGCTCCACAAAAAACTATATCTCGCTCCCCAAACACTATATCTCGCTCCACAAACAATACGTCTCGCTCCAAAAACACTATATCTCGTTCCACAAACACGATCTCTCGCTCCACAAACACGATCTCTCGCTCCACAAACACTATATCTCGCTCCACAAAAAACTATCTCTCGCTCCACAAACACTATATCTCGATCCACAAACACGATATCTCGCTTCGTAAACACTATCTCTCGCTTCACAAACACGATCTCTCACTCCACAAACACTATATCTCGCTCCAAAAACACTATATCTCGCTCCCCAAACACTATATCTCGCTCCACAAACAATACGTCTCGCTCCATAAACACTATATCTCGTTCCACAAACACGATCTCTCGCTCCACAAACACGATCTCTCGCTCCACAAACACTATATCTCGCTCCACAAAAAACTATCTCTCGCTCCACAAACACTATATCTCGATCCACAAACACGATATCTCGCTTCGTAAACACTATCTCTCGCTTCACAAACACGATCTCTCACTCCACAAACACTATATCTCGCTCCAAAAACACTATATCTCGCTCCACAAACACTATATCTCTCTCCACAAACACGATCTCTTGCTCCACAAACACTATATCTCGCTCCACAAACACTATATCTCGCTCCACAAAAAACTATCTCTCGCTCCACAAACACTATATCTCGATCCACAAACACGAAATCTCACTCCACAAACACGAAATCTCACTCCACAAACACTATATCTCGCTCCACCAACACTATCTCTCGCTCCACAAACACTATCTCTCGCTCCACAAACACTATATCTCGCTTCATAAACACTATATCTCGCTTCACAAACACTATATCTCACTCCACAGACACGATCTCTCACTCCACAAACACTATATCTCGCTTCACAAACACTATCTCTCGCTCCACAAACACTATATCTCGATCCACAAACACGATATCTCGCTTCCTAAACACTATCTCTCACTTCACAAACACTATCTCTCGCTCCACAAACACTATATCTCGCTCCACAAACACTATATCTCGCTCCACAAACACTATCTCTCGCTACACAAACACTATCTCTCGCTACACAAACACTTTATCTCATTCCACAAACACGATATCTCGCTCCACAAACATTATATCTCGCTTCACAAATATTACATCTCGCAACACAAACACCATCTCTCGCTCCACAAACACGATCTCTCGCTCCACAAACACTATATCTCGCTCCACAAACACTATATCTCGATCCACACACATGATATCTCACTCCACAAACACGATATCTCACTCCACAAACACTATATCTCGCTCCACAAACACTATATCTCGCTCCACCAACACTATATCTCGCTCCACCAACACTATATCTCGCTCCACAAACACGATCTCTCGCTCCACAAACACCATCTCTCGCTCCACAAACACGATCTCTCGCTCCACAAACACTATCTCTCGCTCCACAAATATTATATCTCGATCCACAAACACGATATCTCACTTCATAAACACTATCTCTCGCTCCACAAACACTATATCTCGCTCCACAAACACTATATCTCGCTCCACAAACACTATATCTCGCTCCACAAAGACGATCTCTCGCTCCACAAACACTATATCTCGCTCCACAAACACGATCTCTCGCTCCACAAACACTATATCTCGCTCCACAAACACTATATATCGATCCACACACATGATATCTCACTCCACAAACACGATATCTCACTCCACAAACACTATATCTCGCTCCACAAACACTATATCTCGCTCCACCAACACTATATCTCGCTCCACAAACACTATATCTCGCTCCACAAACACGATCTCTCGCTCCACAAACACTATATCTCGCTCCACAAACACTATATCTCGATCCACACACATGATATCTCACTCCACAAACACGATATCTCACTCCACAAACACTATATCTCGCTCCACAAACACTATATCTCGCTCCACCAACACTATATCTCGCTCCACCAACACTATATCTCGCTCCACAAACACGATCTCTCGCTCCACAAACACCATCTCTCGCTCCACAAACACGATCTCTCGCTCCACAAACACTATATCTCGCTCCACAAACACTATATCTCGCTCCACAAACACTATCTCTCGCTCCACAAATATTATATCTCGCTTCACAAATATTACATCTCGCAACACAAACACCATCTCTCGCTCCACAAACACGATCTCTCGCTCCACAAACACTATATCTCGCTCCACAAACACTATATCTCGATCCACACACATGATATCTCACTCCACAAACACGATATCTCACTCCACAAACATTATATCTCGCTCCACAAACACTATATCTCGCTCCACCAACACTATATCTCGCTCCACCAACACTATATCTCGCTCCACAAACACGATATCTCACTTCATAAACACTATCTCTCGCTCCACAAACACTATATCTCGCTCCACAAACACTATATCTCGCTCCACAAACACTATATCTCGCTCCACAAACACTATATCTCGCTCCACAAACACAATCTCTCGCTCCACACACACTATATCTCGCTCCACAAACACTATATCACGCTCCCCGAACACTATCTCTCGATCCACAAACACGATATCTCGCTCCACAAACACGATCTCTCGCTCCACAAACACGATATTTTGCTCCACACACACTATCTCTCGCTCTACAAACACGATATCTCGATCCAGAAACACGATATCTCGCTTCATAAACACTATCTCTCGCTTCACAAACACTATCTCTCGCTCCATAAACACGAAATCTCGCTCCACAAACACTATATCTCACTCCACAAACACTATATCTCGCTTCACAAACACTATATCTCGCTCCACCAACACTATATCTCGCTCCACAAACACGATCTCTCGCTCCACAAACACAATCTCTCGCTCCACAAACACCATCTCTCGCTCCACAAACACCATCTCTCGCTCCACAAACACTATATCTCGCTCCACAAACACTATATCTCGCTCCACAAACACTATATCTCGCTCCACAAACACTATCTCTCGCTCCACAAATATTATATCTCGATCCACAAACACGATATCTCACTTCATAAACACTATATCTCGCTCCACAAACACTATATCTCGCTCCACAAACACTATATCTCGCTCCACAAAGACGATCTCTCGCTCCACACACACTATATCTCGCTCCACAAACACTATATCTCGCTCCACAAACGATATCTCGCTCTACAAATACTATATCTCGCTCCACAAACACTATCTCTAGCTCCACAAACTCGATATCTCGCTCGACAAACACCATATCTCGCTACACAAACACGATATCTCGCTCCACCAACACTATCTCTCGCTCCAACAGACACTATATCTCGCTCCCCAAACACTATATATCGCTCCACAAACACGAAATCGCACTCCACAAACACTATATCTCGCTCCACCAACACTATCTCTCGCTCCACAACACTACATCTCGCTCCCCAAACACTATATCTCGCTCCACAAACACTATATCTCGCTGCCCAAACACTATATCTCGCTCCACAAACACTATCTCTCACTCCACAAACACGATCTCTCACTCCCCAAACACCATCTCTCGCTCCACAAACACCATCTCTCGCTCCACAAACTATCTCTTCCTCCGCAAACACGATCTCTCACTCCCCAAACACCATCTCTCGCTCCACAAACACAATCTCTCGCTCCACAAACACTATATCTCGCTCCACAAACACTATATCTCGCTCCACAAACACTATCTCTCACTCCACAAACACTATATCTCGCTTCACAAACACTATCTCTCGCTCCACGAACACTATATCTCGCTCCCCGAACACTATCTCTCGCTCCACAAACACGATATCTCGCTCCACAAACACTATCTCTCGCTCCACAAACACTATCTCTCGCTCCACAAACACTATCTCTCGCTCCACAAACACGATATCTCGCTCCACAAACACGATCTCTCGCTCCACAAACACGATCTTTCGCTCCACACACACTATCGCTCGCTCCACAAACACGATATCTCGATCCAGAAACACGATATCTCGCTTCATAAACACTATCTCTCGCTTCACAAACACTATCTCTCGCTCCATAAACACTATATCTCGCTCCACAAACACTATATCTCACTCCACAAACACTATATCTCGCTTCACAAACACTATAATCTCGCTCCACCAACACTATATCTCGCTCCACAAACACGATCTCTCGCTCCACAAACACCATCTCTCGCTCCACAAACACCATCTCTCGCTCCACAAACACTATATCTCGCTCCACAAACACTATATCTCGCTCCACAAACACTATCTCTCGCTGCACAAATATTATATCTTGATCCACAAACACGATATCTCACTTCATAAACACTATCTCTCGCTCCACAAACACTATATCTCGCTCCACAAACACGATATCTCGCTCCACAAACACTATATCTCGCTCCACAAACACGATCTCTCGCTCCACACACACTATATCTCGCTTCACAAACACTATATCTCGCTCCACAAACACGAGCTCTCGCTCCACAAACACTATATCTCGCTCCACAAACACTATATCTCGCTCCACAAACACGAAATCTCACTCCACAAACACTATATCTCGCTCCACCAACACTATCTCTCGCTCCACAACACTACATCTCGCTCCCCAAACACTATATCTCGCTCCACAAACACTATATCTCGCTGCCCAAACACTATATCTCGCTCCACAAACACTATCTCTCACTCCACAAACACTATATCACGCTCCCCGAACACTATCTCTCGATCCATAAACACTATATCTCACTCCACAAACACTATATCTCGCTCCACAAACACTATATCTCACTCCACAAACACTATCTCTCGCTCCACAAACACTATATCTCGCTCCACAAACACGATATCTCGCTCCACAAACACGATATCTCGCTCCACAAACACTATATCTCGCTCCACAAACACTATATCTCGCTCCACAAACACGATATCTCGCTCCACCAACACTATATCTCGCTCCCCAAACACTATATCTCGCTCCACAAACACGAAATCTCACTCCACAAACACTATATCTCGCTCCACCAACACGATATCTCGCTCCCCAAACACGATCTCTCGCTCCACAAACACCATCTCTCGCTCCACAAACACCATCTCTCGCTCCACAAACACCATCTCTCGCTCCACAAACACTATATCTCGCTCCACAAACACTATATCTCGCTCCACAAACACTATATCTCGCTCCACAAACTCGATATCTCGCTCAACAAACACCATATCTCGCTCCACCAACACTATCTCTCGCTCCCCAACACTATATCTCGCTCCACAAACACGAAATCGCACTCCACAAACACTATATCTCGCTCCACCAACACTATCTCTCGCTCCACAACACTACATCTCGCTCCCCAAACACTATATCTCGCTCCACAAACACTATATCTCGCTGCCCAAACACTATATCTCGCTCCACAAACACTATCTCTCACTCCACAAACACGATCTCTCACTCCCCAAACACCATCTCTCGCTCCACAAACACCATCTCTCGCTCCACAAACTATCTCTTGCTCCGCAAACACGATCTCTCACTCCCCAAACACCATCTCTCGCTCCACAAACACAATCTCTCGCTCCACAAACACAATCTCTCGCTCCACAAACACTATATCTCGCTCCACAAACACTATCTCTCACTCCACAAACACTATATCTCGCTTCACAAACACTATCTCTCGCTCCACAAACACTATATCACGCTCCCCGAACACTATCTCTCGATCCATAAACACTATCCCTCGCCCCACAAACACGATCTCTCGCTCCCCAAACACGATCTCTCGCTCCACAAACACCATCTCTCGCTCCACAAACACTATATCTCGCTCCACAAACACTATATATCGCTCCACAAACACTATCTCTCGCTCCACAAACACTATATCTCGTTCCACAAACGCTATCTCTCGCTCCACAAACACGATATATCGCTCCACAAACATGATCTCTCGCTCCACGAACACTATATCTCGCTCCCCGAACACTATCTCTCGCTCCACAAACACAATATCTCGCTCCACAAACACTATCTATCGCTCCACAAACACTATCTCTCGCTCCACAAACACGATATCTCGCTCCACAAACACGATATCTCGCTCCACAAACACGATCTCTCGCTCCACAAACACTATATCTCGCTCCACAAACACGATCTTTCGCTCCACACACACTATCTCTCGCTCCACAAACACGATATCTCGATCCAGAAACACGATATCTCGCTTCATAAACACTATCTCTCGCTTCACAAACACTATCTCTCGCTCCATAAACACTATATCTCGCTCCACAAACACTATATCTCACTCCACAAACACTATATCTCGCTTCACAAACACTATATCTCGCTCCACCAACACTATATCTCGCTCCACAAACACGATCTCTCGCTCCACAAACACCATCTCTCGCTCCACAAACACGATCTCTCACTCCACAAACACTATATCTCGCTCCACAAACACTATATCTCGCTCCACAAACACTATCTCTCGCTCCACAAATATTATATCTCGATCCACAAACACGATATCTCACTTCATAAACACTATCTCTCGCTCCACAAACACTATATCTCGCTCCACAAACACTATATCTCGCTCCACAAACACTATATCTCGCTCCACAAACACGATCTCTCGCTCCACACACACTATAGCTCGCTTCACAAACACTATATCTCGCTCCACAAACACGATCTCTCGCTCCACAAACACTATCTCTCGCTCCACAAACACTATATCTCGCTCCACAAACGATATCTCGCTCCACAAACACAATATCTCGCTCCACAAACACTATCTCTCGCTCCACAAACTCGATATCTCGCTCAACAAACACCATATCTCGCTACACAAACACGATATCTCGCTCCACCAACACTATATCTCGCTCCACAAACACTATCTCTCGCTCCACAAATATTATATCTCGATCCACAAACACGATATCTCACTTCATAAACACTATCTCTCGCTCCACAAACACTATATCTCGCTCCACAAACACTATATCTCGCTCCCCAAACACTATATCTCGCTCCACAAACACGAAATCTCACTCCACAAACACTATATCTCGCTCCACCAACACTACCTCTCGCTCCACAACACTACATCTCGCTCCACAAACACCATCTCTCGCTCCACAAACTATCTCTTGCTCCGTAAACACGATCTCTCACTCACCAAACACCATCTCTCGCTCCACAAACACAATCTCTCGCTCCACAAACACTATCTCTCGCTCCACAAACACTATATCTCGCTCCACAAACACTATATCTCACTTCACAAACACTATCTCTCGCTCCACAAACACTATATCACGCTCCCCGAACACTATCTCTCGATCCATAAACACTATCCCTCGCTCCACAAACACTATCTCTCACTCCACAAACACGATCTCTCACTCCCCGAACACCATCTCTCGCTCCACAAACACCATATCTCGCTCCACAAACACTATATCTCGCTCCACAAACACTATCTCTCGCTCCACAAACACTATATCTCGTTCCACAAACACTATCTCTCGCTCCACAAACACTATATCTCGCTCCACAAACACTATCTCTCGCTCCACAAATATTATATCTCGATCCACAAACACGATATCTCACTTCATAAACACTATCTCTCGCTCCACAAACACTATATCTCGCTCCACAAACACTATATCTCGCTCCACAAACACTATATCTCGCTCCACAAACACAATCTCTCGCTCCACAAACACTATATCTCGCTCCACAAACACGATCTTTCGCTCCACACACACTATCTCTCGCTCCACAAACACTATATCTCGATCCACAAACACTATATCTCGCTCCACAAACGATATCTCGCTCCACAAATACTATATCTCGCTCCACAAACACTATCTCTCACTCCACAAACTCGATATCTCGCTCAACAAACACCATATCTCGCTACACAAACACGATATCTCGCTCCACCGACACTATCTCTCGCTCCACAGACACTATATCTCGCTCCCCAAACACTATATCTCGCTCCACAAACACGAAATCGCACTCCACAAACACTATATCTCGCTCCACCAACACTATCTCTCGCTCCACAACACTACATCTCGCTCCCCAAACACTATATCTCGCTCCACAAACACTATATCTCGCTGCCCAAACACTATATCTCGCTCCACAAACACTATCTCTCACTCCACAAACACGATCTCTCACTCCCCGATCACCATCTCTCGCTCCACAAACACCATCTCTCGCTCCACAAACTATCTCTTGCTCCACAAACACGATCACTCACTCCCCAAACACCATCTCTCGCTCCACAAACACTATCTCTCACTCCACAAACACGATCTCTCACTCCCCGAACACCATCTCTCGCTCCACAAACACAATCTCTCGCTCCACAAACACTATCTCTCGCTCCACAAACACTATATCTCGCTCCACAAACACTATCTCTCACTCCACAAACACTATATCTCGCTTCACAAACACTATCTCTCGCTCCACAAACACTATATCACGCTCCCCGAACACCATCTCTCGATCCATAAACACTATCCCTCGCCCCACAAACACGATCTCTCGCTCCCCAAACACGATCTCTCGCTCCACAAACACCATCTCTCGCTCCACAAACACTATATCTCGCTCCACAAACACTATATCTCGCTCCACAAACACTATCTCTCGCTCCACAAACACTATCTCTCGATCCATAAACACTATCCCTCGCCCCACAAACACGATCTCTCGCTCCCCAAACACGATCTCTCGCTCCACAAACACCATCTCTCGCTCCACAAACACTATATCTCGCTCCACAAACACTATATCTCGCTCCACAAACACTATCTCTCGCTCCACAAACACTATATCTCGTTCCACAAACACTATCTCTCGCTCCACAAACACGATATCTCGCTCCACAAACACGATCTCTCGCTCCACGAACACTATATCTCGCTCCCCGAACACTATCTCTCGCTCCACAAACACGATATCTCGCTCCACAAACACTATCTCTCGCTCCACAAACACGATATCTCACTCCACAAACACTATATCTCGCTCCACAAACACGATCTCTCGCTCCACAAACACTATATCTCGCTCCACAAACACGATCTCTCGCTCCACAAACACTATCTCTCACTTCACAAACACTATCTCTCGCTCCACAAACACTATATCTCGCTCCACAAACACTATATCTCGCTCCACAAACACTATCTCTCGCTACACAAACACTTTATCTCACTCCACAAACACGATATCTCGCTCCACAAACATTATATCTCGCTTCACAAACATTACATCTCGCAACACAAACACGATCTCTCGCTCCACAAACACGATCTCTCGCTACACAAACACTATATATCGCTCCACAAACACTATATCGCGCTCCACCAACACTATATCTCGCTCCACAAACACTATCTCTCGCTCCACAAACACGATATCTCGCTCCACAAACACTATCTCTCGCTCCACAAACACTATCTCTCGCTCCACAAACACTATCTCTCGCTCCACAAACACGATATCTCGCTCCACAAACACTATCTCTCGCTCCACAAACACTATATCTCGCTCCACAAACACTATATCTCGCTCCACAAACACGATCTTTCGCTCCACACACACGATATCTCGATCCAGAAACACGATATCTCGCTTCATAAACACTATCTCTCGCTTCACAAACACTATCTCTCGCTCCATAAGCACTATATCTTGCTCCACAAACACTATATCTCACTCCACAAACACTATATCTCGCTTCACAAACACTATATCTCGCTCCACCAACACTATCTCTCGCTTCACAAACACTATATCTCGCTCCCCAAACACTATATCTCGCTCCACAAACACGAAATCTCACTCCACAAACACGAATTCTCACTCCACAAACACTATATCTCACTCCACAAACACTATATCTCACTCCACAAACACTATATCTCGCTCCACCAACACTATATCTCGCTCCACAAACACTATCTCTCGCTCCACAAACACTATCTCTCGCTCCACAAACACTATATCTCGCTTCACAAACACGAAATCTCGCTCCACAGACACGATCTCTCACTCCACAAACACTATATCTCGCTTCACAAACACTATCTCTCGCTCCACAAACACTATATCTCGATCCACAAACACGATATCTCGCTCCACAAACACTATCTCTCGCTCCACAAACACTATCTCTCGCTCCACAAACACTATATCTCGCTCCACCAACACTATATCTCGCTCCACAAACACTATCTCTCGCTCCACAAACACTATCTCTCGCTCCACAAACACTATATCTCGCTTCACAAACACGAAATCTCGCTCCACAGACACGATCTCTCACTCCACAAACACTATATCTCGCTTCACAAACACTATCTCTCGCTCCACAAACACTATATCTCGATCCACAAACACGATATCTCGCTTCCTAAACACTATCTCTCGCTCCACAAACACTATATCTCGCTCCACAAACACTATCTCTCGCTCCACAAACACTATCTCTCGCTCCACAAACACGATATCTCGATCCACAAACACGATATCTCGCTTCCTAAACACTATATCTCGCTCCACAAACACTATATCTCGCTCCACAAACACTATCTCTCGCTCCACAAACACGATCTCTCGCTCCACAAACACTATATCTCGCTCCACAAACACTATATTTCGCTCCCCAAACACTATATCTCGCTCCACAAACACGATATCTCACTCCACAAACACTATATCTCACTCCACCAACACTACCTCTCGATCCAGAAACACTACCTCTCGCTCCACAAACACGATCTCTCACTCCCCAAACACGATCTCTCGCTCCACAAACACGATCTCTCGCTCCACAAACACGATCTCTCGCTCCACAAACACTAGCTCTCGCTCCACAAACACTATATTTCGCTCCCCAAACACTATATCTCGCTCCACAAACACTATATCTCACTCCACCAACACTACCTCTCGATCCAGAAACACTACCTCTCGATCCAGAAACACTATCCCTCGCTCCACAAACACTATATCTCGCTCCACAAACACTATCTCTCGCTCCACAAACACGATCTCTCACTCCCCAAACACGATCTCTCGGCCCACAAACACCATCTCTCACTCCACAAACACTATATCTCGCTCCACAAACGCCATCTCTCGCTCCACAAGCACTATATCTCGCTCCAGGAACACTATCTCTCGCTCCACAAACACTATATCTCGCTCCACAAACACCATCTCTCGCTCCACAAACACTATATCTCGCTCCACAAACACGATCTCTCACTCCACAAACACTATATCTCGCTCCACAAACACTATCTCTCGCTCCACAAACACGATCTCTCGCTCCACAAACACGATCTCTCGCTCCCCAAACATGATCTCTCGCTCCACAAACACCATCTCTCGTTCCCCAAACACTATCTCTCGCTCCACAAACACGATCTCTCACTCCACAAACACTATATCTCGCTCCACAAACACTATCTCTCGCTCCACAAACACTATATCTCGCTGCCCAAACACGATATCTCGCTGCCCAAACACTATATCTCGCTCCACAAACACGATCTCTCGCTCCACAAACACGATCTCTCACTCCCCAAACACGATCTCTCGCTCCACAAACACCACCTCTCACTCCACAAACACCACCTCTCACTCCACAAACAATATCTCTCGCTCCACAAACACTATATCTCACTCCACAAACACCATCTCTCACTCCACAAACACTATATCACGCTCCACAAACACTATATCTCGCTCCCCTAACACTATATCTCGCTCCCCTAACACTATATCTCGCTCCACAAACACGGATTCTCACTCCACAAACACTATATCTCGCTCCACCAACACTATCTCTCGCTCCACAAACACTATATCTCGATCCACAAACACGATATCTCGATCCACAAACACGATATCTCGCTTCATAAACACTATCTCTCGCTTCACAAACACTATCTCTCGCTCCACAAATACTACATCTCGCTCCACAAACACTACATCTCGCTCCACAAACACTATCTCTCGCTCCACAAACACTATATCTCGCTCCACCAACACTATCTCTTGCTCCCCAAACATATCTCGCTCCACAAACACGAAATCTCACTCCACAAACACGAAATCTCCCTCCACAAACACTATATCTCGCTCCACCAACACTATCTCTCGCTCCACAAACACTATATCTCGCTCCACCAACACTATATCTCGCTCCACAAACACTATATCTCGCTCCCCAAACACTATATCTCGCTCCCCAAACACTATATCTCGCTCCACAAACACGATATCTCGCTCCACAAACACGATATCTCGCTCCACAAACACTATCTCTCGCTCCACAAACACTACATCTCGCTCCACAAACACGATCTCTCGCTCCACACACACTATATCTCGCTCACCCGAACACGATCTCTCACTCCACAAACACTATATCTCGCTCCACAAACACTATATCTCGCTCCACAAACACGATCTCTCGCTCTACAAACACTATATCTCGCTTCACAAACACTATATCTCGCTCCACAAACACGATCTCTCGCTCCACAAACACTATATCTCGCTCCACAAACACGATATCTCGCTTCATAAACACTATCTCTCGCTTCACAAACACTATCTCTCGCTCCACAAACACTATATCTCGCACCACAAACACTATATCTCGATCCACAAACACTATATCTCGCTTCACAAACACTATATCTCGCTCCACAAACACTATATCTCGTATCTCGCTCCACAAACACGATCTCTCGCTCCACAAACACTATATCTCGCTCCACAAACACGATATCTCGCTTCATAAACATTATCTCTCGCTCCACAAACACTATATCTCGCTCCACAAACACTATATCTCGCTCCACAAACACTACATCTCGCTCCACAAACACGATCTCTCGCTCCACAAACACTATATCTCACTCCACAAACATGATATCTCGCTCCACAAACACTATATCTCGCCCAACCAACACTATCTCTCGCTCAACAAACACTATATCTCGCTCCCCAAACACTATATCTCGCTCCCCAAACACTATATCTCGCTCAACAAACACGAAACCTCACTCCACAAACACGAAATCTCACTCCACAAACACTATATCTTGCTCCACCAACACTATCTCTCGCTTCATAAACACTATCTCTCGCTTCACAAACACTATATCTCGCTCCACAAACACTATATCTCGCTCCGCAAACACTATATCTCGCTCCGCAAACACTATATCTCGCTCCGCAAACACTATATCTCGCTCCACAAACACGATCTCTCGCTCCACAAACACTATATCTCGCTCCACAAACATGATCTCTCACTCCACAAACACTATATCTCACTTCACAAACACTATCTCTCGCTCCACAAACACTATATATCTCACTCCACAAACACTATCTCTCGCTCCACAAACACTATATCTCACTCCACAAACACGATCTCTCGCTCCACAAACACTATATCTCGCTCCACAAACATGATCTCTCATTCCACAAACACTATATCTCGCTCCACAAACACTATATCTCACTCCACAAACACAATATCTCTCGCTCCACAAACACAAGCATGCCCGAGCAGGCTCGCCCTCAACTTGCCAGGCCGCAGCCAGGACGCTGGGCCACGCCCCCTCTCGCCTTTCCTGGGCAAACGCTCCGGGATAATATGTATATATATTGCTGCCCGATAAACGGGCTTTTCAGAGTGCCTGAGTGTTTGGTTTGATTAAAGCAACTCGGATGAATTCCAGCTTTTTGTCGCGTCCATTCTTCCGATCGACGTGGGAGCCCCAGCTCCTTCATTGGTGACCTACCGACATGGACACGGCAGTCGCCCTTAAACTGCCTACCTTCTGGGAGGCTCACGCGGCGGTTTGGTTCGCACAGGCGGATTCCCTGTTCGCCCTGCGAGGCATCACGGCCGACGACACCCGCTTCCACCATGTGGTAGCAGCGCTCGGTTCGGCCACCGCGGCCCGCGCCCTGAGCCTCCTCGAGAGCCCGCCAGCCGCTGACAAATACGGCGCGATTAAGAAGCTTCTCCTCGACGCTTTCGCCCTCCCATCGGCGGAACGCGCACGGCGCCTGCTCGACCTGCCCGAGCTCGGCGACACGCGCCCTTCCGAGCGAATGGACTACATGCTTTCACTGCTCGGCGAGCACTCTCCGGCATTCCTGTTCCGGGAGCTGTTCCTCCGTCAGCTGCCTAACCCGGTACGCCTCGCCCTGGCAAGCACGACGATCACAGATCCCCGGGCCCTTGCCAGAGAAGCCGACAAGATCTCCGCCGCAGGACAGCGCATCGCAGCGGCGACATGGGACCCACCGCCGTCCGACGCAACACCCATGGCGCCCGAGCACCCGGCACGGTCGACGACCGAACTGCCGACGCAATTGGCGGCCGCTACACCGAGCCGACCACCTCCAGCACGACGACCGGAGCCTCCACCTGACCAAGCGTGGTGTTACTATCATGCCAGGTTCGGACAGAAGGCCCGGACATGCCGACCCCCGTGCACCTTCGGCAGGCCGGGAAACGGCCAGGCCGGCGTTCATTACCAGCCATGAGCGCCGGCCACACGGGCAACTTACTGTTCATCACGGATAAAGCGTCCGGACGGCGCTTCCTGTGCGACACCGGCGCCCAACTGAGCGTCATACCCGCCTCTGACCAGGACAGGCAATCCGCGGTTTGCGGCCCCTCCTTGGTTGCGGCCAACGGATCGACCATCCGCACCTTCGGCCCGCGCAACGTCACCCTCTGCTTCGGCGGCCAACGCTTTGCTTGGACGTTTGTAACCGCAAACGTGCCCATGGCTCTGCTAGGCGCCGACTTCCTCTGCGCACACGGACTGCTGGTGGACGTCCAACGGCGTCGTTTAATCAACGCCGAAACCTTCAGCTCCCTGGTATGCACATTGAGCAGCTCCGCGCCGACCGAGCTGGCATGCGCCGTCCCGGCGGCGAACGAGTTTGCTCGCCTGCTCACAGAGTTCCCGGCCCTCACGCGGCCGACGTTTTCGGCCGTCGCAGTACGGCATGTGATCGAGCACCACATACCAACCACGGGCCCGCCGGTCTACGCCAGGGCCCGCCGCCTCGACCCAGCCAAGCTCGCCGTGGCGAAGGCCGAATTCGACGTGTTGGAGCACCTCGGCATCGTGCGGCGCGCCGATAGCGCGTGGGCCTCGCAACTGCACATCGTGCCAAAGCCGGGGGGTGGATGGCGCCCGTGCGGCGACTACCGCCGTCTCAATGACGCTACCACCCCCGACAGGTACCCGATCCCGCATATCCAAGACTTCTCCGCCCGTCTGGCGGGACGGGTCATTTTTTCGAAAATTGATCTCATACGGGGATATCACCAGGTACCTGTCAGGGCGGCCGACGTCCCTAAAACGGCAGTCATCACGCCGTTCGGCTTATTCGAATTCTTGCGGATGCCATTTGGTCTCAAGAACGTGGCTCAGGCGTTCCAGCGCTTGATGGACGGCGTGCTGCGTGACCTGCCGTTCCTTTTCGTTTACCTGGACGACATCCTCGTCGCCAGCACGTCCCGGGCCGAGCACCTCCTCCACCTCCGAACACTGTTCGGGCGCCTCAGCGAGCACGGCCTCATCGTCAACCCGGCCAAATGCCACTTCGGCACGACGGCCGTTGATTTTTTGGGCCACCACATCACCAAGAACGGGGCCGTGCCGCTGCCAACCAAGGTCGAGGCCATCACCACGTTCCCGCGTCCCCGCACCATAAAGGCCCTGCAGGAATTCCTGGGAATGGTGAATTTTTATCACCGCTTCGTGCCCCGCGCTGCTCAACTCATGCGGCCCCTCTACGAAGCCCTCCGGGGCAAGCCGGCCAAGCACGACATCGCCTGGTCCGCAGCAATGGATGCGGCCTTCCAAAGCTCAAAGCGGGCCCTCGCCGACGCAACACTGCTCGCTCACCTGGTGCTCAACGCTCCCATCGCCCTCACCACGGATGCCTCCGACTACGCGGTGGGCGCCGTACATGAGCAATGGGTGAATGGGGTTTGGCAGCCACTCGCTTTTTTCAGCCGGCAGCTCCGGCCGAACGAGCTCAAATACAGCACGTTTGACCGGGAGCTCCTCGGTCTACACCTGGCCGTCCGCCATTTCCGCCACCTCCTGGAGGGCCGACCTTTCACGGCGTTCGTCGACCACAAGCCGTTGGTTTACGCCATGGCCAAGGTCACGGAGCCGTGGTCGGCCCGCCAACAGCGCCACCTCTCCGCCGTGTCGGAGTTTACCACGGACATCCGGCACGTCGCCGGCAAAAACAACGCCGTGGCCGACTGTCTTTCCCGGGCCAGCGCGAACGCGGTCCACCTGGGCGTGGACTTTGCGCTTATGGCGGCGGACCAAACCACCGACACCACAGTGCAAGCCCTCCGGGCGGCGGACACGGGCCTCCGCCTGGCCGACATCCCCTTCGCGGACACTGTCCTGCTCTGCGACGTCTCCCAAGGCCAGCCTCACCCCATCGTGCCCGTTACCTGGCAACCCCGCATCTTCGCCTCCCTCCACGGCCTTTCCCACCCGGGCCGGAAAGCTTCCCAGAAGCTGGTGTCGGCGCGATTCGTCTGGCACGGCCTTCGTCGGGACGTCCGCGATTGGACCAGCACCTGCACGGCCTGCCAACGGGCCAAGGTCCACCGACACACCCAGGCCCCGCTGGCACCTTTCACCATGCCCGAACGACGTTTCGACCACGTCAACGTGGATCTGGTGGGCCCCCTCCCCCCGTCACGGGGGTTCACACACCTGCTCACCATGGTGGACAGGACCACCAGGTGGCCGGAGGCCGTTCCCCTCGTCTCCACCACCACCGCCGACGTGGCGCAGGCTTTCATCACCACCTGGGTCGCCCGCTTCGGCGCACCGGCGGACATCTCGTCAGACCGCGGACCACAGTTCACCTCCGAGCTGTGGGGCGCGGTCGCCCGCAACCTGGGGGTCAAGCTCCACCGTACTACGGCCTACCACCCCCAAGCAAACGGGTTGTGCGAGCGATTCCACCGCTCCATGAAGGCCGCGCTCATGGCCGGCCTTCAAGACGGCGGTTGGGCCGACCGGCTGCCGTGGGTCCTTTTGGGCCTCCGCACGGCCCCCAAGGAGGACCTCCAGGCATCCACCGCCGAGCTTGTCTATGGCCAGGCGCTACGCGTCCCGGGCGAATTCGTGCCCGACGCTACCAGTCCCTGGTCCGCAGCTCACCAGCGCTCGGACCTCCAGGAGGCCGCCCGACGGTTTGCCCCCGTGCCAACATCCCACCACGGTGACCCCCAGTCCTACGTCCCCCCAGCACTTCGCACAGCGGAGTATGTTTTTGTGCGTCACGACGCACATCGGGGGCCACTCCGGCCGCCGTACGACGGGCCCTTCCGGGTGCTGCGACGGGACGACAAGTCGTTCGTCATCGACATCGGCGGCAGGTCGGACCGGATTGCGGTGGACCGCCTCAAGCCGGCGCACGTGGACGTCGACCACCCACCACGGGTGGCCCTTCCGCCGCGGCGAGGCCGCCCCCCGTCCACGGTGCCCCCCACTCGACCGCCCACCACCACACCGGACCCCCTCCCACGACCCGCCAGGGGTCGCTTCGGCCGGGTCATCAGGACCCCCCTCAAATTGACCCTGCCGGTGCAAGTCGATTCTGGGGGGACGTGTGTAGCGGCTACCGCTGGGTTTTCACAATCGCCTTGCACCTATCAAGGACGCGGAGCGATCACCATGCCGGGCTCGTCCAGGACGCCCGGGCAGGCCCGCGCTCAACTTGCCAGGCCTCGGTCGGGACGCCCGGGCATGCCCGGGCAGGCTCGCCCTCAACTTGCCAGGCCGCAGCCAGGACGCTGGGCCACGCCCCCTCTCGCCTTTCCTGGGCAAACGCTCCGGGATAATATGTATATATATTGCTGCCCGATAAACGGGCTTTTCAGAGTGCCTGAGTGTTTGGTTTGATTAAAGCAACTCGGATGAATTCCAGCTTTTTGTCGCGTCCATTCTTCCGATCGACGTGGGAGCCCCAGCTCCTTCAATAATATGAATACCGAGATTAAAAGATTGAATCAAGTAATGTTGCAAATGAGTACAGTAGAGTTAAGATAATGGCATAACGAAAATGTAATGAATTGTGTGTTTTCCAAGATCAGTGAACTCATACCACCACAAGTTACACACCATGAAAATTAAAGTAATGTAGGGTATCATGTGAAGATCACTTACTTGTAGTTAACACTATAGAATCAATTACTCATGTTAAAAAAAAAAAAAAAAAAGTGGGAGGAACTATGATAATAATACATTATGCATAGTTTGTTTGTTTGCAAAATTTGTTGGGAATTAGATATTCCTGTTTGTGATTTTAATCATATATACTCATTAATAAATAATGCATTTATTTTCTTTGAGTCGTGTTAAAATAACTGCATGAGTTTAATTTTTCAAATTATATTCACCTGAAAGCAATTGTAAATGCTATTCTTAGTTTAGTAGTATAAAATACATACCTGATTTGGATATTATTCGTGTGAAGTATATAAATGAATATAACTTTTTGAATGTTTTGAGGAAAACAACAAATTGTCAAATGTGAAGCTGTTATAAGATATACATGATTAGTTAAAACATGGTGATTTCATGCTAAGATGTACCCTATTTGATTCAGTGTGTGTGGAAAGCAGATATAGATGTGGCTGAGTAGAGGATAAGACCAGATCACATCTCAAATGGAGTGATAACGGCAATTGGGAAGAAGTTCGAGAAAGAAAATTTGTGGCTAAAAATGAAGTTAATCTTGGCATACACCCTCCTTCTCAAAGAATGATGAAGACATTCTCCTTTGCAAGATTGGAGACAGATGCTTACCTTCACCAAGGAAAATTTATGTGACCATTTGCCTGGGTCACACTGCAACGTATGGAAGAAAGGCGATCACTTACTTTTGTTTGAATGCCTCGAACATTCATCACATCAGCAATTGCAGGACGACGACATCTTGCCTGCGACTTCTACTGGATGCGGTGACGTGTGTCATTGCTCCACCAACTTCCGGGGAACCAGTGTGGAGCTGTAAGTGGACGGCTGTGCTTCTTCCTCCACAACGGTTGTGCACAATTCTGCTGGTTGCTCCTGGTATGGACCATGGACAACTTGAACACCATGGTCCTAACATCGTTGTGGATGCAGCTGGCATCTCTGTTCCACATCTTGCTGGTCAACCAACATCACATCAATACTTGTTGCCCACTCATGATGAGTGAGGAGGCAAGTCAACTACAACTGGACGAAGGCCTTGTTCAAATCTACTATGGCGCACAGCAAGTGTGGCAAGGATGCTACATGCAGAGCAGGGTCAGTTTATGACTCCGCTCAGCTATCACAACAGCGGAAACCCTACACGAAATAGTGTAGGTGCTATGAAGACATCAGAAGAAAATGTTTCATACTTGAATTTCAAACACAAGTGATCAGCCTCCTCTTTTCAAACAGAAAGTCAACATTTGTTTTGAAGCAAAACGTATTGCCAAATGTTGCAGATGCTTTATTATTTTAAAATGGTAAATTAAAATTGTTGTGTCTTGGTGAAGGTGAAGTGTTGTTTGCAGAGATATTTGTGATGCAAATGAAATGAACTGAATTATCAACATGGAAAGAGTCAACGAACAAAGAAATGTTTTGTGATCAGATTCTTCCAGGATGACTGTGTATATGCCTTAGGTATTGAAGATTGGATTACCAAATTTGTGGTTTGAGTATTTTGCAATTGATGTTTAGATTAACTAGGGCATGCCCGTACTATATCTATATCTAAAATTATATCCCCCCCCCCCCTCTATTTACATGAAATGGTTTGGTCCAAAGCGAACGGCTTGCGGAGTTTGGTAAAGAAATCGCCATAGCATGCACAAACGCGCAGGAAAGCGAAAGAATCGCAAATTAGTTTTAATTAGTTTTAAAACATAGTTGAACGCCAACATAGTTTGCCAACGTGAAATAAATGAATACGCTCTCAAATGTGCCGTCCGAGGCAGAGTCTGTTCGGCACGTTCGGCACACGTGATAGCTCGCTGCTCTCTGATTGGTTGAATCGTTTTTTGGACATAGCTCGGTAACTACTTGTCCGATTAATATGAAACCTTGAAAAGGCACATCCTCGGGTCCCCAGCAATATACCTGGCAAGTTTAAAGTATATCGGACCCGTGGTTGTCGAGAAACAGCGGTCACATACATACATACATACATACATACATACATACATACATACATACATACATACACACAGAGATTACTGGAATTATAGATAGATGGTTAATATAAACAAAAATAAAAAATGAGGGATTGTGGAATTGTAAACATATAGGGAGGCAAGTTATTGCCCACCGTTAAATTAGTATTAAAGAACAGAATGTGTTTTCAAAGCTCGTAGCGTGAGCAATGCCTTGGGAATGGAACCAAAGCGATAAGGGGCCATCTGGAAGATATAACCTTTGTCATTGTAGTGAAAGGCTAAGGGAAAAGTGTTGACTGAGCCCAGGTTTGAATGCAAGAAGTCAACTCACAGAGATTAACTTGTCAGAAAGGGTTAACCTTTAAAGCTCAAACAGTAACCTTGTTCTCTCTTTTCTGTTATAGCCATTTTTCTAAAGCTTTTAGTGACTCCAAAATAGAAACCAGATGGGCTTTGATGCCAGAAAGACTGGAGTCCACCAAGCTCTGTGTTGACCTCGGAATTCCAATCGACCAACATCAAAGCAGCGGAGATCTACTTAAGAGAATGCCCCGAGGCTGCGAGAGGAGAAGTGAGGGAGAGAAGGAGAGAGAGAGAAGTCTTCAACCAAACGACGCGTCATATTTTGGTTATATTTTGTGTAAGAAGTTCTCTCCGAAATTCGGAATAAATCTCGACCTGAATTGAACGAGTCTGAGTTCCTTTGAGTCTGAGCCTCGTCTTGAGAAATCTATTTTAAGGGTTCAGTTAAAAGTTCCCTATCAAGACCCTATCTGCTTGGCAAATCTTTTGAGGTCATTACTGATCAGCATAGCGTCGCTTTCATGTACGATACGCGCCATGCCCAACGCATTAAGAATGAAAAGATCACTCGCTGGCGGATAGAGCTAGCCGATTTTTGCTTCACTATTAAGTATCGCCCAGGGCGGGATAATCTCGCCGCAGACGCATTATCACGCCCTTCAGTGTGTGCGAGTCTCACCTCCTTTGATGATCTGCGTGTTCTTCATGAAACGTTGTGCCATCCCTGAGTGACGTGTTTTGCTCATTATGTGCACAGTCACAATTTGCCCTACTCTGTTGAGGACATTCGACGGCTGTGTCGCACTTGTTCCGTTTGTGCAGAACTCAAACCTCGTTTCCACAAACCGCCTATGGCTGCACTGATTCGGGCTACTCGGCCTTGGGAGAGATTGGCAATGGATTTTAAAGTGCCTCTACCGGCTTCGTGTTACCCTGCTAGTCCTAGCCTACTGGCCACGGATAGCTCTTGCTATCTCCTCACGATCGTTGATGAGTTCTCCAGATTCCCTTTTGCTTTCCCGTGCCATGATATGTCCGCTGCGACGGTTATCCGGTGTCTGCAGATATTGTTCTCCATGTTCGGGAATCCGGCTTATGTACACACCAATCGAGGTGCTGTGTTTCTGTCCCAGGATGTGAGGACCTTTTTGCTCCAGTGCAATATAGCAAGAAATTCGCATGCTCAAGATTTTTTCCATACTTATGATGTACTATGCCAAGGTTACATGATAGCGAAATTTTAAGGTTTTATGGTTAGAAACAGTTGAAAATAAGTCAGAACCAATTTGGCTGTTGACCAGTTTTATCACTCGTTCCAAGTGCAAACAGGAGTTTCAGCCACAAGCAAGTTTGCCCGTCCTTGGAGATGCCATGTTCCAATTATCACTCGTTCCAAGTGCAAAAATGAGCGCCCTCGCACTTTCATACAACCTCGCTTTCATTGGACATGCTTTGATACGACGCCACTTTGATACAACCTCGATTTCATACAACCCCAGTTTGATACAAGCCCGCTTCGATACAACATTGCTTGTGATACAACCCCGCTTTCATCAGACACGCTTTGATATACCCCGCTTTCTTACAACCTCACTTTCATGCAACCCCACTTTGATACAACCCCGATTTGATACAATGCCGCTTTGATACAACCCCACTTTCATTGGACATGCTTTGATACAACCCTGCTTTGATACAACCTCAATTTCATACAACCCCGCTTTGACACAACCCCGCTTTGATACAATCCCGCTTTGATACAACCCCACTTTCATCGGACACGCTTTGAAATAACTCCGCTTTCTTACAACCTCGTTTTCATGCAACCCCACTTTGATACAACACCGCTTTCATAAGACATGCTTTGATACAACCCCGCTTTCAATGGACACGCTTTGATGCAACCCCACTTTCATTGGACATGCTTTGATACAACCCCGCTTTCATTGGAAACGCTTTGATGCAACCCCTCTTTCATTGGACAATGGACATGCTTTGATATAACCCCGCTTTCTTACAACCCCACTTTTATACAACCCCACATTGATACAACCCCGCTTTGATACAACCCCGCTTTGATACAACCCCGCTTTGATACAACCCTGCTTTGATACAACCCTGCTTTGATACAACCCCGCTTTGATAAAACGCCACTTTCATACAACCCCGCTTTCATTGGACACACAAAACGATTCATACAACTCCGCTTTCATTGGACTTTCATTGGGAGGAGGTATGTTTTAAAGGTTTATGCTTCAAAGAATTATCGCTCCCAAACCATGTGACCTATGACATCATCACCCTGGAACTTACTCATGCTTCTCATAGGTAAGCGGTCATGCATGCAAAGTTTGGGCTTGATTCTGTTCAGCCGTTCCAGAGAAAATGGGTTTTTAGTGGTTTTTAAGGCTTTCCCCTTCAAACAATATGGCGGCCGAACCATGTGACCTATGACATCATTATTTTTTCTGCATCAATTTATCCCGAGAGGATGCTCAAGAAATTTCCTCCTAATCAGATGAAGTTTTTTTACTTGTCGAATTATGACATCATCGTTCACATGGTTTATTCTCCATGGATAGTTCTTTACAGAGAAGTCTCAATTTTTTCTATGCAGCGCCTTTTGAGATGGCGCCCACACCATGTGCCATATGACGTCATATTTCTAGCCATTCACTTGGTGAAAAATTCGTGCCATTCGGACCAACAGTTGCTGAGAACATTGATTTTAAATTTTTTGGACATGAAAAACAGGCGGAAGAATAAGAAGAATAAACTATAGCATTGTATGTAGAGGAAACCTAATCAGAGAATTTGGGTTTGAAAGGAACCTTGGGATCCATCCAAACTTGATTGCATGCAGGTTAGTCGACTTCATGGTTCAAACCAGGACTGGACATCTCAATAGAGAGCGTGATACTGAATTGTTTTGTCCTTGTGTGTGCCTATATACAGTCACCCGAGTAATATTGAGAAATTAAGATGCATCAGTTCCTGGTATACATCATATAATCCTATCATCACAAGTTTATGTTGCACTTTAGTAATATCTTTGGGATGTCTGATGTGTTGATGTGACCTGCACTCTCCAAAGGTGGTTCGAGCTGATGATGCCCAAGTTTTAAAAAAACATCAGGCTTTTAACACAAGCAATAAACTGAGCATTTCCTCTCACCCAAAAGGTTAAAGTAAAGATCTGAGAGCAACTCATTGCAAAATTTGCCTTTCATTGCTCCTGCTTCTCTGCTTTAAACCCCCTTATCTTTACAATTAAACCTCTAACCTCCTCCGATTTATCACCAGAAGGCCGCACAGCTTGACACGTCTGTCATGGTATATTAGGAAAGTTAAAAGACGCGTCACTGTTTGCCACACATGCTGGTCGTGAAGAAGCACAAAGGCTCGAAAAAGCCACTTTCCCACGAGACCACACCAATTACGTGCCCAACTGCTGCAATACGTCAAAGTGCCTGCCAAATGCAAATATGCCATTTTTGAATTGGTAAACAGGAAGAGAAAACACAAGGGAAAACTGTGCCCTCTGCTGACTCAAATGGCAAATGTCTCGGCATGAAAGTGTACTGGAATAGATGAAATGAACCTTCCACCCGACTGCATCTTATGTCTGTTGGGTGAAATATTTTGTTGAACTCTATTACTTAACATAATTTCCTGTTACAATATGAGTAAAGTTTCATGGTACTTCAGGCACAGACTTTCCCCTGGAACAACTGATCAACACACACACAGACAGACAGACACACAGACACAGAGAGAGAGAGAGAGAGAGAGAGAGAGAGAGAGAGAGAGAGAGAGAGAGAGAGAGAGAGAGAGAGAGAGAGACAGAGAGAGAGACAGAGAGAGAGACAGAGACAGACAGAGAGAGAGACAGAGAGAGAGAGAGAGAGAGAGAGAGAGAGAGAGAGAGAGAGAGAGAGAGAGAGAGAGACAGAGAGAGAGGAGACTTGACTTTTGAAGTCCTTTATTACAAAAATATAAAAGCGGAACAAGAAGTCAACAATTCAAAGACCGTGACTACATAATATACCGATTTACAATTACAGAAGTAATTCATTTCACTGAACCCAACACAAGACTTCTTCATACCATTTCTAAAGGAACTCAACTCCAGTTTAAGGCGAGCATACACAGAAACTTTAAATCAAAGCATTACAGGTTTTGTGGCCTGACACCCAAAATCGCTCTCTTCTGAGTAATGTATATACAGGAAGTTTTGTTTCAGAAAGCAAGAAATTGGTGACTTGGGATTCATATTTCTTACACGGCAATAAAGGTAAGGAAACATAAAGACAAACCTTTGGGAAAGAAAATGTATGAGCTGCAAAAGCAGAACCAGTCTTTGGCCTCCAATGTAAGCATGGAGGATGTCCTCAGAGTGACGACAAAAAGGACCTTAACCTGTTGGCACAAGGGTGAGTCTCTTGGACAAAAAACATTTCAAGGAAAGCAATAGTTCGCAAGCCTCCACTGTAGGTCCCCAACATGTTTGGATACCGGTGGCCTGCAAAAGGATTCACACCTGACCAATAATGCCACATTTTGATGAATGACAAATTATGTAGAAACAATTTTTCCAAACTAACTTTTTTATTCATAACTGAAGAGTTTAACTAAGCACATAGTTGAAGGAGGTTACATGTCAGGAATACCTGCAGAAAACATCTACAAAACAAAATTGCAAAAGTATTCAGCATCTTCGGTCAGTACTTGGTAGAAGCACCTTTTGCAGCAATGGCTGCTATGAGTCTTTTTGGGTCAGTCTCTACCAGCTTTTCACAGTGAGATGGTGAAATCTTTGCCCATTCTTCATGTGAAAATTTCTCTAGTTCTGCCAAGTTTAATGGGGATTGTCGATGGACTGAAACCTTCAAGTCTCTCCATAAATGTTCAATTCGGTTCAAGTCAGGACTTTGACTGGGACACCCAATAATATTTATTTTCTTCTTATTCAGCCACTCCAGCTCCACTGTGGCTGTTGCTTTGTGCTTCGGATCATTGTCCTGCTGAAATGTGAATCTCCTACACAGTTTCAGATTCATGCAGGTTTTCATCAAGGATTCTCCTGTACTTTACACCATCCATTTTCCCATCTATCCCGACAACATTGCAAGTCCCTGCTGATGAAAAGCACCCCATAACATGATGCTGCCACCACCATGCTTGACAGTAGCAATGATGCTGACTGCGTGATGTGCAGTGTTAGGCTTACGCCAGACATATGCTTTGAATTTAGACCAAAAAGTTCAATTCTGTCTCGTCTGACGACCAAACTTTTCTCCACATGCCTGAAGTATCATTAAGATACTTGGAGTATTAAGATACTCCATAGGAGCTTTTAGATGCGTCTTTTTCAGTAATGACTTATTTCTTGCCACTTGTTCATATAGGCGAGCTTTGTGAGGGGAACAGCATATTATTGATTGCTGAACACTGACCCCAATCTTGGACATAGAGCTTTGCAGACCTTATACAGTCATTGCTGGATTTACAGTGACATCCTGAACCAGTTTCCTGCTTGCCCGACTGTTGAATGTGGATGGGCAACCTGATCTGGGTAGATTCTTGGTGGTACGATATGTCTTCCACTTCTTGATGAAGGATTTCACCACACTCAAGGGATAATGTGCGACTTTGAAATCTCCGTATAACCCTCTCCTGTGCGGTGCTTCTCCACCACTTTATGTCTGACTTCTTTGGAAAGCTCCTTTGTCTTCATGTTTGCCTTGTCAGTTGACCAAGTTTCACCTTAAAACTTTTTATACAAGTGGCGGAGCTTAATTTTTAAGTTAAATCACTGATTACATACAGGTAAAAGCTATTACACTTATTTTTTATCCTTTCAACTAAATAAGTTGTTCCTGAAGGTGATTTAAGGTTAATTATGCAATGGATTTGAATACTTATGTAATTGAGAATCATCTGATTTTCTCTGTTAATCCAACTTATTCACATTTTATCTGCATTTTTTTTTAACTTTACCACTTTGGAGTAGTTTGTGAAGACTATATATTAAGTTTGATTTGAAAGTATCATGAAAGAAGCTCAGGTGGCAACAAAATGTGAAAACTTTGGAGAGGGTTGAATCGGAATACTTTTGCAGACCACTGTACATCGAGGACGAGGCAGGATGTAATGTAATCCTTGCAGGCAAAAGCTTTCCAGTAGGAAGTGAATATGCTATTAGAGTGAATAGAAACAAGCCTGGTGTTGGCTTAGCGGTTAGGGTGCCGGCTTGGGATCCTCGGATCCTGGGTTCGAATCCTGATCGATCGCTGAATTAACGCCAGGGGGGTTGACTCAGCCTGTCATCCTTCCGAGGTCGGCAAATTGTGTACCAGCTTGCTGGGATGAATGATCCCTGTGTGTACCCCGGTTTAGAATAGGTACACTGTATCCCTGCACATCGGAAGAGGTGACTCAGGGTTGGTGTCAGGAAGGGCATCCGGCCATAAAAACATTGCCTCAAACAGGGAAACCTGATTGTCATGGGGCCCGCAAGGCTAACCCCCGCTCTAGCAGGGAAAATGGCCTTAAAACGATCATTCTATATTCTTCTAGTGAATAGAAACAAGCATTCTGAGTATTGCGCTGCAATACATGTCCCCTACCGGCAGTCTGTCATCCGGAAAACTGTTGGGGAAATTACCAAGGGTTATTTACCCACAGGTTCTGAATCGTTCCCAATCTCTAATTACCTCAGGACGGGCTCACCTGTGATTCGCACTCGGGACTTCGATTTATACACCTTGCAGACAGGTCAGCAAAAGCACGAGAAAATATGTTGTTGATAAAGAACCTTTCGAGTCGCTAAATATCAGTAATTTTTTATATTTTCCGGTTCACGATCAATGATCGATGTGTATATATATGTTGCTCGGCTTGGCTCCGCCCCTCCCGAAAGTGCGCGCTGTGTCACGCTTTTGACGTTGGCGAGACGAGGCTGAGGGCGCGCGGTGCGGCTTGAGGAGAACTCTAGAATAAACAAAGTGCCATAACTTTGTCAAAAATGTACGAAACGTCGTGAAGTTCGAACTTGATCTGTAACTTATCATGATCAAACCATGTACCAAGTTTGAAATCATTAGCATTAAGAGTTTAGAAAAAAAGTCCAGAAAACTGTTCTTTGCGTGACGGACGGACAGACAGAGGGACGGAGTGCAAACCTATAGTCCCCTCCGGTGTACACCGGTAGGGGACTACTAAGAACATCTAGGCAAGCTTTGTGAAGGTGAGACAGCTCTGAGATGAGTGTACATACCTCTCGGCCATCCTTCCAGCACAGTGCACCAGCATCTTTCGTTATCCCCCATCCGGACCCATGATCCTTATTACTCCCCATTAATCTTTTCTAGCCGAAGCCTGATGTTGGTTTGGCAGTTATGGCGCAGGCTTGGGATCCTAGGATCCTGAGTTTGAATCCCGGTCAATCGCTGAATTAACCAGGAGGGTTGACTCAGCCTGTCATCCTTCCGAGGTCGGCAAATTGAGTACCAGCTTGCTGGGATGATTTAGAATACGTACCTGCGTAAGAGGCGACTAAGGGTTGGCATCAGGAAGGGCATCCGGCCATAAAAACATTGCCTCAAACAGGGAACCATAATTGTCATGGGGCCTGCAAGGCTAATGCCCGCTCAAGCGGGGAAAATGGCCTTAAAACGATCATTCATTCATTCATTCATTCAATCTTTTCTAGCCGAACAATCTTACTTGCTACTTTCAGCGTTTCCTCTCCACCTACTCCCTCTCCTCTTATTACAACGAATCATTATTCCCTTGACGTTTGTCCCAATATCAGATCTTCTATGAACCTCACTCCTGCAACAACAACAACAACAACAGGCATTTTAAGGCAATTTTCCCTGCTAGAGCGGGGGTTAGCCTTGCGGGCCCCATGACAATCTTCTCCATTTTGCCTTATTTTCTAGATATCCACTTGTTAACTCCCTTGCCCGCATTTCTTCTTCAACCACCTTGAGCCAAGTCTTTCTCGGTCTTCCCCGTCCTCGACTTCCTTCTACATTCATTTCCATCAATCTTCTCAACCAGTCACTTTCATCCTTCCTCAACACATGACCAAACCATCTCAACCTGTTTCTCTTCACAGCATCCATCACAGGCTCTATTCCCATCATCTTTCGCAATTCATAATTTGTCTTCCTCTCTCTCAACGATACTCCACACATCCACCGAACCATTCACATTTCCACCCTTTCCAGCCTTTGTTGCTGCTCTACGTTCAATACCATGTCTCGTTCCCATAAATCATAACACTTCTCACACATGCAGCATACACCTTTCCCTTCAGCTTCAACGACACTCCCCTCCTCGTCAGCACGCCACTCAGTTCCCAAAACTTCTTTCATGCACATCTCACTCTAGCAACCGTTGCCGAGTCTGATCCACCTTCTCCATTCAACATGTCTCCTAGGTAGCAAAATGTTTTCACACCTTCCAGCTTCATGCTGTATCCAAGATCCAACTCAACATTTCCTACATCTGCAGCTTCCTCTGTGCACACCTTAAACTTGAATGCAGCTGCCACACTGGTTAATGACCCACTCAGACCACTACATTTTTTATGAACCCACTCTGCGCACATTGTACATTGAATGGAGTTCACTCCGACACCCTTCCTGCACAGCACACAGCCACTTCCCAGTTCTTTCCACCTCACCACATGCTTTACCACTTGCCATCACCTTCGTTTTTCCGATATTAACCTTCAGATCTTTTGTCTCAATACATTCCTTCCACTTGTTCATCTTCTCCTTCAGTCCATTCATACTTTCCGCAATCAACACCACATCATCTGCATACAACAACTCCCACGGTAACCACCCCTTTACGTTCCGAGCCAGCACCTCCATCACAGCTACAAATAGTAGTGGATTTAGTACTGACCCCTGATGCACTCCCACCTTCACCTCAAACTCACCACTGTTCCCGTCCTTCGTCCTTACAGCTGTGCACGCTCTTTCGTACATTGCCATCCCAACTCTGATCAACCATTCCTCCACTCCTAACTTCCTCAATGCCCATGTCACTACTTTGCGTGGAACCTTATTGATTGCTTTCTCCAGATCAACAAACCCAAGAAACAACTTCTTCCTATTCTCCATGTACTTCTCCTGCAACTTCCTTAAAATAAAAAGTGCGTCTGTCGTTCCTCTTCCTGGCATAAATCCAAACTGCATTTCGTCGATCTTCACTTTCTTTCTTATCCTCATCTTCAACACCCTTTCCAATACCTTCATTCCTTGCCCCAATAACTTTATCGCTCAATACGAGCCACAGTCCAGAGGGTCACCTTTCCCCTTTTATAGAAGGACGAGGGTACTCAATTCCCAATCCACTGGAATGCGGCCTTCTTGCACCACCAGATTACTGATCTCTGTCATTCTCTTCACACCCCAACTTCCTGCTGCGTTCAACATATCTCCCACAACTCCCGTCGGCCCTCCCGCTTTTCTACTCTTTATTGCTTTTATCGCTTCCTCAACTTCCTTCTCAGTTATTTTCTCTGCCGGTCCTAAAACTGGGTTACTCTCTATGTTGCCATCCCATTCATTCTCTGCATTCAACAGCATTTCCATATATCTCTTCCATCTTCCTTTAATTCCATCTGGGTCCACAACGATTTGTCCCACTTCATCCTTCAAGCAACTCACCCCCATCACATCACACCTCTCTTTCGCTATCTGCTTTGCAATCCTGAATACCGTTCTCTGACCCTCTTCCGAATCCAAGCGTTCTCCGAACATTTTCCTACATTCCCCCTGTGCCTTTGCTACCTCTTTCTTTGCAGCCTTCTTGGCTGCCTTATAACTTTCATGTTCTGTCTCCTGTAAAGGAAAATAAAAAAGTTGAACATTACACATCACCATTGTTTCAAATAATTTTTGTTGTGGTTTATTTCAACACAATTACACAAAGTACAGCAGGTGTTCACCAGTTAGGGATAAAAGTTGTGTTTGCAACAACACTTTGTATTAATTGCATGTCCAGAATTACAAGCAAGAATTGCAGTTCATTCACCATCTTGGTCCATTGAATGAACCTTGAACAAACGATGGACATATGCGGCCGGTGAGAGATTGTAAACAGGTTTCACATGCAGGACTGAGGGTCATTGTTTCTTCAGTCAAGGAGAAATATAATCGTACAGGAGTTTGTAGAAAATGGAGCTGAGGCACATGAAATGTTGTTCTTTTGGAAGCAAAGCCAAAAGCACTTCAGCAAAGAACTGCCGGCTCTGTGATCAAAAGTCTGAAGAGATCAAGGTCCTGGCTCTTGGAACTGGGATTGAGGTCCAGTAGCATCAGGTTCCTTATCATCAATGCAGAAATACCTGTTCCATCTTGAAGGCTTGTGCTGAGCACAGGTAAGGGCACAAGGGTTGAACGGAACGTTTTCCAGAGGGGCAGAGCAGGTTAATATGCGGACCTATTGAGGATTGTCCGAATCCCAACATTCTTGGTTTCGGTCTGCCAATGTTTAATTCGTCCTCAGGGTTGTGCCCCCATTTATGTTTACTATATCACAAGGTAAAATATCACGAAAATGCCCCAAGTATTATGTTTGGATCTACTTGAGATCCACATTATTCCCCACTGGTCAAGGGCTCCTCTAATTCCTATCCCTGGCTATCTTTATTCCAACCTTACTGTGCCACAAAAAACAGAAATGTACTAATAACCCTGGGTTTAGATCAAACCATTTTAGACAAGAATGATATTCATCCACAGGCCACAGCACAGTTGCGTCATAATACATTTCTCTGTCCCAAAGTAATAAAACACATTCACCCGATTATAAACAAACTCCTCACTATATAATCCCAATTGGCTATCCTGATAGCCGTTTTTAAAATAAGTACAATGGAAATCAGTAATGCGACCAGAAACATTCATGTCAGCATTATAATGTAAACAACAATGACAATGTGATGCACATGTCACTGCTTTTCCTTTTGGTTTGTTAGGTGGCGAAGAAGTACATGTAAATGTCACACGGAAAACGGCAAATTCCTCCAACGACCACAAATTATTCCTACCTTCTTGCTGCGCCAGCCGGGGAAATTTGTTAGCCCGAGACTTGAACCAACTGGTCGGACTGGCTGATGATTCGGTCAAGAATTTGTACTTTGTTCAGGTTGTCGGCAATAACTTGCTTACTCTTTGTGAAACATACCGTGTTATCTTTGAACGACCACCGGCAGCCAAAAGCAGACCCAGACTAGCCTCCGATAAGGCAAGCGCGCTCCCTCTGCACCATCTCGCTGGACAATGGAGACGAGAAAAAAAAAACTTTATAAAAAATATCTACACAAACGGTAAAACCCTGATAAAAATTACGGAGTGTTAACAAGTTTACTAAAACAGTCCAGTAAACAAGAATATAGCAGTATAAGTAAAGCAGTGTACAGCCAAAAAATTGTTTGTGCAGCATTACAAGCAGGAATTGCAGTTCACCATCTTGGTCCAAAAACACTTTTGATCATGTAATGCATGATAAGTCAAGCATGATATGTTTTAGCCTTTTCGACTTCCTGATGTCACGTGCTGTCTCCTCTGCTCCACAGTTATACTCGATGGTCTGAGTAAAGAATTAAAATAAAACTGAATTCCTTTTAAGTTTGTGAATCCGACAAGGAATTATGTTGGAGCAGTGTTGAGAGTTCCTTGATAAGCAAATGCTGAAGCTTATTGTCGCCTTTGGCCAGCTCTTCATCATTGGATGATGTGCTGATGCCAACATTCAGGGAAGGTGGTGACACGCCAAAGCACGAGCGATTTTGACACACTTTTGGAGAAAGGCATGACTGGTCGAGTAGAGGTGACATCCCTGGAGGTGTTGCCAAAGTGGTGCTTTTCCATGATGGTGACAAAATATTCGGTGACAAATCTTCTATGGATTCGTACATGCTTCCTTCAGAGAGAGCTGCCAATGCAATTCGCTGCTTGACATCCTTCCTCTTTTCTGGCACCGAGATGGGTTTCCCGCTGTTCTTTTGTGTGGCACAGCTCGGATATGCTGTTCCCTCTGTAAGCTCCTGGGCCTCGTTCATCCATGGCAGGTGGGCCTATAAGAGTGGAAATGTTAGATCGAGAAGGGTTCAACATACAAATTAAGTTTGCCGGTACTCATATCCTTCGTATTCTATGCCATCAAGGGCAATTTTTCAGTTGGAATATGTTGGAGAAATCCCAGAAACAGTCTCCATATTAGAGTTATGAAAGGGTAGGACAAAGGGATTATAATGAGAAAAAAGGGATGAAAATCATGGAGCATACTGAGGAATGGAGGAAGAAAGATAGGAGGAGAGGGGAGATCTTGTGAAAATGTCACAATTTTTACAAACAAAGAAGTCCCTCTTTCTCCCCAAACTCGCTAAAGAAGTTGATCTGCTAATCAACTTCTATGAAAGTTTCGTTATGCACTCATTTCTGAGTCTCCTTTTTTTTTTTCCTACGTTTCTAAGGCTCATGGAAAAGCTGTCACATACAAATCACACTCTCACATGCAGACAGATAGCAGACAACACAGGACTTGGCATCAGACAAGTACAGGCATTGACCTTGGTGGGAAACAAGTCAGGAGACGACGATGGTTCACGAGCGAGCAGTATTCAATGACAAAGGACGGACTATAACCGAAACAGGCCCGGACAGGCCAGGCCAGGAAATGTCAAAACGAAGGTTACTGACCTTGAAATGAGATAGAAAATAATGTATAATCAGTTATGAGGTTAGTTAGCTACACAATACCGAAAATTCGGTGAAAAATGAAATGAAAAAAAAAAGGAAAAAAAAGAAAAATGAAAAATCGAGCTCCTTGAGGCGAGACACATGACATTGGCCTAACCAAATACCGAAACCCCTGTCAGATTCCACCAAACCCCTCGGAGAAGACGTAGCATGAACTCGATTACCCCCTAAAAAGACATCTTTTTTGGCCGTCGCTCCACCCACAATGGGCGCAATATGCCCACTCTTGGCAGGACACAACCAGATCATGATATCAACCTCCCACCCAAGTTTCATCAAGATCGGATGATATCATCGGGTAGTTATGCTGCGGACAGACAGACACACACACACAGACACACACAGACAGACAGACACACACAACAACAACAACAACAACAACAACAACAACAACAACAACAGGCATTTTAAGGCCACTTTCCCTGCAAGAGCGGGGGTTAGCCAGACAGACACACACACATGACGAATATAATGGTCACTTGATAACTCGTGAACCAATTACTTCATGTAACCCACTGGGTGGCCAATAAAAACCACATTCAGTGGCAGTGCTTTCCTCTCCACAATCAGGGAGATGAAGGGAACTGGGTGGGAATATATCAGGTAAGTACTGTACCATTAATTATTAGCACAATTTCATTTCACACCAGAAAATCTTAAAAGAAAATAAAATGTGTGAATACCGCGCCCTCAAAGCATAGTGGTCTTCCCCAGCATGATGTCACCGCAGCCCATTGATGTTGTGAAGCAATTTGTAGAAAAAGAAATAGCAGCACCAACGCATGCAATGATACCAGCAGTGTCAGGTGTGTGTATGTGTTTCGTTTGAAGTCAGCATCAATGATAATATATAAATTAGAGTCGATGTGGAACTTCAAACGACAATGTGCATACAATAACTTATGAGGTATTAACTTTGGACAAAATGGCTGGTTATCATGGAAAAGTCAACTGCACAGCCATAGCAATAGACGTGTCAGTTAGATTATTTCGTCGAGGAGATGAGGTAGGTGTGAGGTTTTCAGCAAAGGGTTGTATGAAAACGTGTTTCCGGTTTACATGTACATGCAGACACAATCAGGCCAGGGTCTCAGGTATGTGGATGCAAATCCCACAATTGGTCCGACATGCACCGAGCTTTACCTTACACTGCAGGTCCAAGATGGGGAAACAGTTAGGTGATGCTCTGTAAATAAAACATGGAGGGGGGTTAAGCCAAAGTGGACGAGAAAGCAACGTTCACTATGAGCATGGCCTCACGAAGCACCTTGTGGAGCTCTTCGTTGTTTGAGATTATGGTTACGAGTTTATCGGACCTAGCATGAAGCTTCAGCAGGCACATTAACGTGAACAAGCCTGAAACTAAGTGACCGACCTATTCCACCTGGAAATAAAAAAGGAAAAACGATACCGAAGTTGTATACAATACAACAGGCAAAGGATCTTTATCCCGATATTCACAGATTCATGATGTGGAGGTGTGAGAGGTAGCCAAAAGGTCTTGAGAGATTACCTACCGGATCTACCACAATGATGCTGTCGCGGAGGTTGGTGCGCTCTGCCTCGCTGCCACGCAGAGGGATGAGCGAGCGCTTAGAGGACCAATGGTCTTGCACTGGTCTCGTGAGTTCTGTACTGCCAACTGGCCATACATCTCCGTCGTACTGCACATTTGCCAGAAAATTGGTGGCATAATCCATCAGACGGAAACAAAGCTATGGGATGTGTATCCATTAAAAATATTGTAGCGGTTACCGCTGGATGCACACAATCGCCTTGCACCGGCCAGAACACGGCCAGACGCGCCTCTCCCGGGCATGCCCGGACTCACTGTTCCCGGGCACGCCCGAACCTCCCGGGCACGCCCGGTCTCGTCTTTCCCGGGCTCGCCCAGAGCGTCCGGGCATGCCCACTCTCGCCTTTCCAGTGCTCGTCCAGAGCGCCCGGGCACGCCCAGCCTTGACTTGCCAGGCCGCAGCCAAACACGCCCGGGCAGGTCCAGACTCGCCTTTCCAAGGCTCGCCCTTGACACCCGGGCATGCCCGGTATAGCTTTTGCCGGGCAAACTTCCCGACATAAATGTGTATATATATTGCTGCCCGATAAACGGGCTTGTCAGAATACCTGAGCTGTTTTGATTCAATAAAGCAACTCGGACGAATTCCGTCTTTGGTCGCGTCAATTCTTTCGACTCGCGTTGGACCGCAGTTCCTTCATTGGTGACCTACCGACATGGATACGGCAGTGACGCTTAAACTGTCTACCTTCTGGGAGGCTCACGCGGCTGTTTGGTTCGCTCAGGCGGACTCTCAGTTCGCCCTGCGAGGCATCACCGCGGACGACACCCGCTTCCACCATGTTGTGGCGGCGCTCGGTTCCGCCACCGCGGCCCGCGCCTTGAGCCTCCTCGAGCACCCGCCGGCTGCTAACAAATACGACGCGCTGAAGACACTCCTCCTCGACGCTTTCACCCTCTCACCGGCAGCACGCGCACGGCGCCTGCTCGCTCTGCCCGAGCTCGGCGACACGCGCCCGTCCGAGCGCATGGACTATATGCTCTCGTTGCTCGGTGAGCACTCTCCGGATTTTCTGTTCCGCGAGCTGTTCCTTCGCCAGCTGCCTCACCCGGTACGCCTCGCCCTGGCTGGCACGTTGATCACGGATTCCCGCGCCCTCGCCAGGGAAGCCGATAAGATCTCCTCGGCGGGCCAGCACATCGGCGCGGTTACCTGGAGCCCGCCGCCGTCCGAGGCGACGCCCACGACGCCCGAGCGCCCTGCGCGGTTGGAGGCCGAACTGCCGGTGCAACTGGCGGCCGCCACGCCGCGCCGACCGCTTCCGACACAACGGCCGGGGCCTCCACCTGACCGGGCGTGGTGTTATTACCACGCCAGGTTAGGACACAAGGCTCGGACGTGCCGACCCCCGTGCACTTTCGGCAAGTCGGGAAACGGCCGGGCCGGCGTTCATTTCCAGCCATGAGCGCCGGCCACTCGGGCAACTTGCTTTTTATTCGGGACAAAGCGTCTGGGCGGCGTTTCCTGTGTGACACCGGCGCCCAACTGAGCGTCATACCAGCCTCCGAGCAGGACAGGCGGGACGCCGTTTGCGGCCCCTCTTTGGTCGCTGCTAATGGCTCGGCCATACGCACTTTCGGCCTACGCGTCGTCACCCTCTGCTTCGGCAGCCAGCATTTTCAATGGACTTTTGTTACCGCCAGCGTCCCCGTGGCTTTGCTGGGCGCCGACTTCCTCTGCGCGCACGGGCTGCTGGTCGACGTCAAACGACGTCGCCTTGTCCACGCCGAGACCTTCAGCTCCCTGGCGTGCACAATGAGCAGCTCCGCGCCGACCGAACTGGCGTGCGCCCTCCCGGCAGCGAACGAGTTCGCTCGCCTGCTCGCGGAATTCCCGGCCCTCACCCAGCCGACGTTTTCGGCCGTCATGGTGCGGCACGGGATCGAGCACCACATACCCACTACGGGCCCGCCGGTCTACGCCAGGGCCCGCCGCCTCGACCCGGCCAAGCTCGCCGTGGCGAAGGCCGAGTTCGACGCGTTGGAGCACCTCGGCATCGTGCGGCGCTCCGATAGCGCGTGGGCCTCGCCACTGCACATCGTGCCAAAGCCGGGGGGTGGATGGCGCCCGTGTGGCGACTACCGCCGTCTCAACGACGCTACCACCCCCGACAGGTACCCGATCCCGCATATTCAGGACTTTTCCGCCCGTTTGGCGGGACGGGTCATCTTTTCGAAAATTGACCTGATACGGGGCTACCACCAGGTACCTGTCCGGGCGGCCGACGTCCCGAAGACGGCCGTCATCACGCCGTTCGGCCTGTTCGAATTTTTGCGGATGCCGTTTGGCCTCAAGAACGCGGCCTAGGCGTTCCAGCGCTTGATGGACTGCGTGCTGCGCGACCTGCCGTTTCTTTTCGTCTATCTGGACAATATCCTCGTCGCCAGCACGTCCCGCGCCGAGCACCTCCTCCACCTCCGAACACTGTTCGGTCGCCTCAGCGAGCACGGCTTAATTGTCAACCCGGTCAAATGCCACTTCGGCGCGACGACCGTTGACTTTTTGGGCCACCGCATCACCAAGACCGGGGCCGTGCCGCTGCCGACCAAGGTCGAGGCCATCACCACGTTCCCGCATCCCCATTCCATCAAGGCCCTCCAAGAGTTCCTCAGCATGGTGAATGTTTATCACCGATTCGTGCCCCGCGCTGCTCAGCTCATGCGGCCCCTTTACGAGGCCCTCCGGGGCAAGCCGGCCAAGCATGACATTGTTTGGTCCGCGGCCATGGACGCGGCCTTCGCCAGCGCCAAACGGGCCCTCGCCGACGCAACGCTGCTGGCTCACCCGGTGCTCAACGCGCCCATCGCCCTCACTACGGACGCCTCCAACTACGCGGTGGGCGCCGTCCATGAGCAATGGGTGGACGGGGTTTGGCAGCCACTCGCTTTTTTCAGCCGGCAACTCCGGCCGAACGAGTTAAACTACAACACGTTCGACCGCGAGCTGCTCGGGCTATTCCTGGCCGTTCGCCATTTCCGACACCTCCTGGAGGGCCGCTCGTTCACGGATTTCGTCGACCACAAGCCGTTGGTCTACGCAATGGCTACGGTCACGGAGCCGTGGTCGGCCCGCCAGCAGCGCCACCTCTCCGCCGTGTCGGAGTTCACCACGGACATCCGGCACGTCGCCGGCAAAGACAACGCCGTGGCCGACTGTCTTTCTCGGGCCAGCGCGAACGCGGTCCACCTTGGCGTGGACTTCGCGCTCATGGCGGCCGACCAGACCACCGACACCTCGGTGCAGGCACTCCGTGCAGCGGACACGGGCCTCCGCCTGGCCGACATTCCCTTCGCGGGCACCGTCCTGCTCTGCGACGTCTCCCAGGGCCAGCCTCGCCCCATCGTGCCCGTTTCCTGGCAGCGCCGCATCTTCGCCTCCATCCACGGCCTTTCTCACCCGGGCCGGAAAGCTTCTCAGAAGCTGGTGTCGGCGCGTTTCGTCTGGCATGGCCTTCGACGAAACATCCGCGACTGGGCCAACGCCTGCACGGCCTGCCAGCGGGTCAAGGTCCACCGCCACACCCAGGCCCCGCTGGCACCTTTCGCCGTGCCTGAACGGCGTTTCGACCACGTCCACGTGGACCTGGTGGGTCCCCTGCCCCCCTCGCGGGGGTTCACCCACCTGCTCACCATGGTGGACAGGACCACCAGGTGGCCGGAGGCTGTGCCCCTCACCTCCACCACCACCGCCGACGTGGCGCAGGCGTTCATCGCCAGCTGGGTCGTGCGCTTCGGCGCACCAGCGGACATCTCGTCCGACCGCGGCCCACAGTTCACGTCTGAGCTTTGGGGCGCGGTCGCCCATTCGTTGGGGGTCACGCTGCACCGCACCACGGCCTACCACCCCCAAGCCAACGGGTTGTGCGAGCGGTTTCACCGCTCCATGAAGGCCGCACTCATGGCCGGCCTTCAGGACGACGGTTGGGCCGACCGGCTGCCGTGGGTCCTTTTGGGCCTTCGCACGGCCCCCAAGGAAGACCTCCAGGCGTCCGCCGCCGAGCTCGTCTACGGCCAGCCGCTCCGCGTCCCGGGCGAATTCGTGCCCGACGCTACCAGTCCCTGGTCCGCCGCTCGCCAGCGCTCGGACCTCCAGGAGGCCGCCCGACGATTTGCCCCCATCCCGCCACGGTGGCCCCCAGTCCTACGTCCCCCCCGGCGCTTCGCACAGCGGAGTACGTCTTTGTGCGTCATGACGCGCACCGGGGGCCACTCCGGCCGCCGTACGACGGGCCCTTCCGGGTCCTGCGACGGGGCGACAAGTCTTTCATCGTCGACTTCGGCGGCCGGCCGGACCGGATTTCTGTGGACCACCTCAAACCGGCGCACATGGACGTCGACCGACCACCACGGTTGGCCCTTCCTCCGTGGCGAGGCCGCCCCCCGTCCACAGTTCCCCCCGCTCGACCACCCTCCACCACGTCGGACCCCTCCCCACGACCCTCCAGGGGTCGCTTCGGCCGGGTCATCCGGACCCCCCTTAAATTGACCCTGCCGGTGCAGGTCGATTCTGGAGGGGCGTGTGTAGCGGTTACCGCTGGATGCACACAATCGCCTTGCACCGACCGGCCAGAACACGGCCAGACGCGCCTCTCCCGGGCATGCCCGGACTCACTGTTCCCGGGCACGCCCAAACCTCCCGGGCACGCCCGCTCTCGCCTTTCCAGGGCTCGCCCAGAGCGTCCGGGCATGCCCGCTATCGCCTTTCCAGGGCTCGCCCAGAGCGTCCGGGCATGCCCGCTATCGCCTTTCCAGGGCTCGCCCAGAGCGTCCGGGCATGCCCACTCTCGCCTTTCCAGTGCTCGTCCAGAGCGCCCGGGCACGCCCAGCCTCGACTTGCCAGGCCGCAGCCAAACACACCCGGGCAGGTCCAGACTCGCCTTTCCAAGGCTCGCCCTTGACACCCGGGCATGCCCGGTATCGCTTTTGCCGGGCAAACTTCCCGACATAAATGTGTATATATATTGCTGCCCGATAAACGGGCTTGTCAGAATACCTGAGCTGTTTTGTTTCAATAAAGCAACTCGGACGAATTCCGTCTTTGGTCGCGTCAATTCTTTCGACTCGCGTTGGACCGCAGTTCCTTCAATATATGTCAATAGGCAGTTAGTGGTGTTGGTGCAGAGTGAAGGAAGAGTCATTTAGCAGAGAAAGAAGAGAGTAAGGCAAAAATAAATAAATATAAATGAATAGACAAGGCAAAACTGCAGTACTCGCCTGCGTACCAAATAAGTTTATAAATACTTGAGGAGTTAAAGATCAGAAGCAAGGAATAAAATAACTCCCACAGTATAATATAATCACTAAAACAATTACAAAAGGAGAAAGCATGTGAAAATGCAAAGCCCATCAGCGTCCGTTTGTATTCAGACGACTTCTTCTTCCATATGCTCAAAATAATGAAAACAGTTTTTAAAAAATACAAAATGAAAATTGATGATTTTATGCAGCCTTGACCTTTGAGCTTTAGATCTAACAAAAAAAAAATTAGCTTCTAGCTTTTGATTGGTAAACCAATTCAGTGACACAATGTGCAAATTCTAAGAATTCAATTGGACAATTGGACAAAAATTGATTATTTTATGCAACCTTGACCTTTTTGATCTAATAACAATCGGCTTGTAGCTTTTGATTGGTGAGCCAATCGAGTGACACAATATGCAAATTCTTAAAATTTCAGGTCAATCAGATGAAAATTGATCATTTTATGTGACGCTGACCTTTGATCTTTTGATAAAATTATGAATTTGCCTTCTCCATATCCTCATAATAAAGCTTTGTTGAAAGTTTGATGACAAAACTCAAATGGTAAATTGACATTTCAGGTCAATTGGATGAAAATTGATGACTTTATGTGATGCTGACCTTTGACCTTTTGACCAAATTATTAATTTGCCTTCTCCATATTAGCCTAATAGAGCTTTGGTGAAAATTTGATGCCAATAGCTCAAATGGTAAAAGGTTACAGCACAGACAGACACAGACAGACAGACAGACAGACAGACAGAGAAGTGATTACAAAACCTGGTCTCCTGCTGTGCAGGGGACGGGCTAACCAGACATGCACAAGGGCATTGAAAATAGGAATACCTCAAATTCAAACAGTTATAGACCTACAAAGATAATGATATGGTAGTTCAGTTTCAAACAAACAAATAATCAAAATCAATTGGCGACCTCACCTTAAAGTGCAATATACAAGCAAAGAAATCTCTCAATTCAGCTTGTCTGCTGAAGCTCAGCAACCTGAAGGGAACATGGTAAGCACAGTGTGGTACAGTACTATGGAAATGTGATGATGCCCCTCACGTCATGGCAAAGTATTATGAACAAAAACGATGAAACGTAAAATTACATGCAGAATAATTTGTTCATTAATCCATGTGGAGTAAGGTGAGGTAGTTTATAGAATGGGGGGGGGGGGGGGGGGTGGGGAAGGAGGGTACCTCTGTTAGGAAAGGTGAGAGCGAGATCAACCCATCTCGAGTTTGCTGAACAATTTTCACTTTCAATTGCCCGTTATAGGTTCAGGTTGGCATTGATACCCGAGAGGTGTAAACACTCGCCTCTGAGCTGCGTAGCCTGTGTTTGAATCTCGACCCAACTGTAAACTACCATCTTGGTGTTTTGTAGGCACGGCGAGACGAGACCTCCTAAATTTCCCTCACCCTCCCCTCCCAAACTCCCCTCACCCCACCCCTCTAAATTCCCCCCTCACCCCACCCCTCTAAATTCCCCCCTCACCCCTCCCCTTCAAAACTCCTGCTTTGCCCCTCCCCTCCTAAACCCTCCGTTTCGTTTTGTAAACGTTTTGTAAACGCAAACCTGATTGATCTCTCCATACAGGTTGCTTCTGACAAACCAGACTTAATCTGCTGAACAGAAAATTTCCTCCTTCAAGATGTCTCTGATTCTTTAATATATCTTCCTGGTTACTCCCTCCTCCGGTATGATAGACATGAGCCTCGCCCTGGAGATAGGGTTGCTTTCTTTATCAAAAACTCTCTTCCTCACTCTCCCTGCACTGCCCTCTCGCCACCTCACCCCAGGAGTACCTCTGGCTTAGGCTTCCCCTTCACTCCCACCTTTTGTTCATATGTGTGTTGTACCGTCCACCAAACAGTGATGACTCCATTTACATGTCGATGTCTGACAACATGGACCAACTTCTATCTACTGATCACAACTATCTCTTCCTCATATGTGGTGATTTCAACTGTCATCATGCCAGCTGGCTGGGTGTGGGTACCTCTCTCACCAGCCATGGCTCCTCAGCCAAGGACTTCTGTGACCAACTGGGACTGACAATATCTGTCAATTTCCCGACCAGGATCCCAGTCAACGGAGCATATTCTCTTCTAGACTTGGTTATGACAAACTTCCCTGCAAATGTCTGATGCTTTTCTTCTGTCCGATCGGTTCATCTGACCATATGCTTGTTAAAGTGGACATCTCTCTGACCATTCTCAGAGAGCCTCCTCAGCGTCGACGAGTCTGGCATTTCACTCAGGCCAACAGGCACGGTCTTCAAGCAGCCATCAAGAATCTGGACTGGTCTCCCATCTCTACTGCCTCTGACAACTCAACCTGGGAATCCTTCCAAAGTAAATTGCTCTCTCTCATGCACAGATCTATCCCATCTCGTCTTAAATTGTCATACCCTTCCTCCCGTCCATGGTACACAGAATTTTGTGGTGAGGCACTTGCCCAGAAACTACTTGCCTTCGCCTACTGGAAGGAAAATCCAATGTAAGGCAATCTCATTTCCTATCACAAATCCTGGAACAAGTGTGTGTCCACCCTCAGGAGAGCCAGTAAACAATATCTCTCAACTCTCAAGACTGAACTCTCAAACCTGTCTCCCTCTTCCAGATCCTGGTGGTGTCTGGTCAAATCCATTTCTGGTGTTTGTTCCCCGTCCATCCCCTCTCTTACCTCAAACGGCTACACAGCTGACTCCACACGTGAAAAAGCTGAATGCCTCAACTCTGTGTTTGCCTCAAAATCTTGTGTCCCAAACCCGTCTCTCTCTCTGTACCCACCATACCCAGTCGTGCCCAGCTGCTCCTGGACTCTGTGTCCATCTCTCCTGACAAGGTGGAGAAGTTTGTGAATCATCGACTCTGATTCTGCAACTTGACCAAACGGCATCAGCCCATAAGTCCTAAAATCCCTGCTCTGCCACTCTTTCACATACTCTTTCTGTTCTCTTCACCCTCTCTTTTGCTCAAGGTCATCTGCCATCAGCTTGGAAATCAGCCAACATCACCACTTTACACAGAAAATGTGCAAAAACAGATCCTTGTAACTACAGACCAATCAGCCTGCTCCCAATTATCAGCAAAGTCATGGAATCCATCATTGCTTTGGATTTAAAATCCTTCCTCTTCTCCAATTGCTTGATATCTGATCATCAATTTGGTTTCAGACCAGGTCACTCTACTCTGGACATGCTGCTTCTGCTTTCTCAACAACAGATGGAGGTCCTCAATGTCAAACAGGAAATTAGAGGCGTCTCCCTTTACATATCTCATGCCTTCGATGTGGTCTTGCACCCCGCTCTGCTCGCCAAACTCTAATTATATGGTATCCATGGAAATCTGCATGCATGGCTTGCGGACTTCCTCTCTGGTCATAGTCAACATGTGGCCCTGAATGGGTTTCTCTCATCTCCCCTTCCTGTGCAGGCTGGAGTTCCCCAAGGCAGTGTTCTGGGCCCTGTGCTTTTTCTGGTCTTCATCAATGATCTCTCCGACTCTCTGGAAAATACTCTCTGTCTCTTTGCTGATGACTCCACTCTCTGCCGCTCCATGCTTCATCCCTCAGATCGGCAGTCTGCAGCCTCCTCACTCTCTGCAGACCTGGACAAAATCACAGACTGGTCAGACAAGTGGAACATGTCTTTCAATCCTGATAAATCTCACACTCTCACTATGTCTCTCCGAAAAGACTGACAGGACAACCCTGCCATCTTGTTTCTGAACAATCCTCTCCAAGAAGTTCTGTCACTGAAGCTTTTGGGTCTCACTATCTGCCATGATCTTTCCTGGGAAAGCCACATTTCCAGGCTGGCCTCCAAAGCCAGTCGCCGACTGGGCATCCTCCATCGTGTGAAGTCCTTCCTTGGCACACCTGAGCTCCTCACCACATACAAGGCTTTCATCCGCAGCTCAATGGAATACTGTTCTCCCATCTGGGATGGTGCTCCTGCCTCACACCTAGCTCGGCTTCACGCTGTTGAAACCAAAGCTTTCAGAATAATTGGTATATCCCGCGATGATGCTAACTCCGAGGGCCTTTCACTCACTCACCGCAGGCAGGTTGGTGGTCTTTCTGTTTTCTACAGACTCCTCTCCAGCCTAGCTCCCCCAGCTCCTTCTTTGCTGTCCCCCAAATATTCCTACAGGTTGCACAAGATCTGCAAGCAACCCTCTCATGGTGAAACTGCCAAAATCAAGACTCTCTGCTCACCTTCACTCTTTCATTCCTGTTTTCTCCCGCCTCTGGAACAAACTCCCTCACTCTCTTCAATCCCACTCCTCCCTCCAGGTCTTTAAAACAGCTGTTCACCACCATCTCTTATCTTCCCCCATCCAAAACCTTAATCTTTTCTTCCCCTGTTAATTCACCCCAGATCCACTTTTTGGAAATACCAACTTCCTAGCAGTGACAATGTGTTTTTTTTTACCTCTCCCACCCCCCCCCCTCCCACCCCCCCCTTTCCCATGCCCTCTTCCCCCAAGCCCTCTCCCTCCCACAGATCTCCCGATGTCCCTGTTCTCTACTGTTGTACTTGTGTGCTTCCCTCTCTCTCCCCATCTTGTCTCCCGCTCCCTTTATCATACATTTTATGCGTCAGTTTGTTTTTATGTGATTAATATTAGTTAGCCCTTACACGAGCCTTGATTTTGTCCAAAAAAAAAAACAAAAAAAAACAGTGGTATCTTGCCCTGCCTTACTCTATTATTAATAACAATGACCGCACTGTCGTCACAACTTGCGAAAAAATCCGGTAATGGACCAATTGCAAAACGCGCATTTAAAGCACTCTTAAAAGATGAGCAGTGCGATTGGGAAACACACATTTCATGTGCTATTTAAAAATTAACTTGACACCTCTTATCCATGTCACCCTCCCCAAGGTTACATAAGAACGAGTTGATTTGTCACATGGTCACAGATTGCTTAACCCCAATATGGGGCCATTCAAAAATGTTTTTTTTTTTTTTTGTAGTAATTTGCGCAACATCATGCTTGATTAATTGTATCATGTAATATCGTGTTTAATTACCGTGTGTGTTGACATACCGTGAGGTCTGACAGGTTTTAATAAACTTCACTATTATTCAACATATAATTAGATTTTTTGGGGTCTGTCAGTCAGTAATACTCGACCCACACAAAGCCAATGGATATTTGACGCAACAAACCAGGGCAGTGTATAATCACAGAGGCCTACAGGTCTAATGTGTTCAGCCCACCAGAAAAGTGAAGATGGCGGTCATATAATTTTGTCTCTGTGCTATGGTGGGTGGTGTCGAGCGACAGATGTGGGTGCAGCTGTCCAACAAATGGGTGCACATTTCAAAAATCGACCCCAAGAAGAACCCCAACAACAACAATAACAATAACAACAGCAACATGAAGCTCTTGTCGACCTGCGACATGTCACAGGTAAAAAGCAGCTAAAAGCCAATTGACCCATCATTCATTTTCCCCATTCATGCCCAATAACTCAAACCCATTCCATTTATCAATAGGTGTGCAGCTAATTATGCATCTTGATAACCAAACAGAATATATTTGCCTTGCCAGCTCTGGTGTAAACATATGGTCAGTACAAATTTTGTCATCGATTATTAGTGCCCTCAGTGCAATTGTTGGCACGATAATGCTTTGGTGCCAACATTCACTCAGTGAATAAATATAATAAAACTGTAATAATAATAATAGGAAGAAGAAGAATCTTTAATATGTTAAACCCCGATAGCTAAGGAACTCACCACTGTTGCTTCTCTTGCACAAGAGTCAAACCCCAGCTGTGCATACAAAAATGGAACAAACGTTACCTCGAGTCACATGGTGAAGTGAAAAATGGTTCACAAGATGGATAATGGTCTCAACTACAAATCTGTTTTAATAATTATCACCCAAGTGGTTCCCGCATCACCATTATGCACATATCAATCACAATCCAGAACACGTCAAACAACCTCACCACTTGCACAGAAATGTTGTAAAAAAAATAAAAAATAAAAACAGCTATGGGATCTCCCCAGCAAACAAAAGAAAAAATTTCAAAGATTGGAGTAAAGGTATTTATACCATGATGGTGGTCTTAGTCTCTTCCTGATACCAATGTAGAACTTGAGAGCCAGTATGGACCATTCCTTTTCTGGTTTCAACGACTGCAGAAAGGTGACACATTGTCATATCCTTTGTTTCAAGGATTAAGACATTATCGATCTGTGACAATCATATTGCTATGATGAACATTCTGCGTCTTATTACAATTCATATATGTATCTGACACGCTTTAAAACCACCGATCAAATACATGCATTGGGTCATGGGCTTGCAACAAAAGACGCCATGTTTTTCCAACAAATAGAGGAGAGCTGGACAATAATCATGATGAAGCGGTCCTCTTAGGTGGTATGCTGCTCAGAGGAGCCTATAGTCGAACATTGGTTATGTTACAAACTCTTGGGGCAGGATGCCAGATGGGGGTATTGTGGGTTTATTCGTGTTGCTTTCCTGGTTTTGTAGTGTCTGCTGGAGGGTACCGTTGGAGTTGGCGGTTTCACAGGCTTGCAGCCAGAAATGTAGAGGCCCGAACCCGGGTGTAGCACCCTGGGAGGCTACCTCATCATCTGGAGTGTAATCTCAGGTCCCCTCCTCTGGCAATTTGCGACTGGAGCCGTGAATAGCATGGGATTCAGGGAGGCCCTTCCGAGGTCACTGTTTGTGCCATCTGGAATACTCCTTGCTTGTCGACAAAGTTCCTGGAGCCCTCCTTTATTTTTGTGTGGGCCAATCATCGGCAGTACCTCGTTTTATTTTCCCATCGTCTTTCTTTGCTTTTCAACTCAGAAAAGTTTCAACGCTCTTGGTTTTTGGGGTCGACCCTTTCCTTATGGTATTAAAAAAATTAATAAAAAATATTACAAGGTGATTGACAAGTCTATTGAGAGGGTTTCTGAGACCTTTATTCAATCTCCCAAGCCAAAAAAGGTGATTTGAAGTGTTTTCTCGAAAGGTGTTGGACTAAATTAAATTGATGTAAAGGTCGGTAGTTTGTAATCCAAGGTGTTCATGCTATTTTGTGGCCTTAGTTCATTCCACTACTACCTTCAGCTTGATTTGAAGGTACAACCTCTGGGATGCCAGTTCATCACCTTCAACCTTAGACCATCAACATAATCATCATTCAGGTGCTCATTGTCTTCAACGCTCCTTGACAATCAACATAATCATCATTCGGGTGCCATCTTTGAAAGTGAGAGAATGGTGCAAAGGTTCGATTATTCGAAAAGAGCTGCATGGTGTAAACTAATGGTCACGTGAATTTTGCATCGCATGAAGAGATGCGTATTGCATGACGCTCTGAGGCAATGAGGCATCCCCACACATGCTTTGTAATACAACTTTGTTCTTTCAAAATATACAGTAAACATATGAGGGGATCCTATCGATTGTGATCAATCCATAGCTAGTGGTAACATTTTTTTTTTCTCAACGGTCCTCTTAAAACAATTGAAAACTTGAACATGAAGATAAAAAATTGTAATTTTATTTTATAGACTGTCTCAGATATACTGATCAACACCTGCACTCGTAACCTTCATACTGTAGAATTTTGTTAAGAGGAAGAGTCTTTGAGATTCATTTCAGAAAAATAACATCGAAAAGAATGTAGTTGAACTTAAAAAAAAAAAATTGCTGATCATTTCATTCAAAATAGTCTGAAAGACAGTTAATCTTAACGAGACTTATACGTGTGCATGAACCACCTTTAGAGGCCATTTTTCCCCGCAGAGCAGGGGTTGGCCTTTTTGGGTACCGTGGTCCCCTTTTTGAAGCAATGTTTTACGGCCGGATGCCCTTCCTACCGCCAACCCTGTTAGTCACCTCTTGTGACACACAAGGAATTCCCAGTGAACTGGTACTCAATTTGCTGACCTCGGAAGGATGACAGGCTGAGTCAACCCCCCTTGGCATTAATTCAGCAATCGACTGGGATTCAAACCCAGGATCCTAGGATCCCAAGCCGACACCCTAACCGCTAAGCCAACACCAGGCTGTATGTGACTCGAAAACTGGCTCGAAAACTTGAAAACATGCATAAAAGGGAAAAAAAAGAAAAAAAAGAACGAGAAGCAAACATAGATAAGGTACCCACCTTTTCATCCTTAAATAGAAACAGTGTTTGGAAGTTCAACAAAATGACTTTATCTTGAAAACGGTGCGTGAGGAAGCGGGAGTTATCTTCACGGTATTTCACTCGACTCTTGAATGTTCCAACAGGTCGATCAGCTGAAAAAAAAAAAATTAACACATTCATCGTTAATAATAATAATGCTTGCTTAGCATGAGAAATCGGAACAAGCGAAGCATAAACAGAATATAAATCCCAAGCAGACCTAGGAACTTCTTCATTTGTCCCATTGACACATTCTTCTTCATTAAAAGATAATTGTCCTTGTGTTCTTGCACTGTCCCCCAAAGCAGCAACAAATCCAAAACCTTCTCCTTGTAGTGCAGAGGGCGCTCTGCACCCAGAGTAACAGAAAGGGGAGGTGGGTAGCAGGAGAAACAGCAATAATTAAAAAGACCAGCAATCTCAGTGAAATAAATGAACTTTTCATCAATAACCAAATAACTTTTTTAGGCTCACTTGGCTGCATCTGGATGAGTTTGAGGGTAGAGGAGTAGCAACTGACACCCCAATCCTATCCAGGTTCCTTCTGATGACTCTAATGTAGTATTTGGTCTTTAATTGCTGGTTAACAGCACGGACAAACCCCATGGATTGGCATACATGGGAGGGGGGGGGGGGGGGGGGGAGGAAATTCCTCCTGAGGGAATGCCTCACTGAGTGCAGCGAGAAAAGTGGTGTCATTGTTGTGATGGTACCTAGAGTGTATCCCAATGTGACACCACTTCCCCCAAGTTCAGTGGCTGTTTGTCTCGTCAATATGTTCATGTGTGTGCGTCAGCTCCATTATGATCCTGAGACCTTGTATAAAAAAATAAATAAAAAAAAGCATCACTTCCATTGCAAACTATATTTAACTTGTGAAATAGCAATATATTATGCAATCCTCTGTTCCCTCTCTGTCAAACTCTCCTTGTGTAGCCCACAGGCACTTGGTGACCTTTCGCCTTATGAAGGGTGAGCTCCATGAAACAAAATCAGTATTTTTGGTTTAAAATATATTATTTCATTGTCAAAACTCATATAGTATGAAAAGAGAAAGAGGAAAGAAGAGAGTGGAAAAGAAGAGAGGAGGAAGAAGAAGAAAAATAAGGGGAGTAGAGGAGTCGAGGAGTGGGGGAGTGGACAAGTAGAGGAGGAGAGGAGAGGAAGAGTAAAGGAGTGGAGAAGTAGAGTGGTGGAGGAGAGGAAGAGCGGAGGAGAAGAAGAGAAGATAGGAGATAATATAGGAGAGAAGTGAAGAGAGGACGTAAGATAAGAAGAGGTAATAGAAGAGTGAATGTTTGTGTGTGGCAGGTCTGCTAACAGCCTTAGATCCTGTAAGCAAAAAAAAAAAAAAAAAAAAAAAGACAGAGAAGACGAGGAGTGGGAAGAAGAGACAGAGATAGAAAATACATAACTCGTCCAAAAGAGCTGCAGATTAACATTTTCATCATAATTTCCCAGTCAATAACCCACATGGTTCCACAACAATGTTAATTTTACAGGTTGGTGCCACGTATCTTGATGTTGATATGTAGCGCCAATCGCCAATCACCAACACTAAATGACCATTCACTAGATATACAGGTATCACTGCCAGTTGGCATTTCATCAGAGATGGTTTAGAACAACATTGTAGTTACAAGCACCATGCCACATGCGAACTACGAACACACTAACTACGAACAAGATAGTGCAGGTGACATGATAATAGAAACGGCAGGTAATACTTGAAACAAGATAATAACACGCCACATCACACAATATCAATTTAATAGGTCAATTACTCTGTGCCCTGCAATTGGCATTCAGGCAATCAATCATCTGTTTCCTAATCAATTTCCTCCAGCTGCAACAAGGATTATTATCTATGTTATAAAAGGAGCCGTGTCTCTCTGTCTGTCTGTCATGTTATAACTTGAGAACGAATTAACGGATTTCAATGAAACCAATGACGGTAGATTCAGGGAACTCCTGGGAAGGTTTGTGATGCAAAATAAAAAATAAAATAAAAAATAAAGAAAGGAAGGTTCGTTTATGGGTACATGAACACACGTATCGAAACTGCAAACACGAAGTTGCGACGCTGGTTATCCCTTATCCCTCCAAGGAGGGCAGGATCTCCCAGGAATCATTTTTTGTTCATGCTCCATATATTAGTCATCACACCTATACCAAGGAAACAAAGCCCCGCTTTTTAGCATTTACGCAACGGCAGAGACTAGGAGACCTCAGAGTTTGTTTCCTGCCATGGCTCATGCCTAATACGTATCCCAGACAGTTTGATCAAAAGAGAGAAGAGAGGGGAGGGTCAGAAATATTTTTTAATTTTGATCTTCCTCTTAGTGTTGTATATTATTTGCTAGCCGGTATCTATACACCGCCTAATTTTATTTTTTTCCCATTAATAAAATCTGTGAATGGATACGAAGAATGGATGCACAGGTGAACGTTCTTCTTTGGATAAAAAGAGCAACCTATAAGAAGACGACCACTCCTTTTGCATCTTCAGGTACATAGGGCTGCCGAAGCAGTTTCCTAGGCTATTTGGAGCACAATCCTGGATGGGTCACCACTCTGACGCAGGATACTTGAATGGCTCATTCTTTCCAATAATCTGGTACTCATTTTGTCGACCTCAGAAGGATGAACAGGCTGAATCAATCCACCTGGTATTAATTCAACAGCTTGAGCAGGGGCTTAGAACTCAGGACCCTGAGTTCTCAAGGCAGCCACCTTAATTAAGCATTAAGCCAACACCAGGCTTGTAACCTATAAAGTAACCGACAAATACCTTGAACTCTAATCTTATTGCCACATTGAGCTCTCACTTCTGTGTCAATAAGATGCTTGACACAAACAGCAATACCTACCCAGCTCTCCTTGAGCTATTACTTCAAACACAACCCAGCTATCTTGAATGTCTGTGCTGGTGTGCTTCAGGTACAACACCTCCCTCTTTAGCTCATCGGCAGAAGTTTGGGCAGATACCTGCGGGAAGAGACAGTGTGAATAAGATGGAGCAAATGCTGGGTTTATTTTTTCATAATCTGCTATTAGTCCGGCAGCTAAGCTAAATATAGCATAACAATTGTGCATTTTGTGAGGAAAGCACCAAATTTGGCACACTAGTAGACTATCATATTATGAAAAGATCTGGATATTGGGCCATCTCAGATTCAGAGATTTGATTTTTGCAAGATTTTGCAGATTTGCAAGCTGAGATTGCAACACCAGGGACGGCCGACTCATTCCTGCGAGCTGCCCACGTCACCCGCACAAGAAGAGCTCATCAAATCACTGCAGCGGCGCTGCACATCCTGCAACACCGTGCGCATGAACGCCACTGTATGACATATGCTGATGATGCAGAAGACCTGCCTGAGTTCGAAGACTGGTGTCACCAGAGAGGAGAAGACATTCCCAACTTTCAGTACTGGGCAACTGTGCTGGAACTAGAGATGTTGGTACTGGTCTACGTGCGTTCTCTGCGGCAGGCTTCATTCACGATGTACCTTGATGCCCTGACGGAACTGGTCCCATGGTTCCATGCCTTAGACCACACACACTATGCCAGGTGGGTCCCTGTTCACCTGAGGGACATGGTTGCACTCCCAATGAAGCACCCAGATGTAGCCAGAGAATTCAGGGCTGGCAACTTCACTGTACAGAAGATGAAGAAGGTGTTCTCTTCGATCCCAATCGAATCGAAATCTTGCAAAAATCAAATCTCTGAATCTGAGATGGCCCAATGTCTACGAGTGTGCCAAATTTGGTGCTTTCCTCACAAAATGCACAATTGTTATGTTAAGTTGCCCCACTATATAGATATCTCATTAGCCAGATACCAAGCTGATAGGATAACTCAGAGGTAGTGCACTCGGCTTTGAGCTGCACAATTTTGTATGATACCTGAATTGTCTGTAAACTGTCATGTAGGTGCTTCACATGCACAGTGTTGCATCAAATAGTATGCTGTCCATGCAAGAGGATGTTAAGTTGGCTGTCCTGTCTGCTATCGTTCACTAGTGGATGTTAGAGATCCAAATATTACTTTCAAAAAGAGATGCCATGATGTAACCTGAGCAGACTCGTATATCCTGCTTTCATCTAGCAATTTGATCACATTCACATACAGTGCATTCAGAAAGTATCCAGACCCCTTCACTTTTTTCACATTTTGTTATGTTGCAGACTTATGCTGAAATCGTTGAAATTCATTTTTTCCCTCATCAATCTACACTCAATACCCCATAATGACAGAGAGAAAACAGGATTTTAGAAAGTTTTTCAAATTTATTAAAAATAAAAAACTGAAATATCACATTGACATAAGTATTCATATCCTTTGCTATGACACTTGAAATTTAGATCATCTTTGAGATGCTTCTACACCTTGATTGGAGTCCACCTGTGGTAAATTCAATTGATTTGACATGATTTGGAAAGGCACATCGCTGTCGATATAAGGTCTCACAGCTGACAATGCATATCAGAGCAAAAACAAAGCCATGAGGACGAAGGAACTGCCTGCAGAGCTCAGAGACAGGATTGTGTCGAGGCACAGATCTGGGAAAGCCTACAAAAAAATCTCTGCTGCATTGAAGGTTCCCAAGAGCACAGTGGCCTCCATAATGCTTAAATGGAAGAAGTTTGGAACAACCAGGACTCTTCCTAGAGCTGGCCTCTTCTCAGTGAAAGACACATGAAATCTCGCTTGGAGTTTGCAAAAAATCACCTAAAAGGACTCTCAGACTGCGAGAAACAAGATTCTGTGGTCTGATGAAACCAAGATTGAACTGTTTGGCTTCTGTCTGGTCACTCTGCCATAAAGCCCAGATCGGTGGAGTGTTGCAGTGATGGTTGTCCTTCTGGAAGTTTCTCCCATCTCCACACAGGATCTCTGAAGCTCAGCCAGAGTGACCATTGGGTTCTTGGTCACCTCTCTTACCAAGGCCCTTCTCCCCCGATTGCTCAGTTTGGCCAGGTGGCCAGCTCTAGGAAGAGTCCTGGTTGTTCCAAATTTCTTCCATTTAAGAATTATGGAGGCCACTGTGCTCTTGGAAACCTTCAATGGAGCAGAGATTTTTTTGTAGGCCTCCCCAGATCTGTGCCTCGACACAATCCTGTCTCTGAGCTCTGCAGGCAGTTCCTTCGACCTCATGGCTTGGTTTTTGCTCTGATATGCATTGTCAGCTGTGAGACCTGATATCGACAGGTGTGTGCCTTTCCAAACCATGTCCAATCAATTGAATTTACCACAGGTGGACTCCAATCAAGGTGTAGAAACATCTCAAAGATGATGAAGAGAAATGGGAGGCACCTGAGCTAAATTTCAAGTGTCATAGCAAAGGGTATGAATACTTATGTCAATGTAATATTTCAGTTTTTTCTTTTTAATAAATTTGCAAAACTTTCTAAAATCCTGTTTTCTCTTTGTCATTATGAGGTATTGAGCGTAGATTGATGAGGGGAAAATGAATTTAAACGATTTCAGCATAAGGCTGCAACGTAATAAAATGTGAAAAAAGTGAAGGGGTCTGAATACTTTCTGAATGCACTGTATATACATGAGGTCTGACAATAAAGGTCCAATGTTAACGCAATATAAAATTTTATTGTAAATGTACCAATTATGTTTCGTGTTCATTGTGTTCATTGTGTTCATAATTATGTTCATTCATTTCATTCATTCATTCATTCATTCATTCATTACCAATTATGTTTAGTGGTCACCTTCAAAGTAACTTCCCTGCGAGTATATAGACACTTGCCAACGTCACTGCCATGCCTCAAAGCAGGAAGTTGGTGACAAAGGCCATTTCGCCCATTGGTCATGGCTCTCTGGATATCTTCTATTTATGCAAAATTAGTTTCTTTAATATAGAATTTTAGACATCAGTCAGATCGGACCAACTTTCTCACCCTTTCAACATTTTGGCAAGTGATGGGAGTCTGACCATGCATTATCATTCACGTCCATTCTCCCTACCACCAAACCACTCAGCCTACTCAAACACACGTGATCTTGAGATTGCATCATCACAATACATCAGCTTCAACTTGTTGAAAATGACCATGCTACTTTCACTCAGTTTTACCAAAAACTTGATGATGATTCTGTGTTCCATAAATTTGTCTTTCATTTTCGGAACACAATTACAACACTTATAATTTTTAACAAAACTCCAGTACAGCTACAAAACACAACCGATCGATGCAACAGCTAACACAGTACTAAAAGGAAGATTACAATGCACGCCCAATTATGAAACCCAATCCACCTGTCGAGAAAAACATCGGTCCTGGTACTTTATTGTCAGACTTCGTATATGCATTTAATAGGTTCAACTAAAATAATATCCAAACTGACTTCCAAAGATCTCAACAATGTTTTGTCCAGAGTTAGATTATTTTTAAATGCTTCTGTTAAAATACAATCCATCACACGTTTAACTTATAACTCCGGCTCTTTGTTTGTCAAATCAAACTGCACGTTACTAACTTTTCCCAAACGAGATGGGAGCCAATTGATTGCACCGACCTTGAGAGAAACACAGTTTTCCGGTTTCTTTGTTTCAACGTAAACTTCGATGATCAGGTCTCCCGCAGCCATCTTAATCTGAAGGTAAAAAAGTTCCTGACACTTTAGAAAGTCAGAGATATTGTAACCTCATCTTTGTGTTTGCTTTATCAATAACAGAGCACCCTCCCCTGCCCCTTTCCTGGGCCACCATCAAGTAAACTACAAATAACAGGATGCTAACATGGACGTGATTATGCAACTTATTTTCACCGAATGGTGCATTAACACAAGGTACAGTTGAACAAAGAATAATTAAAATGGTTGATGATATTGTTGCGGTTTTGAGAGTGTACATATAACATCATTAAAGGTTAAAGGTTTGCCCCCATAGTTAGTCCACAAGCAACACGTAGGCCCATTATAATTAGTTATGTCATAATATGTGTAAGAGTAGGCCATTTCCCTAGTGACATCTGCGTTGTGTAAAGAAATAATAAGCGTAGGTCCTTTTCATTTTGCGGCCACCCTCCAATCTCCATCATGGGCATAATCGATCCCGCGCCCCATTTGGCATCCCACAATTTGTTATGCTTTGGGCTACCCACGGCAGTTTGTTATGCTTTGGCCGCCAGCAGCGTTCGCTGCCCTTGGTTTCGCTCGAAACTAGTCAAATAATACCACGAGGTAGGCCTGGAAAGGGGGAGGAGCGCGAGGACGAGGTGTGGCCGCATCAAGCAGCGCGTCAGAAGGCGGTGACGGTAAGGGCAACAACCAACCAGGGCTCGGTGGGCATGGCATGCTAGGGCGTGGCAAGAAACGTCTGGTGAGTTCGAGAGGGTTCCAAGGGCGTGGTAATAAAACCCTTGGCGCGAGGCCCCCACCTCAGATGGGTCGGCACCAGTTGAGCTGAGGAGAGGAGTTCAGATGAGAAGGGAGAGGCACTCGGCGAGTTCACCTGAGATGAGAACGGAGTCACGCATCGCGAGCGAATTGTATTGAAAGAGCGCATTGAGATACGCATTGAGATACTGAAGAGCGCATTGTTCGCGGTTATTGGAACTGTTCGCTTATTACGTACGTGGCTGAGCCGCGAGTGTAACCGCCAAATCCAGCCTACCGTTGCCTACCGTTGCCCACGTTGCCCACATTATATAATCCCGCACACGCCAAACGACACGCGGAGAGCTCCTGCCATCTGGTTCATCTGCTTTGCGGTGCGAGTTGGGGACCGGAGAACGAGCTGCCTGGACGCCATCCCTGGACCATCGCCCTGTTCGTCTGCAACCCCGTGTGAGTGTGTCTGAGTGTGACGGGCCCGTTTGTCCAGGGATAAGTTAAGACTGTATAAGGCTGCACTGTGTATTCTTCTTCTTCTGATTGTACAAAGTGTAAATAAATCTGTTATTCCTTTCTTCCCAAATTCGACCGTTTCAGTCATTTCCATCATTGGGTAAGCGTGGCACGATTAAGAACCGCTCGGATCGGGTTAGTCATTGCTAACGGCTCGGGTCACGGGCCGCTACCGCTCGGCATTTCCACTAACACCCGTGATTCGGGCAGGGCTTATTTCCTCGTTTCTGGGCGGCGTTAGTACTTGGGTAATAGCGAATCCCCCGTCCTAAAACCCTACCTAATGCTGTCCGGGAAGGACGTCATAGGTCCCGGGTCCCGTCGGCTAGTAAAAGACAAGGGGACTAATCCCCCCTTGGTAAGGGGAAAGGCCGCCGCTGAGATCCGCAACAATATGTCCATTGTACAAGGACATGATTTGGTTTCTTTCATAATCAATTTGGAGGTGCAGCCCACCTGATACACCTTGAGTAGAAGTGTTTAATCAGCAATTACATGCAACAGCCTGAGTTATTTATTTATCCAAATTGTAGGCAGTCATTGGAGCAGGTTGATACTGATCCTCACGGAAGATTTTATTGGCATACACTAAATGTGGTTGAGGCTAATGGTGCATGACATGCGATATGAAAAACACACACACACATAGAGATAGAGATAGAGATAGAGATAGAGATAGAGAGAGAGAGAGAGAGAGAGAGAGAGAGAGAGAGAGAGAGAGAGAGAGAGAGAGAGAGAGAGAGAGAGAGAGAGATCGAGATCGAGATCGAGATCAGAGAGAGATCAGAGAGAGATCGAGATCGAGACCAGAGAGAGATCGAGATCGAGATCAGAGAGAGATCAGAGAGAGATCGAGATCAGAGATCGAGATAGAGATAGAGATAGAGATAGAGATAGAGATTGTACAAAGTACAAAGTGTAATGATGGTGTAATGATGTAATGGTGTAATGATGGCTTATTTGTGCAAAGTACAAACTGTATCTATCTTTCGGTGTGTGTACCTATAGTATACAAGTAAAAATTTGAGAATTTGTGCTTATATAAAATGTTGGAAGCATTTCGTGTTAAACAAGTGGTTAAACAAGTTTTTTTGGATAATTCGAGGGTGCTGAATTCAAAAATACTGTTTAACCGGTTCAATTTTGGAGTCTTCACCTTCAAATTGTAAAAAACAAAATGCCCGCCATTTTCAGCATAATTTTTGCCATAACTTGAATTTTAAGCAACATAGAAGGCTCAAAATAGTGGCAATACCCATGTTTGTGATACTGAGGATTCCAAATTTACTGTTACCCAAGTTGTAACTAGTTTGGTTTCGCCGCCATGTTGAATTCCAAGATGGCCGCCATATTGATCATCAAGATGGCCACAATGTTGGATTTAAATACAAAGAAACAAATTGAAATATAGTACGCCTGGAGTCTTTTGCAAAGTGTGCTTTGGACTATTTTGAAAAGCGAGTAAAATGAGACAATGAAGGAATTGTGGTCTTGTGGTTGAGTTACATACACCTTCGCCTTCATGTGACCCCAGAGGAAAAGGTCACATGGGGTCAGGTCCGGTAACCGTGGAGGCCATTTGATCGCGTGATTCATAGCCACCCTTTCATGGAAGAGCTCTCCGCCAGTATGTTATCTGGGTTATTGACATGTATATTGATTATACATGTATTGTATACCTGTGATTGTAAACACTATTAACGCCCTCTTGTCATCATCTTCGCCCTCTTGTCATCAATGTCATCTTCTGTACTGCAGAATATTGCCACCAAGGATTTGGCATCGGAGAGCATTCAACATTCTTTGCTTAATGCAGAAAAACTTGGACAGGTGCAGCTGGATGAGTTTGTTCATCAGCGCCTTCTTCAGCCTCCTGATGGCACATGTCATATCAATTTCAATGCCGCTTTACATAGGAACAAAGCACAGACTTTCTCGTCTCTGTATGCTGTAGACTGCAAAGAAAGCAAAGGCAAAGAAACGACCATCAAGGCAGATAGAAACATTCTACAGCGACTTGTGACAGCTTCCAAAGCAGGGCGTGTGATAAACCTGGACCTGATTCTGCAGCATGACCTTATGCCTGTGCCAATTTCACTTGCTGCCATGAATGGGAGTCTACATACAGGCAGTAGCGGTAAATCTCGACTGGCAAATGAGTTGATTCAAGATGTCTCAACCCCAGAACAAGTGACATTAACTGGAAGTACTTGCTTAGTCATTGATGGTCAAGCACTGGTGATGGCTCTTGGAAAGCCCAGCGGAATAACCACATTTGGTGAATATGCAGATGCGTTTGTGAATTCAGTGTTTGCCATGGGGAAAAAATTTGAGAGAGTTGACGTAACTTTCGACCGATACCAGCAGGATTCCATCAAGACTGGAACCAGAATGAAACGTACCTGGGCCTCTCGACCAATACGTCGGGTAATAGAAAACCAAAACGTTCCTCTACCAGACAAATGGACCAACTTTCTCTCACTTGGAGAGAATAAGGCAAATCTAGCAGAGTTTCTTTCTCAGCAGCTCATGACAAATGCGGTGTCTATTGCACCCACAACACTTGTAGTGGCTGGAGGATTTGCACAGATCACAGACGTGAAATCTTCAGATCCAGAGATGGACACATCATCCCTACAGGCCAACCATGAGGAGGCGGACACATGACTTGTTCTTCATTGCGTCGACACAAATGCTGAAACAGTGGTGGTTTTAGTGCATGACACTGACGTGCTGGTCTTGTTAGCTGCTCATTTTGATAAGATGCCATGCACTCAGCTGTGGATGAAGGCAGGAACTCTTAAGAAGCCAAAATACATTCCCATCCACAAACTCCACCAGAAACTGCCACCTTGCCAAGTGGAAGCGTTGCTGCCATTCCATGCAATTACTGGTTGTGACAGTGTGTCACAGCTTGCTGGCCACGGCAAAAAGACAACCTGGAAGGTGTTTCAAACACACAGCCAATTGTTGACAGATCTAGGCACAGAAGATATCACTGAAGAAGTAATCAACGATGCAGAAAAGTTCATATGCCGTCTTTACAAGGTACCCGATGATGTGGACAGATGCGACAAGGCACGTGTAATACTCTTCTCTAAGGGTTGTCCACAGGAGACTCTGCCACCAACATCAGATGCAGTGAGACTACACATAAGGCATGCACATTACCAGGCTTTTATTTGGAAGTGCGCAACCATCGCTACTCCAGTACTCCCCCAAGTAACAGACATGGGATGGACATACATCGATGGGAACTTGGTGCCGAAGTTGATGACGCTATCTCCAATTCCTAAGGCGTGTCGCGAGATAGTAACATGTGGATGTACCAAAGGATGTATAAATGGCCGTTGCAGCTGCAGAAAAGCTGGGCTAACATGCACAGGAGGATGTGCATGTGCATACAACAGACAACTAGAATGCAGAAACAGAACAGACTAAGATAGACAGGTAAACATTTGAGAATGCCAATATTGAGCTATACGGTATTTATAAAGTATAATTACTAAAAGGCAGCCATTTTGGAACTTTACCCCTTTTTTAAATGCACTTTAGAAATGATTTAATATCATTTTTTTTGTTCTAACGAAATTAAAAGCGCATTTGACCAGTGAAAGTGATGTACATAAAAAAATACACCCCAGAAATTACCAAAAATATGGCGGCCATCTTGGAATTCAACATGGCGGCGAAATCAAACTAGTTACAACTTAGGTAACAGTAAATTTGGAATCCTCAGTATCACAAACATGGGTATTGCCACTATTTTGAGCCTTCTATGTTGCTTAAAATTCAAGTTATGGCAAACAATATGCTGAAAATGGCGGGCATTTTGTTTTTTACAATTTGAAGGTTAAGACTCCAAAATTGAACCGGTTAAACAGTATTTTTGAATTCAGCACCCTCGAATTATCCAAAAAAACTTGTTTAACCACTTTCAACACAAAATGCCTACACTATTCGAAAATTCTCAAATTTTTACTTGTCTATAGCGTATCTTTAGGAAAATTTTCGGTGCTAATTTTTCGTACATGTATACACAATCGTCGGTTAAAGCGTATCGAGTATTCTGAGGCCTAGTACTTGTAGGCTTAGGCTACCGTACCGTCTCCGACCTTGTGGTTTTGTTTTTCTCTCAGCGGTTCGTCGAATGCGCTGCAATTATTTTCGTTCTCTGTTTTGTCCCAGTCGTTCACCCCATACCTCCTTGTTTAATATCTCTACTCAAAAAAAAAAAAAACCCAAAAAATATTTCCTTCTCAGGTCTTATTCGTTTATTTGTTGTTCTTATTTGTTCGTTCATTCTTCGTTCACGTTGTTCGCGATCACGTGGTTAGAAATGTATAATCTCTCCCCTGAACAACTATTTTCTCTCATATATTATAACACCTTTTTCTTCTTCTCCTACAAAAGGATGCTTTCGTCTTGCTCACCAAATCTATTCATTCCAAAAAAAAACAATAATACCATCTCTTACAGTTCCTCTTTTCTACATTCCCTAAACTCTCCAGAACTCCACCCCTCCTTCAGCGACCTCAAACGTATTTTTGACTCGAAGGTCTCAAACTCATTTTGCAAAAATTGTTCGTTTCCCATGAATCGTACACTTTTCAAAATCCGATCTCACCCCTCCCCTCCAAATCTTCCCCATCCCCCCTTCCCTCCAAAACTTCCCCATCCCCCCTCCCCTCCAAAACTTCCCCATCACCCCTCCCCTCCAAATCCTCCCCATCACCCATCCCTTTCAAATCTCCCCCCTTGCCCCTTCCCTCCCCTCCCTCCTAAACTCCCCCCACACTCCTCCCCTCCGAGACTCTCCCTCGCTCCTCCCCTCCTAGACTCCCCTCTCACCCCTCCTCCTCAAAGCATCCTCCCTGCTTCTTCCCCCTTCCAACTTTCACCTTCATCTCCCCCAACCTTCTGCCTCGCTCTTCCCCCTCCTCAAATAACACCTCACTGTGCCTCACCCAATCTCCATCAAACCTTTTGTCCGCCCCATTCTTCCCTTTCTCCAAGCTATTCTGAAATCTCTGAAATCTCTGACACACCTTCAACAGCTCTCCCTACCTCTTCCTCCTCTTCCACATCTTACCCTACCCCTCCCCCCCCCCCCCTGTTCTGTACCCGATGCTCCCCCTTCCTCTTCATTAACGGTATGGACCTCAAACATCCGGGGCCTTCGCTCAAACTTGACTGATCTCTCCATACAGGTTGCTTCTGACAAACCAGATGTGATCTGCTTAACAGAAACTTTCCTCCTTCATGATGTCTCTGATGCCTTGGTATCTCTCCCAGGATACTCCCTCCTCCGGTATGATAGATCTGAGCCTCGTCCTGGAGGTGGGGTTACTATCTTTATCAAAAAACTCTCTTCCTCACTCGCCCTCCACTGCCCTCTCTCCACCTCACCCCCAGGAATACCTTTGGCTATGGCTTCCCCTTCGCTCCCACCTTTTGTTCATATGTGTATTGTACCGTCCACCAAACAGTGATGACTCCATCTACATCTCGCTGTCTGATAATATGGACCAACTTCTATCTACCCATCCCAACTCTCTCTTCCTCATATGTGGTGATTTCAATTGTCACCACGCCAGTTGGCTGGGTGTGGGCACCTCTCTCACCAGCCATGGCTCTTCAGCAAAGGACTTCTGCGACTCACTGGGACTGACACAATCTGTCAATTTCCCGACCCGGATCTCAGTCAACGGAGCATCTTCTCTTCTGGACTTGGTTTTGACTAACTTCCCTGAAAATGTCTGCTGCTCTTCTTCTGCTCCAATCGGCTCATCTGATCATGTGCTTGTCAAAGTGGACATCTCTCTGACCATTCTCAGAGAGCCTCCTCAGCGTCGAAGAGTCTGGCATTTCACTCAGGCCAACTGGCACGGTCTTCAAGCAGCCATCAATCATCTGGACTGGTCTGCCATCTCTACCGCCTCTGACATCAACTCATCCTGGGAATTCTTTCAAAGTAAATTGCTCTCTCTCATGCACAGATTTATCCCATCTCGTCTTCAGTTGTCATAGCCTTCCTCCCGTCCATGATACACGGAATCTTGTGGTGAGGCTGTTGCCCTGAAACAACTTGCTTTCGTCTCCTGGAAAGAAAATCCAACGGAAGGAAATCTCATTTCCTTTCACAAAGCCCGAAACAAGTGTGTGTCCACCCTCAGGAGAGCCAGGAAACAATATCTCACCATTCTCAAGACCAAACTCTCTTATCTGTCTCCCTCTTTCAAATCCTGGTGGCATCTGGTCAAATCTGTTTCTGGTGTTTGTTCCCCCTCCATCCCCTCCCTCACCTCAAACGGCTTAACGGCTGACTCCGCACGTGAAAAAGCTGAATGCCTCAACTCTGTGTTTGCCTCTAAATCTTGTGTCCCAAACCCATCCCTCTCTGTACCCACCGTACCCAGTCGTACCCAGCTGCTCCTGGACTCTGTGTCCTTTCCTCCTGACAAGGTGGAAAAGTTTCTGTCAACCCTCGACTCTGATTCTGCAACTGGTCCTGACGGCATCAGCCCACGGGTCCTAAAATCATGTTCTTCCGCTCTTTCACTCCCTCTTTCTGTTCTCTTCACCCTCTCTTTTTCTCAAGGTCATCTGCCATCTGCTTGAAAATCAGCCAACATCACCGCTTTGCACAAAAATGGTGCAAAAACAGATCCTAGCAACTACAGACCAATCAGCCTTCTCCCAATTATCAGCAAAGTCATGGAATCCATCATTGCTTCAGATATAAAATCTTTCCTCTTCTCCAATGGCTTGATCTCTGATCATCAATTTGGTTTCAGACCTGGTCACTCTACTCTGGACATGCTGCTTCTGCTTTCTCAACAATGGATGGAGGTCCTCAACGCCAAACAGGAAATTAGAGCTGTCTCCCTTGACATTTCACGTGCCTTCGATACGGTCTGGCACCCTGCTCTGCTCACCAAACTCTCCTCCTTTGGTATCCATGGAAATCTCCACGCATGGCTGGCGGACTTCCTCTCTGGTCGTAGTCAACGTGTGGCCCTGAATGGGTTTCTCTCATCTCCTCTTCCTGTTCAGGCTGGAGTTCCCCAAGGTAGTGTTCTGGGGCCTGTGCTTTTTCTGGTCTTCATCAATGATCTCTCTGACTCTCTTGAAAATCCTCTCTATCTCTTTGCTGACGACTCTACTCTCTGTCGCTCCATTCCTCATCCCTCAGATCGGCAGTCTGCAGCCTCCTCACTCTCTGCAGACCTGGACAAAATCACAGACTGGGCAAACAAATGGAACATGTCTTTCAATCCTGATAAATCTCACACTCTTACGATGTCTCTCCGAAAAGACCGACTGGACAACCCTCCCATCCACTTTCTGAATAATCCTCTCCAAGAAGTTCTGTCACTCAAGCTTTTGGGTCTCACTATTTGCCATGATCTTTCCTGGGAAAACCACATTTCAAATCTGGCCTCCAAAGCCAGTCGCCGACTGGGCATCCTCCGTCGTGCGAAGTCCTTCCTTGGCACACCTGAGCTCTTCACCACATACAAGGCTTTCATCCGCAGCTCTATGGATTACTGCTCTCCCCTCTGGTCTGGTGCTCCTGCCTCACACCTAGCTCGTCTTCACGCTGTTGAAACCAAAGTGTTCAGAATCATTGGAATCTCCCGCGATGAAACTAACTCCAAGGGCCTTTCACTCACTCACCGCAGGCAGGTTGGTGGTCTTTCCGTCTTCTACTGACTCCTCTCTGGCCTTGCCCCCCCAGCTCTCTCTGGGCTATGTCCCCCAAATATTCCTACAGGTCGCGCAAGATCTGCCTGCAACCCTCTTATGGTTAAACTGCCAAAATCAAGACTTTCTGCTCACCTTCACTCCTTCATTCCTCTTTTCTCCCGCCTCTGGAACAAACTCCCTCACTCTCTTCAATCCCACTCCACCCTCCAGGTCTTTAAAACAGCTGTTCACCACCATCTCTTAGCCTCCCCCATCCAAAACCTTGATCTTTTCTACCCCCGCTAATTTCGGTCCCCTTGTGTTTTATACCTCTCCCCCCCCCCCCCTTCCCACACCTCCTCCCCCCCCCACACTTCTCCCTGCTCTCAAATGTTGTGGTTGTGTACTTCCCCTTCTCTCCCCATCTTGTCTTCCGCTCCCTCTTTTTGTATATTTTGTTTGTCTGGTTGATTTGTTTGTGAAATAAATGTTAGCTCTTTCACGAGCCTCGATTCAGTATACAAAAAAAAAGAAAGATAGAGACCGAGACCGAGACCGAGACAGAGACAGAGACAGAGATAGAGATAGAGGAGTTGAGGAGAACAGCAACCTGCAAGTGAGAGGGTTGGGTTAGATTAGGTTGGGTAGGGTTATGGATTACAGGTGTGGATGCGAGGGTAACATGAAATGGTAGGGCACTGCCATTTCTGAGACCCTGGAGGGAAGAGGCATGCATTAAAGCCATGGATAACATGTCTTCAAAGACCCACACTGCAACATGACTGTGTCATAACCAGATGCAGTGGGCAGTCTAGGGAGGCCGAACGCCCTAATTTTAAAGAAAAATATACGTTAAATAAAAAAATAAAAAAATAGAGATGAGCCCAAACATCTGATCTGCTTCATCATGACCATTGCTGAAAAAGTCAGAGTACAAGAGATTAGGCAACACTTTGAGAGTTAAGGTGGTGAGGAAGCGTTTGAAAATGTTTGCAGCTGTTTTTATACAACAAATTGTGCACAAAGTCCTAAGAGACACGTTTTACGTATTGGTCAGTGTACACTAACTTTTATGTACATGATAGATAGATATCAGATAAAACAATATCTATCGTACCATGTATCCGCACCTTAAACTGCTCGGCCAGGATTTTTCTTTGGAGGAAATAGATTGCTGCCTCACCAAAGAAAATAAATAAATAATACCACTAATAAATATGTAATGTTAATGCAGCATAAGACAGTTTGTTTGAGATAAGTTTATGTTTGTGCTACTGTGCTGTGTTTATTCACGATCAACATCATCGTGAATAACATCATTGATAAATGTGTCAAAGTTTTTTCACCGTGGGGCCTTCCTTCATTTGCACAAGCAGATCGATATTCTTCAGCTTTGTCTTCATCTGCTCCTCAGTAACCTGAAGCACAAGGACGAAAAACTCCAAAATATCACAAGCATTTAAACTCTCTTATTTATCAACGTATTGATAATGATCTATCTTCCGTTCACTGTGAACTTTTACTTATTTATTACGTCATCCACCTCCTTTTTATCATCAGCACAGCACAGATCTCTGAAATTGACATTACTACTACGTATGCCTTACATACTACATGTAAAAGTATATTCAAGCAAACACTTTCCTCATTTTATTCCCTTTAGTGTCCATCTGGGTATATATAATAAGAAGAGCAGAGCAGGCCATCGTTGATGCGATTGGCGTTTTTTTCTTGAGGCTCGGCAAATTTGAAACGCTCCTCATTTGAACTCTCACACTGGCACATCTTACCATAATAATTCACCAATGTCTGTCCGTATGTCTGTCCGTCCGTCCGTTCCCAGGTACCGCAAAAACGGCTGAACCAATCGCAACGATATTTTGGGTGGGTAATCCTGGGACCCCTGGGAGTAGGCTATATTGTTTTTCCAATTTTTCGAAGTTTCCCAATTTTCCAGTTTTTCCAAACACGATGGAATAATATTTACCGATATGAACAGTGATGTGGCTTTTGTTGAAATTCTACATACCAGGAGAGAGTCGATCGACTCCTGACGAACTCAACAACAACAACAACAACAGGCATTTTAAGGCCATTTTCCCTGCAAGAGCATAAGACAGTTTGCCTTAAGAGTTCGACTCCTGACGAACTCCTCCTATATAAACGTGCGGCTCCGAAGTAACACGGCAGCATGTGCAAAGCGACTGAGAAAGACATGTAGCGGCCGCTTCCGTTTTGCAGAATTCAATCCTTTTTCAAAATTGGCGCCATGTACTGTTTAGATTTTGATGATTTGCGTGTGATATGATTTAACGGATGTTTATATGAATCGTTTAAAATAACAAAAAGGTTTCAATTTCTGATATTTTTCCTTTTCATTTGGGCTTCCCAATTGAAGCCCTATCAGAAACGAATCTTTGGAATGAAAGTGGCATATCGAGTCTTGGGGTCCATTTACCTGTGGAGGCTTGCTGGGAAGGGGGTGAAACATCACCTGAGACCAGATCTGCTCTTCCTTGTTTATTGCTAGATTAGCAGTGTCAGTGTTATTTCTCTTTTGGTTGGATGCACCGTTTTTCCTTTTACATCTATATCTATAAAAGGCAAAAATCTGCCTCTCTCCCTCTCTGTATGTATATGTTCTATGCATTGCCACATCTTTTAAGTTACAAACTCCAAACTCATGGTCCAAATACAACATTATGTCAGGGGTAACACAGGCTATGTGGCCGTGGCCTCAAAAGGGGTAGTGTGGGTGGGGTGAGGGGGGGGGGGGGGAAGGTGGGAAGGCAGGGGATACATTCTCTATGTAAATGTGTACCATGTAGCACCACCTAGTGGTGGTAGCACAGGGTATTACGATTCCCTCTGGGCAATGCTGAGGTTAAAGCACTCTCCGCACAGGTAAATTAATTTTAGCAAACAGGACGACTAATTGGTCCGTCATCGATGTGAATGGGGAGGCTCCGCCAGTTCTTAATATAACTGATGTAAAAACATAAAATAATAGCACTTTTGGCGACCAAGCATCGAACATCGTGTGACTCCCTCGGAGAGGGTTGGAACCTGGACTATACCTCCCATTTGAAAGTTTTTCTGCTCTATCGGGAATCAAATCTTATTGCATTTAAATATTTATTTACATATGCAGAATGAAAATTAATATAAAAGGGCCCACATTCTCCATGGGACTACACCGAGTCTAACTAGTGGTCGCACGATCCTGTACCACCTTAAGCAAGGAAACGAGGAGGCCATTTGGCACATCATTGTTGTATTGTACTCCAGGCTGGAAAATGTGAGGGTCATCAAATAAAATGGAAATTAAAGTTATTTCTACCTTGAAAAGGATCCTGTAGTTGGTGATGAGGTCTTCAACTACATTTGCCTCTTGGGGCTGTCGTCCCTCTGTCTGGAAGAGTGTCGGGCCAAACACTATGGCGAGGTTTCTCGTTGTCATCTGGTTGATGTGTGAGCAATACTGCACACTGTCACATGCCGATCGCAGCACCATGTTAGCCCTGGCCTCAATAAATGGCCATATTGTTATTGGTTCCAATACAAGGTTAATCACAGAGCTATTGCCATCAAGCATCACATCACTTGAGCATGGTGCAAGATCGAACTGCATTTCCACGCATCTATGTGAATAAAGGTTTTCCAGTTTTTATGTTTGTATTTTAAAAACATTGTTACATTCAACACATGTGTTTCTGTTGCAAATGTGATGGTAGATTTTCATCTGTTCTTTGTCAGAGCAATGAGACAACTCACAACAAGTCATGAACTTGCCCGTGGCTAGGAAATAATCATGGACATGTTGCCATTTGGTCACATGGTGTGGGAATTTCCATTGAGCAGCCATGGGAGTCGAATCCACACCAGCAAGGTCATAATGCAACAATAATTTACCCACTAAAGCGCCAAACCATTCAATGGTTGTTGTTGTTGTTATTGTTGTATAGCCTCAGACAGTTCTTGTGACCAAGCCTGCGGCATGGAGACAGCCAATCTATCTCGCGGCATGGAGACAGCCAATCTATCTCCCAGGAGGGGCCCAGAGATCCCCCACATCCAGGATGGTGTAACCCCCACCTTCACGAAGTCAGGCCCACAACAGAGTAAGAGAAAGAAAGAGAGAGAAGAGACAGAGATAAGAGGGAATGAGCCGGTCCACAGGGATCGATTAGCACTCTAACCGTGACTGCGCTACTCTGACAAATCCGGGCAGCAGGGAATAATGGGGAAAGAATTGTCCACCGACTTGCGTTGGGGGTACAACCACCGCGAAGAGGCATCCCCGATAGTTGCTCATTCGTTGGTAAAATACTGTGGTGGTAAGATACTTCATTTTTTATTTAAAAGAGGCGTTCAAAAGGTTATATGAATGCGATGCTCACAATAGCTCGACGAGCCGGTTTATATATTTTTTATAGTATCCCTCGGCTTCAATGCACTTGCTCCCTTTGTCCTTTGAACTGCCTCTGCCAGTAAACTAGAAGTTTTCAGACTGCACCTTCAGCTACATCCCAATTGCTTCAGTTAGTTCCTCATCAGCGAGTCGGTAGCCATGTATGTTGGCACTTCAAATGTTGAAACAAAAAGTTTCTGGGCACCAGGGCTGGGCCAGGCTGTACAGTGAGTGAGTAGTCCATCTGCTCGGGTCCACAGTCAAAAATGGTGGTGTCTGTGCAACACTCTTCCATGAGCCTAGATTTAGTAGGTAAAATAAATACTGGCCTTGTGCACAGGCATGTTATTGTGATGGAGGAGCCCAATTTGTCCAACACGTGGTGCCACAGTTGTGTTTTCCATGGGGCTGGTCTAATGTCCCCCTGTGGTTGTAGCTTTGTGAGGCATATAGTCAATCAGAAGGATTCTTTTGGCAACCCACAAAATCTAGGCCATGGTCTTGCACTTGCAGGCTGAAGGTTGAATAAAAATGTATTGAGTGGCAGAGAAGACTCACAGAAGTTAATACAAGACTGAACTGCATCAACGATCGCATGATCCACTCATATGTGAGCATTCACAATCTGGGTTTGGTTTCTATGGGGATGAAATTACAACTACAGTGCGCCATTGTGGTTCATCTCCCACAGGAGGCACGATATTGTAAAGTACATTACCCATCAGAGAAGACTAGCAGGTTGTCTGCAATGCGATTGTTTAAGATCCCGTTGGTACCTTTTGCATTGGTGGTCAGCGTCCAGGCTAGCACTATGGGTCAATTCCTTGTGTGAGGTGAGTGTAGAGGTGACCACTCAGTAATACCATTTCCTGGTCCGTAACCGCAATCCAATCCCCATGAAGATAAAGCGGACTTCCAAAAGGGAGACATCAGATCAGAAAAATGTTCGTTCATGGGAAACAGGAAACCTCCTTGTATGTGTGCCATCAGAAGAGTAATGCTTCACAGAATTTGACTCCATTAATGATATAGTCATGAAAATGTGCACAGGAAGATATTGGATACTGAAATATTTCCGAAAGACTGGAGGAAGGTGTCATCACACCTATTAATAAGAAACCTATAATAAGATACCCAGTAAAATAACATAGGGATCATGCTTTTCTCTAAGTTTTCAACCAGCCATGGATTCAGCGTACTCCATCTCTTTCCATTATACAGGAACAGCCCTAGTGTTACTACATTTTCAGCTTTTATCGATGTGTGTGTGTGTGTGTGTGTGTGTGTGTGTGTGTGTGTTTCACGAACAGACTTCTATCTCTTACAGACAGAAACCTGTTAAGTGCATCTTAGAGAGACAAAAGCCTGTTCGTGAACAGCATGGAGCCATTCATTGTATGTCGTGTTGGAGATGGTTTCATGGCACCGGAGAGTTAGCTGTCCACAAGTGTAAAAGAGCATCGGAGTGAATACCAATTATGCTGAACTCTAACCTTGCTCCATCCTCCTCCATGCCTCCCTTTGAGCGGGCTGTGTGGCCATAATACAGCAGCAAAACAGAAGACGAAGAATAATATGAAGAAGAAGAAGGTGTGTATTTCTGTTGAAACAACAATGAGATAATATCTCTTCCAAAAGATCTAACTTTAACAAGGTTTGAAGGGATCAAAGAGAATTCATTAAAATAGCAGAAACACTCACTTTGTAACACACATTTTCTCAAAATGGCGCAAAGACTAACATGAACACATCGATGGGTGTCGCTGCAAACCAGGAGGAAGTTATAATTTGGGGTCGGAGTCAAAATGCTTGTTCTTCATGCAAAGGATACCCTGGGATCTGAAATGTCTGCAAATCGGTTTGAGCACAAAGGACAGCCATCCGAACTTACTCGAGGTACTTTACAAGGTACGCAAGTTGGACAGAGCATCAGGAAGGCATTTTCCAGTTGGACTTGCATCGTTTCCCCAGGAAAATCAAAGCCAAACCAGACAGCAGTCAAATCGAGGAGTTGATATAATATACCATGGTATTAAATACCCACTTAAAGCACATTCGGCTTGAAATTCATCTCAGATGCAGAATAATTCTGCAGTGTGTGCAAACCATTGGCTCAAACCAGCCAGCTAAGGTTAGAGAGTGGAATGCAGCAAGTCTGCGTGATCACTCAACACACACGGAAGTAGGTATCGAGTGTCTTGTGCAGGGTTTACCGATCAACACTTTTTGGAAATTTGATCATTTTGTAGCACGATCGCCTACATCGACAAAATTGTATCCCACTAAACCTGTCATCTAGCGAGGTAGCAGTGCAGTACATTGCTTAACCGCACCATACTTCAGATGGGAAGTTAAGCCGGCTGTCCAGTCTGCTTCACGAGAAGATGTTAGGGATTTCATGGCGCGTTTTGATATTGGAGAAAACCTTTGACCCGGTATCTTGTGTGGGAGTAGTGCAGGGGTTAACATTCTTGTGGACCCAAAGCTGAACCACAAAAAGAAAGATCAGATGAGTAAGGAAGGGATGAGTAATGATCTACATAAGCTTGGAAGATTTTAGCTGCTCATCTTGGATTAAATTATTTATTTATTTTAAGAGTAGTAACACTGGTTCTACTGAAGCAGTTTCTTGCCTAGGGATTACAATCCTGGATGGATCACAACTCCAACACGGTATACACAAGTGAGTGCGCTGGAATTTGTAATCTGTTCAGGATGCCGGCGATAACTCATCTGCTCTTCACGGAGGACACTGTGGGATATTTAACATCCATCAGCTAATGTTGGCAGATGGGACATGGGACACCCAGTTTAAAGTCTATCTGAGTGGCGGCACACACATTGATGCCTCGCCATGCCTGTGAGACACCAGGATGACAGTTTAAGGCTAAATCTGAATTTTTGAACCCCACAGGGGTGTGTGCATACCTCTCGACTATCCTACCAAACTCAAAACAAATTACCACCAACAAAACGAAAGCAATAATTGATAGCGTACTTTCCAACTGATGGGAAAGGAAAAAGAAACCTGTCAGAGAAAATTTTATCAAGCTTCTGAGAAACTAGAACTTAATCTAGAGTCTGGGGGCTGCACGCTTTCCATGACAGGTGGTGAAAGTTTCCATCGCTGAGTATTTACCCCTGCACAGGTCACTATATCGTGGCAGGAGGAGGCCGATGGAGACCACAACCAAGACAGGAATTTAAAATCCGACTGGATACTGACTGGCCCACACCGGCCTGCTCTTTTGGAATGAAATGGTGGGATGGATATTCAGTATCAACAATTAAGCAACTGCTAGTATAAGGGACTCCGAGTCAGATAATCTCCGAGTCACATTCACGGTGCCTAGAAAGGATTTAAAGAACGTGCACACATCAAATTTTTGAACATTTAACAGTCAGACAATTTTTTTTATCTCCATAAATAAACTATAAAGTGACAAATTTTACTTGAACGTCCGATCAAATTTTCAACAATAAGCCAAGCTTATTGATCTTGATCGTATTGAGATACATGCTGAGGACATCTTGAAATTATATGTGAGTTAACATCAAGTCCGAAATAGACTTTATATGAAAATCTTTGTTTGTTTTAAATATAAAGTGAATTTTTAAAGATAAACTATGAAGTGAGGGATTCAGAAATAAGACCTGTGCACAAAGTGAAGTTGCCTCATCAGTTAGACAGCAAAGGAAAATCCATCTTGCTGTGAGTCTGAACATCTATCTTAACTGATGAGGCAGATTTGGTTTGCACATAATTAATTGCCCTCTTGCCATTCCCCCCTGCAAACATGATCATAGGTAAACGGGTACAGCAACCGACCAATAAAGATGATCCATGAGGCACATGACTGTGGCACGATTCACCGTGGGAAGCTCTTTTATCAGAACCATGTATTGCGCAAGCTTCTTTTCTGCATCCTCTATACCTGGAGAAAGAAGAACAGGTTAAGGGAGCTGAAGAGCTCAACTAATGTTTGTGCTTTTTATAGTCAGTCAAGGTGAAGTCACAATGATAATCTCCGTTGATGTTGCATTGCATTATAATTATCAACAGCATTCATTATTGTCATTATAATTTTGGCGAACATCATGTTGTTCTCGGTCATGCCACGTCTCAATTGTTCAGAGCACTGCATGATGTCCACTACATTGTGATGAAAAGAATGTTCAGACGAGGTTGCGTTTTTGGTCTCAATGACCACCCTGGAAAGTGGAGCATTTTGACAGTTTACCATTTAAGGAAAAACAAGTGAATGATTTAACAGCCAAGCTAATTCAACAGTTATGAGAAACTCTTGGACATTCACAACACTTCGTACAGTTCTCTGTCCTGTGTTTGATTGCACCTGGAAGCCATTCTAGAAATGTATCTTAGATATATAAATCAGAGGAACATTTAGATGACCTCCTTAGGTGCAATACAACCATTATGGAGGCTTCTCATTACTCAGTTGTTGTACGTCTTGTGGCCGGCACCCCTCATACCAAAGCTCACAATACATAAGATCATACAACACTCATTTCAAGCTCCACAACACACACTCCGCGTCCCGCAACACTCACTCCGCGTCCAGCAACACTCATTCCGAGTCCCGCAACACTCACTACCAGTCCCGCAACACTCACTCCGCGTCCAACAACACTCACTCCGAGTCCTGCAACACTCACTCCGAGTCCTGCAACACTCACTCCGAGTCTGGCAACACTCACTCCGAGTCTGGCAACACTCACTCTGAGTCCCGCAACACTTACTCCAAGTCCCGCAACACTCACTCCGAGTCCCGCAACACTCACTCCGAGTCCCGCAACACTCACTCCGAGTCCCGCAACACTCACTCCGAGTCCAGCAACATTCACTCCAAGCCCCGCAACACTCACACCGAGCACTGCAACACTCACACCAAGCCCCACAACACTCACACCGAGGCCTGCAACACTCACACCAAGTCCCGCAACACTCACCCCAAGCCCCACAACACTCACACCGAGCTCCACGACACTTACATCATAGCATTTACCTCTCACACCAAGCCCCACAGCACTCACTGTGCCCCAATAAACACAAACACTCACACCATAGCAGTAACCACACACACTGAGCCTCGCAACACCACCACACAATGGCAGTAACCGCTCACGCCGACTCCCACACAGTAATGACCACCATATCTCAAGGCCAAGTACAAGAAATACATTCATTTCCATACAAAACCACACCTGCATTTCCTTAAAGGAAAATGTGGCCACAAACACCTGGGAAATCCATGTGTGCAAATCGTACCTGATCATTCCAGAGTGATTAACACATTCACCTGATGTTTGTCAGGGATATGGACATACAATGATAAAAACCGCAAACGTTTTACAACAGAAATTTCAAGAGCATTGACATCATTTGATGAGTTTTTCAAATATTCCAGAGTTTGAAATTAAATTAATAGATGACGTGTACTTCTCAATTGAATTGACAATTCCACTAAACCAATGGATTCATGTTGACTCAAGGAAGTATTCCAATGTTTCAAAATACCATTGATATCGTGGGATACATGGAATCAACCACTATTGCTTTGCTAAATTGCCAGTCCATGATTTATCAGTGCTCTATACTTTTTAAATGCTCAGCATCAAGGAAAGAAGCAGCACGTGCATTTTAAAAGTCTTTGCTATGACTCGGACGGGTGTTTCAGACGCTCGTATAAAAGGACACGGAGCCGTTAGTAGTTGGAGCAATCCATGTTCCGCGTCCGGCACTCCCGGCCCGGAGGTGACTCCGGAAGTACATGTGCACAGTACACTGGGCGGTGTTATCAACACAAGCTAACACCTGTAACATCTCCCTTTTTTAACATTACTAATATCAAGTGATGCAATCTATTCTACCAAAATTTCGAAAAGAGATGTAAACTGGTAACACAACATAACAATATTCTGGCTAAATTATAACATAGGATTATGCCAGGAGCTGAACATTTCCACCAATCAATGACATCAAATCAATAACTAAATGTCCTTGCTGTTACTTGTAACAGTTCACAGATCAAGTCTGTTTGGGGCTTTTGACAGTCTTCCACTGCGGGAGAAAACAGGGCTCCTGTGTGAGAGAGGCTCTTTGACCATCGCCGATGTTGAGGGTGTGCTGCAGGTCCTCCCTGCTGGTGTGCTCACTCTCACCAAATTCTTCTTAGCATTGCAGCCCTCAGGCTCAATGGCAGTTTTGTCTTCACTTTGCACATCCGGTCTTGTGATGCTCTGGTTGTGCCTTTCCTCCGCTAGCAAATCCGAGGGCTGTCCATAACAGGGAGGTGGTGCTGACTCAGCTACTCTCAGGTCCACGCGATTGCGGCGATACAGGGCACCCTCCACATCCACGAGATAGGAGCGTGGGGCAACCTGTTGCACGCAGGTTCCTATTTTCCAGCGACCAGTTCGGTCTCCAGGCAGTGGTTTCATACTTATGCACTCACCAACTTTTAGTTCAGGTAAGTCTCTGGCTGACCTGTCATAGCCGAGCTTGGATATCTGCTTTTATTGACGCAGTTTCTCCAAAACACCTGGCACCACACAAGGCTCGAGCAACTTGTTGGTCACAGGTAAAGGTCACGTGGTGTCAAAATTGTCAATCGATTCTCCCTCTTCTTGCTTACAGCTGCCGAACACGTATCGTTCAAAAATCACGTTTATTGCCGGCTTGAAGTACGTCTCCAACGCAATTAGTATGGCCGACACGTCTTTCTCCTGCTCGGCTGTGAGATTCAAGTTGTGCTTATAAACATGACGACATTCGCTGCCCATCACCATTCTCAGAGTTGCCGCTTGCACTTCCTCTGGCTTCTCATTCAGACCGGTTGCGAGTAGATAATCCTCAAATTCAGCTCTAAAATTGTCCCAATTACTGCTCCAGTCACCACTCATTTTCATCGTGTCCGGGGGTGGAATGTTGGCAGCCATGTTGATCAAGGCCTATGCCCGAGGCGTTTCAGCACAGCACGTTGCGGCGGGAGATCACAGTTATTCACTCACTTTTGTACACGCGGTGGTGCTTGAAGGAGTCCGTTATGGGGTAACTTGCATCAAGCCACTTCTGTCACCATGTTTCAGATGCTCGTATAAAAGGACACGGAGCCGTTAGTAGTTGGAGCAATCCATGTTCCGCGTCCGGCACTCCCGGCCCGCAGGTGACTCCGGAAGTACATGTGCACAGTACACTGGGCGGTGTTATCAACACAAGCCAACACCTGTAACAACGGGGTTCAAACCGCCGACCTCTCGGGCTCAGAGAGGAAGCTGTAACCATTACATCACCGAATCGGGTGGATTGGATGTGGATTGGATACAATCCCGGATGGGTCATCACTCCACCAAATGATACTCAAATAAGAGTGCAGGAATTTGGAATTTGACTATGATGGCAGTGATAGCTCACATACTCTTCAGGAAAGACACTGGGGGATCTTTGACGTTCACCAAATACTGGCAGATATAACACCCAGTTTAAGGTCCATCCAAGGGACAGCACACACATTGATGCCTTGCCCTGCCTGGGAAACTCCGGGATGACAGTTCTATGCTGGGTCGGGAATCAAACCCAGGCTAGACAGCTCAGAGGACATGTGAAATTTTGCATTTGACATTCCATGTGACCAATTAAGCAACATCTTCCCTTCCACTCTTCCACATTTGTATTTTCTGCACTGTTCATTAATAAGCGGTGTGCATTCTTATTTCATGTTGCACAATGTTGTCTAGTTTGGGTTTGATTCCCGACCCCACTACAAAGATCTTTCAAGTCCGGTATGCCCATACATGTGTATGTCTGATGGCAAACATTACTTATGTAACAATCACTAACTTATGCGAACTATAGTTTGATGAAATTGAAGTGATCCATTACTGACCTGAAACTTTAATCCATGCCAATTGATTGGCCTTGAATAATCCATCCGAGAGCTCCCTCAAGAAGCGTTTCAAGACATTTGCGACATCATCGACAGGGTGCTCACCCTCCCTGAGCCACACAGCACGGGCATCACTGCGCATTGCCTCCAGGAGAACGTGGACATGCGAGTTCCTCCCGCACTTTCGATATATCCCTTGAGATGTAATTCCTGCCATACCCCAGTAACAAATACAATCATGAACAAACAAACAAAAAAGACGTTTTAAGGCACATAAAGGAGCTTCTAAATATATCACATACAGCACAAGGACATTAAAATACCCTAATGTACTTGTACATGAATTTCATACATGACCCTTAGATTCCAAAATCATGAGCAGTGTGATCGGATTGGAACACGGATCCATGAACATTCAAAAGAGTGAAGTTCTCTCTGCGATGTATCGACTGGCTCACCGTGCTGTGTGATGTACTCTATGCAGCGGTGTACGGTCACCGGAACGTCCAGTTCAGTCAGCTGCTGGTGCCCGAGAGATAAGCTGCTGCTTAGAGATGCTGTTTCCATTGCGTGCCGCCATGAGGCAAAGTCCAGCCGAGAATCGCTTTGCATGTATAATGTTCTGGGGAATGTGAGAACGGGAAGGAAATGAGTGATGGGTATGAAAAGCCATGCAAGCGATGGGTCGCCAATCGCCATGCTAAAACGAGAAATTATGAATCAATTAATTAAATGAATAGAACCAACCGTAGAGGCCATTTTCCCCTGCGGAGCAGGGGTTGGCTTTTTTTGGGCACCGTGGTCCCCTTTTTGAAGCAATGTTTTATGGCCGGATGCCCTTCCTGCCGCCAACCCTGTTAGTCGCCTTTTGCGACACACAGGGAATTACCAGTGAGCTGGTACTCAATTTGCCGACCTCGGAAGGATGACAGGCTGAGTTACTCCCCCTGGCGTTGATTCAGCGATCGACCGGGATTCGAACCCAGGATCCTAGGATCCCAAGCCGGCACGCTAACCGCTAAGCCAACACCAGGCTAATTAATTAAATGCATAAACAAAAAAAGAAATTTAATGATTTTAAAAATACTTTAATGAATAAAAAAAAGCAAAGTCCTTTCAAACCTTCTTTTTTCCACCAGGACAATGGTTTGGTGTCCTTCAATGAGTTGGTCAGCTGTGGCACAAGACAAAAATTGATTGCTCATTTATATTAAAAAAAAAAAAAAAAAATTTTTTTTGTATACTGAATCGAGGCTCGTGAAAGAGCTAACATTTATTTCACAAACAAATCAACCAGACAAACAAGATATATAAAAAGAGGGAGCGGAAGACAAGATGGGGAGAGAAGGGGAAGCACACAAAATAAAGGGAATGCCTCTTAAGGCAACTAACTAAATGTATGTATTTCTATACAATTGTATTTTCACTACTCCACAAATCAAACAGTCATTCCACTGGTAATCGAAAGCACTTTCAGTGCACACTTTTGAGTAAAGCTAAATAGTTTGTGAGAGTAAAGTAATAAAAGCCCTCTGAGGTTTCCAAGTATAGAGTAAATTATCTTCACTCAACAATTACCCATGCGCACCAAGGATAAATGGTACCTTTTAATGAAGTTGTTCCTTCATGTTCTAAGCCAATCTCATAGGTCTGACACTTCCCTTTGAGCTGTTTTGTTTGGGTTTCATTCCTGGCCTAACTATAAACTGTAGGATTGGTGCTTCTCAAGTCAGATGTTTCATGACAAAGTGTCCCATCACTCAGTTGGACATTAAACTGGATGTCCCATCTGTCAGCATTAGTTGTCTTTCGCAAGGACTAGGGGATTTATCTTTGGCACCCTGAACAAATTACCAATTCCTCCCACTCACAGTCGAACACAAGGCCTGGTCAGCCGGTTTGTGAAAGACTTGGATGAAACTTCCTTATCAGATGACCTAACAAGGAGATGGTAGTAATTGGGCCTGCTAAAATAAGTGGTGGTAATCGTCCAAAGCATACTTAAACAGAGGCGATGCAAATCAAAGATTGTTATTAATTTAAATATTAATGAAATGTTTGCCTCGATAAAAACAGGTATTTTCCAGGCGAATTTATAATACACTGACATCATTTCCAGTGTTTTCAACTTCCGGTGTCAAAAAATAAAATAAAAAAATCACAAGAAATTCACTCGTTTTATTTTGATGGTTGAGAAGGGACAACCGACTAGACTGTCTGACGTCCTGATTTTATAGGGCATCGAATGTGTACAAATTCCCTCTGGAATATCATGAGAAAAACAGATAAGATGTTAACCTCTTTTGGTAATTTGGCCACAAATTACTTGAGGAGTGAAATATGCACTCCTGAGCAACAATTACATGGCAATACTAGTTATCCACAGTGCATGAAAGGTACATTTGATTGAGAGACAATATCAAGGCGACGCTAGGACAACGGCCCAGTGACATTCATGTGGATTAATCACGTCGGTTTGTAAAACCAGATTGGAGTGACAATACGTCACAGTTTGTTATCAATGAAGTGACTTAGAAGGAAACAAAAAAATGAATTAAATATACGAGAACTGCAATTTCTGAATTTCCAATTGGATTTCCAATTTAATAATTGGAAAGTATTTAGAATAAAAATAACTGTTGCAGTTCAATTAACTTTCAACACAACTTCCTGCCAAGACGGACGTCAAATATACAATATCCCTAACCCATAAGAGAAAGGACATGCCTGACATCTACCCCATTCCTGATCCCCAGTTAACTCACAAATCTCCTGCAGCTTGCGAAGATTTAACGAATCATTCCATGAAGAGCTTGCATCTGTTCCATTGCCACAGTCGAAGTCATCATTGGGGAGGCAGAAGTTCAAAAATGAAGAGCGAAGCGCAAACAAGCCAGACTGTCGTGCGCGTTGCCGTTGCCCATCCCAATACCACAAGCGGCCAATTCTCCAAAACCCCTCAATATGTGGGACTGCCGGATCAAATGAAGTAAAGGCCTGCACTTCCACAAAAAGCGACAAACATACCATTGTTTTGATTTAAATTCCAGAGATGGAAGCACTCAATTTCTCTAAACTAGGTGTGAGAAAGATGGTACCTTAGCTAGTGATTGTGACCAGTCTCGCACGACCTCAGCATCATCAGAACCAAAAAGATATATGCGCTCACTCCTGCAGGATATCTCCAATGTGAATGGAAACCTGGAAAAAAAAGAAGAAGAAATGCAACACATGTGAATTCCACCATCAATCAAAAATTGTATCTTCGTGTTAAGAAAATAACCAGACTGTGGTTATCATTACAAATGGTACGTGCGGCGTCCTTGCTTGACGTTCAGAATAAGTTAAGAGCACGGATAATTCCCATGGGTTGGGATCCGTATATATATATATATATATATATATATATATACAAAGAGTTAAGTTAAGCACCCCCCCCGTTTTTTTACAACCTCGCACATTACAAGTTTGTTGTCGTCAAAACAGTGTAATATACCCATGATATTGCTATATTTTCTGGAGAAGTGATATTATGGTCACATAAAAACATAACAATCATGCCGTTTTCAATATTTTATTCTGAATAATTTAAGGTGAAATTCTTTGGGAATTTTAGGCATATTTTCACCTCAATTTAAGTATGGAGCTATAGGTCCATCACGGACAGTGTGGATGACGTTTATGTTTTCTAACGTACAGTCATTGTTCTGAGAAGACCTCTAGCGATCTTTGCGTCAATAACGTGTGTAGGACCCACGTGATCGGATCACTGACTCAACCCTACGTCTCATAGACCCTGTAAGCCGTCGTATGCGTTGCTGTGGCAGGTTGTTCCATTCCCGATGTAATGCACGTTCCAATTTATCCAGATTGGCTATTGGAGGGACCATCTTCGCAATTTGCCAATGTATACATATACACAAAGAATATATATTAGGGGGTGCTTAACTTAATTCTTTGTGTAGGGGTGCTTAACTTAATTCTTTGTGTATATATATATATATATATATATATATATATATATATATATATATATATATATATATATATATATATATATATATATATATATATATATATACACACACACACCAGACATGGCAGGTAAGTACTGCAGTAATTCACATGGCAGTAAATTGTAAATAGTATAAAGTAAATTGTAGATAGCAAACGTATATATAATAACATATATATATAATAACATATATAATATATACACAAATAATTAAGTTAAGCACCCCCCCCCCCGTTTTTTTACAACCTCGCACATTACAAGTTTGTTGTCGTCAAAACAGTGTAATATACCCATGATATTGTTATATTTTCTGGAGAAGTGATATTATGGTCACATAAAAACATAACAATCATGCCGTTTTCATTATTTTATTCTGAATAATTTAAGGTGAAATTTTTTGGGAATTTTAGGCATATTTTCACCTCAATTGGAACCTATATGGAGCTATAGGTCCATCACGGACAGTGTGGATGACGTTTATGTTTTCTAACGTACAGTCATTGTTCTGAGAAGACCTCTAGCGATCTTTGCGTCAATAACGTGTGTAGGACCCACGTGATCGGATCACTACTCAACCCAACTCAACCCTACGAGTGCACTCATCTGCATTTCATCAATGGATAATTGCTAATGTCATACCAATCATTATTTGATCTCACATACCTTAGAATATATGCCAATGTATACATATACACAAAGAATATATATTAGGGGGTGCTTACCTTAATTCGTTGTGTAGGGGTGCTTAACTTAATTCTTTGTGTATATATATATATATACACGATATCCATTTTTCCGTTCTCCAACCTATAGCTTTGTCTTTAAAAACTCAACGTTTCGGCCAGCAACCCAGCGTGCGCTGAGCCTCCACTAGCCTTCATCAAGAGAAGTTCCCTTGTTCACCTCCTCCCAGATATATCTGGGGGGAGGGGTGGGCCTATTCTATCAACCAATCACAAAGCTGCGTTGCGAGACCTCGTGACCATGGACCCATGCTCGGCTTATGTTGCAAGTGTTTTGTGCGTGTTTGAGCAGTGTATTGTGTTTTGTTGTCCGTGTTGCCTGTGTCGGCTATGTCCCACTTTGTCTTTGTCCTCCTCCACGCATCGTTGTCTCTCTGGTGTATTTATGCATGAGAGGTCCGTATGCTTGTGGTAACGCCACAGTCTCCTCTGTCAATGGTGCCCGCGTTTGGCCAGTGTGCCAGGCCTCCAGTATTTGCCTCCTGGCCCGGTTCGGGGATGCCGCCAGCACGCTCACATTGTCCCATAGAGGAACATGGCCCGCCCTTATTCCATGCTTGGCGATAGCAGATCTTTCTGGGTGATTACACTCAAAGGCCTTGTGGTGTTCATTAATGCGCTGGCCTAAGGTTCTTCCAGTCTCGCCTATGTATTCTCCACCACAGTCACATGGAATGGTGTATACCACACCTGTGCAATCGTTCTTCAATCTTTTGTCTTTGACCTTGGTCAGTGCACGTCTCAAGGTGTATATAGGTTGGTAGTTGACCCTCACCCCGACCGGTCTCAAAATCCTGCCAATCCTTTGAGATACCCGTGGCACAAATGGTAGCACGCAGAAGCCCTTAGGTGGTTCCTGTGGCACGTCCTGGATTCTTGGACCCGCCAGTACCATTTCATTTTTTTGGGCAGAGGTGGTCTGGGTAGCCATTGGCTTTCAATACCCATTTGAGATGCTTGATCTCTCTCCTTTTGCCCTTCAAGGTGGACGGTATATTCCTTGCCCTTTTTACGAGTGTATTCACCACAGCTCTTTTATGGTGCAGTGGATGGCAAGACGTGAAATCGAGGTAACGCTCGGTCTGGGTGGGTTTCCTATATACTGCGGTACTTAAGCTTCCATTGAGGTTCCTCCTCACCAAGACGTCCAAAAATGGAAGCGACCCATCCTGTTCTTCCTCACAGGTGAATTTGATGGAAGGAAACATTCCACTGATGCCCTCCTGGATTGCATTAACAGCCGTGCTGGGGCAGATGACAAAAGTGTCATCGACATAGCGGTACCAGACACGTGGCTGTGTTGGGAGGGATGGGATGGTGCGTGTTTCCAGCTCTTCCATCACCATATTGGCAACCACCGCAGACACCGGGGAGCCCATCGCAGTGCCGAACACCTGTTTGTAAAATGTGCTGTCAAAGACAAAATAGGTGGAAGACAGACAAGTGCTGAGGAGGTCACAAACGTCATCAACATTCAACTTGTCGGCGGCCTGTTTTCAGCAATCATCCTCCATTAGCCTCTGTCTCGCCACATCAACCGCCAGGGTTGTGGGCACGTTTGTGAATAGCGAAATGACGTCAAAGGACACCATGGATTCGTGTGGAAGGATCGTGGTGTGTGTTATTTTATCCACAAACTCGGAGCTGTTGCGCAATCCTCGGTCGGTTTTTCCCACGAGGTACTTTAGTATATTGGCCACGAACTTGGACAATGCATAAGATGGTCCATTGATACACGACACTATGACCCGCAATGGAACGTCTTCTTTGTGGATTTTTGGTAACCCATACACTCTGGGAGCGACGCCGTTGCTGCTATACAATCGCTGGTAGTTTGTACTCGATAGTCTTCCTGTTCTTTTTAACCTTGCAAGCAGCGAGTTTAACGCGCGTTCTTCCTTCTTCGTTGGATCCTTCGTTATACGTTCATAGGTGTTCGTATCATTCAATAACCAAGGTCAAAGACAAATGATTGAAGAACGATTGCACAGGTGTGGTATACACCATTCCATGTGACTGTGGTGAAGAATACATAGGCGAGACTGGAAGAACCTTAGGCCAGCGCATTAATGAACACCACAAGGCCTTTGAGTGTAATCACCCAGAAAGATCTGCTATCGCCAAGCATGGAATAAGGGCGGGCCATGTTCCTCTATGGGACAATGTGAGCGTGCTGGCGGCATCCCCGAACCGGGCCAGGAGGCGAATACTGGAGGCCTGGCACACTGGCCAAACGCGGGCACCATTGACAGAGGAGACTGTGGCGTTACCACAAGCATACGGACCTCTCATGCATAAATACACAAGAGAGACACCTATGCGTGGAGGAGGACAAAGACAAAGTGGGACATAGCCGACACAGGCAACACGGACAACAAAACACAATACACCGCTCAAACACGCACAAAACACTTGCAACATAAGCCGAGCATGGGTCCATGGTCACGAGGTCTCGCAACGCAGCTTTGTGATTGGTTGATAGAATAGGCCCACCCCTCCCCCCAGATATATCTGGGAGGAGGTGAACAAGGGAACTTCTCTTGATCAAGGCTAGTGGAGGCTCAGCGCACGCTGGGTTGCTGGCCGAAACGTTGAGTGTTTAAAGACAAAGCTATAGGTTGGAGAACGGAAAAATGGATATCGTGGATTTAATTTCCAACCGCCGTTCATTACTTGATATATATATATATATATATATATATATATATATATATATATATATATATATATATATATATATATATATATATATATATATACAGTGAAACCTTGACTTACGAGTGCACCAACTTACGAGTTTTCCGAGATACGAGCCGTCGCTCGGGCGGTTTATTGCTTTGAGATGCGAGCCGAGATCTGAGTTACGAGCTTACGCCACCCGGCACCAGGTGGGTTCCGGTCACGTGGTTATCTTGCCGTGCAAGCATCTCTGCCGTATATCGCTGCTGCTTTGTTTTCGCATTTTGGTTATTTTGGAAAATTTCTTAGTTTTAACCATGGATCCGAAGAAATTGAGTGCCAAGGGCAGTACTGAGAAGAAGAAGAGGATGATGTGCTTGGATATAAAACACGCAATCGTCGAAAAACATGAGCGAGGTGTGCGTGTTGTCGACTTGGCGAGGCAGTACGATCGAAACATTTTGAAAGGGAGGAAGAAACAAACCTCGTTGGACAGGTTTTTATTGAAACGCTCTGCAAGTGAAAGCGAGGAAAGTGTGGCGAAAAAGGCAAAAGTCATCTCCTCCACCTCCGCCAGCCACGGAGGTATATAATATGGAGAGCCAATTGGCCACCTCGCAGCATTAGCCGCCGTGAAGCCACCGGAAATAGTCTGGCGGCCATATTGGGAAGCCGATCGTAAGCCTGTCAAAGCAAAGGCGTGGCGCACTGATGATGCAGCTGGAGCGAATTTTAGGACCGCCGACTATTTAATTAATATAGAATACTAATATTTGAACTGATATTCGGGCTCAGAATCCCGTTCTTTAAGGAAATGGTGTTCATTAAGTTTGAAGTTGGTTCTAGACGCATTTTTCCTGGGGAATCCAATGGTTTAGAGCTTGTTTGAAAAAAAAGTGCCCAAAATTACCGCTCGGTGTTCTTTATCGTTCTTCTCATGACCCAATCACCCACTAGTAGGAATAAGAATCCTGACATGTTACACCCCTGTTTAACTCCTGTCTTCACCTTGAACCATTCTGTTGTTTCACCTTGGTCGACGACCGCACATTGAAAGTCTTGGTAAAGGGCTTTTACAAGGTTCACTAATTTTCCAGGTATGCTGTATTTCTTCATTATGACCCAGACTTTCTCTGGGCAAGGAGTCGAAAGCTTTCTAGAAATCTATAAAATTGAGGTACATCGTCGTTTGCCATTCTTTGGCTTGTTATATAATATTCCTCAATATAAAGATCTGATTTGTTGTCATGTTATATGATGTTACTTAATTCAGTCATTATATTGTAACTAAGATGTGTATGTTTCTATTACCGAGATGTTAGAAACCACGCAGATATAATGATAACCAGAGTTTATTCTACACTGACATGGGTCAGCAACACATCAACAGTGAGTCAGTCACATAAATGACATGAAACGCTGTCATGTAGTTAACCCACACAATTCACAGTTAACCCACAAAACACACCCACACCATGTAGAGATGAGGTCGCTCTTATATTTCAGCTTGCTCTGGTGTTGCCTCACTGGTGAGCAAACAGGACCAGTTTGCAATATTTTTTCCTGATGCGCTCTTCCTTCATGTCATCATCGAGTGTTCTCACAACATGATGGAAACGTATCTTGCTGTATGATTGTGATACAGAATGTATTAAAGCAAACACATGGTTGCTGTCTGCCTCACAGTCAAACATGTGCCGATCCAAGGAAGCAAATGTAGACCGACCGACCTCAGAAAGGACAGAAGTGGAAATTGCCACTCTTATCCCACTTTCACGAGGCATTTTGCCATTGCTTACAGCCAGGAGCCTCTTGACACAGCGTTCAGTCGCCTCACAGACACGAACAACACTGTGCGAGGGAACTATGAGGCCACCCCTGTTCTTGGTAACAATCAGGCTGTACATTCGTGTGGTTTGCCATTCTTCGTTGTTACTGGTCAATGCAGAAAGACATTGGCTACACTTCAGAGTCTTCCTCACCATCCTCACCACATAGCCGGCAATATAGCCAACACATGACTCTGTAAAGATGGAAAGTTGCTCAAAATTTGGAATATCCGCATAGTCGTGGTCCTCTTTTGCCGGCGATCCCAACTCCAGGTCGTATCGTCTGGCCACCAACATGTCGTGACTCTCGTCAGGCACAGCCTGCTTTGCAACGCACTTGAAGGAAGCCGCATTCAGGATTCTGGTTGAGTCCTGTGCAGAACAGTTCCCACTTGCAGACTTGATGTCATGTCGCATCAAGAGGTGCTTATATGCGGCAACAAACTGCCGGGCCGTTGGGTTATTCCCACTTCCACATGCAATGCGGACCGCTCCAAAGAAAAGTTCAATGTGGTCTTGGCTCATTTTGTACGTGAGCAGGTATCGCAGGGGAGATGAGGCAGGTTTGACATATGTGAAATACAAAATTTTGACACTCTCTATGCAGATCATGAAACCAATGAAGGGGGTTTTCAAACGCGTATTGGTCATAACTTGACCATTCATGTTTTTGATGTTGGACAAGTAACTGTAGGCAGTATCCAGGAATGGCAGGAAAAGTCCTTCTCGTGATGTCATGAGTGGTGCCTTGTAGTTTCGTGCCAATGGATTGCGAGAATTTAGAATGTCAAACAGTTTGTCCAATGTTTCAATGTATTGGCAGGTAGCCTCACTGCCCTGAAATTCTGATAGTTGCAAAGTGTCCCTGCAAAACCGAATTGCATCTGCCACACTAGTGCTCAATGTCTGAGCGGCTGTGTCCACCTTCATGACATTGCTCTTCCACTCGATGTGTTTCCGGGAGAGCTTATTTCCCAGACGCAAGCCTTCCCTCTTCTGCAGATCAAAGAGTGCCTGGATGTATTTCCACGCGATGACTTTTTTGTTGCCATCCTCCATCATTTTCATGGATCCAAGACAGTTTCTTGCAAGTTTAAGCATGTGACATGCATCGAGTACAACACAAATTTTCTTTTCGGGATTTGCTGGGTGGGGAAATGTTGGTTTCACATTCTGCGGCGTGATGTCGGCACCTAGCTCACGTAACATTGTCAAATGAGCGGACGGTCCATCGCAAGTTAAGGAAACCACCTCTGCACCGATATCATGCAATTTTAGTAGACATTGTGTCACCAAATTCGCCTGTTCCTTCCCCGACAATCCATTTATCATAAAGTATGCTACAGGCACTTTCCAACTGTCATTCAGTGCAACCAGCATGAAAACCAGTGCGTTGCTGGCCTGGGGAGCACTGTCATCTTGGACTCCGTTTCCGATGTCGACGTACCCCAATACCTTGTCCCCTAAAAAGTCAATTGCCTTCATGATGGCCATCTCGTCTAACATCAGGCTACACAGTGTTCTCTTGCCAGTCTCCTTCTCTGCTTTAAACCGGCTCTCTAGTGCTTGGAATACAACTGCACTAAAACCAGGTGAACCATCAATTGCGCTGTACCATTTCCGGATTGTGGATGGACTTGGCAGTGCCAAGTCGAATGTCTCTCGAACATAGTCGTATCCTTTAGCAGAATAAAATTGAAGAGTGAGTGCGAAAGACAAAGACACAAGACACGAAAGTCAAACACGGACGCAGACACAATCGGCTTCCCAATATGGCCGCCAAGCAACTTCCGCTAGCTTCAGCCGACAGCCGTCATTGGCTCTCCAGTTTATTATATACCTCCGTGCCGCCAGCATCTTCGTCTGATCTTCAAGGTAAATACACTTAATAAAACCAGTTTATTTCTTTACATTGTGGCGGACATGGAAGCTCACTGGCGTGGTGACATCATTCCGCGCACTGAGTGGGCGGCGGTCACGCCGAGGGGTAGGCGTGGCCTCAGGATATACACCGGGCGCACAGCCCGGAGCGCGCCAGTGTTACAGTGAGCTCTTGAATAAAGACTTACAAATTACCGCGTTGTCCGCTTCCTCCTTGTTTACAAGCAGCGCGCGTAACGCCGCTTATTATGTACAGTATATACGAGGTCGTGCTTGTTTATACATTATTTGTTATTTATAAAGTACATTTTTCTTATTTAAAAACACGTAACAAAAAAAATTGGTGTGGTTTTTTGGGGGCTGGAACGGATTAATAGCATTTCAATGGGGAAATTTAATTTGAGAAACGAGCAAATTGAGTTACGAGCTCGGTCACAGAACGAATTAAACTCGTAAGTCAAGGTTTCACTGTATATATATATATATATATTATATTATATATATATATAATATATATATATATATATATATATATACTATATATATATATAGTATATTATATATATATATATATATATAATACACACACACACATATACAGTCACGTGAAAAAGTAAGTACAGCCCCATGTAAAGTTTTGACTTTTTCAACATATTTCAACATACAGCTATATGATCTTCATTTCAACAATATTGACAGATAAAGGTGATATAATATAACAAATATCATGAAACATTTACATTTTGTAGTCCATTGTATAATTTAAATAAACATAAATGCAAATTTTGCATGTGGAAAAAGTAAGTACACCCCTACATTTATCACCACTTCAAATACCTAAAATTAGAATCAGGTGCACCAGCTTAGGTGCAAATGATTAGAACATCATTAGAGAGGATCTTGGAGGAACCTGTCTTATTTAAACCTCAGACATTTAGTTTGGTTTGCTCTTTGTTATTGAAGTGTGCGGCGTCACCATGCCTACATCAAAATAACTCTCTGAGGCCTTCAGAAAAAAGGTTATAGATGCCTACGTGTCTGAGAAGGGATTTAAAAAGATCTCCAAACAATTTGAAATCAATAATTCGACTGTCCGGAAGATCATCTACAAGTGGAGAAGATTCCAAACAACTGCCAACTTGTTCAGGCCAGGCCGCCCCAGCAAGTTCAGCCCGAGAGCAGACTGCAAGATGCTGAAATAAGTCTTGAAGAACCCCCAGAATGTCATCACAGGACCTACAGGAAGCTCTTGCCACTGTTGATGTCAAAGTGCACGAGTCTACCATTAGAAAGAGGCTGCACAAATTTGTTCTGCATGGGAGGTGTGCCAGGAGGAAACCTTTGCTGTCCAGAAAGAACCTCAGGGCAAGACTAAAGTTTGCCAATGAACACCGAGGCAAAAGACCAGCACTTCTGGAAGAATGTGCTCTGGACAGATGAGTCAAAGGTAGAGCTATTTGGGCCACAGTACCAGAAGACATGTTTGGCGAAAATCAAAGACAGCATTTGACCACAACAACCTGGTACCAATTGTAAAGCATGGTGGTGGAAATATTATGGTTTGGGGCAGCTTTGCTGCATCAGGGCCTGGGCAGCTCACCATCATAGAATCCACTATGAATTCTTCATTGTACCAGAGGGTGCTTGAAGATAGTGTGAGGCCATCTGTTGGAAAGTTGAAGCTCAACCGAAGGTGAACCTTGCAACATGACAATGACCCTAAACATACCAGTAAAGCCACCAAGGAATGGCTGAAAAGAAAGAAATGGAGGGTTTGTAGCGGTTCCCGCTGGATGTACACAATCGCCTTGCACCTGCCAGGACGCGGCCAGGGAGCAATCGCCATGCCGGGCTCGTCCGGACGGGCCCAGACGCGCCTCTCTCCCGGGCATGCCCGCTCTCGCCCTTTCCAGGGCTCGCCCAGAGCGCCCGGGCACGCCCAGCCTTGACTTGCCAGGCCGCGTCCAGGACGCCCGGGCATGTCCAGACTCGCCTTTCCAGGACTCGCCCTTGACACTCGGGCATGCCGTAAGGCGGAAGGGGTAGGGCGGAAAGCTCCGGAACGTTCCGGCATAAATGTGTATATATATTGCTGCCCGATAAACGGGCTTTTCAGAGTGCCCGAGTTTGATACGTGTAATAAAGCAACTCGGACGAATTTCCGTCTTTGGTCGCGTCAATTCTTTCGACTCGCGTTGGAGCACAGCTCCTTCAGGGTTCTGGAATGGCCAAGTCAAAGCCCAGATCTAAATCCCATCTCGATGTTGTGGGGGGATTTGAAACGAGCTGTGCATGCAAGAAACCCTCAAACATCGCACAACTGAAAGAATTCTGCATGGAGGAGTGGGCAAACATTTCTCCCAGTCGATGTCAGAGACTGGTAGATAGTTATAAGAAACGCCTACTTGAGGTTGTTTCTGCCAAAGGGGGGCAATACCACCTATTAGAGCCAAGGGTGTACTTACTTTTTCCACATGCGAAATTTGCATTTATGTTTATTTAAATAATACAATGGACTACAAAATGTA